>NW_028126249.1:0-715685 GCF_965194825.1 Balaenoptera physalus | reverse complement strand
GCCGCAAAAGCGCAGGATGGCTTCAGGCCCTGTTCTGGTTCCGGGGGGCAGGCTGAGCCTGTGCTTAATTCTTCTTCCTGATGGGAAAATAGAGTGACCTGTGCCTGTCCCAACACCAAGAGCTAGTCTCTCATTGGTTCCCCGTCTTCCCGTTCATCCTCAGGACAAATTGCAACCTGTACGGAACAGGAGGTTAAAGGTGCTGATGCTCCAAGTAGGGAGATTGCTAGTAAAGTGGCTGGAATGGCGAACCCGAGCACAAGGAGATGAGAAATGAGGTGCGTTTTAGAAACCTTGCCCCATCACACGGTGTACCATCTTCTGGGTTTCTCATGCATGTTTTCGATGTAGGAAGACGCCCTTGAACCTGGAGATTTGGGACCCATGCGATGGGTAGCACGCAGTATTACTTTAAAGGGTCTGCGTTTGCTCACCCAACCTCACCAAACCTCTCAGCCCCAAGAGTGTCCACCCTTATGTCTCATCCAGCTGTGGGTCTAGATATGGTCAATCCAGGTTGCATCACAGCCCCTGAACGAATTGTGTAAGAATTTCTCTGTCTTTCCCTGTCTTTGTTTCATGGGTTTTTAGAAGTAATTTATTTTTATAATGGGGTTTAGCTGCTTTTCACGGCTCTGTTTATGCCGCTTTACACCCACTTGACACACTAACAGAGAGATATCAATACATAGGTTTTAAGATTATTACTAGTCAGATATATTCTTGTGCGGTGAATCGGGCGTGTTGAGTCCAGTTCTCTGAGCAAGGAGTAGGTCTTGTCTATTACATATTGGGTTTATGGAACGGTATCTGAGCTAATTTGAAACTCTTGTTTTATGTATCACCCCACCTCACCTTTCCCGTTAAGCAGCCATAGTGTGTTTTCTGCATGTGTGACTCTGTTCTGTTTTGTAATTCAGTTCAGGTGTAACGGTTTTTACATTCCCTCTATAAGTGACACCTTATGAGAAGTGTCCTTTTCTGTGTGACTTATTTCACTTAGAATCGTCTTACCTAAATCCACTCATCATGCTGCTACTAGCCTTATGACATTGATTTCATGGCTGAGTGATATTCCATTGTACATAAGGACCACAACTTTTTTATCCATTTTTCGCTTTCCTGGGATATTTAAGGTGGAATGAAGTGGAGGTCCTTGTCAACAGAGCAGCCCTAAACTTTGGGGTGCTTGTGTCTTGCTGATTTTCAATTTTCCCACTTTATCCCCCCATGCGTGGAAGTGCCCTATGCTCTCTAAGCTGTGTTTTTTAGATGTTTCAGGACACACCGTACACTTCTCCAGAGTGGCTGTTGGCGATTTACATCCCGCCCATCAGTGTAGCAAGGCTCCGATTCCTCCATGGCCTGTCCTGCATTTCTGGTTTTGACACTTTTTTCAGCATGGCCCTTTTGACCTATGGGAAGCGAGACTTCTTTGTAGCGCTGATTTGCCTTTCCAGGTTGCTTGGTTGGCCAAAAAGGGCGTATGCGTTTTTTCCTGAATATATTCAGGAAAAAACGCATACGCCCTTTTTGGCCAAGGGCATCATTGTCAACGTTTTGCCGCTTTTCATGTGCTTTAAAGGCGATTCGAATCTACCTCCTGAAATCTGTTTCCTGCAATTCTGCCTTGATTTCAAATCCTCTTCTTTGCCTTCCCTCAATATATTTGTGGACGTGAGTTATCATTTATAACTCTGCAGGTTTGTGAATTGCAGTGCCCTGAAGCTCCATTTTACAAGTCGCTTTTTTGGGAGCTGGCCGCAAAAGCGCAGGATGGCTTCAGGCCCTGTTCTGGTTCCGGGGGGCAGGCTGAGCCTGTGCTTAATTCTTCTTCCTGATGGGAAAATAGAGTGACCTGTGCCTGTCCCAACACCAAGAGCTAGTCTCTCATTGGTTCCCCGTCTTCCCGTTCATCCTCAGGACAAATTGCAACCTGTACGGAACAGGAGGTTAAAGGTGCTGATGCTCCAAGTAGGGAGATTGCTAGTAAAGTGGCTGGAATGGCGAACCCGAGCACAAGGAGATGAGAAATGAGGTGCGTTTTAGAAACCTTGCCCCATCACACGGTGTACCATCTTCTGGGTTTCTCATGCATGTTTTCGATGTAGGAAGATGCCCTTGAACCTGGAGATTTGGGACCCATGCGATGGGTAGCACGCAGTATTACTTTAAAGGGTCTGCGTTTGCTCACCCAACCTCACCAAACCTCTCAGCCCCAAGAGTGTCCACCCTTATGTCTCATCCAGCTGTGGGTCTAGATATGGTCAATCCAGGTTGCATCACAGCCCCTGAACGAATTGTGTAAGAATTTCTCTGTCTTTCCCTGTCTTTGTTTCATGGGTTTTTAGAAGTAATTTATTTTTATAATGGGGTTTAGCTGCTTTTCACGGCTCTGTTTATGCCGCTTTACACCCACTTGACACACTAACAGAGAGATATCAATACATAGGTTTTAAGATTATTACTAGTCAGATATATTCTTGTGCGGTGAATCGGGCGTGTTGAGTCCAGTTCTCTGAGCAAGGAGTAGGTCTTGTCTATTACATATTGGGTTTATGGAACGGTATCTGAGCTAATTTGAAACTCTTGTTTTATGTATCACCCCACCTCACCTTTCCCGTTAAGCAGCCATAGTGTGTTTTCTGCATGTGTGACTCTGTTCTGTTTTGTAATTCAGTTCAGGTGTAACGGTTTTTACATTCCCTCTATAAGTGACACCTTATGAGAAGTGTCCTTTTCTGTGTGACTTATTTCACTTAGAATCGTCTTACCTAAATCCACTCATCATGCTGCTACTAGCCTTATGACATTGATTTCATGGCTGAGTGATATTCCATTGTACATAAGGACCACAACTTTTTTATCCATTTTTCGCTTTCCTGGGATATTTAAGGTGGAATGAAGTGGAGGTCCTTGTCAACAGAGCAGCCCTAAACTTTGGGGTGCTTGTGTCTTGCTGATTTTCAATTTTCCCACTTTATCCCCCCATGCGTGGAAGTGCCCTATGCTCTCTAAGCTGTGTTTTTTAGATGTTTCAGGACACACCGTACACTTCTCCAGAGTGGCTGTTGGCGATTTACATCCCGCCCATCAGTGTAGCAAGGCTCCGATTCCTCCATGGCCTGTCCTGCATTTCTGGTTTTGACACTTTTTTCAGCATGGCCCTTTTGACCTATGGGAAGCGAGACTTCTTTGTAGCGCTGATTTGCCTTTCCAGGTTGCTTGGTTGGCCAAAAAGGGCGTATGCGTTTTTTCCTGAATATATTCAGGAAAAAACGCATACGCCCTTTTTGGCCAAGGGCATCATTGTCAACGTTTTGCCGCTTTTCATGTGCTTTAAAGGCGATTCGAATCTACCTCCTGAAATCTGTTTCCTGCAATTCTGCCTTGATTTCAAATCCTCTTCTTTGCCTTCCCTCAATATATTTGTGGACGTGAGTTATCATTTATAACTCTGCAGGTTTGTGAATTGCAGTGCCCTGAAGCTCCATTTTACAAGTCGCTTTTTTGGGAGCTGGCCGCAAAAGCGCAGGATGGCTTCAGGCCCTGTTCTGGTTCCGGGGGGCAGGCTGAGCCTGTGCTTAATTCTTCTTCCTGATGGGAAAATAGAGTGACCTGTGCCTGTCCCAACACCAAGAGCTAGTCTCTCATTGGTTCCCCGTCTTCCCGTTCATCCTCAGGACAAATTGCAACCTGTACGGAACAGGAGGTTAAAGGTGCTGATGCTCCAAGTAGGGAGATTGCTAGTAAAGTGGCTGGAATGGCGAACCCGAGCACAAGGAGATGAGAAATGAGGTGCGTTTTAGAAACCTTGCCCCATCACACGGTGTACCATCTTCTGGGTTTCTCATGCATGTTTTCGATGTAGGAAGATGCCCTTGAACCTGGAGATTTGGGACCCATGCGATGGGTAGCACGCAGTATTACTTTAAAGGGTCTGCGTTTGCTCACCCAACCTCACCAAACCTCTCAGCCCCAAGAGTGTCCACCCTTATGTCTCATCCAGCTGTGGGTCTAGATATGGTCAATCCAGGTTGCATCACAGCCCCTGAACGAATTGTGTAAGAATTTCTCTGTCTTTCCCTGTCTTTGTTTCATGGGTTTTTAAAAGTAATTTATTTTTATAATGGGGTTTAGCTGCTTTTCACGGCTCTGTTTATGCCGCTTTACACCCACTTGACACACTAACAGAGAGATATCAATACATAGGTTTTAAGATTATTACTAGTCAGATATATTCTAGTGCGGTGAATCGGGCGTGTTGAGTCCAGTTCTCTGAGCAAGGAGTAGGTCTTGTCTATTACATATTGGGTTTATGGAACGGTATCTGAGCTAATTTGAAACTCTTGTTTTATGTATCACCCCACCTCACCTTTCCCGTTAAGCAGCCATAGTGTGTTTTCTGCATGTGTGACTCTGTTCTGTTTTGTAATTCAGTTCAGGTGTAACGGTTTTTACATTCCCTCTATAAGTGACACCTTATGAGAAGTGTCCTTTTCTGTGTGACTTATTTCACTTAGAATCGTCTTACCTAAATCCACTCATCATGCTGCTACTAGCCTTATGACATTGATTTCATGGCTGAGTGATATTCCATTGTACATAAGGACCACAACTTTTTTATCCATTTTTCGCTCTCCTGGGATATTTAAGGTGGAATGAAGTGGAGGTCCTTGTCAACAGAGCAGCCCTAAACTTTGGGGTGCTTGTGTCTTGCTGATTTTCAATTTTCCCACTTTATCCCCCCATGCGTGGAAGTGCCCTATGCTCTCTAAGCTGTGTTTTTTAGATGTTTCAGGACACACCGTACACTTCTCCAGAGTGGCTGTTGGCGATTTACATCCCGCCCATCAGTGTAGCAAGGCTCCGATTCCTCCATGGCCTGTCCTGCATTTCTGGTTTTGACACTTTTTTCAGCATGGCCCTTTTGACCTATGGGAAGCGAGACTTCTTTGTAGCGCTGATTTGCCTTTCCAGGTTGCTTGGTTGGCCAAAAAGGGCGTATGCGTTTTTTCCTGAATATATTCAGGAAAAAACGCATACGCCCTTTTTGGCCAAGGGCATCATTGTCAACGTTTTGCCGCTTTTCATGTGCTTTAAAGGCGATTCGAATCTACCTCCTGAAATCTGTTTCCTGCAATTCTGCCTTGATTTCAAATCCTCTTCTTTGCCTTCCCTCAATATATTTGTGGACGTGAGTTATCATTTATAACTCTGCAGGTTTGTGAATTGCAGTGCCCTGAAGCTCCATTTTACAAGTCGCTTTTTTGGGAGCTGGCCGCAAAAGCGCAGGATGGCTTCAGGCCCTGTTCTGGTTCCGGGGGGCAGGTTGAGCCTGTGGTTAATTCTTCTTCCTGATGGGAAAATAGAGTGACCTGTGCCTGTCCCAACACCAAGAGCTAGTCTCTCATTGGTTCCCCGTCTTCCCGTTCATCCTCAGGACAAATTGCAACCTGTACGGAACAGGAGGTTAAAGGTGCTGATGCTCCAAGTAGGGAGATTGCTAGTAAAGTGGCTGGAATGGCGAACCCGAGCACAAGGAGATGAGAAATGAGGTGCGTTTTAGAAACCTTTCCCCATCACACGGTGTACCATCTTCTGGGTTTCTCATGCATGTTTTCGATGTAGGAAGACGCCCTTGAACCTGGAGATTTGGGACCCATGCGATGGGTAGCACGCAGTATTACTTTAAAGGGTCTGCGTTTGCTCACCCAACCTCACCAAACCTCTCAGCCCCAAGAGTGTCCACCCTTATGTCTCATCCAGCTGTGGGTCTAGATATGGTCAATCCAGGTTGCATCACAGCCCCTGAACGAATTGTGTAAGAATTTCTCTGTCTTTCCCTGTCTTTGTTTCATGGGTTTTTAGAAGTAATTTATTTTTATAATGGGGTTTAGCTGCTTTTCACGGCTCTGTTTATGCCGCTTTACACCCACTTGACACACTAACAGAGAGATATCAATACATAGGTTTTAAGATTATTACTAGTCAGATATATTCTTGTGCGGTGAATCGGGCGTGTTGAGTCCAGTTCTCTGAGCAAGGAGTAGGTCTTGTCTATTACATATTGGGTTTATGGAACGGTATCTGAGCTAATTTGAAACTCTTGTTTTATGTATCACCCCACCTCACCTTTCCCGTTAAGCAGCCATAGTGTGTTTTCTGCATGTGTGACTCTGTTCTGTTTTGTAATTCAGTTCAGGTGTAACGGTTTTTACATTCCCTCTATAAGTGACACCTTATGAGAAGTGTCCTTTTCTGTGTGACTTATTTCACTTAGAATCGTCTTACCTAAATCCACTCATCATGCTGCTACTAGCCTTATGACATTGATTTCATGGCTGAGTGATATTCCATTGTACATAAGGACCACAACTTTTTTATCCATTTTTCGCTTTCCTGGGATATTTAAGGTGGAATGAAGTGGAGGTCCTTGTCAACAGAGCAGCCCTAAACTTTGGGGTGCTTGTGTCTTGCTGATTTTCAATTTTCCCACTTTATCCCCCCATGCGTGGAAGTGCCCTATGCTCTCTAAGCTGTGTTTTTTAGATGTTTCAGGACACACCGTACACTTCTCCAGAGTGGCTGTTGGCGATTTACATCCCGCCCATCAGTGTAGCAAGGCTCCGATTCCTCCATGGCCTGTCCTGCATTTCTGGTTTTGACACTTTTTTCAGCATGGCCCTTTTGACCTATGGGAAGCGAGACTTCTTTGTAGCGCTGATTTGCCTTTCCAGGTTGCTTGGTTGGCCAAAAAGGGCGTATGCGTTTTTTCCTGAATATATTCAGGAAAAAACGCATACGCCCTTTTTGGCCAAGGGCATCATTGTCAACGTTTTGCCGCTTTTCATGTGCTTTAAAGGCGATTCGAATCTACCTCCTGAAATCTGTTTCCTGCAATTCTGCCTTGATTTCAAATCCTCTTCTTTGCCTTCCCTCAATATATTTGTGGACGTGAGTTATCATTTATAACTCTGCAGGTTTGTGAATTGCAGTGCCCTGAAGCTCCATTTTACAAGTCGCTTTTTTGGGAGCTGGCCGCAAAAGCGCAGGATGGCTTCAGGCCCTGTTCTGGTTCCGGGGGGCAGGCTGAGCCTGTGCTTAATTCTTCTTCCTGATGGGAAAATAGAGTGACCTGTGCCTGTCCCAACACCAAGAGCTAGTCTCTCATTGGTTCCCCGTCTTCCCGTTCATCCTCAGGACAAATTGCAACCTGTACGGAACAGGAGGTTAAAGGTGCTGATGCTCCAAGTAGGGAGATTGCTAGTAAAGTGGCTGGAATGGCGAACCCGAGCACAAGGAGATGAGAAATGAGGTGCGTTTTAGAAACCTTGCCCCATCACACGGTGTACCATCTTCTGGGTTTCTCATGCATGTTTTCGATGTAGGAAGATGCCCTTGAACCTGGAGATTTGGGACCCATGCGATGGGTAGCACGCAGTATTACTTTAAAGGGTCTGCGTTTGCTCACCCAACCTCACCAAACCTCTCAGCCCCAAGAGTGTCCACCCTTATGTCTCATCCAGCTGTGGGTCTAGATATGGTCAATCCAGGTTGCATCACAGCCCCTGAACGAATTGTGTAAGAATTTCTCTGTCTTTCCCTGTCTTTGTTTCATGGGTTTTTAGAAGTAATTTATTTTTATAATGGGGTTTAGCTGCTTTTCACGGCTCTGTTTATGCCGCTTTACACCCACTTGACACACTAACAGAGAGATATCAATACATAGGTTTTAAGATTATTACTAGTCAGATATATTCTAGTGCGGTGAATCGGGCGTGTTGAGTCCAGTTCTCTGAGCAAGGAGTAGGTCTTGTCTATTACATATTGGGTTTATGGAACGGTATCTGAGCTAATTTGAAACTCTTGTTTTATGTATCACCCCACCTCACCTTTCCCGTTAAGCAGCCATAGTGTGTTTTCTGCATGTGTGACTCTGTTCTGTTTTGTAATTCAGTTCAGGTGTAACGGTTTTTACATTCCCTCTATAAGTGACACCTTATGAGAAGTGTCCTTTTCTGTGTGACTTATTTCACTTAGAATCGTCTTACCTAAATCCACTCATCATGCTGCTACTAGCCTTATGACATTGATTTCATGGCTGAGTGATATTCCATTGTACATAAGGACCACAACTTTTTTATCCATTTTTCGCTCTCCTGGGATATTTAAGGTGGAATGAAGTGGAGGTCCTTGTCAACAGAGCAGCCCTAAACTTTGGGGTGCTTGTGTCTTGCTGATTTTCAATTTTCCCACTTTATCCCCCCATGCGTGGAAGTGCCCTATGCTCTCTAAGCTGTGTTTTTTAGATGTTTCAGGACACACCGTACACTTCTCCAGAGTGGCTGTTGGCGATTTACATCCCGCCCATCAGTGTAGCAAGGCTCCGATTCCTCCATGGCCTGTCCTGCATTTCTGGTTTTGACACTTTTTTCAGCATGGCCCTTTTGACCTATGGGAAGCGAGACTTCTTTGTAGCGCTGATTTGCCTTTCCAGGTTGCTTGGTTGGCCAAAAAGGGCGTATGCGTTTTTTCCTGAATATATTCAGGAAAAAACGCATACGCCCTTTTTGGCCAAGGGCATCATTGTCAACGTTTTGCCGCTTTTCATGTGCTTTAAAGGCGATTCGAATCTACCTCCTGAAATCTGTTTCCTGCAATTCTGCCTTGATTTCAAATCCTCTTCTTTGCCTTCCCTCAATATATTTGTGGACGTGAGTTATCATTTATAACTCTGCAGGTTTGTGAATTGCAGTGCCCTGAAGCTCCATTTTACAAGTCGCTTTTTTGGGAGCTGGCCGCAAAAGCGCAGGATGGCTTCAGGCCCTGTTCTGGTTCCGGGGGGCAGGCTGAGCCTGTGCTTAATTCTTCTTCCTGATGGGAAAATAGAGTGACCTGTGCCTGTCCCAACACCAAGAGCTAGTCTCTCATTGGTTCCCCGTCTTCCCGTTCATCCTCAGGACAAATTGCAACCTGTACGGAACAGGAGGTTAAAGGTGCTGATGCTCCAAGTAGGGAGATTGCTAGTAAAGTGGCTGGAATGGCGAACCCGAGCACAAGGAGATGAGAAATGAGGTGCGTTTTAGAAACCTTGCCCCATCACACGGTGTACCATCTTCTGGGTTTCTCATGCATGTTTTCGATGTAGGAAGATGCCCTTGAACCTGGAGATTTGGGACCCATGCGATGGGTAGCACGCAGTATTACTTTAAAGGGTCTGCGTTTGCTCACCCAACCTCACCAAACCTCTCAGCCCCAAGAGTGTCCACCCTTATGTCTCATCCAGCTGTGGGTCTAGATATGGTCAATCCAGGTTGCATCACAGCCCCTGAACGAATTGTGTAAGAATTTCTCTGTCTTTCCCTGTCTTTGTTTCATGGGTTTTTAAAAGTAATTTATTTTTATAATGGGGTTTAGCTGCTTTTCACGGCTCTGTTTATGCCGCTTTACACCCACTTGACACACTAACAGAGAGATATCAATACATAGGTTTTAAGATTATTACTAGTCAGATATATTCTTGTGCGGTGAATCGGGCGTGTTGAGTCCAGTTCTCTGAGCAAGGAGTAGGTCTTGTCTATTACATATTGGGTTTATGGAACGGTATCTGAGCTAATTTGAAACTCTTGTTTTATGTATCACCCCACCTCACCTTTCCCGTTAAGCAGCCATAGTGTGTTTTCTGCATGTGTGACTCTGTTCTGTTTTGTAATTCAGTTCAGGTGTAACGGTTTTTACATTCCCTCTATAAGTGACACCTTATGAGAAGTGTCCTTTTCTGTGTGACTTATTTCACTTAGAATCGTCTTACCTAAATCCACTCATCATGCTGCTACTAGCCTTATGACATTGATTTCATGGCTGAGTGATATTCCATTGTACATAAGGACCACAACTTTTTTATCCATTTTTCGCTCTCCTGGGATATTTAAGGTGGAATGAAGTGGAGGTCCTTGTCAACAGAGCAGCCCTAAACTTTGGGGTGCTTGTGTCTTGCTGATTTTCAATTTTCCCACTTTATCCCCCCATGCGTGGAAGTGCCCTATGCTCTCTAAGCTGTGTTTTTTAGATGTTTCAGGACACACCGTACACTTCTCCAGAGTGGCTGTTGGCGATTTACATCCCGCCCATCAGTGTAGCAAGGCTCCGATTCCTCCATGGCCTGTCCTGCATTTCTGGTTTTGACACTTTTTTCAGCATGGCCCTTTTGACCTATGGGAAGCGAGACTTCTTTGTAGCGCTGATTTGCCTTTCCAGGTTGCTTGGTTGGCCAAAAAGGGCGTATGCGTTTTTTCCTGAATATATTCAGGAAAAAACGCATACGCCCTTTTTGGCCAAGGGCATCATTGTCAACGTTTTGCCGCTTTTCATGTGCTTTAAAGGCGATTCGAATCTACCTCCTGAAATCTGTTTCCTGCAATTCTGCCTTGATTTCAAATCCTCTTCTTTGCCTTCCCTCAATATATTTGTGGACGTGAGTTATCATTTATAACTCTGCAGGTTTGTGAATTGCAGTGCCCTGAAGCTCCATTTTACAAGTCGCTTTTTTGGGAGCTGGCCGCAAAAGCGCAGGATGGCTTCAGGCCCTGTTCTGGTTCCGGGGGGCAGGTTGAGCCTGTGGTTAATTCTTCTTCCTGATGGGAAAATAGAGTGACCTGTGCCTGTCCCAACACCAAGAGCTAGTCTCTCATTGGTTCCCCGTCTTCCCGTTCATCCTCAGGACAAATTGCAACCTGTACGGAACAGGAGGTTAAAGGTGCTGATGCTCCAAGTAGGGAGATTGCTAGTAAAGTGGCTGGAATGGCGAACCCGAGCACAAGGAGATGAGAAATGAGGTGCGTTTTAGAAACCTTTCCCCATCACACGGTGTACCATCTTCTGGGTTTCTCATGCATGTTTTCGATGTAGGAAGACGCCCTTGAACCTGGAGATTTGGGACCCATGCGATGGGTAGCACGCAGTATTACTTTAAAGGGTCTGCGTTTGCTCACCCAACCTCACCAAACCTCTCAGCCCCAAGAGTGTCCACCCTTATGTCTCATCCAGCTGTGGGTCTAGATATGGTCAATCCAGGTTGCATCACAGCCCCTGAACGAATTGTGTAAGAATTTCTCTGTCTTTCCCTGTCTTTGTTTCATGGGTTTTTAGAAGTAATTTATTTTTATAATGGGGTTTAGCTGCTTTTCACGGCTCTGTTTATGCCGCTTTACACCCACTTGACACACTAACAGAGAGATATCAATACATAGGTTTTAAGATTATTACTAGTCAGATATATTCTTGTGCGGTGAATCGGGCGTGTTGAGTCCAGTTCTCTGAGCAAGGAGTAGGTCTTGTCTATTACATATTGGGTTTATGGAACGGTATCTGAGCTAATTTGAAACTCTTGTTTTATGTATCACCCCACCTCACCTTTCCCGTTAAGCAGCCATAGTGTGTTTTCTGCATGTGTGACTCTGTTCTGTTTTGTAATTCAGTTCAGGTGTAACGGTTTTTACATTCCCTCTATAAGTGACACCTTATGAGAAGTGTCCTTTTCTGTGTGACTTATTTCACTTAGAATCGTCTTACCTAAATCCACTCATCATGCTGCTACTAGCCTTATGACATTGATTTCATGGCTGAGTGATATTCCATTGTACATAAGGACCACAACTTTTTTATCCATTTTTCGCTTTCCTGGGATATTTAAGGTGGAATGAAGTGGAGGTCCTTGTCAACAGAGCAGCCCTAAACTTTGGGGTGCTTGTGTCTTGCTGATTTTCAATTTTCCCACTTTATCCCCCCATGCGTGGAAGTGCCCTATGCTCTCTAAGCTGTGTTTTTTAGATGTTTCAGGACACACCGTACACTTCTCCAGAGTGGCTGTTGGCGATTTACATCCCGCCCATCAGTGTAGCAAGGCTCCGATTCCTCCATGGCCTGTCCTGCATTTCTGGTTTTGACACTTTTTTCAGCATGGCCCTTTTGACCTATGGGAAGCGAGACTTCTTTGTAGCGCTGATTTGCCTTTCCAGGTTGCTTGGTTGGCCAAAAAGGGCGTATGCGTTTTTTCCTGAATATATTCAGGAAAAAACGCATACGCCCTTTTTGGCCAAGGGCATCATTGTCAACGTTTTGCCGCTTTTCATGTGCTTTAAAGGCGATTCGAATCTACCTCCTGAAATCTGTTTCCTGCAATTCTGCCTTGATTTCAAATCCTCTTCTTTGCCTTCCCTCAATATATTTGTGGACGTGAGTTATCATTTATAACTCTGCAGGTTTGTGAATTGCAGTGCCCTGAAGCTCCATTTTACAAGTCGCTTTTTTGGGAGCTGGCCGCAAAAGCGCAGGATGGCTTCAGGCCCTGTTCTGGTTCCGGGGGGCAGGCTGAGCCTGTGCTTAATTCTTCTTCCTGATGGGAAAATAGAGTGACCTGTGCCTGTCCCAACACCAAGAGCTAGTCTCTCATTGGTTCCCCGTCTTCCCGTTCATCCTCAGGACAAATTGCAACCTGTACGGAACAGGAGGTTAAAGGTGCTGATGCTCCAAGTAGGGAGATTGCTAGTAAAGTGGCTGGAATGGCGAACCCGAGCACAAGGAGATGAGAAATGAGGTGCGTTTTAGAAACCTTGCCCCATCACACGGTGTACCATCTTCTGGGTTTCTCATGCATGTTTTCGATGTAGGAAGATGCCCTTGAACCTGGAGATTTGGGACCCATGCGATGGGTAGCACGCAGTATTACTTTAAAGGGTCTGCGTTTGCTCACCCAACCTCACCAAACCTCTCAGCCCCAAGAGTGTCCACCCTTATGTCTCATCCAGCTGTGGGTCTAGATATGGTCAATCCAGGTTGCATCACAGCCCCTGAACGAATTGTGTAAGAATTTCTCTGTCTTTCCCTGTCTTTGTTTCATGGGTTTTTAGAAGTAATTTATTTTTATAATGGGGTTTAGCTGCTTTTCACGGCTCTGTTTATGCCGCTTTACACCCACTTGACACACTAACAGAGAGATATCAATACATAGGTTTTAAGATTATTACTAGTCAGATATATTCTAGTGCGGTGAATCGGGCGTGTTGAGTCCAGTTCTCTGAGCAAGGAGTAGGTCTTGTCTATTACATATTGGGTTTATGGAACGGTATCTGAGCTAATTTGAAACTCTTGTTTTATGTATCACCCCACCTCACCTTTCCCGTTAAGCAGCCATAGTGTGTTTTCTGCATGTGTGACTCTGTTCTGTTTTGTAATTCAGTTCAGGTGTAACGGTTTTTACATTCCCTCTATAAGTGACACCTTATGAGAAGTGTCCTTTTCTGTGTGACTTATTTCACTTAGAATCGTCTTACCTAAATCCACTCATCATGCTGCTACTAGCCTTATGACATTGATTTCATGGCTGAGTGATATTCCATTGTACATAAGGACCACAACTTTTTTATCCATTTTTCGCTCTCCTGGGATATTTAAGGTGGAATGAAGTGGAGGTCCTTGTCAACAGAGCAGCCCTAAACTTTGGGGTGCTTGTGTCTTGCTGATTTTCAATTTTCCCACTTTATCCCCCCATGCGTGGAAGTGCCCTATGCTCTCTAAGCTGTGTTTTTTAGATGTTTCAGGACACACCGTACACTTCTCCAGAGTGGCTGTTGGCGATTTACATCCCGCCCATCAGTGTAGCAAGGCTCCGATTCCTCCATGGCCTGTCCTGCATTTCTGGTTTTGACACTTTTTTCAGCATGGCCCTTTTGACCTATGGGAAGCGAGACTTCTTTGTAGCGCTGATTTGCCTTTCCAGGTTGCTTGGTTGGCCAAAAAGGGCGTATGCGTTTTTTCCTGAATATATTCAGGAAAAAACGCATACGCCCTTTTTGGCCAAGGGTATCATTGTCAACGTTTTGCCGCTTTTCATGTGCTTTAAAGGCGATTCGAATCTACCTCCTGAAATCTGTTTCCTGCAATTCTGCCTTGATTTCAAATCCTCTTCTTTGCCTTCCCTCAATATATTTGTGGACGTGAGTTATCATTTATAACTCTGCAGGTTTGTGAATTGCAGTGCCCTGAAGCTCCATTTTACAAGTCGCTTTTTTGGGAGCTGGCCGCAAAAGCGCAGGATGGCTTCAGGCCCTGTTCTGGTTCCGGGGGGCAGGCTGAGCCTGTGCTTAATTCTTCTTCCTGATGGGAAAATAGAGTGACCTGTGCCTGTCCCAACACCAAGAGCTAGTCTCTCATTGGTTCCCCGTCTTCCCGTTCATCCTCAGGACAAATTGCAACCTGTACGGAACAGGAGGTTAAAGGTGCTGATGCTCCAAGTAGGGAGATTGCTAGTAAAGTGGCTGGAATGGCGAACCCGAGCACAAGGAGATGAGAAATGAGGTGCGTTTTAGAAACCTTGCCCCATCACACGGTGTACCATCTTCTGGGTTTCTCATGCATGTTTTCGATGTAGGAAGATGCCCTTGAACCTGGAGATTTGGGACCCATGCGATGGGTAGCACGCAGTATTACTTTAAAGGGTCTGCGTTTGCTCACCCAACCTCACCAAACCTCTCAGCCCCAAGAGTGTCCACCCTTATGTCTCATCCAGCTGTGGGTCTAGATATGGTCAATCCAGGTTGCATCACAGCCCCTGAACGAATTGTGTAAGAATTTCTCTGTCTTTCCCTGTCTTTGTTTCATGGGTTTTTAAAAGTAATTTATTTTTATAATGGGGTTTAGCTGCTTTTCACGGCTCTGTTTATGCCGCTTTACACCCACTTGACACACTAACAGAGAGATATCAATACATAGGTTTTAAGATTATTACTAGTCAGATATATTCTTGTGCGGTGAATCGGGCGTGTTGAGTCCAGTTCTCTGAGCAAGGAGTAGGTCTTGTCTATTACATATTGGGTTTATGGAACGGTATCTGAGCTAATTTGAAACTCTTGTTTTATGTATCACCCCACCTCACCTTTCCCGTTAAGCAGCCATAGTGTGTTTTCTGCATGTGTGACTCTGTTCTGTTTTGTAATTCAGTTCAGGTGTAACGGTTTTTACATTCCCTCTATAAGTGACACCTTATGAGAAGTGTCCTTTTCTGTGTGACTTATTTCACTTAGAATCGTCTTACCTAAATCCACTCATCATGCTGCTACTAGCCTTATGACATTGATTTCATGGCTGAGTGATATTCCATTGTACAT
Source organism: Balaenoptera physalus (assembly GCF_965194825.1). Taxonomy (NCBI): domain Eukaryota; kingdom Metazoa; phylum Chordata; class Mammalia; order Artiodactyla; family Balaenopteridae; genus Balaenoptera; species Balaenoptera physalus. The sequence goes on along the minus strand of NW_028126249.1, from coordinate 700,518 downwards.
AAGGACCACAACTTTTTTATCCATTTTTCGCTTTCCTGGGATATTTAAGGTGGAATGAAGTGGAGGTCCTTGTCAACAGAGCAGCCCTAAACTTTGGGGTGCTTGTGTCTTGCTGATTTTCAATTTTCCCACTTTATCCCCCCATGCGTGGAAGTGCCCTATGCTCTCTAAGCTGTGTTTTTTAGATGTTTCAGGACACACCGTACACTTCTCCAGAGTGGCTGTTGGCGATTTACATCCCGCCCATCAGTGTAGCAAGGCTCCGATTCCTCCATGGCCTGTCCTGCATTTCTGGTTTTGACACTTTTTTCAGCATGGCCCTTTTGACCTATGGGAAGCGAGACTTCTTTGTAGCGCTGATTTGCCTTTCCAGGTTGCTTGGTTGGCCAAAAAGGGCGTATGCGTTTTTTCCTGAATATATTCAGGAAAAAACGCATACGCCCTTTTTGGCCAAGGGCATCATTGTCAACGTTTTGCCGCTTTTCATGTGCTTTAAAGGCGATTCGAATCTACCTCCTAGAAATCTGTTTCCTGCAATTCTGCCTTGATTTCAAATCCTCTTCTTTGCCTTCCCTCAATATATTTGTGGACGTGAGTTATCATTTATAACTCTGCAGGTTTGTGAATTGCAGTGCCCTGAAGCTCCATTTTACAAGTCGCTTTTTTGGGAGCTGGCCGCAAAAGCGCAGGATGGCTTCAGGCCCTGTTCTGGTTCCGGGGGGCAGGCTGAGCCTGTGCTTAATTCTTCTTCCTGATGGGAAAATAGAGTGACCTGTGCCTGTCCCAACACCAAGAGCTAGTCTCTCATTGGTTCCCCGTCTTCCCGTTCATCCTCAGGACAAATTGCAACCTGTACGGAACAGGAGGTTAAAGGTGCTGATGCTCCAAGTAGGGAGATTGCTAGTAAAGTGGCTGGAATGGCGAACCCGAGCACAAGGAGATGAGAAATGAGGTGCGTTTTAGAAACCTTTCCCCATCACACGGTGTACCATCTTCTGGGTTTCTCATGCATGTTTTCGATGTAGGAAGACGCCCTTGAACCTGGAGATTTGGGACCCATGCGATGGGTAGCACGCAGTATTACTTTAAAGGGTCTGCGTTTGCTCACCCAACCTCACCAAACCTCTCAGCCCCAAGAGTGTCCACCCTTATGTCTCATCCAGCTGTGGGTCTAGATATGGTCAATCCAGGTTGCATCACAGCCCCTGAACGAATTGTGTAAGAATTTCTCTGTCTTTCCCTGTCTTTGTTTCATGGGTTTTTAGAAGTAATTTATTTTTATAATGGGGTTTAGCTGCTTTTCACGGCTCTGTTTATGCCGCTTTACACCCACTTGACACACTAACAGAGAGATATCAATACATAGGTTTTAAGATTATTACTAGTCAGATATATTCTTGTGCGGTGAATCGGGCGTGTTGAGTCCAGTTCTCTGAGCAAGGAGTAGGTCTTGTCTATTACATATTGGGTTTATGGAACGGTATCTGAGCTAATTTGAAACTCTTGTTTTATGTATCACCCCACCTCACCTTTCCCGTTAAGCAGCCATAGTGTGTTTTCTGCATGTGTGACTCTGTTCTGTTTTGTAATTCAGTTCAGGTGTAACGGTTTTTACATTCCCTCTATAAGTGACACCTTATGAGAAGTGTCCTTTTCTGTGTGACTTATTTCACTTAGAATCGTCTTACCTAAATCCACTCATCATGCTGCTACTAGCCTTATGACATTGATTTCATGGCTGAGTGATATTCCATTGTACATAAGGACCACAACTTTTTTATCCATTTTTCGCTTTCCTGGGATATTTAAGGTGGAAGGAAGTGGAGGTCCTTGTCAACAGAGCAGCCCTAAACTTTGGGGTGCTTGTGTCTTGCTGATTTTCAATTTTCCCACTTTATCCCCCCATGCGTGGAAGTGCCCTATGCTCTCTAAGCTGTGTTTTTTAGATGTTTCAGGACACACCGTACACTTCTCCAGAGTGGCTGTTGGCGATTTACATCCCGCCCATCAGTGTAGCAAGGCTCCGATTCCTCCATGGCCTGTCCTGCATTTCTGGTTTTGACACTTTTTTCAGCATGGCCCTTTTGACCTATGGGAAGCGAGACTTCTTTGTAGCGCTGATTTGCCTTTCCAGGTTGCTTGGTTGGCCAAAAAGGGCGTATGCGTTTTTTCCTGAATATATTCAGGAAAAAACGCATACGCCCTTTTTGGCCAAGGGCATCATTGTCAACGTTTTGCCGCTTTTCATGTGCTTTAAAGGCGATTCGAATCTACCTCCTGAAATCTGTTTCCTGCAATTCTGCCTTGATTTCAAATCCTCTTCTTTGCCTTCCCTCAATATATTTGTGGACGTGAGTTATCATTTATAACTCTGCAGGTTTGTGAATTGCAGTGCCCTGAAGCTCCATTTTACAAGTCGCTTTTTTGGGAGCTGGCCGCAAAAGCGCAGGATGGCTTCAGGCCCTGTTCTGGTTCCGGGGGGCAGGCTGAGCCTGTGCTTAATTCTTCTTCCTGATGGGAAAATAGAGTGACCTGTGCCTGTCCCAACACCAAGAGCTAGTCTCTCATTGGTTCCCCGTCTTCCCGTTCATCCTCAGGACAAATTGCAACCTGTACGGAACAGGAGGTTAAAGGTGCTGATGCTCCAAGTAGGGAGATTGCTAGTAAAGTGGCTGGAATGGCGAACCCGAGCACAAGGAGATGAGAAATGAGGTGCGTTTTAGAAACCTTGCCCCATCACACGGTGTACCATCTTCTGGGTTTCTCATGCATGTTTTCGATGTAGGAAGATGCCCTTGAACCTGGAGATTTGGGACCCATGCGATGGGTAGCACGCAGTATTACTTTAAAGGGTCTGCGTTTGCTCACCCAACCTCACCAAACCTCTCAGCCCCAAGAGTGTCCACCCTTATGTCTCATCCAGCTGTGGGTCTAGATATGGTCAATCCAGGTTGCATCACAGCCCCTGAACGAATTGTGTAAGAATTTCTCTGTCTTTCCCTGTCTTTGTTTCATGGGTTTTTAAAAGTAATTTATTTTTATAATGGGGTTTAGCTGCTTTTCACGGCTCTGTTTATGCCGCTTTACACCCACTTGACACACTAACAGAGAGATATCAATACATAGGTTTTAAGATTATTACTAGTCAGATATATTCTTGTGCGGTGAATCGGGCGTGTTGAGTCCAGTTCTCTGAGCAAGGAGTAGGTCTTGTCTATTACATATTGGGTTTATGGAACGGTATCTGAGCTAATTTGAAACTCTTGTTTTATGTATCACCCCACCTCACCTTTCCCGTTAAGCAGCCATAGTGTGTTTTCTGCATGTGTGACTCTGTTCTGTTTTGTAATTCAGTTCAGGTGTAACGGTTTTTACATTCCCTCTATAAGTGACACCTTATGAGAAGTGTCCTTTTCTGTGTGACTTATTTCACTTAGAATCGTCTTACCTAAATCCACTCATCATGCTGCTACTAGCCTTATGACATTGATTTCATGGCTGAGTGATATTCCATTGTACATAAGGACCACAACTTTTTTATCCATTTTTCGCTTTCCTGGGATATTTAAGGTGGAATGAAGTGGAGGTCCTTGTCAACAGAGCAGCCCTAAACTTTGGGGTGCTTGTGTCTTGCTGATTTTCAATTTTCCCACTTTATCCCCCCATGCGTGGAAGTGCCCTATGCTCTCTAAGCTGTGTTTTTTAGATGTTTCAGGACACACCGTACACTTCTCCAGAGTGGCTGTTGGCGATTTACATCCCGCCCATCAGTGTAGCAAGGCTCCGATTCCTCCATGGCCTGTCCTGCATTTCTGGTTTTGACACTTTTTTCAGCATGGCCCTTTTGACCTATGGGAAGCGAGACTTCTTTGTAGCGCTGATTTGCCTTTCCAGGTTGCTTGGTTGGCCAAAAAGGGCGTATGCGTTTTTTCCTGAATATATTCAGGAAAAAACGCATACGCCCTTTTTGGCCAAGGGCATCATTGTCAACGTTTTGCCGCTTTTCATGTGCTTTAAAGGCGATTCGAATCTACCTCCTAGAAATCTGTTTCCTGCAATTCTGCCTTGATTTCAAATCCTCTTCTTTGCCTTCCCTCAATATATTTGTGGACGTGAGTTATCATTTATAACTCTGCAGGTTTGTGAATTGCAGTGCCCTGAAGCTCCATTTTACAAGTCGCTTTTTTGGGAGCTGGCCGCAAAAGCGCAGGATGGCTTCAGGCCCTGTTCTGGTTCCGGGGGGCAGGCTGAGCCTGTGCTTAATTCTTCTTCCTGATGGGAAAATAGAGTGACATGTGCCTGTCCCAACACCAAGAGCTAGTCTCTCATTGGTTCCCCGTCTTCCCGTTCATCCTCAGGACAAAGTGCAACCTGTACGGAACAGGAGGTTAAAGGTGCTGATGCTCCAAGTAGGGACATTGCTAGTAAAGTGGCTGGAATGGCGAACCCGAGCACAAGGAGATGAGAAATGAGGTGCGTTTTAGAAACCTTGCCCCATCACACGGTGTACCATCTTCTGGGTTTCTCATGCATGTTTTCGATGTAGGAAGACGCCCTTGAACCTGGAGATTTGGGACCCATGCGATGGGTAGCACGCAGTATTACTTTAAAGGGTCTGCGTTTGCTCACCCAACCTCACCAAACCTCTCAGCCCCAAGAGTGTCCACCCTTATGTCTCATCCAGCTGTGGGTCTAGATATGGTCAATCCAGGTTGCATCACAGCCCCTGAACGAATTGTGTAAGAATTTCTCTGTCTTTCCCTGTCTTTGTTTCATGGGTTTTTAGAAGTAATTTATTTTTATAATGGGGTTTAGCTGCTTTTCACGGCTCTGTTTATGCCGCTTTACACCCACTTGACACACTAACAGAGAGATATCAATACATAGGTTTTAAGATTATTACTAGTCAGATATATTCTTGTGCGGTGAATCGGGCGTGTTGAGTCCAGTTCTCTGAGCAAGGAGTAGGTCTTGTCTATTACATATTGGGTTTATGGAACGGTATCTGAGCTAATTTGAAACTCTTGTTTTATGTATCACCCCACCTCACCTTTCCCGTTAAGCAGCCATAGTGTGTTTTCTGCATGTGTGACTCTGTTCTGTTTTGTAATTCAGTTCAGGTGTAACGGTTTTTACATTCCCTCTATAAGTGACACCTTATGAGAAGTGTCCTTTTCTGTGTGACTTATTTCACTTAGAATCGTCTTACCTAAATCCACTCATCATGCTGCTACTAGCCTTATGACATTGATTTCATGGCTGAGTGATATTCCATTGTACATAAGGACCACAACTTTTTTATCCATTTTTCGCTTTCCTGGGATATTTAAGGTGGAATGAAGTGGAGGTCCTTGTCAACAGAGCAGCCCTAAACTTTGGGGTGCTTGTGTCTTGCTGATTTTCAATTTTCCCACTTTATCCCCCCATGCGTGGAAGTGCCCTATGCTCTCTAAGCTGTGTTTTTTAGATGTTTCAGGACACACCGTACACTTCTCCAGAGTGGCTGTTGGCGATTTACATCCCGCCCATCAGTGTAGCAAGGCTCCGATTCCTCCATGGCCTGTCCTGCATTTCTGGTTTTGACACTTTTTTCAGCATGGCCCTTTTGACCTATGGGAAGCGAGACTTCTTTGTAGCGCTGATTTGCCTTTCCAGGTTGCTTGGTTGGCCAAAAAGGGCGTATGCGTTTTTTCCTGAATATATTCAGGAAAAAACGCATACGCCCTTTTTGGCCAAGGGCATCATTGTCAACGTTTTGCCGCTTTTCATGTGCTTTAAAGGCGATTCGAATCTACCTCCTGAAATCTGTTTCCTGCAATTCTGCCTTGATTTCAAATCCTCTTCTTTGCCTTCCCTCAATATATTTGTGGACGTGAGTTATCATTTATAACTCTGCAGGTTTGTGAATTGCAGTGCCCTGAAGCTCCATTTTACAAGTCGCTTTTTTGGGAGCTGGCCGCAAAAGCGCAGGATGGCTTCAGGCCCTGTTCTGGTTCCGGGGGGCAGGCTGAGCCTGTGCTTAATTCTTCTTCCTGATGGGAAAATAGAGTGACCTGTGCCTGTCCCAACACCAAGAGCTAGTCTCTCATTGGTTCCCCGTCTTCCCGTTCATCCTCAGGACAAATTGCAACCTGTACGGAACAGGAGGTTAAAGGTGCTGATGCTCCAAGTAGGGAGATTGCTAGTAAAGTGGCTGGAATGGCGAACCCGAGCACAAGGAGATGAGAAATGAGGTGCGTTTTAGAAACCTTGCCCCATCACACGGTGTACCATCTTCTGGGTTTCTCATGCATGTTTTCGATGTAGGAAGATGCCCTTGAACCTGGAGATTTGGGACCCATGCGATGGGTAGCACGCAGTATTACTTTAAAGGGTCTGCGTTTGCTCACCCAACCTCACCAAACCTCTCAGCCCCAAGAGTGTCCACCCTTATGTCTCATCCAGCTGTGGGTCTAGATATGGTCAATCCAGGTTGCATCACAGCCCCTGAACGAATTGTGTAAGAATTTCTCTGTCTTTCCCTGTCTTTGTTTCATGGGTTTTTAAAAGTAATTTATTTTTATAATGGGGTTTAGCTGCTTTTCACGGCTCTGTTTATGCCGCTTTACACCCACTTGACACACTAACAGAGAGATATCAATACATAGGTTTTAAGATTATTACTAGTCAGATATATTCTTGTGCGGTGAATCGGGCGTGTTGAGTCCAGTTCTCTGAGCAAGGAGTAGGTCTTGTCTATTACATATTGGGTTTATGGAACGGTATCTGAGCTAATTTGAAACTCTTGTTTTATGTATCACCCCACCTCACCTTTCCCGTTAAGCAGCCATAGTGTGTTTTCTGCATGTGTGACTCTGTTCTGTTTTGTAATTCAGTTCAGGTGTAACGGTTTTTACATTCCCTCTATAAGTGACACCTTATGAGAAGTGTCCTTTTCTGTGTGACTTATTTCACTTAGAATCGTCTTACCTAAATCCACTCATCATGCTGCTACTAGCCTTATGACATTGATTTCATGGCTGAGTGATATTCCATTGTACATAAGGACCACAACTTTTTTATCCATTTTTCGCTTTCCTGGGATATTTAAGGTGGAATGAAGTGGAGGTCCTTGTCAACAGAGCAGCCCTAAACTTTGGGGTGCTTGTGTCTTGCTGATTTTCAATTTTCCCACTTTATCCCCCCATGCGTGGAAGTGCCCTATGCTCTCTAAGCTGTGTTTTTTAGATGTTTCAGGACACACCGTACACTTCTCCAGAGTGGCTGTTGGCGATTTACATCCCGCCCATCAGTGTAGCAAGGCTCCGATTCCTCCATGGCCTGTCCTGCATTTCTGGTTTTGACACTTTTTTCAGCATGGCCCTTTTGACCTATGGGAAGCGAGACTTCTTTGTAGCGCTGATTTGCCTTTCCAGGTTGCTTGGTTGGCCAAAAAGGGCGTATGCGTTTTTTCCTGAATATATTCAGGAAAAAACGCATACGCCCTTTTTGGCCAAGGGCATCATTGTCAACGTTTTGCCGCTTTTCATGTGCTTTAAAGGCGATTCGAATCTACCTCCTAGAAATCTGTTTCCTGCAATTCTGCCTTGATTTCAAATCCTCTTCTTTGCCTTCCCTCAATATATTTGTGGACGTGAGTTATCATTTATAACTCTGCAGGTTTGTGAATTGCAGTGCCCTGAAGCTCCATTTTACAAGTCGCTTTTTTGGGAGCTGGCCGCAAAAGCGCAGGATGGCTTCAGGCCCTGTTCTGGTTCCGGGGGGCAGGCTGAGCCTGTGCTTAATTCTTCTTCCTGATGGGAAAATAGAGTGACCTGTGCCTGTCCCAACACCAAGAGCTAGTCTCTCATTGGTTCCCCGTCTTCCCGTTCATCCTCAGGACAAAGTGCAACCTGTACGGAACAGGAGGTTAAAGGTGCTGATGCTCCAAGTAGGGAGATTGCTAGTAAAGTGGCTGGAATGGCGAACCCGAGCACAAGGAGATGAGAAATGAGGTGCGTTTTAGAAACCTTGCCCCATCACACGGTGTACCATCTTCTGGGTTTCTCATGCATGTTTTCGATGTAGGAAGATGCCCTTGAACCTGGAGATTTGGGACCCATGCGATGGGTAGCACGCAGTATTACTTTAAAGGGTCTGCGTTTGCTCACCCAACCTCACCAAACCTCTCAGCCCCAAGAGTGTCCACCCTTATGTCTCATCCAGCTGTGGGTCTAGATATGGTCAATCCAGGTTGCATCACAGCCCCTGAACGAATTGTGTAAGAATTTCTCTGTCTTTCCCTGTCTTTGTTTCATGGGTTTTTAAAAGTAATTTATTTTTATAATGGGGTTTAGCTGCTTTTCACGGCTCTGTTTATGCCGCTTTACACCCACTTGACACACTAACAGAGAGATATCAATACATAGGTTTTAAGATTATTACTAGTCAGATATATTCTTGTGCGGTGAATCGGGCGTGTTGAGTCCAGTTCTCTGAGCAAGGAGTAGGTCTTGTCTATTACATATTGGGTTTATGGAACGGTATCTGAGCTAATTTGAAACTCTTGTTTTATGTATCACCCCACCTCACCTTTTCCGTTAAGCAGCCATAGTGTGTTTTCTGCATGTGTGACTCTGTTCTGTTTTGTAATTCAGTTCAGGTGTAACGGTTTTTACATTCCCTCTATAAGTGACACCTTATGAGAAGTGTCCTTTTCTGTGTGACTTATTTCACTTAGAATCGTCTTACCTAAATCCACTCATCATGCTGCTACTAGCCTTATGACATTGATTTCATGGCTGAGTGATATTCCATTGTACATAAGGACCACAACTTTTTTATCCATTTTTCGCTTTCCTGGGATATTTAAGGTGGAATGAAGTGGAGGTCCTTGTCAACAGAGCAGCCCTAAACTTTGGGGTGCTTGTGTCTTGCTGATTTTCAATTTTCCCACTTTATCCCCCCATGCGTGGAAGTGCCCTATGCTCTCTAAGCTGTGTTTTTTAGATGTTTCAGGACACACCGTACACTTCTCCAGAGTGGCTGTTGGCGATTTACATCCCGCCCATCAGTGTAGCAAGGCTCCGATTCCTCCATGGCCTGTCCTGCATTTCTGGTTTTGACACTTTTTTCAGCATGGCCCTTTTGACCTATGGGAAGCGAGACTTCTTTGTAGCGCTGATTTGCCTTTCCAGGTTGCTTGGTTGGCCAAAAAGGGCGTATGCGTTTTTTCCTGAATATATTCAGGAAAAAACGCATACGCCCTTTTTGGCCAAGGGCATCATTGTCAACGTTTTGCCGCTTTTCATGTGCTTTAAAGGCGATTCGAATCTACCTCCTGAAATCTGTTTCCTGCAATTCTGCCTTGATTTCAAATCCTCTTCTTTGCCTTCCCTCAATATATTTGTGGACGTGAGTTATCATTTATAACTCTGCAGGTTTGTGAATTGCAGTGCCCTGAAGCTCCATTTTACAAGTCGCTTTTTTGGGAGCTGGCCGCAAAAGCGCAGGATGGCTTCAGGCCCTGTTCTGGTTCCGGGGGGCAGGCTGAGCCTGTGCTTAATTCTTCTTCCTGATGGGAAAATAGAGTGACCTGTGCCTGTCCCAACACCAAGAGCTAGTCTCTCATTGGTTCCCCGTCTTCCCGTTCATCCTCAGGACAAATTGCAACCTGTACGGAACAGGAGGTTAAAGGTGCTGATGCTCCAAGTAGGGACATTGCTAGTAAAGTGGCTGGAATGGCGAACCCGAGCACAAGGAGATGAGAAATGAGGTGCGTTTTAGAAACCTTGCCCCATCACACGGTGTACCATCTTCTGGGTTTCTCATGCATGTTTTCGATGTAGGAAGATGCCCTTGAACCTGGAGATTTGGGACCCATGCGATGGGTAGCACGCAGTATTACTTTAAAGGGTCTGCGTTTGCTCACCCAACCTCACCAAACCTCTCAGCCCCAAGAGTGTCCACCCTTATGTCTCATCCAGCTGTGGGTCTAGATATGGTCAATCCAGGTTGCATCACAGCCCCTGAACGAATTGTGTAAGAATTTCTCTGTCTTTCCCTGTCTTTGTTTCATGGGTTTTTTAAAGTAATTTATTTTTATAATGGGGTTTAGCTGCTTTTCACGGCTGTGTTTATGCCGCTTTACACCCACTGGACACACTAACAGAGAGATATCAATACATAGGTTTTAAGATTATTACTAGTCAGATATATTCTAGTGCGGTGAATCGGGCGTGTTGAGTCCAGTTCTCTGAGCAAGGAGTAGGTCTTGTCTATTACATATTGGGTTTATGGAACGGTATCTGAGCTAATTTGAAACTCTTGTTTTATGTATCACCCCACCTCACCTTTCCCGTTAAGCAGCCATAGTGTGTTTTCTGCATGTGTGACTCTGTTCTGTTTTGTAATTCAGTTCAGGTGTAACGGTTTTTACATTCCCTCTATAAGTGACACCTTATGAGAAGTGTCCTTTTCTGTGTGACTTATTTCACTTAGAATCGTCTTACCTAAATCCACTCATCATGCTGCTACTAGCCTTATGACATTGATTTCATGGCTGAGTGATATTCCATTGTACATAAGGACCACAACTTTTTTATCCATTTTTCGCTCTCCTGGGATATTTAAGGTGGAATGAAGTGGAGGTCCTTGTCAACAGAGCAGCCCTAAACTTTGGGGTGCTTGTGTCTTGATGATTTTCAATTTTCCCACTTTATCCCCCCATGCGTGGAAGTGCCCTATGCTCTCTAAGCTGTGTTTTTTAGATGTTTCAGGACACACCGTACACTTCTCCAGAGTGGCTGTTGGCGATTTACATCCCGCCCATCAGTGTAGCAAGGCTCCGATTCCTCCATGGCCTGTCCTGCATTTCTGGTTTTGACACTTTTTTCAGCATGGCCCTTTTGACCTATGGGAAGCGAGACTTCTTTGTAGCGCTGATTTGCCTTTCCAGGTTGCTTGGTTGGCCAAAAAGGGCGTATGCGTTTTTTCCTGAATATATTCAGGAAAAAACGCATACGCCCTTTTTGGCCAAGGGCATCATTGTCAACGTTTTGCCGCTTTTCATGTGCTTTAAAGGCGATTCGAATCTACCTCCTGAAATCTGTTTCCTGCAATTCTGCCTTGATTTCAAATCCTCTTCTTTGCCTTCCCTCAATATATTTGTGGACGAGAGTTATCATTTATAACTCTGCAGGTTTGTGAATTGCAGTGCCCTGAAGCTCCATTTTACAAGTCGCTTTTTTGGGAGCTGGCCGCAAAAGCGCAGGATGGCTTCAGGCCCTGTTCTGGTTCCGGGGGGCAGGCTGAGCCTGTGCTTAATTCTTCTTCCTGATGGGAAAATAGAGTGACCTGTGCCTGTCCCAACACCAAGAGCTAGTCTCTCATTGGTTCCCCGTCTTCCCGTTCATCCTCAGGACAAATTGCAACCTGTACGGAACAGGAGGTTAAAGGTGCTGATGCTCCAAGTAGGGAGATTGCTAGTAAAGTGGCTGGAATGGCGAACCCGAGCACAAGGAGATGAGAAATGAGGTGCGTTTTAGAAACCTTTCCCCATCACACGGTGTACCATCTTCTGGGTTTCTCATGCATGTTTTCGATGTAGGAAGATGCCCTTGAACCTGGAGATTTGGGACCCATGCGATGGGTAGCACGCAGTATTACTTTAAAGGGTCTGCGTTTGCTCACCCAACCTCACCAAACCTCTCAGCCCCAAGAGTGTCCACCCTTATGTCTCATCCAGCTGTGGGTCTAGATATGGTCAATCCAGGTTGCATCACAGCCCCTGAACGAATTGTGTAAGAATTTCTCTCTCTTTCCCTGTCTTTGTTTCATGGGATTTTAAAAGTAATTTATTTTTATAATGGGGTTTAGCTGCTTTTCACGGCTGTGTTTATGCCGCTTTACACCCACTTGACACACTAACAGAGAGATATCAATACATAGGTTTTAAGATTATTACTAGTCAGATATATTCTTGTGCGGTGAATCGGGCGTGTTGAGTCCAGTTCTCTGAGCAAGCAGTAGGTCCTGTCTATTACATATTGGGTTTATGGAACGGTATCTGAGCTAATTTGAAACTCTTGTTTTATGTATCACCCCACCTCACCTTTCCCGTTAAGCAGCCATAGTGTGTTTTCTGCATGTGTGACTCTGTTCTGTTTTGTAATTCAGTTCAAGTGTAACGGTTTTTACATTCCCTCTATAAGTGACACCTTATGAGAAGTGTCCTTTTCTGTGTGACTTATTTCACTTAGAATCGTCTTACCTAAATCCACTCATCATGCTGCTACTAGCCTTATGACATTGATTTCATGGCTGAGTGATATTCCATTGTACATAAGGACCACAACTTTTTTATCCATTTTTCGCTTTCCTGGGATATTTAAGGTGGAATGAAGTGGAGGTCCTTGTCAACAGAGCAGCCCTAAACTTTGGGGTGCTTGTGTCTTGCTGATTTTCAATTTTCCCACTTTATCCCCCCATGCGTGGAAGTGCCCTATGCTCTCTAAGCTGTGTTTTTTAGATGTTTCAGGACACACCGTACAATTCTCCAGAGTGGCTGTTGGCGATTTACATCCCGCCCATCAGTGTAGCAAGGCTCCGATTCCTCCATGGCCTGTCCTGCATTTCTGGTTTTGACACTTTTTTCAGCATGGCCCTTTTGACCTATGGGAAGCGAGACTTCTTTGTAGCGCTGATTTGCCTTTCCAGGTTGCTTGGTTGGCCAAAAAGGGCGTATGCGTTTTTTCCTGAATATATTCAGGAAAAAACGCATACGCCCTTTTTGGCCAAGGGCATCATTGTCAACGTTTTGCCGCTTTTCATGTGCTTTAAAGGCGATTCGAATCTACCTCCTGAAATCTGTTTCCTGCAATTCTGCCTTGATTTCAAATCCTCTTCTTTGCCTTCCCTCAATATATTTGTGGACGAGAGTTATCATTTATAACTCTGCAGGTTTGTGAATTGCAGTGCCCTGAAGCTCCATTTTACAAGTCGCTTTTTTGGGAGCTGGCCGCAAAAGCGCAGGATGGCTTCAGGCCCTGTTCTGGTTCCGGGGGGCAGGTTGAGCCTGTGGTTAATTCTTCTTCCTGATGGGAAAATAGAGTGACCTGTGCCTGTCCCAACACCAAGAGCTAGTCTCTCATTGGTTCCCCGTCTTCCCGTTCATCCTCAGGACAAATTGCAACCTGTACGGAACAGGAGGTTAAAGGTGCTGATGCTCCAAGTAGGGAGATTGCTAGTAAAGTGGCTGGAATGGCGAACCCGAGCACAAGGAGATGAGAAATGAGGTGCGTTTTAGATACCTTTCCCCATCACACGGTGTACCATCTTCTGGGTTTCTCATGCATGTTTTCGATGTAGGAAGATGCCCTTGAACCTGGAGATTTGGGACCCATGCGATGGGTAGCACGCAGTATTACTTTAAAGGGTCTGCGTTTGCTCACCCAACCTCACCAAACCTCTCAGCCCCAAGAGTGTCCACCCTTATGTCTCATCCAGCTGTGGGTCTAGATATGGTCAATCCAGGTTGCATCACAGCCCCTGAACGAATTGTGTAAGAATTTCTCTGTCTTTCCCTGTCTTTGTTTCATGGGTTTTTAAAAGTAATTTATTTTTATAATGGGGTTTAGCTGCTTTTCACGGCTGTGTTTATGCCACTTTACACCCACTTGACACACTAACAGAGATATCAATACATAGGTTTTAAGATTATTACTAGTCAGATATATTCTTGTGCGGTGAATCGTGCGTGTTGAGTCCAGTTCTCTGAGCAAGGAGTAGGTCTTGTCTATTACATATTGGGTTTATGGAACGGTATCTGAGCTAATTTGAAACTCTTGTTTTATGTATCACCCCACCTCACCTTTCCCGTTAAGCAGCCATAGTGTGTTTTCTGCATGTGTGACTCTGTTCTGTTTTGTAATTCAGTTCAAGTGTAACGGTTTTTACATTCCCTCTATAAGTGACACCTTATGAGAAGTGTCCTTTTCTGTGTGACTTATTTCACTTAGAATCGTCTTACCTAAATCCACTCATCATGCTGCTACTAGCCTTATGACATTGATTTCATGGCTGAGTGATATTCCATTGTACATAAGGACCACAACTTTTTTATCCATTTTTCGCTCTCCTGGGATATTTAAGGTGGAATGAAGTGGAGGTCCTTGTCAACAGAGCAGCCCTAAACTTTGGGGTGCTTGTGTCTTGCTGATTTTCAATTTTCCCACTTTATCCCCCCATGCGTGGAAGTGCCCTATGCTCTCTAAGCTGTGTTTTTTAGATGTTTCAGGACACACCGTACACTTCTCCAGAGTGGCTGTTGGCGATTTACATCCCGCCCATCAGTGTAGCAAGGCTCCGATTCCTCCATGGCCTGTCCTGCATTTCTGGTTTTGACACTTTTTTCAGCATGGCCCTTTTGACCTATGGGAAGCGAGACTTCTTTGTAGCGCTGATTTGCCTTTCCAGGTTGCTTGGTTGGCCAAAAAGGGCGTATGCGTTTTTTCCTGAATATATTCAGGAAAAAACGCATACGCCCTTTTTGGCCAAGGGCATCATTGTCAACGTTTTGCCGCTTTTCATGTGCTTTAAAGGCGATTCGAATCTACCTCCTGAAATCTGTTTCCTGCAATTCTGCCTTGATTTCAAATCCTCTTCTTTGCCTTCCCTCAATATATTTGTGGACGAGAGTTATCATTTATAACTCTGCAGGTTTGTGAATTGCAGTGCCCTGAAGCTCCATTTTACAAGTCGCTTTTTTGGGAGCTGGCCGCAAAAGCGCAGGATGGCTTCAGGCCCTGTTCTGGTTCCGGGGGGCAGGCTGAGCCTGTGGTTAATTCTTCTTCCTGATGGGAAAATAGAGTGACCTGTGCCTGTCCCAACACCAAGAGCTAGTCTCTCATTGGTTCCCCGTCTTCCCGTTCATCCTCAGGACAAATTGCAACCTGTACGGAACAGGAGGTTAAAGGTGCTGATGCTCCAAGTAGGGAGATTGCTAGTAAAGTGGCTGGAATGGCGAACCCGAGCACAAGGAGATGAGAAATGAGGTGCGTTTTAGAAACCTTGCCCCATCACACGGTGTACCATCTTCTGGGTTTCTCATGCATGTTTTCGATGTAGGAAGATGCCCTTGAACCTGGAGATTTGGGACCCATGCGATGGGTAGCACGCAGTATTACTTTAAAGGGTCTGCGTTTGCTCACCCAACCTCACCAAACCTCTCAGCCCCAAGAGTGTCCACCCTTATGTCTCATCCAGCTGTGGGTCTAGATATGGTCAATCCAGGTTGCATCACAGCCCCTGAACGAATTGTGTAAGAATTTCTCTGTCTTTCCCTGTCTTTGTTTCATGGGTTTTTAAAAGTAATTTATTTTTATAATGGGGTTTAGCTGCTTTTCACGGCTCTGTTTATGCCGCTTTACACCCACTTGACACACTAACAGAGAGATATCAATACATAGGTTTTAAGATTATTACTAGTCAGATATATTCTTGTGCGGTGAATCGGGCGTGTTGAGTCCAGTTCTCTGAGCAAGGAGTAGGTCTTGTCTATTACATATTGGGTTTATGGAACGGTATCTGAGCTAATTTGAAACTCTTGTTTTATGTATCACCCCACCTCACCTTTCCCGTTAAGCAGCCATAGTGTGTTTTCTGCATGTGTGACTCTGTTCTGTTTTGTAATTCAGTTCAGGTGTAACGGTTTTTACATTCCCTCTATAAGTGACACCTTATGAGAAGTGTCCTTTTCTGTGTGACTTATTTCACTTAGAATCGTCTTACCTAAATCCACTCATCATGCTGCTACTAGCCTTATGACATTGATTTCATGGCTGAGTGATATTCCATTGTACATAAGGACCACAACTTTTTTATCCATTTTTCGCTTTCCTGGGATATTTAAGGTGGAATGAAGTGGAGGTCCTTGTCAACAGAGCAGCCCTAAACTTTGGGGTGCTTGTGTCTTGCTGATTTTCAATTTTCCCACTTTATCCCCCCATGCGTGGAAGTGCCCTATGCTCTCTAAGCTGTGTTTTTTAGATGTTTCAGGACACACCGTACACTTCTCCAGAGTGGCTGTTGGCGATTTACATCCCGCCCATCAGTGTAGCAAGGCTCCGATTCCTCCATGGCCTGTCCTGCATTTCTGGTTTTGACACTTTTTTCAGCATGGCCCTTTTGACCTATGGGAAGCGAGACTTCTTTGTAGCGCTGATTTGCCTTTCCAGGTTGCTTGGTTGGCCAAAAAGGGCGTATGCGTTTTTTCCTGAATATATTCAGGAAAAAACGCATACGCCCTTTTTGGCCAAGGGCATCATTGTCAACGTTTTGCCGCTTTTCATGTGCTTTAAAGGCGATTCGAATCTACCTCCTAGAAATCTGTTTCCTGCAATTCTGCCTTGATTTCAAATCCTCTTCTTTGCCTTCCCTCAATATATTTGTGGACGTGAGTTATCATTTATAACTCTGCAGGTTTGTGAATTGCAGTGCCCTGAAGCTCCATTTTACAAGTCGCTTTTTTGGGAGCTGGCCGCAAAAGCGCAGGATGGCTTCAGGCCCTGTTCTGGTTCCGGGGGGCAGGCTGAGCCTGTGCTTAATTCTTCTTCCTGATGGGAAAATAGAGTGACCTGTGCCTGTCCCAACACCAAGAGCTAGTCTCTCATTGGTTCCCCGTCTTCCCGTTCATCCTCAGGACAAAGTGCAACCTGTACGGAACAGGAGGTTAAAGGTGCTGATGCTCCAAGTAGGGAGATTGCTAGTAAAGTGGCTGGAATGGCGAACCCGAGCACAAGGAGATGAGAAATGAGGTGCGTTTTAGAAACCTTGCCCCATCACATGGTGTACCATCTTCTGGGTTTCTCATGCATGTTTTCGATGTAGGAAGATGCCCTTGAACCTGGAGATTTGGGACCCATGCGATGGGTAGCACGCAGTATTACTTTAAAGGGTCTGCGTTTGCTCACCCAACCTCACCAAACCTCTCAGCCCCAAGAGTGTCCACCCTTATGTCTCATCCAGCTGTGGGTCTAGATATGGTCAATCCAGGTTGCATCACAGCCCCTGAACGAATTGTGTAAGAATTTCTCTGTCTTTCCCTGTCTTTGTTTCATGGGTTTTTAAAAGTAATTTATTTTTATAATGGGGTTTAGCTGCTTTTCACGGCTCTGTTTATGCCGCTTTACACCCACTTGACACACTAACAGAGAGATATCAATACATAGGTTTTAAGATTATTACTAGTCAGATATATTCTTGTGCGGTGAATCGGGCGTGTTGAGTCCAGTTCTCTGAGCAAGGAGTAGGTCTTGTCTATTACATATTGGGTTTATGGAACGGTATCTGAGCTAATTTGAAACTCTTGTTTTATGTATCACCCCACCTCACCTTTTCCGTTAAGCAGCCATAGTGTGTTTTCTGCATGTGTGACTCTGTTCTGTTTTGTAATTCAGTTCAGGTGTAACGGTTTTTACATTCCCTCTATAAGTGACACCTTATGAGAAGTGTCCTTTTCTGTGTGACTTATTTCACTTAGAATCGTCTTACCTAAATCCACTCATCATGCTGCTACTAGCCTTATGACATTGATTTCATGGCTGAGTGATATTCCATTGTACATAAGGACCACAACTTTTTTATCCATTTTTCGCTTTCCTGGGATATTTAAGGTGGAATGAAGTGGAGGTCCTTGTCAACAGAGCAGCCCTAAACTTTGGGGTGCTTGTGTCTTGCTGATTTTCAATTTTCCCACTTTATCCCCCCATGCGTGGAAGTGCCCTATGCTCTCTAAGCTGTGTTTTTTAGATGTTTCAGGACACACCGTACACTTCTCCAGAGTGGCTGTTGGCGATTTACATCCCGCCCATCAGTGTAGCAAGGCTCCGATTCCTCCATGGCCTGTCCTGCATTTCTGGTTTTGACACTTTTTTCAGCATGGCCCTTTTGACCTATGGGAAGCGAGACTTCTTTGTAGCGCTGATTTGCCTTTCCAGGTTGCTTGGTTGGCCAAAAAGGGCGTATGCGTTTTTTCCTGAATATATTCAGGAAAAAACGCATACGCCCTTTTTGGCCAAGGGCATCATTGTCAACGTTTTGCCGCTTTTCATGTGCTTTAAAGGCGATTCGAATCTACCTCCTGAAATCTGTTTCCTGCAATTCTGCCTTGATTTCAAATCCTCTTCTTTGCCTTCCCTCAATATATTTGTGGACGTGAGTTATCATTTATAACTCTGCAGGTTTGTGAATTGCAGTGCCCTGAAGCTCCATTTTACAAGTCGCTTTTTTGGGAGCTGGCCGCAAAAGCGCAGGATGGCTTCAGGCCCTGTTCTGGTTCCGGGGGGCAGGCTGAGCCTGTGCTTAATTCTTCTTCCTGATGGGAAAATAGAGTGACCTGTGCCTGTCCCAACACCAAGAGCTAGTCTCTCATTGGTTCCCCGTCTTCCCGTTCATCCTCAGGACAAATTGCAACCTGTACGGAACAGGAGGTTAAAGGTGCTGATGCTCCAAGTAGGGACATTGCTAGTAAAGTGGCTGGAATGGCGAACCCGAGCACAAGGAGATGAGAAATGAGGTGCGTTTTAGAAACCTTGCCCCATCACACGGTGTACCATCTTCTGGGTTTCTCATGCATGTTTTCGATGTAGGAAGATGCCCTTGAACCTGGAGATTTGGGACCCATGCGATGGGTAGCACGCAGTATTACTTTAAAGGGTCTGCGTTTGCTCACCCAACCTCACCAAACCTCTCAGCCCCAAGAGTGTCCACCCTTATGTCTCATCCAGCTGTGGGTCTAGATATGGTCAATCCAGGTTGCATCACAGCCCCTGAACGAATTGTGTAAGAATTTCTCTGTCTTTCCCTGTCTTTGTTTCATGGGTTTTTTAAAGTAATTTATTTTTATAATGGGGTTTAGCTGCTTTTCACGGCTGTGTTTATGCCGCTTTACACCCACTGGACACACTAACAGAGAGATATCAATACATAGGTTTTAAGATTATTACTAGTCAGATATATTCTAGTGCGGTGAATCGGGCGTGTTGAGTCCAGTTCTCTGAGCAAGGAGTAGGTCTTGTCTATTACATATTGGGTTTATGGAACGGTATCTGAGCTAATTTGAAACTCTTGTTTTATGTATCACCCCACCTCACCTTTCCCGTTAAGCAGCCATAGTGTGTTTTCTGCATGTGTGACTCTGTTCTGTTTTGTAATTCAGTTCAGGTGTAACGGTTTTTACATTCCCTCTATAAGTGACACCTTATGAGAAGTGTCCTTTTCTGTGTGACTTATTTCACTTAGAATCGTCTTACCTAAATCCACTCATCATGCTGCTACTAGCCTTATGACATTGATTTCATGGCTGAGTGATATTCCATTGTACATAAGGACCACAACTTTTTTATCCATTTTTCGCTCTCCTGGGATATTTAAGGTGGAATGAAGTGGAGGTCCTTGTCAACAGAGCAGCCCTAAACTTTGGGGTGCTTGTGTCTTGATGATTTTCAATTTTCCCACTTTATCCCCCCATGCGTGGAAGTGCCCTATGCTCTCTAAGCTGTGTTTTTTAGATGTTTCAGGACACACCGTACACTTCTCCAGAGTGGCTGTTGGCGATTTACATCCCGCCCATCAGTGTAGCAAGGCTCCGATTCCTCCATGGCCTGTCCTGCATTTCTGGTTTTGACACTTTTTTCAGCATGGCCCTTTTGACCTATGGGAAGCGAGACTTCTTTGTAGCGCTGATTTGCCTTTCCAGGTTGCTTGGTTGGCCAAAAAGGGCGTATGCGTTTTTTCCTGAATATATTCAGGAAAAAACGCATACGCCCTTTTTGGCCAAGGGCATCATTGTCAACGTTTTGCCGCTTTTCATGTGCTTTAAAGGCGATTCGAATCTACCTCCTGAAATCTGTTTCCTGCAATTCTGCCTTGATTTCAAATCCTCTTCTTTGCCTTCCCTCAATATATTTGTGGACGAGAGTTATCATTTATAACTCTGCAGGTTTGTGAATTGCAGTGCCCTGAAGCTCCATTTTACAAGTCGCTTTTTTGGGAGCTGGCCGCAAAAGCGCAGGATGGCTTCAGGCCCTGTTCTGGTTCCGGGGGGCAGGCTGAGCCTGTGCTTAATTCTTCTTCCTGATGGGAAAATAGAGTGACCTGTGCCTGTCCCAACACCAAGAGCTAGTCTCTCATTGGTTCCCCGTCTTCCCGTTCATCCTCAGGACAAATTGCAACCTGTACGGAACAGGAGGTTAAAGGTGCTGATGCTCCAAGTAGGGAGATTGCTAGTAAAGTGGCTGGAATGGCGAACCCGAGCACAAGGAGATGAGAAATGAGGTGCGTTTTAGAAACCTTTCCCCATCACACGGTGTACCATCTTCTGGGTTTCTCATGCATGTTTTCGATGTAGGAAGATGCCCTTGAACCTGGAGATTTGGGACCCATGCGATGGGTAGCACGCAGTATTACTTTAAAGGGTCTGCGTTTGCTCACCCAACCTCACCAAACCTCTCAGCCCCAAGAGTGTCCACCCTTATGTCTCATCCAGCTGTGGGTCTAGATATGGTCAATCCAGGTTGCATCACAGCCCCTGAACGAATTGTGTAAGAATTTCTCTCTCTTTCCCTGTCTTTGTTTCATGGGATTTTAAAAGTAATTTATTTTTATAATGGGGTTTAGCTGCTTTTCACGGCTGTGTTTATGCCGCTTTACACCCACTTGACACACTAACAGAGAGATATCAATACATAGGTTTTAAGATTATTACTAGTCAGATATATTCTTGTGCGGTGAATCGGGCGTGTTGAGTCCAGTTCTCTGAGCAAGCAGTAGGTCCTGTCTATTACATATTGGGTTTATGGAACGGTATCTGAGCTAATTTGAAACTCTTGTTTTATGTATCACCCCACCTCACCTTTCCCGTTAAGCAGCCATAGTGTGTTTTCTGCATGTGTGACTCTGTTCTGTTTTGTAATTCAGTTCAAGTGTAACGGTTTTTACATTCCCTCTATAAGTGACACCTTATGAGAAGTGTCCTTTTCTGTGTGACTTATTTCACTTAGAATCGTCTTACCTAAATCCACTCATCATGCTGCTACTAGCCTTATGACATTGATTTCATGGCTGAGTGATATTCCATTGTACATAAGGACCACAACTTTTTTATCCATTTTTCGCTTTCCTGGGATATTTAAGGTGGAATGAAGTGGAGGTCCTTGTCAACAGAGCAGCCCTAAACTTTGGGGTGCTTGTGTCTTGCTGATTTTCAATTTTCCCACTTTATCCCCCCATGCGTGGAAGTGCCCTATGCTCTCTAAGCTGTGTTTTTTAGATGTTTCAGGACACACCGTACACTTCTCCAGAGTGGCTGTTGGCGATTTACATCCCGCCCATCAGTGTAGCAAGGCTCCGATTCCTCCATGGCCTGTCCTGCATTTCTGGTTTTGACACTTTTTTCAGCATGGCCCTTTTGACCTATGGGAAGCGAGACTTCTTTGTAGCGCTGATTTGCCTTTCCAGGTTGCTTGGTTGGCCAAAAAGGGCGTATGCGTTTTTTCCTGAATATATTCAGGAAAAAACGCATACGCCCTTTTTGGCCAAGGGCATCATTGTCAACGTTTTGCCGCTTTTCATGTGCTTTAAAGGCGATTCGAATCTACCTCCTGAAATCTGTTTCCTGCAATTCTGCCTTGATTTCAAATCCTCTTCTTTGCCTTCCCTCAATATATTTGTGGACGAGAGTTATCATTTATAACTCTGCAGGTTTGTGAATTGCAGTGCCCTGAAGCTCCATTTTACAAGTCGCTTTTTTGGGAGCTGGCCGCAAAAGCGCAGGATGGCTTCAGGCCCTGTTCTGGTTCCGGGGGGCAGGTTGAGCCTGTGGTTAATTCTTCTTCCTGATGGGAAAATAGAGTGACCTGTGCCTGTCCCAACACCAAGAGCTAGTCTCTCATTGGTTCCCCGTCTTCCCGTTCATCCTCAGGACAAATTGCAACCTGTACGGAACAGGAGGTTAAAGGTGCTGATGCTCCAAGTAGGGAGATTGCTAGTAAAGTGGCTGGAATGGCGAACCCGAGCACAAGGAGATGAGAAATGAGGTGCGTTTTAGATACCTTTCCCCATCACACGGTGTACCATCTTCTGGGTTTCTCATGCATGTTTTCGATGTAGGAAGATGCCCTTGAACCTGGAGATTTGGGACCCATGCGATGGGTAGCACGCAGTATTACTTTAAAGGGTCTGCGTTTGCTCACCCAACCTCACCAAACCTCTCAGCCCCAAGAGTGTCCACCCTTATGTCTCATCCAGCTGTGGGTCTAGATATGGTCAATCCAGGTTGCATCACAGCCCCTGAACGAATTGTGTAAGAATTTCTCTGTCTTTCCCTGTCTTTGTTTCATGGGTTTTTAAAAGTAATTTATTTTTATAATGGGGTTTAGCTGCTTTTCACGGCTGTGTTTATGCCACTTTACACCCACTTGACACACTAACAGAGATATCAATACATAGGTTTTAAGATTATTACTAGTCAGATATATTCTTGTGCGGTGAATCGTGCGTGTTGAGTCCAGTTCTCTGAGCAAGGAGTAGGTCTTGTCTATTACATATTGGGTTTATGGAACGGTATCTGAGCTAATTTGAAACTCTTGTTTTATGTATCACCCCACCTCACCTTTCCCGTTAAGCAGCCATAGTGTGTTTTCTGCATGTGTGACTCTGTTCTGTTTTGTAATTCAGTTCAAGTGTAACGGTTTTTACATTCCCTCTATAAGTGACACCTTATGAGAAGTGTCCTTTTCTGTGTGACTTATTTCACTTAGAATCGTCTTACCTAAATCCACTCATCATGCTGCTACTAGCCTTATGACATTGATTTCATGGCTGAGTGATATTCCATTGTACATAAGGACCACAACTTTTTTATCCATTTTTCGCTCTCCTGGGATATTTAAGGTGGAATGAAGTGGAGGTCCTTGTCAACAGAGCAGCCCTAAACTTTGGGGTGCTTGTGTCTTGCTGATTTTCAATTTTCCCACTTTATCCCCCCATGCGTGGAAGTGCCCTATGCTCTCTAAGCTGTGTTTTTTAGATGTTTCAGGACACACCGTACACTTCTCCAGAGTGGCTGTTGGCGATTTACATCCCGCCCATCAGTGTAGCAAGGCTCCGATTCCTCCATGGCCTGTCCTGCATTTCTGGTTTTGACACTTTTTTCAGCATGGCCCTTTTGACCTATGGGAAGCGAGACTTCTTTGTAGCGCTGATTTGCCTTTCCAGGTTGCTTGGTTGGCCAAAAAGGGCGTATGCGTTTTTTCCTGAATATATTCAGGAAAAAACGCATACGCCCTTTTTGGCCAAGGGCATCATTGTCAACGTTTTGCCGCTTTTCATGTGCTTTAAAGGCGATTCGAATCTACCTCCTGAAATCTGTTTCCTGCAATTCTGCCTTGATTTCAAATCCTCTTCTTTGCCTTCCCTCAATATATTTGTGGACGAGAGTTATCATTTATAACTCTGCAGGTTTGTGAATTGCAGTGCCCTGAAGCTCCATTTTACAAGTCGCTTTTTTGGGAGCTGGCCGCAAAAGCGCAGGATGGCTTCAGGCCCTGTTCTGGTTCCGGGGGGCAGGCTGAGCCTGTGGTTAATTCTTCTTCCTGATGGGAAAATAGAGTGACCTGTGCCTGTCCCAACACCAAGAGCTAGTCTCTCATTGGTTCCCCGTCTTCCCGTTCATCCTCAGGACAAATTGCAACCTGTACGGAACAGGAGGTTAAAGGTGCTGATGCTCCAAGTAGGGAGATTGCTAGTAAAGTGGCTGGAATGGCGAACCCGAGCACAAGGAGATGAGAAATGAGGTGCGTTTTAGAAACCTTGCCCCATCACACGGTGTACCATCTTCTGGGTTTCTCATGCATGTTTTCGATGTAGGAAGATGCCCTTGAACCTGGAGATTTGGGACCCATGCGATGGGTAGCACGCAGTATTACTTTAAAGGGTCTGCGTTTGCTCACCCAACCTCACCAAACCTCTCAGCCCCAAGAGTGTCCACCCTTATGTCTCATCCAGCTGTGGGTCTAGATATGGTCAATCCAGGTTGCATCACAGCCCCTGAACGAATTGTGTAAGAATTTCTCTCTCTTTCCCTGTCTTTGTTTCATGGGATTTTAAAAGTAATTTATTTTTATAATGGGGTTTAGCTGCTTTTCACGGCTGTGTTTATGCCGCTTTACACCCACTTGACACACTAACAGAGAGATATCAATACATAGGTTTTAAGATTATTACTAGTCAGATATATTCTTGTGCGGTGAATCGGGCGTGTTGAGTCCAGTTCTCTGAGCAAGGAGTAGGTCCTGTCTATTACATATTGGGTTTATGGAACGGTATCTGAGCTAATTTGAAACTCTTGTTTTATGTATCACCCCACCTCACCTTTCCCGTTAAGCAGCCATAGTGTGTTTTCTGCATGTGTGACTCTGTTCTGTTTTGTAATTCAGTTCAAGTGTAACGGTTTTTACATTCCCTCTATAAGTGACACCTTATGAGAAGTGTCCTTTTCTGTGTGACTTATTTCACTTAGAATCGTCTTACCTAAATCCACTCATCATGCTGCTACTAGCCTTATGACATTGATTTCATGGCTGAGTGATATTCCATTGTACATAAGGACCACAAATTTTTTATCCATTTTTTGCTCTCCTGGGATATTTAAGGTGGAATGAATTGGAGGTCTTTGTCAACAGAGCAGCCCTAAACTTTGGGGTGCTTGTGTCTTGCTGATTTTCAATTTTCCCACTTTATCCCCCCATGCGTGGAAGTGCCCTATGCTCTCTAAGCTGTGTTTTTTAGATGTTTCAGGACACACCGTACACTTCTCCAGAGTGGCTGTTGGCGATTTACATCCCGCCCATCAGTGTAGCAAGGCTCCCATTCCTCCATGGCCTGTCCTGCATTTCTGGTTTTGACACTTTTTTCAGCATGGCCCTTTTGACCTATGGGAAGCGAGACTTCTTTGTAGCGCTGATTTGCCTTTCCAGGTTGCTTGGTTGGCCAAAAAGGGCGTATTCGTTTTTTCCTGAATATATTCAGGAAAAAACGCATACGCCCTTTTTGGCCAAGGGCATCATTGTCAACGTTTTGCCGCTTTTCATGTGCTTTAAAGGCGATTCGAATCTACCTCCTGAAATCTGTTTCCTGCAATTCTGCCTTGATTTCAAATCCTCTTCTTTGCCTTCCCTCAATATATTTGTGGACGAGAGTTATCATTTATAACTCTGCAGGTTTGTGAATTGCAGTGCCCTGAAGCTCCATTTTACAAGTCGCTTTTTTGGGAGCTGGCCGCAAAAGCGCAGGATGGCTTCAGGCCCTGTTCTGGTTCCGGGGGGCAGGCTGAGCCTGTGGTTAATTCTTCTTCCTGATGGGAAAATAGAGTGACCTGTGCCTGTCCCAACACCAAGAGCTAGTCTCTCATTGGTTCCCCGTCTTCCCGTTCATCCTCAGGACAAATTGCAACCTGTACGGAACAGGAGGTTAAAGGTGCTGATGCTCCAAGTAGGGAGATTGCTAGTAAAGTGGCTGGAATGGCGAACCCGAGCACAAGGAGATGAGAAATGAGGTGCGTTTTAGAAACCTTGCCCCATCACACGGTGTACCATCTTCTGGGTTTCTCATGCATGTTTTCGATGTAGGAAGATGCCCTTGAACCTGGAGATTTGGGACCCATGCGATGGGTAGCACGCAGTATTACTTTAAAGGGTCTGCGTTTGCTCACCCAACCTCACCAAACCTCTCAGCCCCAAGAGTGTCCACCCTTATGTCTCATCCAGCTGTGGGTCTAGATATGGTCAATCCAGGTTGCATCACAGCCCCTGAACGAATTGTGTAAGAATTTCTCTCTCTTTCCCTGTCTTTGTTTCATGGGATTTTAAAAGTAATTTATTTTTATAATGGGGTTTAGCTGCTTTTCACGGCTGTGTTTATGCCGCTTTACACCCACTTGACACACTAACAGAGAGATATCAATACATAGGTTTTAAGATTATTACTAGTCAGATATATTCTTGTGCGGTGAATCGGGCGTGTTGAGTCCAGTTCTCTGAGCAAGGAGTAGGTCCTGTCTATTACATATTGGGTTTATGGAACGGTATCTGAGCTAATTTGAAACTCTTGTTTTATGTATCACCCCACCTCACCTTTCCCGTTAAGCAGCCATAGTGTGTTTTCTGCATGTGTGACTCTGTTCTGTTTTGTAATTCAGTTCAAGTGTAACGGTTTTTACATTCCCTCTATAAGTGACACCTTATGAGAAGTGTCCTTTTCTGTGTGACTTATTTCACTTAGAATCGTCTTACCTAAATCCACTCATCATGCTGCTACTAGCCTTATGACATTGATTTCATGGCTGAGTGATATTCCATTGTACATAAGGACCACAAATTTTTTATCCATTTTTTGCTCTCCTGGGATATTTAAGGTGGAATGAATTGGAGGTCTTTGTCAACAGAGCAGCCCTAAACTTTGGGGTGCTTGTGTCTTGCTGATTTTCAATTTTCCCACTTTATCCCCCCATGCGTGGAAGTGCCCTATGCTCTCTAAGCTGTGTTTTTTAGATGTTTCAGGACACACCGTACACTTCTCCAGAGTGGCTGTTGGCGATTTACATCCCGCCCATCAGTGTAGCAAGGCTCCCATTCCTCCATGGCCTGTCCTGCATTTCTGGTTTTGACACTTTTTTCAGCATGGCCCTTTTGACCTATGGGAAGCGAGACTTCTTTGTAGCGCTGATTTGCCTTTCCAGGTTGCTTGGTTGGCCAAAAAGGGCGTATGCGTTTTTTCCTGAATATATTCAGGAAAAAACGCATACGCCCTTTTTGGCCAAGGGCATCATTGTCAACGTTTTGCCGCTTTTCATGTGCTTTAAAGGCGATTCGAATCTACCTCCTGAAATCTGTTTCCTGCAATTCTGCCTTGATTTCAAATCCTCTTCTTTGCCTTCCCTCAATATATTTGTGGACGAGAGTTATCATTTATAACTCTGCAGGTTTGTGAATTGCAGTGCCCTGAAGCTCCATTTTACAAGTCGCTTTTTTGGGAGCTGGCCGCAAAAGCGCAGGATGGCTTCAGGCCCTGTTCTGGTTCCGGGGGGCAGGCTGAGCCTGTGCTTAATTCTTCTTCCTGATGGGAAAATAGAGTGACCTGTGCCTGTCCCAACACCAAGAGCTAGTCTCTCATTGGTTCCCCGTCTTCCCGTTCATCCTCAGGACAAATTGCAACCTGTACGGAACAGGAGGTTAAAGGTGCTGATGCTCCAAGTAGGGAGATTGCTAGTAAAGTGGCTGGAATGGCGAACCCGAGCACAAGGAGATGAGAAATGAGGTGCGTTTTAGAAACCTTGCCCCATCACACGGTGTACCATCTTCTGGGTTTCTCATGCATGTTTTCGATGTAGGAAGATGCCCTTGAACCTGGAGATTTGGGACCCATGCGATGGGTAGCACGCAGTATTACTTTAAAGGGTCTGCGTTTGCTCACCCAACCTCACCAAACCTCTCAGCCCCAAGAGTGTCCACCCTTATGTCTCATCCAGCTGTGGGTCTAGATATGGTCAATCCAGGTTGCATCACAGCCCCTGAACGAATTGTGTAAGAATTTCTCTCTCTTTCCCTGTCTTTGTTTCATGGGATTTTAAAAGTAATTTATTTTTATAATGGGGTTTAGCTGCTTTTCACGGCTGTGTTTATGCCGCTTTACACCCACTTGACACACTAACAGAGAGATATCAATACATAGGTTTTAAGATTATTACTAGTCAGATATATTCTTGTGCGGTGAATCGGGCGTGTTGAGTCCAGTTCTCTGAGCAAGGAGTAGGTCCTGTCTATTACATATTGGGTTTATGGAACGGTATCTGAGCTAATTTGAAACTCTTGTTTTATGTATCACCCCACCTCACCTTTCCCGTTAAGCAGCCATAGTGTGTTTTCTGCATGTGTGACTCTGTTCTGTTTTGTAATTCAGTTCAAGTGTAACGGTTTTTACATTCCCTCTATAAGTGACACCTTATGAGAAGTGTCCTTTTCTGTGTGACTTATTTCACTTAGAATCGTCTTACCTAAATCCACTCATCATGCTGCTACTAGCCTTATGACATTGATTTCATGGCTGAGTGATATTCCATTGTACATAAGGACCACAACTTTTTTATCCATTTTTCGCTTTCCTGGGATATTTACGGTGGAATGAAGTGGAGGTCCTTGTCAACAGAGCAGCCCTAAACTTTGGGGTGCTTGTGTCTTGCTGATTTTCAATTTTCCCACTTTATCCCCCCATGCGTGGAAGTGCCCTATGCTCTCTAAGCTGTGTTTTTTAGATGTTTCAGGACACACCGTACACTTCTCCAGAGTGGCTGTTGGCGATTTACATCCCGCCCATCAGTGTAGCAAGGCTCCGATTCCTCCATGGCCTGTCCTGCATTTCTGGTTTTGACACTTTTTTCAGCATGGCCCTTTTGACCGATGGGAAGCGAGACTTCTTTGTAGCGCTGATTTGCCTTTCCAGGTTGCTTGGTTGGCCAAAAAGGGCGTATGCGTTTTTTCCTGAATATATTCAGGAAAAAACGCATACGCCCTTTTTGGCCAAGGGCATCATTGTCAACGTTTTGCCGCTTTTCATGTGCTTTAAAGGCGATTCGAATCTACCTCCTGAAATCTGTTTCCTGCAATTCTGCCTTGATTTCAAATCCTCTTCTTTGCCTTCCCTCAATATATTTGTGGACGTGAGTTATCATTTATAACTCTGCAGGTTTGTGAATTGCAGTGCCCTGAAGCTCCATTTTACAAGTCGCTTTTTTGGGAGCTGGCCGCAAAAGCGCAGGATGGCTTCAGGCCCTGTTCTGGTTCCGGGGGGCAGGCTGAGCCTGTGCTTAATTCTTCTTCCTGATGGGAAAATAGAGTGACCTGTGCCTGTCCCAACACCAAGAGCTAGTCTCTCATTGGTTCCCCGTCTTCCCGTTCATCCTCAGGACAAATTGCAACCTGTACGGAACAGGAGGTTAAAGGTGCTGATGCTCCAAGTAGGGAGATTGCTAGTAAAGTGGCTGGAATGGCGAACCCGAGCACAAGGAGATGAGAAATGAGGTGCGTTTTAGAAACCTTGCCCCATCACACGGTGTACCATCTTCTGGGTTTCTCATGCATGTTTTCGATGTAGGAAGATGCCCTTGAACCTGGAGATTTGGGACCCATGCGATGGGTAGCACGCAGTATTACTTTAAAGGGTCTGCGTTTGCTCACCCAACCTCACCAAACCTCTCAGCCCCAAGAGTGTCCACCCTTATGTCTCATCCAGCTGTGGGTCTAGATATGGTCAATCCAGGTTGCATCACAGCCCCTGAACGAATTGTGTAAGAATTTCTCTGTCTTTCCCTGTCTTTGTTTCATGGGTTTTTAAAAGTAATTTATTTTTATAATGGGGTTTAGCTGCTTTTCACGGCTCTGTTTATGCCGCTTTACACCCACTTGACACACTAACAGAGAGATATCAATACATAGGTTTTAAGATTATTACTAGTCAGATATATTCTTGTGCGGTGAATCGGGCGTGTTGAGTCCAGTTCTCTGAGCAAGGAGTAGGTCTTGTCTATTACATATTGGGTTTATGGAACGGTATCTGAGCTAATTTGAAACTCTTGTTTTATGTATCACCCCACCTCACCTTTCCCGTTAAGCAGCCATAGTGTGTTTTCTGCATGTGTGACTCTGTTCTGTTTTGTAATTCAGTTCAGGTGTAACGGTTTTTACATTCCCTCTATAAGTGACACCTTATGAGAAGTGTCCTTTTCTGTGTGACTTATTTCACTTAGAATCGTCTTACCTAAATCCACTCATCATGCTGCTACTAGCCTTATGACATTGATTTCATGGCTGAGTGATATTCCATTGTACATAAGGACCACAACTTTTTTATCCATTTTTCGCTTTCCTGGGATATTTAAGGTGGAATGAAGTGGAGGTCCTTGTCAACAGAGCAGCCCTAAACTTTGGGGTGCTTGTGTCTTGCTGATTTTCAATTTTCCCACTTTATCCCCCCATGCGTGGAAGTGCCCTATGCTCTCTAAGCTGTGTTTTTTAGATGTTTCAGGACACACCGTACACTTCTCCAGAGTGGCTGTTGGCGATTTACATCCCGCCCATCAGTGTAGCAAGGCTCCCATTCCTCCATGGCCTGTCCTGCATTTCTGGTTTTGACACTTTTTTCAGCATGGCCCTTTTGACCGATGGGAAGCGAGACTTCTTTGTAGCGCTGATTTGCCTTTCCAGGTTGCTTGGTTGGCCAAAAAGGGCGTATGCGTTTTTTCCTGAATATATTCAGGAAAAAACGCATACGCCCTTTTTGGCCAAGGGCATCATTGTCAACGTTTTGCCGCTTTTCATGTGCTTTAAAGGCGATTCGAATCTACCTCCTGAAATCTGTTTCCTGCAATTCTGCCTTGATTTCAAATCCTCTTCTTTGCCTTCCCTCAATATATTTGTGGACGAGAGTTATCATTTATAACTCTGCAGGTTTGTGAATTGCAGTGCCCTGAAGCTCCATTTTACAAGTCGCTTTTTTGGGAGCTGGCCGCAAAAGCGCAGGATGGCTTCAGGCCCTGTTCTGGTTCCGGGGGGCAGGCTGAGCCTGTGGTTAATTCTTCTTCCTGATGGGAAAATAGAGTGACCTGTGCCTGTCCCAACACCAAGAGCTAGTCTCTCATTGGTTCCCCGTCTTCCCGTTCATCCTCAGGACAAATTGCAACCTGTACGGAACAGGAGGTTAAAGGTGCTGATGCTCCAAGTAGGGAGATTGCTAGTAAAGTGGCTGGAATGGCGAACCCGAGCACAAGGAGATGAGAAATGAGGTGCGTTTTAGAAACCTTGCCCCATCACACGGTGTACCATCTTCTGGGTTTCTCATGCATGTTTTCGATGTAG
This sequence comes from Balaenoptera physalus, assembly GCF_965194825.1. Lineage (NCBI taxonomy): Eukaryota > Metazoa > Chordata > Mammalia > Artiodactyla > Balaenopteridae > Balaenoptera > Balaenoptera physalus. The sequence continues at coordinate 669,574 of NW_028126249.1, read as the reverse complement.
GAAGATGCCCTTGAACCTGGAGATTTGGGACCCATGCGATGGGTAGCACGCAGTATTACTTTAAAGGGTCTGCGTTTGCTCACCCAACCTCACCAAACCTCTCAGCCCCAAGAGTGTCCACCCTTATGTCTCATCCAGCTGTGGGTCTAGATATGGTCAATCCAGGTTGCATCACAGCCCCTGAACGAATTGTGTAAGAATTTCTCTCTCTTTCCCTGTCTTTGTTTCATGGGATTTTAAAAGTAATTTATTTTTATAATGGGGTTTAGCTGCTTTTCACGGCTGTGTTTATGCCGCTTTACACCCACTTGACACACTAACAGAGAGATATCAATACATAGGTTTTAAGATTATTACTAGTCAGATATATTCTTGTGCGGTGAATCGGGCGTGTTGAGTCCAGTTCTCTGAGCAAGGAGTAGGTCCTGTCTATTACATATTGGGTTTATGGAACGGTATCTGAGCTAATTTGAAACTCTTGTTTTATGTATCACCCCACCTCACCTTTCCCGTTAAGCAGCCATAGTGTGTTTTCTGCATGTGTGACTCTGTTCTGTTTTGTAATTCAGTTCAAGTGTAACGGTTTTTACATTCCCTCTATAAGTGACACCTTATGAGAAGTGTCCTTTTCTGTGTGACTTATTTCACTTAGAATCGTCTTACCTAAATCCACTCATCATGCTGCTACTAGCCTTATGACATTGATTTCATGGCTGAGTGATATTCCATTGTACATAAGGACCACAAATTTTTTATCCATTTTTTGCTCTCCTGGGATATTTAAGGTGGAATGAATTGGAGGTCTTTGTCAACAGAGCAGCCCTAAACTTTGGGGTGCTTGTGTCTTGCTGATTTTCAATTTTCCCACTTTATCCCCCCATGCGTGGAAGTGCCCTATGCTCTCTAAGCTGTGTTTTTTAGATGTTTCAGGACACACCGTACACTTCTCCAGAGTGGCTGTTGGCGATTTACATCCCGCCCATCAGTGTAGCAAGGCTCCCATTCCTCCATGGCCTGTCCTGCATTTCTGGTTTTGACACTTTTTTCAGCATGGCCCTTTTGACCTATGGGAAGCGAGACTTCTTTGTAGCGCTGATTTGCCTTTCCAGGTTGCTTGGTTGGCCAAAAAGGGCGTATGCGTTTTTTCCTGAATATATTCAGGAAAAAACGCATACGCCCTTTTTGGCCAAGGGCATCATTGTCAACGTTTTGCCGCTTTTCATGTGCTTTAAAGGCGATTCGAATCTACCTCCTGAAATCTGTTTCCTGCAATTCTGCCTTGATTTCAAATCCTCTTCTTTGCCTTCCCTCAATATATTTGTGGACGAGAGTTATCATTTATAACTCTGCAGGTTTGTGAATTGCAGTGCCCTGAAGCTCCATTTTACAAGTCGCTTTTTTGGGAGCTGGCCGCAAAAGCGCAGGATGGCTTCAGGCCCTGTTCTGGTTCCGGGGGGCAGGCTGAGCCTGTGGTTAATTCTTCTTCCTGATGGGAAAATAGAGTGACCTGTGCCTGTCCCAACACCAAGAGCTAGTCTCTCATTGGTTCCCCGTCTTCCCGTTCATCCTCAGGACAAATTGCAACCTGTACGGAACAGGAGGTTAAAGGTGCTGATGCTCCAAGTAGGGAGATTGCTAGTAAAGTGGCTGGAATGGCGAACCCGAGCACAAGGAGATGAGAAATGAGGTGCGTTTTAGAAACCTTGCCCCATCACACGGTGTACCATCTTCTGGGTTTCTCATGCATGTTTTCGATGTAGGAAGATGCCCTTGAACCTGGAGATTTGGGACCCATGCGATGGGTAGCACGCAGTATTACTTTAAAGGGTCTGCGTTTGCTCACCCAACCTCACCAAACCTCTCAGCCCCAAGAGTGTCCACCCTTATGTCTCATCCAGCTGTGGGTCTAGATATGGTCAATCCAGGTTGCATCACAGCCCCTGAACGAATTGTGTAAGAATTTCTCTCTCTTTCCCTGTCTTTGTTTCATGGGATTTTAAAAGTAATTTATTTTTATAATGGGGTTTAGCTGCTTTTCACGGCTGTGTTTATGCCGCTTTACACCCACTTGACACACTAACAGAGAGATATCAATACATAGGTTTTAAGATTATTACTAGTCAGATATATTCTTGTGCGGTGAATCGGGCGTGTTGAGTCCAGTTCTCTGAGCAAGGAGTAGGTCCTGTCTATTACATATTGGGTTTATGGAACGGTATCTGAGCTAATTTGAAACTCTTGTTTTATGTATCACCCCACCTCACCTTTCCCGTTAAGCAGCCATAGTGTGTTTTCTGCATGTGTGACTCTGTTCTGTTTTGTAATTCAGTTCAAGTGTAACGGTTTTTACATTCCCTCTATAAGTGACACCTTATGAGAAGTGTCCTTTTCTGTGTGACTTATTTCACTTAGAATCGTCTTACCTAAATCCACTCATCATGCTGCTACTAGCCTTATGACATTGATTTCATGGCTGAGTGATATTCCATTGTACATAAGGACCACAAATTTTTTATCCATTTTTTGCTCTCCTGGGATATTTAAGGTGGAATGAATTGGAGGTCTTTGTCAACAGAGCAGCCCTAAACTTTGGGGTGCTTGTGTCTTGCTGATTTTCAATTTTCCCACTTTATCCCCCCATGCGTGGAAGTGCCCTATGCTCTCTAAGCTGTGTTTTTTAGATGTTTCAGGACACACCGTACACTTCTCCAGAGTGGCTGTTGGCGATTTACATCCCGCCCATCAGTGTAGCAAGGCTCCCATTCCTCCATGGCCTGTCCTGCATTTCTGGTTTTGACACTTTTTTCAGCATGGCCCTTTTGACCTATGGGAAGCGAGACTTCTTTGTAGCGCTGATTTGCCTTTCCAGGTTGCTTGGTTGGCCAAAAAGGGCGTATGCGTTTTTTCCTGAATATATTCAGGAAAAAACGCATACGCCCTTTTTGGCCAAGGGCATCATTGTCAACGTTTTGCCGCTTTTCATGTGCTTTAAAGGCGATTCGAATCTACCTCCTGAAATCTGTTTCCTGCAATTCTGCCTTGATTTCAAATCCTCTTCTTTGCCTTCCCTCAATATATTTGTGGACGAGAGTTATCATTTATAACTCTGCAGGTTTGTGAATTGCAGTGCCCTGAAGCTCCATTTTACAAGTCGCTTTTTTGGGAGCTGGCCGCAAAAGCGCAGGATGGCTTCAGGCCCTGTTCTGGTTCCGGGGGGCAGGCTGAGCCTGTGGTTAATTCTTCTTCCTGATGGGAAAATAGAGTGACCTGTGCCTGTCCCAACACCAAGAGCTAGTCTCTCATTGGTTCCCCGTCTTCCCGTTCATCCTCAGGACAAATTGCAACCTGTACGGAACAGGAGGTTAAAGGTGCTGATGCTCCAAGTAGGGAGATTGCTAGTAAAGTGGCTGGAATGGCGAACCCGAGCACAAGGAGATGAGAAATGAGGTGCGTTTTAGAAACCTTGCCCCATCACACGGTGTACCATCTTCTGGGTTTCTCATGCATGTTTTCGATGTAGGAAGATGCCCTTGAACCTGGAGATTTGGGACCCATGCGATGGGTAGCACGCAGTATTACTTTAAAGGGTCTGCGTTTGCTCACCCAACCTCACCAAACCTCTCAGCCCCAAGAGTGTCCACCCTTATGTCTCATCCAGCTGTGGGTCTAGATATGGTCAATCCAGGTTGCATCACAGCCCCTGAACGAATTGTGTAAGAATTTCTCTCTCTTTCCCTGTCTTTGTTTCATGGGATTTTAAAAGTAATTTATTTTTATAATGGGGTTTAGCTGCTTTTCACGGCTGTGTTTATGCCGCTTTACACCCACTTGACACACTAACAGAGAGATATCAATACATAGGTTTTAAGATTATTACTAGTCAGATATATTCTTGTGCGGTGAATCGGGCGTGTTGAGTCCAGTTCTCTGAGCAAGGAGTAGGTCCTGTCTATTACATATTGGGTTTATGGAACGGTATCTGAGCTAATTTGAAACTCTTGTTTTATGTATCACCCCACCTCACCTTTCCCGTTAAGCAGCCATAGTGTGTTTTCTGCATGTGTGACTCTGTTCTGTTTTGTAATTCAGTTCAAGTGTAACGGTTTTTACATTCCCTCTATAAGTGACACCTTATGAGAAGTGTCCTTTTCTGTGTGACTTATTTCACTTAGAATCGTCTTACCTAAATCCACTCATCATGCTGCTACTAGCCTTATGACATTGATTTCATGGCTGAGTGATATTCCATTGTACATAAGGACCACAAATTTTTTATCCATTTTTTGCTCTCCTGGGATATTTAAGGTGGAATGAATTGGAGGTCTTTGTCAACAGAGCAGCCCTAAACTTTGGGGTGCTTGTGTCTTGCTGATTTTCAATTTTCCCACTTTATCCCCCCATGCGTGGAAGTGCCCTATGCTCTCTAAGCTGTGTTTTTTAGATGTTTCAGGACACACCGTACACTTCTCCAGAGTGGCTGTTGGCGATTTACATCCCGCCCATCAGTGTAGCAAGGCTCCCATTCCTCCATGGCCTGTCCTGCATTTCTGGTTTTGACACTTTTTTCAGCATGGCCCTTTTGACCTATGGGAAGCGAGACTTCTTTGTAGCGCTGATTTGCCTTTCCAGGTTGCTTGGTTGGCCAAAAAGGGCGTATGCGTTTTTTCCTGAATATATTCAGGAAAAAACGCATACGCCCTTTTTGGCCAAGGGCATCATTGTCAACGTTTTGCCGCTTTTCATGTGCTTTAAAGGCGATTCGAATCTACCTCCTGAAATCTGTTTCCTGCAATTCTGCCTTGATTTCAAATCCTCTTCTTTGCCTTCCCTCAATATATTTGTGGACGAGAGTTATCATTTATAACTCTGCAGGTTTGTGAATTGCAGTGCCCTGAAGCTCCATTTTACAAGTCGCTTTTTTGGGAGCTGGCCGCAAAAGCGCAGGATGGCTTCAGGCCCTGTTCTGGTTCCGGGGGGCAGGCTGAGCCTGTGGTTAATTCTTCTTCCTGATGGGAAAATAGAGTGACCTGTGCCTGTCCCAACACCAAGAGCTAGTCTCTCATTGGTTCCCCGTCTTCCCGTTCATCCTCAGGACAAATTGCAACCTGTACGGAACAGGAGGTTAAAGGTGCTGATGCTCCAAGTAGGGAGATTGCTAGTAAAGTGGCTGGAATGGCGAACCCGAGCACAAGGAGATGAGAAATGAGGTGCGTTTTAGAAACCTTGCCCCATCACACGGTGTACCATCTTCTGGGTTTCTCATGCATGTTTTCGATGTAGGAAGATGCCCTTGAACCTGGAGATTTGGGACCCATGCGATGGGTAGCACGCAGTATTACTTTAAAGGGTCTGCGTTTGCTCACCCAACCTCACCAAACCTCTCAGCCCCAAGAGTGTCCACCCTTATGTCTCATCCAGCTGTGGGTCTAGATATGGTCAATCCAGGTTGCATCACAGCCCCTGAACGAATTGTGTAAGAATTTCTCTCTCTTTCCCTGTCTTTGTTTCATGGGATTTTAAAAGTAATTTATTTTTATAATGGGGTTTAGCTGCTTTTCACGGCTGTGTTTATGCCGCTTTACACCCACTTGACACACTAACAGAGAGATATCAATACATAGGTTTTAAGATTATTACTAGTCAGATATATTCTTGTGCGGTGAATCGGGCGTGTTGAGTCCAGTTCTCTGAGCAAGGAGTAGGTCCTGTCTATTACATATTGGGTTTATGGAACGGTATCTGAGCTAATTTGAAACTCTTGTTTTATGTATCACCCCACCTCACCTTTCCCGTTAAGCAGCCATAGTGTGTTTTCTGCATGTGTGACTCTGTTCTGTTTTGTAATTCAGTTCAAGTGTAACGGTTTTTACATTCCCTCTATAAGTGACACCTTATGAGAAGTGTCCTTTTCTGTGTGACTTATTTCACTTAGAATCGTCTTACCTAAATCCACTCATCATGCTGCTACTAGCCTTATGACATTGATTTCATGGCTGAGTGATATTCCATTGTACATAAGGACCACAAATTTTTTATCCATTTTTTGCTCTCCTGGGATATTTAAGGTGGAATGAATTGGAGGTGTTTGTCAACAGAGCAGCCCTAAACTTTGGGGTGCTTGTGTCTTGCTGATTTTCAATTTTCCCACTTTATCCCCCCATGCGTGGAAGTGCCCTATGCTCTCTAAGCTGTGTTTTTTAGATGTTTCAGGACACACCGTACACTTCTCCAGAGTGGCTGTTGGCGATTTACATCCCGCCCATCAGTGTAGCAAGGCTCCCATTCCTCCATGGCCTGTCCTGCATTTCTGGTTTTGACACTTTTTTCAGCATGGCCCTTTTGACCTATGGGAAGCGAGACTTCTTTGTAGCGCTGATTTGCCTTTCCAGGTTGCTTGGTTGGCCAAAAAGGGCGTATGCGTTTTTTCCTGAATATATTCAGGAAAAAACGCATACGCCCTTTTTGGCCAAGGGCATCATTGTCAACGTTTTGCCGCTTTTCATGTGCTTTAAAGGCGATTCGAATCTACCTCCTGAAATCTGTTTCCTGCAATTCTGCCTTGATTTCAAATCCTCTTCTTTGCCTTCCCTCAATATATTTGTGGACGAGAGTTATCATTTATAACTCTGCAGGTTTGTGAATTGCAGTGCCCTGAAGCTCCATTTTACAAGTCGCTTTTTTGGGAGCTGGCCGCAAAAGCGCAGGATGGCTTCAGGCCCTGTTCTGGTTCCGGGGGGCAGGCTGAGCCTGTGCTTAATTCTTCTTCCTGATGGGAAAATAGAGTGACCTGTGCCTGTCCCAACACCAAGAGCTAGTCTCTCATTGGTTCCCCGTCTTCCCGTTCATCCTCAGGACAAATTGCAACCTGTACGGAACAGGAGGTTAAAGGTGCTGATGCTCCAAGTAGGGAGATTGCTAGTAAAGTGGCTGGAATGGCGAACCCGAGCACAAGGAGATGAGAAATGAGGTGCGTTTTAGAAACCTTGCCCCATCACACGGTGTACCATCTTCTGGGTTTCTCATGCATGTTTTCGATGTAGGAAGATGCCCTTGAACCTGGAGATTTGGGACCCATGCGATGGGTAGCACGCAGTATTACTTTAAAGGGTCTGCGTTTGCTCACCCAACCTCACCAAACCTCTCAGCCCCAAGAGTGTCCACCCTTATGTCTCATCCAGCTGTGGGTCTAGATATGGTCAATCCAGGTTGCATCACAGCCCCTGAACGAATTGTGTAAGAATTTCTCTGTCTTTCCCTGTCTTTGTTTCATGGGTTTTTAAAAGTAATTTATTTTTATAATGGGGTTTAGCTGCTTTTCACGGCTCTGTTTATGCCGCTTTACACCCACTTGACACACTAACAGAGAGATATCAATACATAGGTTTTAAGATTATTACTAGTCAGATATATTCTTGTGCGGTGAATCGGGCGTGTTGAGTCCAGTTCTCTGAGCAAGGAGTAGGTCCTGTCTATTACATATTGGGTTTATGGAACGGTATCTGAGCTAATTTGAAACTCTTGTTTTATGTATCACCCCACCTCACCTTTCCCGTTAAGCAGCCATAGTGTGTTTTCTGCATGTGTGACTCTGTTCTGTTTTGTAATTCAGTTCAGGTGTAAGAGTTTTTACATTCCCTCTATAAGTGACACCTTATGAGAAGTGTCCTTTTCTGTGTGACTTATTTCACTTAGAATCGTCGTACCTAAATCCACTCATCATGCTGCTACTAGCCTTATGACATTGATTTCATGGCTGAGTGATATTCCATTGTACATAAGGACCACAACTTTTTTATCCATTTTTCGCTCTCCTGGGATATTTAAGGTGGAATGAAGTGGAGGTCCTTGTCAACAGAGCAGCCCTAAACTTTGGGGTGCTTGTGTCTTGCTGATTTTCAATTTTCCCACTTTATCCCCCCATGCGTGGAAGTGCCCTATGCTCTCTAAGCTGTGTTTTTTAGATGTTTCAGGACACACCGTACACTTCTCCAGAGTGGCTGTTGGCGATTTACATCCCGCCCATCAGTGTAGCAAGGCTCCGATTCCTCCATGGCCTGTCCTGCATTTCTGGTTTTGACACTTTTTTCAGCATGGCCCTTTTGACCTATGGGAAGCGAGACTTCTTTGTAGCGCTGATTTGCCTTTCCAGGTTGCTTGGTTGGCCAAAAAGGGCGTATGCGTTTTTTCCTGAATATATTCAGGAAAAAACGCATACGCCCTTTTTGGCCAAGGGCATCATTGTCAACGTTTTGCCGCTTTTCGTGTGCTTTAAAGGCGATTTGAATCTACCTCCTGAAATCTGTTTCCTGCAATTCTGCCTTGATTTCAAATCCTCTTCTTTGCCTTCCCTCAATATATTTGTGGACGTGAGTTATCATTTATAACTCTGCAGGTTTGTGAATTGCAGTGCCCTGAAGCTCCATTTTACAAGTCGCTTTTTTGGGAGCTGGCCGCAAAAGCGCAGGATGGCTTCAGGCCCTGTTCTGGTTCCGGGGGGCAGGCTGAGCCTGTGCTTAATTCTTCTTCCTGATGGGAAAATAGAGTGACCTGTGCCTGTCCCAACACCAAGAGCTAGTCTCTCATTGGTTCCCCGTCTTCCCGTTCATCCTCAGGACAAATTGCAACCTGTACGGAACAGGAGGTTAAAGGTGCTGATGCTCCAAGTAGGGAGATTGCTAGTAAAGTGGCTGGAATGGCGAACCCGAGCACAAGGAGATGAGAAATGAGGTGCGTTTTAGAAACCTTGCCCCATCACACGGTGTACCATCTTCTGGGTTTCTCATGCATGTTTTCGATGTAGGAAGATGCCCTTGAACCTGGAGATTTGGGACCCATGCGATGGGTAGCACGCAGTATTACTTTAAAGGGTCTGCGTTTGCTCACTCAACCTCACCAAACCTCTCAGCCCCAAGAGTGTCCACCCTTATGTCTCATCCAGCTGTGGGTCTAGATATGGTCAATCCAGGTTGCATCACAGCCCCTGAACGAATTGTGTAAGAATTTCTCTGTCTTTCCCTGTCTTTGTTTCATGGGTTTTTAAAAGTAATTTATTTTTATAATGGGGTTTAGCTGCTTTTCACGGCTGTGTTTATGCCGCTTTACACCCACTTGACACACTAACAGAGAGATATCAATACATAGGTTTTAAGATTATTACTAGTCAGATATATTCTTGTGCGGTGAATCGGGCGTGTTGAGTCCAGTTCTCTGAGCAAGGAGTAGGTCTTGTCTATTACATATTGGGTTTATGGAACGGTATCTCAGCTAATTTGAAACTCTTGTTTTATGTATCACCCCACCTCACCTTTCCCGTTAAGCAGCCATAGTGTGTTTTCTGCATGTGTGACTCTGTTCTGTTTTGTAATTCAGTTCAGGTGTAACGGTTTTTACATTCCCTCTATAAGTGACACCTTATGAGAAGTGTCCTTTTCTGTGTGACTTATTTCACTTAGAATCGTCTTACCTAAATCCACTCATCATGCTGCTACTAGCCTTATGACATTGATTTCATGGCTGAGTGATATTCCATTGTACATAAGGACCACAACTTTTTTATCCATTTTTCGCTTTCCTGGGATATTTAAGGTGGAATGAAGTGGAGGTCCTTGTCAACAGAGCAGCCCTAAACTTTGGGGTGCTTGTGTCTTGCTGATTTTCAATTTTCCCACTTTATCCCCCCATGCGTGGAAGTGCCCTATGCTCTCTAAGCTGTGTTTTTTAGATGTTTCAGGACACACCGTACACTTCTCCAGAGTGGCTGTTGGCGATTTACATCCCGCCCATCAGTGTAGCAAGGCTCCGATTCCTCCATGGCCTGTCCTGCATTTCTGGTTTTGACACTTTTTTCAGCATGGCCCTTTTGACCGATGGGAAGCGAGACTTCTTTGTAGCGCTGATTTGCCTTTCCAGGTTGCTTGGTTGGCCAAAAAGGGCGTATGCGTTTTTTCCTGAATATATTCAGGAAAAAACGCATACGCCCTTTTTGGCCAAGGGCATCATTGTCAACGTTTTGCCGCTTTTCATGTGCTTTAAAGGCGATTCGAATCTACCTCCTGAAATCTGTTTCCTGCAATTCTGCCTTGATTTCAAATCCTCTTCTTTGCCTTCCCTCAATATATTTGTGGACGTGAGTTATCATTTATAACTCTGCAGGTTTGTGAATTGCAGTGCCCTGAAGCTCCATTTTACAAGTCGCTTTTTTGGGAGCTGGCCGCAAAAGCGCAGGATGGCTTCAGGCCCTGTTCTGGTTCCGGGGGGCAGGCTGAGCCTGTGCTTAATTCTTCTTCCTGATGGGAAAATAGAGTGACCTGTGCCTGTCCCAACACCAAGAGCTAGTCTCTCATTGGTTCCCCGTCTTCCCGTTCATCCTCAGGACAAATTGCAACCTGTACGGAACAGGAGGTTAAAGGTGCTGATGCTCCAAGTAGGGAGATTGCTAGTAAAGTGGCTGGAATGGCGAACCCGAGCACAAGGAGATGAGAAATGAGGTGCGTTTTAGAAACCTTGCCCCATCACACGGTGTACCATCTTCTGGGTTTCTCATGCATGTTTTCGATGTAGGAAGATGCCCTTGAACCTGGAGATTTGGGACCCATGCGATGGGTAGCACGCAGTATTACTTTAAAGGGTCTGCGTTTGCTCACCCAACCTCACCAAACCTCTCAGCCCCAAGAGTGTCCACCCTTATGTCTCATCCAGCTGTGGGTCTAGATATGGTCAATCCAGGTTGCATCACAGCCCCTGAACGAATTGTGTAAGAATTTCTCTGTCTTTCCCTGTCTTTGTTTCATGGGTTTTTAAAAGTAATTTATTTTTATAATGGGGTTTAGCTGCTTTTCACGGCTCTGTTTATGCCGCTTTACACCCACTTGACACACTAACAGAGAGATATCAATACATAGGTTTTAAGATTATTACTAGTCAGATATATTCTTGTGCGGTGAATCGGGCGTGTTGAGTCCAGTTCTCTGAGCAAGGAGTAGGTCTTGTCTATTACATATTGGGTTTATGGAACGGTATCTGAGCTAATTTGAAACTCTTGTTTTATGTATCACCCCACCTCACCTTTCCCGTTAAGCAGCCATAGTGTGTTTTCTGCATGTGTGACTCTGTTCTGTTTTGTAATTCAGTTCAGGTGTAACGGTTTTTACATTCCCTCTATAAGTGACACCTTATGAGAAGTGTCCTTTTCTGTGTGACTTATTTCACTTAGAATCGTCTTACCTAAATCCACTCATCATGCTGCTACTAGCCTTATGACATTGATTTCATGGCTGAGTGATATTCCATTGTACATAAGGACCACAACTTTTTTATCCATTTTTCGCTTTCCTGGGATATTTAAGGTGGAATGAAGTGGAGGTCCTTGTCAACAGAGCAGCCCTAAACTTTGGGGTGCTTGTGTCTTGCTGATTTTCAATTTTCCCACTTTATCCCCCCATGCGTGGAAGTGCCCTATGCTCTCTAAGCTGTGTTTTTTAGATGTTTCAGGACACACCGTACACTTCTCCAGAGTGGCTGTTGGCGATTTACATCCCGCCCATCAGTGTAGCAAGGCTCCGATTCCTCCATGGCCTGTCCTGCATTTCTGGTTTTGACACTTTTTTCAGCATGGCCCTTTTGACCTATGGGAAGCGAGACTTCTTTGTAGCGCTGATTTGCCTTTCCAGGTTGCTTGGTTGGCCAAAAAGGGCGTATGCGTTTTTTCCTGAATATATTCAGGAAAAAACGCATACGCCCTTTTTGGCCAAGGGCATCATTGTCAACGTTTTGCCGCTTTTCATGTGCTTTAAAGGCGATTCGAATCTACCTCCTGAAATCTGTTTCCTGCAATTCTGCCTTGATTTCAAATCCTCTTCTTTGCCTTCCCTCAATATATTTGTGGACGTGAGTTATCATTTATAACTCTGCAGGTTTGTGAATTGCAGTGCCCTGAAGCTCCATTTTACAAGTCGCTTTTTTGGGAGCTGGCCGCAAAAGCGCAGGATGGCTTCAGGCCCTGTTCTGGTTCCGGGGGGCAGGCTGAGCCTGTGCTTAATTCTTCTTCCTGATGGGAAAATAGAGTGACCTGTGCCTGTCCCAACACCAAGAGCTAGTCTCTCATTGGTTCCCCGTCTTCCCGTTCATCCTCAGGACAAATTGCAACCTGTACGGAACAGGAGGTTAAAGGTGCTGATGCTCCAAGTAGGGAGATTGCTAGTAAAGTGGCTGGAATGGCGAACCCGAGCACAAGGAGATGAGAAATGAGGTGCGTTTTAGAAACCTTGCCCCATCACACGGTGTACCATCTTCTGGGTTTCTCATGCATGTTTTCGATGTAGGAAGATGCCCTTGAACCTGGAGATTTGGGACCCATGCGATGGGTAGCACGCAGTATTACTTTAAAGGGTCTGCGTTTGCTCACCCAACCTCACCAAACCTCTCAGCCCCAAGAGTGTCCACCCTTATGTCTCATCCAGCTGTGGGTCTAGATATGGTCAATCCAGGTTGCATCACAGCCCCTGAACGAATTGTGTAAGAATTTCTCTGTCTTTCCCTGTCTTTGTTTCATGGGTTTTTAAAAGTAATTTATTTTTATAATGGGGTTTAGCTGCTTTTCACGGCTCTGTTTATGCCGCTTTACACCCACTTGACACACTAACAGAGAGATATCAATACATAGGTTTTAAGATTATTACTAGTCAGATATATTCTTGTGCGGTGAATCGGGCGTGTTGAGTCCAGTTCTCTGAGCAAGGAGTAGGTCTTGTCTATTACATATTGGGTTTATGGAACGGTATCTGAGCTAATTTGAAACTCTTGTTTTATGTATCACCCCACCTCACCTTTCCCGTTAAGCAGCCATAGTGTGTTTTCTGCATGTGTGACTCTGTTCTGTTTTGTAATTCAGTTCAGGTGTAACGGTTTTTACATTCCCTCTATAAGTGACACCTTATGAGAAGTGTCCTTTTCTGTGTGACTTATTTCACTTAGAATCGTCTTACCTAAATCCACTCATCATGCTGCTACTAGCCTTATGACATTGATTTCATGGCTGAGTGATATTCCATTGTACATAAGGACCACAACTTTTTTATCCATTTTTCGCTTTCCTGGGATATTTAAGGTGGAATGAAGTGGAGGTCCTTGTCAACAGAGCAGCCCTAAACTTTGGGGTGCTTGTGTCTTGCTGATTTTCAATTTTCCCACTTTATCCCCCCATGCGTGGAAGTGCCCTATGCTCTCTAAGCTGTGTTTTTTAGATGTTTCAGGACACACCGTACACTTCTCCAGAGTGGCTGTTGGCGATTTACATCCCACCCATCAGTGTAGCAAGGCTCCGATTCCTCCATGGCCTGTCCTGCATTTCTGGTTTTGACACTTTTTTCAGCATGGCCCTTTTGACCTATGGGAAGCGAGACTTCTTTGTAGCGCTGATTTGCCTTTCCAGGTTGCTTGGTTGGCCAAAAAGGGCGTATGCGTTTTTTCCTGAATATATTCAGGAAAAAACGCATACGCCCTTTTTGGCCAAGGGCATCATTGTCAACGTTTTGCCGCTTTTCATGTGCTTTAAAGGCGATTCGAATCTACCTCCTGAAATCTGTTTCCTGCAATTCTGCCTTGATTTCAAATCCTCTTCTTTGCCTTCCCTCAATATATTTGTGGACGAGAGTTATCATTTATAACTCTGCAGGTTTGTGAATTGCAGTGCCCTGAAGCTCCATTTTACAAGTCGCTTTTTTGGGAGCTGGCCGCAAAAGCGCAGGATGGCTTCAGGCCCTGTTCTGGTTCCGGGGGGCAGGCTGAGCCTGTGGTTAATTCTTCTTCCTGATGGGAAAATAGAGTGACCTGTGCCTGTCCCAACACCAAGAGCTAGTCTCTCATTGGTTCCCCGTCTTCCCGTTCATCCTCAGGACAAATTGCAACCTGTACGGAACAGGAGGTTAAAGGTGCTGATGCTCCAAGTAGGGAGATTGCTAGTAAAGTGGCTGGAATGGCGAACCCGAGCACAAGGAGATGAGAAATGAGGTGCGTTTTAGAAACCTTGCCCCATCACACGGTGTACCATCTTCTGGGTTTCTCATGCATGTTTTCGATGTAGGAAGATGCCCTTGAACCTGGAGATTTGGGACCCATGCGATGGGTAGCACGCAGTATTACTTTAAAGGGTCTGCGTTTGCTCACCCAACCTCACCAAACCTCTCAGCCCCAAGAGTGTCCACCCTTATGTCTCATCCAGCTGTGGGTCTAGATATGGTCAATCCAGGTTGCATCACAGCCCCTGAACGAATTGTGTAAGAATTTCTCTCTCTTTCCCTGTCTTTGTTTCATGGGATTTTAAAAGTAATTTATTTTTATAATGGGGTTTAGCTGCTTTTCACGGCTGTGTTTATGCCGCTTTACACCCACTTGACACACTAACAGAGAGATATCAATACATAGGTTTTAAGATTATTACTAGTCAGATATATTCTTGTGCGGTGAATCGGGCGTGTTGAGTCCAGTTCTCTGAGCAAGGAGTAGGTCCTGTCTATTACATATTGGGTTTATGGAACGGTATCTGAGCTAATTTGAAACTCTTGTTTTATGTATCACCCCACCTCACCTTTCCCGTTAAGCAGCCATAGTGTGTTTTCTGCATGTGTGACTCTGTTCTGTTTTGTAATTCAGTTCAAGTGTAACGGTTTTTACATTCCCTCTATAAGTGACACCTTATGAGAAGTGTCCTTTTCTGTGTGACTTATTTCACTTAGAATCGTCTTACCTAAATCCACTCATCATGCTGCTACTAGCCTTATGACATTGATTTCATGGCTGAGTGATATTCCATTGTACATAAGGACCACAAATTTTTTATCCATTTTTTGCTCTCCTGGGATATTTAAGGTGGAATGAATTGGAGGTCTTTGTCAACAGAGCAGCCCTAAACTTTGGGGTGCTTGTGTCTTGCTGATTTTCAATTTTCCCACTTTATCCCCCCATGCGTGGAAGTGCCCTATGCTCTCTAAGCTGTGTTTTTTAGATGTTTCAGGACACACCGTACACTTCTCCAGAGTGGCTGTTGGCGATTTACATCCCGCCCATCAGTGTAGCAAGGCTCCCATTCCTCCATGGCCTGTCCTGCATTTCTGGTTTTGACACTTTTTTCAGCATGGCCCTTTTGACCTATGGGAAGCGAGACTTCTTTGTAGCGCTGATTTGCCTTTCCAGGTTGCTTGGTTGGCCAAAAAGGGCGTATGCGTTTTTTCCTGAATATATTCAGGAAAAAACGCATACGCCCTTTTTGGCCAAGGGCATCATTGTCAACGTTTTGCCGCTTTTCATGTGCTTTAAAGGCGATTCGAATCTACCTCCTGAAATCTGTTTCCTGCAATTCTGCCTTGATTTCAAATCCTCTTCTTTGCCTTCCCTCAATATATTTGTGGACGAGAGTTATCATTTATAACTCTGCAGGTTTGTGAATTGCAGTGCCCTGAAGCTCCATTTTACAAGTCGCTTTTTTGGGAGCTGGCCGCAAAAGCGCAGGATGGCTTCAGGCCCTGTTCTGGTTCCGGGGGGCAGGCTGAGCCTGTGGTTAATTCTTCTTCCTGATGGGAAAATAGAGTGACCTGTGCCTGTCCCAACACCAAGAGCTAGTCTCTCATTGGTTCCCCGTCTTCCCGTTCATCCTCAGGACAAATTGCAACCTGTACGGAACAGGAGGTTAAAGGTGCTGATGCTCCAAGTAGGGAGATTGCTAGTAAAGTGGCTGGAATGGCGAACCCGAGCACAAGGAGATGAGAAATGAGGTGCGTTTTAGAAACCTTGCCCCATCACACGGTGTACCATCTTCTGGGTTTCTCATGCATGTTTTCGATGTAGGAAGATGCCCTTGAACCTGGAGATTTGGGACCCATGCGATGGGTAGCACGCAGTATTACTTTAAAGGGTCTGCGTTTGCTCACCCAACCTCACCAAACCTCTCAGCCCCAAGAGTGTCCACCCTTATGTCTCATCCAGCTGTGGGTCTAGATATGGTCAATCCAGGTTGCATCACAGCCCCTGAACGAATTGTGTAAGAATTTCTCTCTCTTTCCCTGTCTTTGTTTCATGGGATTTTAAAAGTAATTTATTTTTATAATGGGGTTTAGCTGCTTTTCACGGCTGTGTTTATGCCGCTTTACACCCACTTGACACACTAACAGAGAGATATCAATACATAGGTTTTAAGATTATTACTAGTCAGATATATTCTTGTGCGGTGAATCGGGCGTGTTGAGTCCAGTTCTCTGAGCAAGGAGTAGGTCCTGTCTATTACATATTGGGTTTATGGAACGGTATCTGAGCTAATTTGAAACTCTTGTTTTATGTATCACCCCACCTCACCTTTCCCGTTAAGCAGCCATAGTGTGTTTTCTGCATGTGTGACTCTGTTCTGTTTTGTAATTCAGTTCAAGTGTAACGGTTTTTACATTCCCTCTATAAGTGACACCTTATGAGAAGTGTCCTTTTCTGTGTGACTTATTTCACTTAGAATCGTCTTACCTAAATCCACTCATCATGCTGCTACTAGCCTTATGACATTGATTTCATGGCTGAGTGATATTCCATTGTACATAAGGACCACAAATTTTTTATCCATTTTTTGCTCTCCTGGGATATTTAAGGTGGAATGAATTGGAGGTCTTTGTCAACAGAGCAGCCCTAAACTTTGGGGTGCTTGTGTCTTGCTGATTTTCAATTTTCCCACTTTATCCCCCCATGCGTGGAAGTGCCCTATGCTCTCTAAGCTGTGTTTTTTAGATGTTTCAGGACACACCGTACACTTCTCCAGAGTGGCTGTTGGCGATTTACATCCCGCCCATCAGTGTAGCAAGGCTCCCATTCCTCCATGGCCTGTCCTGCATTTCTGGTTTTGACACTTTTTTCAGCATGGCCCTTTTGACCTATGGGAAGCGAGACTTCTTTGTAGCGCTGATTTGCCTTTCCAGGTTGCTTGGTTGGCCAAAAAGGGCGTATGCGTTTTTTCCTGAATATATTCAGGAAAAAACGCATACGCCCTTTTTGGCCAAGGGCATCATTGTCAACGTTTTGCCGCTTTTCATGTGCTTTAAAGGCGATTCGAATCTACCTCCTGAAATCTGTTTCCTGCAATTCTGCCTTGATTTCAAATCCTCTTCTTTGCCTTCCCTCAATATATTTGTGGACGAGAGTTATCATTTATAACTCTGCAGGTTTGTGAATTGCAGTGCCCTGAAGCTCCATTTTACAAGTCGCTTTTTTGGGAGCTGGCCGCAAAAGCGCAGGATGGCTTCAGGCCCTGTTCTGGTTCCGGGGGGCAGGCTGAGCCTGTGGTTAATTCTTCTTCCTGATGGGAAAATAGAGTGACCTGTGCCTGTCCCAACACCAAGAGCTAGTCTCTCATTGGTTCCCCGTCTTCCCGTTCATCCTCAGGACAAATTGCAACCTGTACGGAACAGGAGGTTAAAGGTGCTGATGCTCCAAGTAGGGAGATTGCTAGTAAAGTGGCTGGAATGGCGAACCCGAGCACAAGGAGATGAGAAATGAGGTGCGTTTTAGAAACCTTGCCCCATCACACGGTGTACCATCTTCTGGGTTTCTCATGCATGTTTTCGATGTAGGAAGATGCCCTTGAACCTGGAGATTTGGGACCCATGCGATGGGTAGCACGCAGTATTACTTTAAAGGGTCTGCGTTTGCTCACCCAACCTCACCAAACCTCTCAGCCCCAAGAGTGTCCACCCTTATGTCTCATCCAGCTGTGGGTCTAGATATGGTCAATCCAGGTTGCATCACAGCCCCTGAACGAATTGTGTAAGAATTTCTCTCTCTTTCCCTGTCTTTGTTTCATGGGATTTTAAAAGTAATTTATTTTTATAATGGGGTTTAGCTGCTTTTCACGGCTGTGTTTATGCCGCTTTACACCCACTTGACACACTAACAGAGAGATATCAATACATAGGTTTTAAGATTATTACTAGTCAGATATATTCTTGTGCGGTGAATCGGGCGTGTTGAGTCCAGTTCTCTGAGCAAGGAGTAGGTCCTGTCTATTACATATTGGGTTTATGGAACGGTATCTGAGCTAATTTGAAACTCTTGTTTTATGTATCACCCCACCTCACCTTTCCCGTTAAGCAGCCATAGTGTGTTTTCTGCATGTGTGACTCTGTTCTGTTTTGTAATTCAGTTCAAGTGTAACGGTTTTTACATTCCCTCTATAAGTGACACCTTATGAGAAGTGTCCTTTTCTGTGTGACTTATTTCACTTAGAATCGTCTTACCTAAATCCACTCATCATGCTGCTACTAGCCTTATGACATTGATTTCATGGCTGAGTGATATTCCATTGTACATAAGGACCACAAATTTTTTATCCATTTTTTGCTCTCCTGGGATATTTAAGGTGGAATGAATTGGAGGTCTTTGTCAACAGAGCAGCCCTAAACTTTGGGGTGCTTGTGTCTTGCTGATTTTCAATTTTCCCACTTTATCCCCCCATGCGTGGAAGTGCCCTATGCTCTCTAAGCTGTGTTTTTTAGATGTTTCAGGACACACCGTACACTTCTCCAGAGTGGCTGTTGGCGATTTACATCCCGCCCATCAGTGTAGCAAGGCTCCCATTCCTCCATGGCCTGTCCTGCATTTCTGGTTTTGACACTTTTTTCAGCATGGCCCTTTTGACCTATGGGAAGCGAGACTTCTTTGTAGCGCTGATTTGCCTTTCCAGGTTGCTTGGTTGGCCAAAAAGGGCGTATGCGTTTTTTCCTGAATATATTCAGGAAAAAACGCATACGCCCTTTTTGGCCAAGGGCATCATTGTCAACGTTTTGCCGCTTTTCATGTGCTTTAAAGGCGATTCGAATCTACCTCCTGAAATCTGTTTCCTGCAATTCTGCCTTGATTTCAAATCCTCTTCTTTGCCTTCCCTCAATATATTTGTGGACGAGAGTTATCATTTATAACTCTGCAGGTTTGTGAATTGCAGTGCCCTGAAGCTCCATTTTACAAGTCGCTTTTTTGGGAGCTGGCCGCAAAAGCGCAGGATGGCTTCAGGCCCTGTTCTGGTTCCGGGGGGCAGGCTGAGCCTGTGGTTAATTCTTCTTCCTGATGGGAAAATAGAGTGACCTGTGCCTGTCCCAACACCAAGAGCTAGTCTCTCATTGGTTCCCCGTCTTCCCGTTCATCCTCAGGACAAATTGCAACCTGTACGGAACAGGAGGTTAAAGGTGCTGATGCTCCAAGTAGGGAGATTGCTAGTAAAGTGGCTGGAATGGCGAACCCGAGCACAAGGAGATGAGAAATGAGGTGCGTTTTAGAAACCTTGCCCCATCACACGGTGTACCATCTTCTGGGTTTCTCATGCATGTTTTCGATGTAGGAAGATGCCCTTGAACCTGGAGATTTGGGACCCATGCGATGGGTAGCACGCAGAATTACTTTAAAGGGTCTGCGTTTGCTCACCCAACCTCACCAAACCTCTCAGCCCCAAGAGTGTCCACCCTTATGTCTCATCCAGCTGTGGGTCTAGATATGGTCAATCCAGGTTGCATCACAGCCCCTGAACGAATTGTGTAAGAATTTCTCTGTCTTTCCCTGTCTTTGTTTCATGGGTTTTTAAAAGTAATTTATTTTTATAATGGGGTTTAGCTGCTTTTCACGGCTCTGTTTATGCCGCTTTACACCCACTTGACACACTAACAGAGAGATATCAATACATAGGTTTTAAGATTATTACTAGTCAGATATATTCTTGTGCGGTGAATCGGGCGTGTTGAGTCCAGTTCTCTGAGCAAGGAGTAGGTCTTGTCTATTACATATTGGGTTTATGGAACGGTATCTGAGCTAATTTGAAACTCTTGTTTTATGTATCACCCCACCTCATCTTTCCCGTTAAGCAGCCATAGTGTGTTTTCTGCATGTGTGACTCTGTTCTGTTTTGTAATTCAGTTCAGGTGTAACGGTTTTTACATTCCCTCTATAAGTGACACCTTATGAGAAGTGTCCTTTTCTGTGTGACTTATTTCACTTAGAATCGTCTTACCTAAATCCACTCATCATGCTGCTACTAGCCTTATGACATTGATTTCATGGCTGAGTGATATTCCATTGTACATAAGGACCACAACTTTTTTATCCATTTTTCGCTTTCCTGGGATATTTAAGGTGGAATGAAGTGGAGGTCCTTGTCAACAGAGCAGCCCTAAACTTTGGGGTGCTTGTGTCTTGCTGATTTTCAATTTTCCCACTTTATCCCCCCATGCGTGGAAGTGCCCTATGCTCTCTAAGCTGTGTTTTTTAGATGTTTCAGGACACACCGTACACTTCTCCAGAGTGGCTGTTGGCGATTTACATCCCGCCCATCAGTGTAGCAAGGCTCCGATTCCTCCATGGCCTGTCCTGCATTTCTGGTTTTGACACTTTTTTCAGCATGGCCCTTTTGACCTATGGGAAGCGAGACTTCTTTGTAGCGCTGATTTGCCTTTCCAGGTTGCTTGGTTGGCCAAAAAGGGCGTATGCGTTTTTTCCTGAATATATTCAGGAAAAAACGCATACGCCCTTTTTGGCCAAGGGCATCATTGTCAACGTTTTGCCGCTTTTCATGTGCTTTAAAGGCGATTCGAATCTACCTCCTGAAATCTGTTTCCTGCAATTCTGCCTTGATTTCAAATCCTCTTCTTTGCCTTCCCTCAATATATTTGTGGACGTGAGTTATCATTTATAACTCTGCAGGTTTGTGAATTGCAGTGCCCTGAAGCTCCATTTTACAAGTCGCTTTTTTGGGAGCTGGCCGCAAAAGCGCAGGATGGCTTCAGGCCCTGTTCTGGTTCCGGGGGGCAGGCTGAGCCTGTGCTTAATTCTTCTTCCTGATGGGAAAATAGAGTGACCTGTGCCTGTCCCAACACCAAGAGCTAGTCTCTCATTGGTTCCCCGTCTTCCCGTTCATCCTCAGGACAAATTGCAACCTGTACGGAACAGGAGGTTAAAGGTGCTGATGCTCCAAGTAGGGAGATTGCTAGTAAAGTGGCTGGAATGGCGAACCCGAGCACAAGGAGATGAGAAATGAGGTGCGTTTTAGAAACCTTGCCCCATCACACGGTGTACCATCTTCTGGGTTTCTCATGCATGTTTTCGATGTAGGAAGATGCCCTTGAACCTGGAGATTTGGGACCCATGCGATGGGTAGCACGCAGTATTACTTTAAAGGGTCTGCGTTTGCTCACCCAACCTCACCAAACCTCTCAGCCCCAAGAGTGTCCACCCTTATGTCTCATCCAGCTGTGGGTCTAGATATGGTCAATCCAGGTTGCATCACAGCCCCTGAACGAATTGTGTAAGAATTTCTCTCTCTTTCCCTGTCTTTGTTTCATGGGATTTTAAAAGTAATTTATTTTTATAATGGGGTTTAGCTGCTTTTCACGGCTGTGTTTATGCCGCTTTACACCCACTTGACACACTAACAGAGAGATATCAATACATAGGTTTTAAGATTATTACTAGTCAGATATATTCTTGTGCGGTGAATCGGGCGTGTTGAGTCCAGTTCTCTGAGCAAGGAGTAGGTCCTGTCTATTACATATTGGGTTTATGGAACGGTATCTGAGCTAATTTGAAACTCTTGTTTTATGTATCACCCCACCTCACCTTTCCCGTTAAGCAGCCATAGTGTGTTTTCTGCATGTGTGACTCTGTTCTGTTTTGTAATTCAGTTCAAGTGTAACGGTTTTTACATTCCCTCTATAAGTGACACCTTATGAGAAGTGTCCTTTTCTGTGTGACTTATTTCACTTAGAATCGTCTTACCTAAATCCACTCATCATGCTGCTACTAGCCTTATGACATTGATTTCATGGCTGAGTGATATTCCATTGTACATAAGGACCACAAATTTTTTATCCATTTTTTGCTCTCCTGGGATATTTAAGGTGGAATGAATTGGAGGTCTTTGTCAACAGAGCAGCCCTAAACTTTGGGGTGCTTGTGTCTTGCTGATTTTCAATTTTCCCACTTTATCCCCCCATGCGTGGAAGTGCCCTATGCTCTCTAAGCTGTGTTTTTTAGATGTTTCAGGACACACCGTACACTTCTCCAGAGTGGCTGTTGGCGATTTACATCCCGCCCATCAGTGTAGCAAGGCTCCCATTCCTCCATGGCCTGTCCTGCATTTCTGGTTTTGACACTTTTTTCAGCATGGCCCTTTTGACCTATGGGAAGCGAGACTTCTTTGTAGCGCTGATTTGCCTTTCCAGGTTGCTTGGTTGGCCAAAAAGGGCGTATGCGTTTTTTCCTGAATATATTCAGGAAAAAACGCATACGCCCTTTTTGGCCAAGGGCATCATTGTCAACGTTTTGCCGCTTTTCATGTGCTTTAAAGGCGATTCGAATCTACCTCCTGAAATCTGTTTCCTGCAATTCTGCCTTGATTTCAAATCCTCTTCTTTGCCTTCCCTCAATATATTTGTGGACGAGAGTTATCATTTATAACTCTGCAGGTTTGTGAATTGCAGTGCCCTGAAGCTCCATTTTACAAGTCGCTTTTTTGGGAGCTGGCCGCAAAAGCGCAGGATGGCTTCAGGCCCTGTTCTGGTTCCGGGGGGCAGGCTGAGCCTGTGCTTAATTCTTCTTCCTGATGGGAAAATAGAGTGACCTGTGCCTGTCCCAACACCAAGAGCTAGTCTCTCATTGGTTCCCCGTCTTCCCGTTCATCCTCAGGACAAATTGCAACCTGTACGGAACAGGAGGTTAAAGGTGCTGATGCTCCAAGTAGGGAGATTGCTAGTAAAGTGGCTGGAATGGCGAACCCGAGCACAAGGAGATGAGAAATGAGGTGCGTTTTAGAAACCTTGCCCCATCACACGGTGTACCATCTTCTGGGTTTCTCATGCATGTTTTCGATGTAGGAAGATGCCCTTGAACCTGGAGATTTGGGACCCATGCGATGGGTAGCACGCAGTATTACTTTAAAGGGTCTGCGTTTGCTCACCCAACCTCACCAAACCTCTCAGCCCCAAGAGTGTCCACCCTTATGTCTCATCCAGCTGTGGGTCTAGATATGGTCAATCCAGGTTGCATCACAGCCCCTGAACGAATTGTGTAAGAATTTCTCTGTCTTTCCCTGTCTTTGTTTCATGGGTTTTTAAAAGTAATTTATTTTTATAATGGGGTTTAGCTGCTTTTCACGGCTCTGTTTATGCCGCTTTACACCCACTTGACACACTAACAGAGAGATATCAATACATAGGTTTTAAGATTATTACTAGTCAGATATATTCTTGTGCGGTGAATCGGGCGTGTTGAGTCCAGTTCTCTGAGCAAGGAGTAGGTCCTGTCTATTACATATTGGGTTTATGGAACGGTATCTGAGCTAATTTGAAACTCTTGTTTTATGTATCACCCCACCTCACCTTTCCCGTTAAGCAGCCATAGTGTGTTTTCTGCATGTGTGACTCTGTTCTGTTTTGTAATTCAGTTCAGGTGTAAGAGTTTTTACATTCCCTCTATAAGTGACACCTTATGAGAAGTGTCCTTTTCTGTGTGACTTATTTCACTTAGAATCGTCTTACCTAAATCCACTCATCATGCTGCTACTAGCCTTATGACATTGATTTCATGGCTGAGTGATATTCCATTGTACATAAGGACCACAACTTTTTTATCCATTTTTCGCTCTCCTGGGATATTTAAGGTGGAATGAAGTGGAGGTCCTTGTCAACAGAGCAGCCCTAAACTTTGGGGTGCTTGTGTCTTGCTGATTTTCAATTTTCCCACTTTATCCCCCCATGCGTGGAAGTGCCCTATGCTCTCTAAGCTGTGTTTTTTAGATGTTTCAGGACACACCGTACACTTCTCCAGAGTGGCTGTTGGCGATTTACATCCCGCCCATCAGTGTAGCAAGGCTCCGATTCCTCCATGGCCTGTCCTGCATTTCTGGTTTTGACACTTTTTTCAGCATGGCCCTTTTGACCTATGGGAAGCGAGACTTCTTTGTAGCGCTGATTTGCCTTTCCAGGTTGCTTGGTTGGCCAAAAAGGGCGTATGCGTTTTTTCCTGAATATATTCAGGAAAAAACGCATACGCCCTTTTTGGCCAAGGGCATCATTGTCAACGTTTTGCCGCTTTTCGTGTGCTTTAAAGGCGATTTGAATCTACCTCCTGAAATCTGTTTCCTGCAATTCTGCCTTGATTTCAAATCCTCTTCTTTGCCTTCCCTCAATATATTTGTGGACGTGAGTTATCATTTATAACTCTGCAGGTTTGTGAATTGCAGTGCCCTGAAGCTCCATTTTACAAGTCGCTTTTTTGGGAGCTGGCCGCAAAAGCGCAGGATGGCTTCAGGCCCTGTTCTGGTTCCGGGGGGCAGGTTGAGCCTGTGGTTAATTCTTCTTCCTGATGGGAAAATAGAGTGACCTGTGCCTGTCCCAACACCAAGAGCTAGTCTCTCATTGGTTCCCCGTCTTCCCGTTCATCCTCAGGACAAATTGCAACCTGTACGGAACAGGAGGTTAAAGGTGCTGATGCTCCAAGTAGGGAGATTGCTAGTAAAGTGGCTGGAATGGCGAACCCGAGCACAAGGAGATGAGAAATGAGGTGCGTTTTAGAAACCTTTCCCCATCACACGGTGTACCATCTTCTGGGTTTCTCATGCATGTTTTCGATGTAGGAAGATGCCCTTGAACCTGGAGATTTGGGACCCATGCGATGGGTAGCACGCAGTATTACTTTAAAGGGTCTGCGTTTGCTCACCCAACCTCACCAAACCTCTCAGCCCCAAGAGTGTCCACCCTTATGTCTCATCCAGCTGTGGGTCTAGATATGGTCAATCCAGGTTGCATCACAGCCCCTGAACGAATTGTGTAAGAATTTCTCTGTCTTTCCCTGTCTTTGTTTCATGGGTTTTTAAAAGTAATTTATTTTTATAATGGGGTTTAGCTGCTTTTCACGGCTCTGTTTATGCCGCTTTACACCCACTTGACACACTAACAGAGAGATATCAATACATAGGTTTTAAGATTATTACTAGTCAGATATATTCTTGTGCGGTGAATCGGGCGTGTTGAGTCCAGTTCTCTGAGCAAGGAGTAGGTCTTGTCTATTACATATTGGGTTTATGGAACGGTATCTGAGCTAATTTGAAACTCTTGTTTTATGTATCACCCCACCTCATCTTTCCCGTTAAGCAGCCATAGTGTGTTTTCTGCATGTGTGACTCTGTTCTGTTTTGTAATTCAGTTCAGGTGTAACGGTTTTTACATTCCCTCTATAAGTGACACCTTATGAGAAGTGTCCTTTTCTGTGTGACTTATTTCACTTAGAATCGTCTTACCTAAATCCACTCATCATGCTGCTACTAGCCTTATGACATTGATTTCATGGCTGAGTGATATTCCATTGTACATAAGGACCACAACTTTTTTATCCATTTTTCGCTTTCCTGGGATATTTAAGGTGGAATGAAGTGGAGGTCCTTGTCAACAGAGCAGCCCTAAACTTTGGGGTGCTTGTGTCTTGCTGATTTTCAATTTTCCCACTTTATCCCCCCATGCGTGGAAGTGCCCTATGCTCTCTAAGCTGTGTTTTTTAGATGTTTCAGGACACACCGTACACTTCTCCAGAGTGGCTGTTGGCGATTTACATCCCGCCCATCAGTGTAGCAAGGCTCCGATTCCTCCATGGCCTGTCCTGCATTTCTGGTTTTGACACTTTTTTCAGCATGGCCCTTTTGACCTATGGGAAGCGAGACTTCTTTGTAGCGCTGATTTGCCTTTCCAGGTTGCTTGGTTGGCCAAAAAGGGCGTATGCGTTTTTTCCTGAATATATTCAGGAAAAAACGCATACGCCCTTTTTGGCCAAGGGCATCATTGTCAACGTTTTGCCGCTTTTCATGTGCTTTAAAGGCGATTCGAATCTACCTCCTGAAATCTGTTTCCTGCAATTCTGCCTTGATTTCAAATCCTCTTCTTTGCCTTCCCTCAATATATTTGTGGACGTGAGTTATCATTTATAACTCTGCAGGTTTGTGAATTGCAGTGCCCTGAAGCTCCATTTTACAAGTCGCTTTTTTGGGAGCTGGCCGCAAAAGCGCAGGATGGCTTCAGGCCCTGTTCTGGTTCCGGGGGGCAGGCTGAGCCTGTGCTTAATTCTTCTTCCTGATGGGAAAATAGAGTGACCTGTGCCTGTCCCAACACCAAGAGCTAGTCTCTCATTGGTTCCCCGTCTTCCCGTTCATCCTCAGGACAAATTGCAACCTGTACGGAACAGGAGGTTAAAGGTGCTGATGCTCCAAGTAGGGAGATTGCTAGTAAAGTGGCTGGAATGGCGAACCCGAGCACAAGGAGATGAGAAATGAGGTGCGTTTTAGAAACCTTGCCCCATCACACGGTGTACCATCTTCTGGGTTTCTCATGCATGTTTTCGATGTAGGAAGATGCCCTTGAACCTGGAGATTTGGGACCCATGCGATGGGTAGCACGCAGTATTACTTTAAAGGGTCTGCGTTTGCTCACCCAACCTCACCAAACCTCTCAGCCCCAAGAGTGTCCACCCTTATGTCTCATCCAGCTGTGGGTCTAGATATGGTCAATCCAGGTTGCATCACAGCCCCTGAACGAATTGTGTAAGAATTTCTCTGTCTTTCCCTGTCTTTGTTTCATGGGTTTTTAAAAGTAATTTATTTTTATAATGGGGTTTAGCTGCTTTTCACGGCTCTGTTTATGCCGCTTTACACCCACTTGACACACTAACAGAGAGATATCAATATATAGGTTTTAAGATTATTACTAGTCAGATATATTCTTGTGCGGTGAATCGGGCGTGTTGAGTCCAGTTCTCTGAGCAAGGAGTAGGTCTTGTCTATTACATATTGGGTTTATGGAACGGTATCTGAGCTAATTTGAAACTCTTGTTTTATGTATCACCCCACCTCACCTTTCCCGTTAAGCAGCCATAGTGTGTTTTCTGCATGTGTGACTCTGTTCTGTTTTGTAATTCAGTTCAGGTATAACGGTTTTTACATTCCCTCTATAAGTGACACCTTATGAGAAGTGTCCTTTTCTGTGTGACTTATTTCACTTAGAATCGTCTTACCTAAATCCACTCATCATGCTGCTACTAGCCTTATGACATTGATTTCATGGCTGAGTGATATTCCATTGTACATAAGGACCACAACTTTTTTATCCATTTTTCGCTTTCCTGGGATATTTAAGGTGGAATGAAGTGGAGGTCCTTGTCAACAGAGCAGCCCTAAACTTTGGGGTGCTTGTGTCTTGCTGATTTTCAATTTTCCCACTTTATCCCCCCATGCGTGGAAGTGCCCTATGCTCTCTAAGCTGTGTTTTTTAGATGTTTCAGGACACACCGTACACTTCTCCAGAGTGGCTGTTGGCGATTTACATCCCGCCCATCAGTGTAGCAAGGCTCCGATTCCTCCATGGCCTGTCCTGCATTTCTGGTTTTGACACTTTTTTCAGCATGGCCCTTTTGACCTATGGGAAGCGAGACTTCTTTGTAGCGCTGATTTGCCTTTCCAGGTTGCTTGGTTGGCCAAAAAGGGCGTATGCGTTTTTTCCTGAATATATTCAGGAAAAAACGCATATGCCCTTTTTGGCCAAGGGCATCATTGTCAACGTTTTGCCGCTTTTCATGTGCTTTAAAGGCGATTCGAATCTACCTCCTGAAATCTGTTTCCTGCAATTCTGCCTTGATTTCAAATCCTCTTCTTTGCCTTCCCTCAATATATTTGTGGACGTGAGTTATCATTTATAACTCTGCAGGTTTGTGAATTGCAGTGCCCTGAAGCTCCATTTTACAAGTCGCTTTTTTGGGAGCTGGCCGCAAAAGCGCAGGATGGCTTCAGGCCCTGTTCTGGTTCCGGGGGGCAGGCTGAGCCTGTGCTTAATTCTTCTTCCTGATGGGAAAATAGAGTGACCTGTGCCTGTCCCAACACCAAGAGCTAGTCTCTCATTGGTTCCCCGTCTTCCCGTTCATCCTCAGGACAAATTGCAACCTGTACGGAACAGGAGGTTAAAGGTGCTGATGCTCCAAGTAGGGAGATTGCTAGTAAAGTGGCTGGAATGGCGAACCCGAGCACAAGGAGATGAGAAATGAGGTGCGTTTTAGAAACCTTGCCCCATCACACGGTGTACCATCTTCTGGGTTTCTCATGCATGTTTTCGATGTAGGAAGATGCCCTTGAACCTGGAGATTTGGGACCCATGCGATGGGTAGCACGCAGTATTACTTTAAAGGGTCTGCGTTTGCTCACCCAACCTCACCAAACCTCTCAGCCCCAAGAGTGTCCACCCTTATGTCTCATCCAGCTGTGGGTCTAGATATGGTCAATCCAGGTTGCATCACAGCCCCTGAACGAATTGTGTAAGAATTTCTCTCTATTTCACTGTCTTTGTTTCATGGGTTTTTAAAAGTAATTTATTTTTATAATGGGGTTTAGCTGCTTTTCACGGCTCTGTTTATGCCGCTTTACACCCACTTGACACACTAACAGAGAGATATCAATACATAGGTTTTAAGATTATTACTAGTCAGATATATTCTTGTGCGGTGAATCGGGCGTGTTGAGTCCAGTTCTCTGAGCAAGGAGTAGGTCTTGTCTATTACATATTGGGTTTATGGAACGGTATCTGAGCTAATTTGAAACTCTTGTTTTATGTATCACCCCACCTCATCTTTCCCGTTAAGCAGCCATAGTGTGTTTTCTGCATGTGTGACTCTGTTCTGTTTTGTAATTCAGTTCAGGTGTAACGGTTTTTACATTCCCTCTATAAGTGACACCTTAT
This sequence comes from Balaenoptera physalus, assembly GCF_965194825.1. Taxonomy (NCBI): domain Eukaryota; kingdom Metazoa; phylum Chordata; class Mammalia; order Artiodactyla; family Balaenopteridae; genus Balaenoptera; species Balaenoptera physalus. The sequence goes on along the minus strand of NW_028126249.1, from coordinate 640,799 downwards.
GAGAAGTGTCCTTTTCTGTGTGACTTATTTCACTTAGAATCGTCTTACCTAAATCCACTCATCATGCTGCTACTAGCCTTATGACATTGATTTCATGGCTGAGTGATATTCCATTGTACATAAGGACCACAACTTTTTTATCCATTTTTCGCTTTCCTGGGATATTTAAGGTGGAATGAAGTGGAGGTCCTTGTCAACAGAGCAGCCCTAAACTTTGGGGTGCTTGTGTCTTGCTGATTTTCAATTTTCCCACTTTATCCCCCCATGCGTGGAAGTGCCCTATGCTCTCTAAGCTGTGTTTTTTAGATGTTTCAGGACACACCGTACACTTCTCCAGAGTGGCTGTTGGCGATTTACATCCCGCCCATCAGTGTAGCAAGGCTCCGATTCCTCCATGGCCTGTCCTGCATTTCTGGTTTTGACACTTTTTTCAGCATGGCCCTTTTGACCTATGGGAAGCGAGACTTCTTTGTAGCGCTGATTTGCCTTTCCAGGTTGCTTGGTTGGCCAAAAAGGGCGTATGCGTTTTTTCCTGAATATATTCAGGAAAAAACGCATACGCCCTTTTTGGCCAAGGGCATCATTGTCAACGTTTTGCCGCTTTTCATGTGCTTTAAAGGCGATTCGAATCTACCTCCTGAAATCTGTTTCCTGCAATTCTGCCTTGATTTCAAATCCTCTTCTTTGCCTTCCCTCAATATATTTGTGGACGTGAGTTATCATTTATAACTCTGCAGGTTTGTGAATTGCAGTGCCCTGAAGCTCCATTTTACAAGTCGCTTTTTTGGGAGCTGGCCGCAAAAGCGCAGGATGGCTTCAGGCCCTGTTCTGGTTCCGGGGGGCAGGCTGAGCCTGTGCTTAATTCTTCTTCCTGATGGGAAAATAGAGTGACCTGTGCCTGTCCCAACACCAAGAGCTAGTCTCTCATTGGTTCCCCGTCTTCCCGTTCATCCTCAGGACAAATTGCAACCTGTACGGAACAGGAGGTTAAAGGTGCTGATGCTCCAAGTAGGGAGATTGCTAGTAAAGTGGCTGGAATGGCGAACCCGAGCACAAGGAGATGAGAAATGAGGTGCGTTTTAGAAACCTTGCCCCATCACACGGTGTACCATCTTCTGGGTTTCTCATGCATGTTTTCGATGTAGGAAGATGCCCTTGAACCTGGAGATTTGGGACCCATGCGATGGGTAGCACGCAGTATTACTTTAAAGGGTCTGCGTTTGCTCACCCAACCTCACCAAACCTCTCAGCCCCAAGAGTGTCCACCCTTATGTCTCATCCAGCTGTGGGTCTAGATATGGTCAATCCAGGTTGCATCACAGCCCCTGAACGAATTGTGTAAGAATTTCTCTGTCTTTCCCTGTCTTTGTTTCATGGGTTTTTAAAAGTAATTTATTTTTATAATGGGGTTTAGCTGCTTTTCACGGCTCTGTTTATGCCGCTTTACACCCACTTGACACACTAACAGAGAGATATCAATACATAGGTTTTAAGATTATTACTAGTCAGATATATTCTTGTGCGGTGAATCGGGCGTGTTGAGTCCAGTTCTCTGAGCAAGGAGTAGGTCTTGTCTATTACATATTGGGTTTATGGAACGGTATCTGAGCTAATTTGAAACTCTTGTTTTATGTATCACCCCACCTCACCTTTCCCGTTAAGCAGCCATAGTGTGTTTTCTGCATGTGTGACTCTGTTCTGTTTTGTAATTCAGTTCAGGTATAACGGTTTTTACATTCCCTCTATAAGTGACACCTTATGAGAAGTGTCCTTTTCTGTGTGACTTATTTCACTTAGAATCGTCTTACCTAAATCCACTCATCATGCTGCTACTAGCCTTATGACATTGATTTCATGGCTGAGTGATATTCCATTGTACATAAGGACCACAACTTTTTTATCCATTTTTCGCTTTCCTGGGATATTTAAGGTGGAATGAAGTGGAGGTCCTTGTCAACAGAGCAGCCCTAAACTTTGGGGTGCTTGTGTCTTGCTGATTTTCAATTTTCCCACTTTATCCCCCCATGCGTGGAAGTGCCCTATGCTCTCTAAGCTGTGTTTTTTAGATGTTTCAGGACACACCGTACACTTCTCCAGAGTGGCTGTTGGCGATTTACATCCCGCCCATCAGTGTAGCAAGGCTCCGATTCCTCCATGGCCTGTCCTGCATTTCTGGTTTTGACACTTTTTTCAGCATGGCCCTTTTGACCTATGGGAAGCGAGACTTCTTTGTAGCGCTGATTTGCCTTTCCAGGTTGCTTGGTTGGCCAAAAAGGGCGTATGCGTTTTTTCCTGAATATATTCAGGAAAAAACGCATACGCCCTTTTTGGCCAAGGGCATCATTGTCAACGTTTTGCCGCTTTTCATGTGCTTTAAAGGCGATTCGAATCTACCTCCTGAAATCTGTTTCCTGCAATTCTGCCTTGATTTCAAATCCTCTTCTTTGCCTTCCCTCAATATATTTGTGGACGTGAGTTATCATTTATAACTCTGCAGGTTTGTGAATTGCAGTGCCCTGAAGCTCCATTTTACAAGTCGCTTTTTTGGGAGCTGGCCGCAAAAGCGCAGGATGGCTTCAGGCCCTGTTCTGGTTCCGGGGGGCAGGCTGAGCCTGTGCTTAATTCTTCTTCCTGATGGGAAAATAGAGTGACCTGTGCCTGTCCCAACACCAAGAGCTAGTCTCTCATTGGTTCCCCGTCTTCCCGTTCATCCTCAGGACAAATTGCAACCTGTACGGAACAGGAGGTTAAAGGTGCTGATGCTCCAAGTAGGGAGATTGCTAGTAAAGTGGCTGGAATGGCGAACCCGAGCACAAGGAGATGAGAAATGAGGTGCGTTTTAGAAACCTTGCCCCATCACACGGTGTACCATCTTCTGGGTTTCTCATGCATGTTTTCGATGTAGGAAGATGCCCTTGAACCTGGAGATTTGGGACCCATGCGATGGGTAGCACGCAGTATTACTTTAAAGGGTCTGCGTTTGCTCACCCAACCTCACCAAACCTCTCAGCCCCAAGAGTGTCCACCCTTATGTCTCATCCAGCTGTGGGTCTAGATATGGTCAATCCAGGTTGCATCACAGCCCCTGAACGAATTGTGTAAGAATTTCTCTGTCTTTCCCTGTCTTTGTTTCATGGGTTTTTAAAAGTAATTTATTTTTATAATGGGGTTTAGCTGCTTTTCACGGCTCTGTTTATGCCGCTTTACACCCACTTGACACACTAACAGAGAGATATCAATACATAGGTTTTAAGATTATTACTAGTCAGATATATTCTTGTGCGGTGAATCGGGCGTGTTGAGTCCAGTTCTCTGAGCAAGGAGTAGGTCTTGTCTATTACATATTGGGTTTATGGAACGGTATCTGAGCTAATTTGAAACTCTTGTTTTATGTATCACCCCACCTCACCTTTCCCGTTAAGCAGCCATAGTGTGTTTTCTGCATGTGTGACTCTGTTCTGTTTTGTAATTCAGTTCAGGTATAACGGTTTTTACATTCCCTCTATAAGTGACACCTTATGAGAAGTGTCCTTTTCTGTGTGACTTATTTCACTTAGAATCGTCTTACCTAAATCCACTCATCATGCTGCTACTAGCCTTATGACATTGATTTCATGGCTGAGTGATATTCCATTGTACATAAGGACCACAACTTTTTTATCCATTTTTCGCTTTCCTGGGATATTTAAGGTGGAATGAAGTGGAGGTCCTTGTCAACAGAGCAGCCCTAAACTTTGGGGTGCTTGTGTCTTGCTGATTTTCAATTTTCCCACTTTATCCCCCCATGCGTGGAAGTGCCCTATGCTCTCTAAGCTGTGTTTTTTAGATGTTTCAGGACACACCGTACACTTCTCCAGAGTGGCTGTTGGCGATTTACATCCCGCCCATCAGTGTAGCAAGGCTCCGATTCCTCCATGGCCTGTCCTGCATTTCTGGTTTTGACACTTTTTTCAGCATGGCCCTTTTGACCTATGGGAAGCGAGACTTCTTTGTAGCGCTGATTTGCCTTTCCAGGTTGCTTGGTTGGCCAAAAAGGGCGTATGCGTTTTTTCCTGAATATATTCAGGAAAAAACGCATACGCCCTTTTTGGCCAAGGGCATCATTGTCAACGTTTTGCCGCTTTTCATGTGCTTTAAAGGCGATTCGAATCTACCTCCTGAAATCTGTTTCCTGCAATTCTGCCTTGATTTCAAATCCTCTTCTTTGCCTTCCCTCAATATATTTGTGGACGTGAGTTATCATTTATAACTCTGCAGGTTTGTGAATTGCAGTGCCCTGAAGCTCCATTTTACAAGTCGCTTTTTTGGGAGCTGGCCGCAAAAGCGCAGGATGGCTTCAGGCCCTGTTCTGGTTCCGGGGGGCAGGCTGAGCCTGTGCTTAATTCTTCTTCCTGATGGGAAAATAGAGTGACCTGTGCCTGTCCCAACACCAAGAGCTAGTCTCTCATTGGTTCCCCGTCTTCCCGTTCATCCTCAGGACAAATTGCAACCTGTACGGAACAGGAGGTTAAAGGTGCTGATGCTCCAAGTAGGGAGATTGCTAGTAAAGTGGCTGGAATGGCGAACCCGAGCACAAGGAGATGAGAAATGAGGTGCGTTTTAGAAACCTTGCCCCATCACACGGTGTACCATCTTCTGGGTTTCTCATGCATGTTTTCGATGTAGGAAGATGCCCTTGAACCTGGAGATTTGGGACCCATGCGATGGGTAGCACGCAGTATTACTTTAAAGGGTCTGCGTTTGCTCACCCAACCTCACCAAACCTCTCAGCCCCAAGAGTGTCCACCCTTATGTCTCATCCAGCTGTGGGTCTAGATATGGTCAATCCAGGTTGCATCACAGCCCCTGAACGAATTGTGTAAGAATTTCTCTCTCTTTCCCTGTCTTTGTTTCATGGGTTTTTAAAAGTAATTTATTTTTATAATGGGGTTTAGCTGCTTTTCACGGCTGTGTTTATGCCGCTTTACACCCACTTGACACACTAACAGAGAGATATCAATACATAGGTTTTAAGATTATTACTAGTCAGATATATTCTTGTGCGGTGAATCGGGCGTGTTGAGTCCAGTTCTCTGAGCAAGGAGTAGGTCTTGTCTATTACATATTGGGTTTATGGAACGGTATCTGAGCTAATTTGAAACTCTTGTTTTATGTATCACCCCACCTCACCTTTCCCGTTAAGCAGCCATAGTGTGTTTTCTGCATGTGTGACTCTGTTCTGTTTTGTAATTCAGTTCAGGTGTAACGGTTTTTACATTCCCTCTATAAGTGACACCTTATGAGAAGTGTCCTTTTCTGTGTGACTTATTTCACTTAGAATCGTCTTACCTAAATCCACTCATCATGCTGCTACTAGCCTTATGACATTGATTTCATGGCTGAGTGATATTCCATTGTACATAAGGACCACAACTTTTTTATCCATTTTTCGCTCTCCTGGGATATTTAAGGTGGAATGAAGTGGAGGTCCTTGTCAACAGAGCAGCCCTAAACTTTGGGGTGCTTGTGTCTTGCTGATTTTCAATTGTCCCACTTTATCCCCCCATGCGTGGAAGTGCCCTATGCTCTCTAAGCTGTGTTTTTTAGATGTTTCAGGACACACCGTACACTTCTCCAGAGTGGCTGTTGGCGATTTACATCCCGCCCATCAGTGTAGCAAGGCTCCGATTCCCCCATGGCCTGTCCTGCATTTCTGGTTTTGACACTTTTTTCAGCATGGCCCTTTTGACCTATGGGAAGCGAGACTTCTTTGTAGCGCTGATTTGCCTTTCCAGGTTGCTTGGTTGGCCAAAAAGGGCGTATGCGTTTTTTCCTGAATATATTCAGGAAAAAACGCATACGCCCTTTTTGGCCAAGGGCATCATTGTCAACGTTTTGCCGCTTTTCATGTGCTTTAAAGGCGATTCGAATCTACCTCCTGAAATCTGTTTCCTGCAATTCTGCCTTGATTTCAAATCCTCTTCTTTGCCTTCCCTCAATATATTTGTGGACGAGAGTTATCATTTATAACTCTGCAGGTTTGTGAATTGCAGTGCCCTGAAGCTCCATTTTACAAGTCGCTTTTTTGGGAGCTGGCCGCAAAAGCGCAGGATGGCTTCAGGCCCTGTTCTGGTTCCGGGGGGCAGGCTGAGCCTGTGCTTAATTCTTCTTCCTGATGGGAAAATAGAGTGACCTGTGCCTGTCCCAACACCAAGAGCTAGTCTCTCATTGGTTCCCCGTCTTCCCGTTCATCCTCAGGACAAATTGCAACCTGTACGGAACAGGAGGTTAAAGGTGCTGATGCTCCAAGTAGGGAGATTGCTAGTAAAGTGGCTGGAATGGCGAACCCGAGCACAAGGAGATGAGAAATGAGGTGCGTTTTAGAAACCTTTCCCCATCACACGGTGTACCATCTTCTGGGTTTCTCATGCATGTTTTCGATGTAGGAAGATGCCCTTGAACCTGGAGATTTGGGACCCATGCGATGGGTAGCACGCAGTATTACTTTAAAGGGTCTGCGTTTGCTCACCCAACCTCACCAAACCTCTCAGCCCCAAGAGTGTCCACCCTTATGTCTCATCCAGCTGTGGGTCTAGATATGGTCAATCCAGGTTGCATCACAGCCCCTGAACGAATTGTGTAAGAATTTCTCTCTCTTTCCCTGTCTTTGTTTCATGGGATTTTAAAAGTAATTTATTTTTATAATGGGGTTTAGCTGCTTTTCACGGCTGTGTTTATGCCGCTTTACACCCACTTGACACACTAACAGAGAGATATCAATACATAGGTTTTAAGATTATTACTAGTCAGATATATTCTTGTGCGGTGAATCGGGCGTGTTGAGTCCAGTTCTCTGAGCAAGGAGTAGGTCCTGTCTATTACATATTGGGTTTATGGAACGGTATCTGAGCTAATTTGAAACTCTTGTTTTATGTATCACCCCACCTCACCTTTCCCGTTAAGCAGCCATAGTGTGTTTTCTGCATGTGTGACTCTGTTCTGTTTTGTAATTCAGTTCAAGTGTAACGGTTTTTACATTCCCTCTATAAGTGACACCTTATGAGAAGTGTCCTTTTCTGTGTGACTTATTTCACTTAGAATCGTCTTACCTAAATCCACTCATCATGCTGCTACTAGCCTTATGACATTGATTTCATGGCTGAGTGATATTCCATTGTACATAAGGACCACAAATTTTTTATCCATTTTTCGCTCTCCTGGGATATTTAAGGTGGAATGAAGTGGAGGTCCTTGTCAACAGAGCAGCCCTAAACTTTGGGGTGCTTGTGTCTTGCTGATTTTCAATTGTCCCACTTTATCCCCCCATGCGTGGAAGTGCCCTATGCTCTCTAAGCTGTGTTTTTTAGATGTTTCAGGACACACCGTACACTTCTCCAGAGTGGCTGTTGGCGATTTACATCCCGCCCATCAGTGTAGCAAGGCTCCGATTCCTCCATGGCCTGTCCTGCATTTCTGGTTTTGAAACTTTTTTCAGCATGGCCCTTTTGACCTATGGGAAGCGAGACTTCTTTGTATCGCTGATTTGCCTTTCCAGGTTGCTTGGTTGGCCAAAAAGGGCGTATGCGTTTTTTCCTGAATATATTCAGGAAAAAACGCATACGCCCTTTTTGGCCAAGGGCATCATTGTCAACGTTTTGCCGCTTTTCATGTGCTTTAAAGGCGATTCGAATCTACCTCCTGAAATCTGTTTCCTGCAATTCTGCCTTGATTTCAAATCCTCTTCTTTGCCTTCCCTCAATATATTTGTGGACGAGAGTTATCATTTATAACTCTGCAGGTTTGTGAATTGCAGTGCCCTGAAGCTCCATTTTACAAGTCGCATTTTTGGGAGCTGGCCGCAAAAGCGCAGGATGGCTTCAGGCCCTGTTCTGGTTCCGGGGGGGCAGGCTGAGCCTGTGCTTAATTCTTCTTCCTGATGGGAAAATAGAGTGACCTGTGCCTGTCCCAAAACCAAGAGCTAGTCTCTCATTGGTTCCCCGTCTTCCCGTTCATCCTCAGGACAAATTGCAACCTGTACGGAACAGGAGGTTAAAGGTGCTGATGCTCCAAGTAGGGAGATTGCTAGTAAAGTGGCTGGAATGGCGAACCCGAGCACAAGGAGATGAGAAATGAGGTGCGTTTTAGAAACCTTTCCCCATCACACGGTGTACCATCTTCTGGGTTTCTCATGCATGTTTTCGATGTAGGAAGATGCCCTTGAACCTGGAGATTTGGGACCCATGCGATGGGTAGCACGCAGTATTACTTTAAAGGGTCTGCGTTTGCTCACCCAACCTCACCAAACCTCTCAGCCCCAAGAGTGTCCACCCTTATGTCTCATCCAGCTGTGGGTCTAGATATGGTCAATCCAGGTTGCATCACAGCCGCTGAACGAATTGTGTAAGAATTTCTCTCTCTTTCCCTGTCTTTGTTTCATGGGATTTTAAAAGTAATTTATTTTTATAATGGGGTTTAGCTGCTTTTCACGGCTGTGTTTATGCCGCTTTACACCCACTTGACACACTAACAGAGAGATATCAATACATAGGTTTTAAGATTATTACTAGTCAGATATATTCTTGTGCGGTGAATCGGGCGTGTTGAGTCCAGTTCTCTGAGCAAGGAGTAGGTCCTGTCTATTACATATTGGGTTTATGGAACGGTATCTGAGCTAATTTGAAACTCTTGTTTTATGTATCACCCCACCTCACCTTTCCCGTTAAGCAGCCATAGTGTGTTTTCTGCATGTGTGACTCTGTTCTGTTTTGTAATTCAGTTCAAGTGTAACGGTTTTTACATTCCCTCTATAAGTGACACCTTATGAGAAGTGTCCTTTTCTGTGTGACTTATTTCACTTAGAATCGTCTTACCTAAATCCACTCATCAGGCTGCTACTAGCCTTATGACATTGATTTCATGGCGGAGTGATATTCCATTGTACATAAGGACCACAAATTTTTTATCCATTTTTCGCTCTCCTGGGATATTTAAGGTGGAATGAATTGGAGGTCTTTGTCAACAGAGCAGCCCTAAACTTTGGGGTGCTTGTGTCTTGCTGATTTTCAATTTTCCCACTTTATCCCCCCATGCGTGGAAGTGCCCTATGCTCTCTAAGCTGTGTTTTTTAGATGTTTCAGGACACACCGTACACTTCTCCAGAGTGGCTGTTGGCGATTTACATCCCGCCCATCAGTGTAGCAAGGCTCCCATTTCTCCATGGCCTGTCCTGCATTTCTGGTTTTGACACATTTTTCAGCATGGCCCTTTTGACCGATGGGAAGCGAGACTTCTTTGTAGCGCTGATTTGCCTTTCCAGGTTGCTTGGTTGGCCAAAAAGGGCGTATGCGTTTTTTCCTGAATATATTCAGGAAAAAACGCATACGCCCTTTTTGGCCAAGGGCATCATTGTCAACGTTTTGCCGCTTTTCATGTGCTTTAAAGGCGATTCGAATCTACCTCCTGAAATCTGTTTCCTGCAATTCTGCCTTGATTTCAAATCCTCTTCTTTGCCTTCCCTCAATATATTTGTGGACGTGAGTTATCATTTATAACTCTGCAGGTTTGTGAATTGCAGTGCCCTGAAGCTCCATTTTACAAGTCGCTTTTTTGGGAGCTGGCCGCAAAAGCGCAGGATGGCTTCAGGCCCTGTTCTGGTTCCGGGGGGCAGGCTGAGCCTGTGGTTAATTCTTCTTCCTGATGGGAAAATAGAGTGACCTGTGCCTGTCCCAACACCAAGAGCTAGTCTCTCATTGGTTCCCCGTCTTCCCGTTCATCCTCAGGACAAATTGCAACCTGTACGGAACAGGAGGTTAAAGGTGCTGATGCTCCAAGTAGGGAGATTGCTAGTAAAGTGGCTGGAATGGCGAACCCGAGCACAAGGAGATGAGAAATGAGGTGCGTTTTAGAAACCTTTCCCCATCACACGGTGTACCATCTTCTGGGTTTCTCATGCATGTTTTCGATGTAGGAAGATGCCCTTGAACCTGGAGATTTGGGACCCATGCGATGGGTAGCACGCAGTATTACTTTAAAGGGTCTGCGTTTGCTCACCCAAACTCACCAAACCTCTCAGCCCCAAGAGTGTCCACCCTTATGTCTCATCCAGCTGTGGGTCTAGATATGGTCAATCCAGGTTGCATCACAGCCGCTGAACGAATTGTGTAAGAATTTCTCTCTCTTTCCCTGTCTTTGTTTCATGGGATTTTAAAAGTAATTTATTTTTATAATGGGGTTTAGCTGCTTTTCACGGCTGTGTTTATGCCGCTTTACACCCACTTGACACACTAACAGAGAGATATCAATACATAGGTTTTAAGATTATTACTAGTCAGATATATTCTTGTGCGGTGAATCGGGCGTGTTGAGTCCAGTTCTCTGAGCAAGGAGTAGGTCCTGTCTATTACATATTGGGTTTATGGAACGGTATCTGAGCTAATTTGAAACTCTTGTTTTATGTATCACCCCACCTCACCTTTCCCGTTAAGCAGCCATAGTGTGTTTTCTGCATGTGTGACTCTGTTCTGTTTTGTAATTCAGTTCAAGTGTAACGGTTTTTACATTCCCTCTATAAGTGACACCTTATGAGAAGTGTCCTTTTCTGTGTGACTTATTTCACTTAGAATCGTCTTACCTAAATCCACTCATCAGGCTGCTACTAGCCTTATGACATTGATTTCATGGCGGAGTGATATTCCATTGTACATAAGGACCACAAATTTTTTATCCATTTTTCGCTCTCCTGGGATATTTAAGGTGGAATGAATTGGAGGTCTTTGTCAACAGAGCAGCCCTAAACTTTGGGGTGCTTGTGTCTTGCTGATTTTCAATTTTCCCACTTTATCCCCCCATGCGTGGAAGTGCCCTATGCTCTCTAAGCTGTGTTTTTTAGATGTTTCAGGACACACCGTACACTTCTCCAGAGTGGCTGTTGGCGATTTACATCCCGCCCATCAGTGTAGCAAGGCTCCCATTTCTCCATGGCCTGTCCTGCATTTCTGGTTTTGACACATTTTTCAGCATGGCCCTTTTGACCGATGGGAAGCGAGACTTCTTTGTAGCGCTGATTTGCCTTTCCAGGTTGCTTGGTTGGCCAAAAAGGGCGTATGCGTTTTTTCCTGAATATATTCAGGAAAAAACGCATACGCCCTTTTTGGCCAAGGGCATCATTGTCAACGTTTTGCCGCTTTTCATGTGCTTTAAAGGCGATTCGAATCTACCTCCTGAAATCTGTTTCCTGCAATTCTGCCTTGATTTCAAATCCTCTTCTTTGCCTTCCCTCAATATATTTGTGGACGTGAGTTATCACTTATAACTCTGCAGGTTTGTGAATTGCAGTGCCCTGAAGCTCCATTTTACAAGTCGCTTTTTTGGGAGCTGGCCGCAAAAGCGCAGGATGGCTTCAGGCCCTGTTCTGGTTCCGGGGGGCAGGCTGAGCCTGTGGTTAATTCTTCTTCCTGATGGGAAAATAGAGTGACCTGTGCCTGTCCCAACACCAAGAGCTAGTCTCTCATTGGTTCCCCGTCTTCCCGTTCATCCTCAGGACAAATTGCAACCTGTACGGAACAGGAGGTTAAAGGTGCTGATGCTCCAAGTAGGGAGATTGCTAGTAAAGTGGCTGGAATGGCGAACCTGAGCACAAGGAGATGAGAAATGAGGTGCGTTTTAGAAACCTTTCCCCATCACACGGTGTACCATCTTCTGGGTTTCTCATGCATGTTTTCGATGTAGGAAGATGCCCTTGAACCTGGAGATTTGGGACCCATGCGATGGGTAGCACGCAGTATTACTTTAAAGGGTCTGCGTTTGCTCACCCAACCTCACCAAACCTCTCAGCCCCAAGAGTGTCCACCCTTATGTCTCATCCAGCTGTGGGTCTAGATATGGTCAATCCAGGTTGCATCACAGCCCCTGAACGAATTGTGTAAGAATTTCTCTGTCTTTCCCTGTCTTTGTTTCATGGGTTTTTAAAAGTAATTTATTTTTATAATGGGGTTTAGCTGCTTTTCACGGCTGTGTTTATGCCGCTTTACACCCACTTGACACACTAACAGAGAGATATCAATACATAGGTTTTAAGATTATTACTAGTCAGATATATTCTTGTGCGGTGAATCGGGCGTGTTGAGTCCAGTTCTCTGAGCAAGGAGTAGGTCTTGTCTATTACATATTGGGTTTATGGAACGGTATCTGAGCTAATTTGAAACTCTTGTTTTATGTATCACCCCACCTCACCTTTCCCGTTAAGCAGCCATAGTGTGTTTTCTGCATGTGTGACTCTGTTCTGTTTTGTAATTCAGTTCAAGTGTAACGGTTTTTACATTCCCTCTATAAGGGACACCTTATGAGAAGTGTCCTTTTCTGTGTGACTTATTTCACTTAGCATCGTCTTACCTAAATCCACTCATCATGCTGCTACTAGCCTTATGACATTGATTTCATGGCGGAGTGATATTCCATTGTACATAAGGACCACAACTTTTTTATCCATTTTTCGCTTTCCTGGGATATTTAAGGTGGAATGAAGTGGAGGTCCTTGTCAACAGAGCAGCCCTAAACATTGAGGTGCTTGTGTCTTGCTGATTTTCAATTGTCCCACTTTATCCCCCCATGCGTGGAAGTGCCCTATGCTCTCTAAGCTGTGTTTTTTAGATGTTTCAGGACACACCGTACACTTCTCCAGAGTGGCTGTTGGCGATTTACATCCCGCCCATCAGTGTAGCAAGGCTCCGATTCCTCCATGGCCTGTCCTGCATTTCTGGTTTTGACACTTTTTTCAGCATGGCCCTTTTGACCGATGGGAAGCGAGACTTCTTTGTAGCGCTGATTTGCCTTTCCAGGTTGCTTGGTTGGCCAAAAAGGGCGTATGCGTTTTTTCCTGAATATATTCAGGAAAAAACGCATACGCCCTTTTTGGCCAAGGGCATCATTGTCAACGTTTTGCCGCTTTTCATGTGCTTTAAAGGCGATTCGAATCTACCTCCTGAAATCTGTTTCCTGCAATTCTGCCTTGATTTCAAATCCTCTTCTTTGCCTTCCCTCAATATATTTGTGGACGAGAGTTATCATTTATAACTCTGCAGGTTTGTGAATTGCAGTGCCCTGAAGCTCCATTTTACAAGTCGCTTTTTTGGGAGCTGGCCGCAAAAGCGCAGGATGGCTTCAGGCCCTGTTCTGGTTCCGGGGGGGCAGGCTGAGCCTGTGCTTAATTCTTCTTCCTGATGGGAAAATAGAGTGACCTGTGCCTGTCCCAAAACCAAGAGCTAGTCTCTCATTGGTTCCCCGTCTTCCCGTTCATCCTCAGGACAAATTGCAACCTGTACGGAACAGGAGGTTAAAGGTGCTGATGCTCCAAGTAGGGAGATTGCTAGTAAAGTGGCTGGAATGGCGAACCCGAGCACAAGGAGATGAGAAATGAGGTGCGTTTTAGAAACCTTTCCCCATCACACGGTGTACCATCTTCTGGGTTTCTCATGCATGTTTTCGATGTAGGAAGATGCCCTTGAACCTGGAGATTTGGGACCCATGCGATGGGTAGCACGCAGTATTACTTTAAAGGGTCTGCGTTTGCTCACCCAACCTCACCAAACCTCTCAGCCCCAAGAGTGTCCACCCTTATGTCTCATCCAGCTGTGGGTCTAGATATGGTCAATCCAGGTTGCATCACAGCCGCTGAACGAATTGTGTAAGAATTTCTCTCTCTTTCCCTGTCTTTGTTTCATGGGATTTTAAAAGTAATTTATTTTTATAATGGGGTTTAGCTGCTTTTCACGGCTGTGTTTATGCCGCTTTACACCCACTTGACACACTAACAGAGAGATATCAATACATAGGTTTTAAGATTATTACTAGTCAGATATATTCTTGTGCGGTGAATCGGGCGTGTTGAGTCCAGTTCTCTGAGCAAGGAGTAGGTCCTGTCTATTACATATTGGGTTTATGGAACGGTATCTGAGCTAATTTGAAACTCTTGTTTTATGTATCACCCCACCTCACCTTTCCCGTTAAGCAGCCATAGTGTGTTTTCTGCATGTGTGACTCTGTTCTGTTTTGTAATTCAGTTCAAGTGTAACGGTTTTTACATTCCCTCTATAAGGGACACCTTATGAGAAGTGTCCTTTTCTGTGTGACTTATTTCACTTAGAATCGTCTTACCTAAATCCACTCATCAGGCTGCTACTAGCCTTATGACATTGATTTCATGGCGGAGTGATATTCCATTGTACATAAGGACCACAAATTTTTTATCCATTTTTCGCTCTCCTGGGATATTTAAGGTGGAATGAATTGGAGGTCTTTGTCAACAGAGCAGCCCTAAACTTTGGGGTGCTTGTGTCTTGCTGATTTTCAATTTTCCCACTTTATCCCCCCATGCGTGGAAGTGCCCTATGCTCTCTAAGCTGTGTTTTTTAGATGTTTCAGGACACACCGTACACTTCTCCAGAGTGGCTGTTGGCGATTTACATCCCGCCCATCAGTGTAGCAAGGCTCCCATTTCTCCATGGCCTGTCCTGCATTTCTGGTTTTGACACATTTTTCAGCATGGCCCTTTTGACCGATGGGAAGCGAGACTTCTTTGTAGCGCTGATTTGCCTTTCCAGGTTGCTTGGTTGGCCAAAAAGGGCGTATGCGTTTTTTCCTGAATATATTCAGGAAAAAACGCATACGCCCTTTTTGGCCAAGGGCATCATTGTCAACGTTTTGCCGCTTTTCATGTGCTTTAAAGGCGATTCGAATCTACCTCCTGAAATCTGTTTCCTGCAATTCTGCCTTGATTTCAAATCCTCTTCTTTGCCTTCCCTCAATATATTTGTGGACGTGAGTTATCATTTATAACTCTGCAGGTTTGTGAATTGCAGTGCCCTGAAGCTCCATTTTACAAGTCGCTTTTTTGGGAGCTGGCCGCAAAAGCGCAGGATGGCTTCAGGCCCTGTTCTGGTTCCGGGGGGCAGGCTGAGCCTGTGCTTAATTCTTCTTCCTGATGGGAAAATAGAGTGACCTGTGCCTGTCCCAACACCAAGAGCTAGTCTCTCATTGGTTCCCCGTCTTCCCGTTCATCCTCAGGACAAATTGCAACCTGTACGGAACAGGAGGTTAAAGGTGCTGATGCTCCAAGTAGGGAGATTGCTAGTAAAGTGGCTGGAATGGCGAACCCGAGCACAAGGAGATGAGAAATGAGGTGCGTTTTAGAAACCTTGCCCCATCACACGGTGTACCATCTTCTGGGTTTCTCATGCATGTTTTCGATGTAGGAAGATGCCCTTGAACCTGGAGATTTGGGACCCATGCGATGGGTAGCACGCAGTATTACTTTAAAGGGTCTGCGTTTGCTCACCCAACCTCACCAAACCTCTCAGCCCCAAGAGTGTCCACCCTTATGTCTCATCCAGCTGTGGGTCTAGATATGGTCAATCCAGGTTGCATCACAGCCCCTGAACGAATTGTGTAAGAATTTCTCTCTCTTTCCCTGTCTTTGTTTCATGGGTTTTTAAAAGTAATTTATTTTTATAATGGGGTTTAGCTGCTTTTCACGGCTGTGTTTATGCCGCTTTACACCCACTTGACACACTAACAGAGAGATATCAATACATAGGTTTTAAGATTATTACTAGTCAGATATATTCTTGTGCGGTGAATCGGGCGTGTTGAGTCCAGTTCTCTGAGCAAGGAGTAGGTCTTGTCTATTACATATTGGGTTTATGGAACGGTATCTGAGCTAATTTGAAACTCTTGTTTTATGTATCACCCCACCTCACCTTTCCCGTTAAGCAGCCATAGTGTGTTTTCTGCATGTGTGACTCTGTTCTGTTTTGTAATTCAGTTCAGGTGTAACGGTTTTTACATTCCCTCTATAAGTGACACCTTATGAGAAGTGTCCTTTTCTGTGTGACTTATTTCACTTAGAATCGTCTTACCTAAATCCACTCATCATGCTGCTACTAGCCTTATGACATTGATTTCATGGCTGAGTGATATTCCATTGTACATAAGGACCACAACTTTTTTATCCATTTTTCGCTCTCCTGGGATATTTAAGGTGGAATGAAGTGGAGGTCCTTGTCAACAGAGCAGCCCTAAACTTTGGGGTGCTTGTGTCTTGCTGATTTTCAATTTTCCCACTTTATCCCCCCATGCGTGGAAGTGCCCTATGCTCTCTAAGCTGTGTTTTTTAGATGTTTCAGGACACACCGTACACTTCTCCAGAGTGGCTGTTGGCGATTTACATCCCGCCCATCAGTGTAGCAAGGCTCCGATTCCCCCATGGCCTGTCCTGCATTTCTGGTTTTGACACTTTTTTCAGCATGGCCCTTTTGACCTATGGGAAGCGAGACTTCTTTGTAGCGCTGATTTGCCTTTCCAGGTTGCTTGGTTGGCCAAAAAGGGCGTATGCGTTTTTTCCTGAATATATTCAGGAAAAAACGCATACGCCCTTTTTGGCCAAGGGCATCATTGTCAACGTTTTGCCGCTTTTCATGTGCTTTAAAGGCGATTCGAATCTACCTCCTGAAATCTGTTTCCTGCAATTCTGCCTTGATTTCAAATCCTCTTCTTTGCCTTCCCTCAATATATTTGTGGACGAGAGTTATCATTTATAACTCTGCAGGTTTGTGAATTGCAGTGCCCTGAAGCTCCATTTTACAAGTCGCTTTTTTGGGAGCTGGCCGCAAAAGCGCAGGATGGCTTCAGGCCCTGTTCTGGTTCCGGGGGGCAGGCTGAGCCTGTGCTTAATTCTTCTTCCTGATGGGAAAATAGAGTGACCTGTGCCTGTCCCAACACCAAGAGCTAGTCTCTCATTGGTTCCCCGTCTTCCCGTTCATCCTCAGGACAAATTGCAACCTGTACGGAACAGGAGGTTAAAGGTGCTGATGCTCCAAGTAGGGAGATTGCTAGTAAAGTGGCTGGAATGGCGAACCCGAGCACAAGGAGATGAGAAATGAGGTGCGTTTTAGAAACCTTTCCCCATCACACGGTGTACCATCTTCTGGGTTTCTCATGCATGTTTTCGATGTAGGAAGATGCCCTTGAACCTGGAGATTTGGGACCCATGCGATGGGTAGCACGCAGTATTACTTTAAAGGGTCTGCGTTTGCTCACCCAACCTCACCAAACCTCTCAGCCCCAAGAGTGTCCACCCTTATGTCTCATCCAGCTGTGGGTCTAGATATGGTCAATCCAGGTTGCATCACAGCCCCTGAACGAATTGTGTAAGAATTTCTCTCTCTTTCCCTGTCTTTGTTTCATGGGATTTTAAAAGTAATTTATTTTTATAATGGGGTTTAGCTGCTTTTCACGGCTGTGTTTATGCCGCTTTACACCCACTTGACACACTAACAGAGAGATATCAATACATAGGTTTTAAGATTATTACTAGTCAGATATATTCTTGTGCGGTGAATCGGGCGTGTTGAGTCCAGTTCTCTGAGCAAGGAGTAGGTCCTGTCTATTACATATTGGGTTTATGGAACGGTATCTGAGCTAATTTGAAACTCTTGTTTTATGTATCACCCCACCTCACCTTTCCCGTTAAGCAGCCATAGTGTGTTTTCTGCATGTGTGACTCTGTTCTGTTTTGTAATTCAGTTCAAGTGTAACGGTTTTTACATTCCCTCTATAAGTGACACCTTATGAGAAGTGTCCTTTTCTGTGTGACTTATTTCACTTAGAATCGTCTTACCTAAATCCACTCATCATGCTGCTACTAGCCTTATGACATTGATTTCATGGCTGAGTGATATTCCATTGTACATAAGGACCACAAATTTTTTATCCATTTTTCGCTCTCCTGGGATATTTAAGGTGGAATGAAGTGGAGGTCCTTGTCAACAGAGCAGCCCTAAACTTTGGGGTGCTTGTGTCTTGCTGATTTTCAATTGTCCCACTTTATCCCCCCATGCGTGGAAGTGCCCTATGCTCTCTAAGCTGTGTTTTTTAGATGTTTCAGGACACACCGTACACTTCTCCAGAGTGGCTGTTGGCGATTTACATCCCGCCCATCAGTGTAGCAAGGCTCCGATTCCTCCATGGCCTGTCCTGCATTTCTGGTTTTGAAACTTTTTTCAGCATGGCCCTTTTGACCTATGGGAAGCGAGACTTCTTTGTATCGCTGATTTGCCTTTCCAGGTTGCTTGGTTGGCCAAAAAGGGCGTATGCGTTTTTTCCTGAATATATTCAGGAAAAAACGCATACGCCCTTTTTGGCCAAGGGCATCATTGTCAACGTTTTGCCGCTTTTCATGTGCTTTAAAGGCGATTCGAATCTACCTCCTGAAATCTGTTTCCTGCAATTCTGCCTTGATTTCAAATCCTCTTCTTTGCCTTCCCTCAATATATTTGTGGACGAGAGTTATCATTTATAACTCTGCAGGTTTGTGAATTGCAGTGCCCTGAAGCTCCATTTTACAAGTCGCATTTTTGGGAGCTGGCCGCAAAAGCGCAGGATGGCTTCAGGCCCTGTTCTGGTTCCGGGGGGGCAGGCTGAGCCTGTGCTTAATTCTTCTTCCTGATGGGAAAATAGAGTGACCTGTGCCTGTCCCAAAACCAAGAGCTAGTCTCTCATTGGTTCCCCGTCTTCCCGTTCATCCTCAGGACAAATTGCAACCTGTACGGAACAGGAGGTTAAAGGTGCTGATGCTCCAAGTAGGGAGATTGCTAGTAAAGTGGCTGGAATGGCGAACCCGAGCACAAGGAGATGAGAAATGAGGTGCGTTTTAGAAACCTTTCCCCATCACACGGTGTACCATCTTCTGGGTTTCTCATGCATGTTTTCGATGTAGGAAGATGCCCTTGAACCTGGAGATTTGGGACCCATGCGATGGGTAGCACGCAGTATTACTTTAAAGGGTCTGCGTTTGCTCACCCAACCTCACCAAACCTCTCAGCCCCAAGAGTGTCCACCCTTATGTCTCATCCAGCTGTGGGTCTAGATATGGTCAATCCAGGTTGCATCACAGCCGCTGAACGAATTGTGTAAGAATTTCTCTCTCTTTCCCTGTCTTTGTTTCATGGGATTTTAAAAGTAATTTATTTTTATAATGGGGTTTAGCTGCTTTTCACGGCTGTGTTTATGCCGCTTTACACCCACTTGACACACTAACAGAGAGATATCAATACATAGGTTTTAAGATTATTACTAGTCAGATATATTCTTGTGCGGTGAATCGGGCGTGTTGAGTCCAGTTCTCTGAGCAAGGAGTAGGTCCTGTCTATTACATATTGGGTTTATGGAACGGTATCTGAGCTAATTTGAAACTCTTGTTTTATGTATCACCCCACCTCACCTTTCCCGTTAAGCAGCCATAGTGTGTTTTCTGCATGTGTGACTCTGTTCTGTTTTGTAATTCAGCTCAAGTGTAACGGTTTTTACATTCCCTCTATAAGTGACACCTTATGAGAAGTGTCCTTTTCTGTGTGACTTATTTCACTTAGAATCGTCTTACCTAAATCCACTCATCAGGCTGCTACTAGCCTTATGACATTGATTTCATGGCGGAGTGATATTCCATTGTACATAAGGACCACAAATTTTTTATCCATTTTTCGCTCTCCTGGGATATTTAAGGTGGAATGAATTGGAGGTCTTTGTCAACAGAGCAGCCCTAAACTTTGGGGTGCTTGTGTCTTGCTGATTTTCAATTTTCCCACTTTATCCCCCCATGCGTGGAAGTGCCCTATGCTCTCTAAGCTGTGTTTTTTAGATGTTTCAGGACACACCGTACACTTCTCCAGAGTGGCTGTTGGCGATTTACATCCCGCCCATCAGTGTAGCAAGGCTCCCATTTCTCCATGGCCTGTCCTGCATTTCTGGTTTTGACACATTTTTCAGCATGGCCCTTTTGACCGATGGGAAGCGAGACTTCTTTGTAGCGCTGATTTGCCTTTCCAGGTTGCTTGGTTGGCCAAAAAGGGCGTATGCGTTTTTTCCTGAATATATTCAGGAAAAAACGCATACGCCCTTTTTGGCCAAGGGCATCATTGTCAACGTTTTGCCGCTTTTCATGTGCTTTAAAGGCGATTCGAATCTACCTCCTGAAATCTGTTTCCTGCAATTCTGCCTTGATTTCAAATCCTCTTCTTTGCCTTCCCTCAATATATTTGTGGACGTGAGTTATCACTTATAACTCTGCAGGTTTGTGAATTGCAGTGCCCTGAAGCTCCATTTTACAAGTCGCTTTTTTGGGAGCTGGCCGCAAAAGCGCAGGATGGCTTCAGGCCCTGTTCTGGTTCCGGGGGGCAGGCTGAGCCTGTGGTTAATTCTTCTTCCTGATGGGAAAATAGAGTGACCTGTGCCTGTCCCAACACCAAGAGCTAGTCTCTCATTGGTTCCCCGTCTTCCCGTTCATCCTCAGGACAAATTGCAACCTGTACGGAACAGGAGGTTAAAGGTGCTGATGCTCCAAGTAGGGAGATTGCTAGTAAAGTGGCTGGAATGGCGAACCCGAGCACAAGGAGATGAGAAATGAGGTGCGTTTTAGAAACCTTTCCCCATCACACGGTGTACCATCTTCTGGGTTTCTCATGCATGTTTTCGATGTAGGAAGATGCCCTTGAACCTGGAGATTTGGGACCCATGCGATGGGTAGCACGCAGTATTACTTTAAAGGGTCTGCGTTTGCTCACCCAACCTCACCAAACCTCTCAGCCCCAAGAGTGTCCACCCTTATGTCTCATCCAGCTGTGGGTCTAGATATGGTCAATCCAGGTTGCATCACAGCCCCTGAACGAATTGTGTAAGAATTTCTCTGTCTTTCCCTGTCTTTGTTTCATGGGTTTTTAAAAGTAATTTATTTTTATAATGGGGTTTAGCTGCTTTTCACGGCTGTGTTTATGCCGCTTTACACCCACTTGACACACTAACAGAGAGATATCAATACATAGGTTTTAAGATTATTACTAGTCAGATATATTCTTGTGCGGTGAATCGGGCGTGTTGAGTCCAGTTCTCTGAGCAAGGAGTAGGTCTTGTCTATTACATATTGGGTTTATGGAACGGTATCTGAGCTAATTTGAAACTCTTGTTTTATGTATCACCCCACCTCACCTTTCCCGTTAAGCAGCCATAGTGTGTTTTCTGCATGTGTGACTCTGTTCTGTTTTGTAATTCAGTTCAAGTGTAACGGTTTTTACATTCCCTCTATAAGGGACACCTTATGAGAAGTGTCCTTTTCTGTGTGACTTATTTCACTTAGCATCGTCTTACCTAAATCCACTCATCATGCTGCTACTAGCCTTATGACATTGATTTCATGGCGGAGTGATATTCCATTGTACATAAGGACCACAACTTTTTTATCCATTTTTCGCTTTCCTGGGATATTTAAGGTGGAATGAAGTGGAGGTCCTTGTCAACAGAGCAGCCCTAAACATTGAGGTGCTTGTGTCTTGCTGATTTTCAATTGTCCCACTTTATCCCCCCATGCGTGGAAGTGCCCTATGCTCTCTAAGCTGTGTTTTTTAGATGTTTCAGGACACACCGTACACTTCTCCAGAGTGGCTGTTGGCGATTTACATCCCGCCCATCAGTGTAGCAAGGCTCCGATTCCTCCATGGCCTGTCCTGCATTTCTGGTTTTGACACTTTTTTCAGCATGGCCCTTTTGACCGATGGGAAGCGAGACTTCTTTGTAGCGCTGATTTGCCTTTCCAGGTTGCTTGGTTGGCCAAAAAGGGCGTATGCGTTTTTTCCTGAATATATTCAGGAAAAAACGCATACGCCCTTTTTGGCCAAGGGCATCATTGTCAACGTTTTGCCGCTTTTCATGTGCTTTAAAGGCGATTCGAATCTACCTCCTGAAATCTGTTTCCTGCAATTCTGCCTTGATTTCAAATCCTCTTCTTTGCCTTCCCTCAATATATTTGTGGACGAGAGTTATCATTTATAACTCTGCAGGTTTGTGAATTGCAGTGCCCTGAAGCTCCATTTTACAAGTCGCTTTTTTGGGAGCTGGCCGCAAAAGCGCAGGATGGCTTCAGGCCCTGTTCTGGTTCCGGGGGGGCAGGCTGAGCCTGTGCTTAATTCTTCTTCCTGATGGGAAAATAGAGTGACCTGTGCCTGTCCCAAAACCAAGAGCTAGTCTCTCATTGGTTCCCCGTCTTCCCGTTCATCCTCAGGACAAATTGCAACCTGTACGGAACAGGAGGTTAAAGGTGCTGATGCTCCAAGTAGGGAGATTGCTAGTAAAGTGGCTGGAATGGCGAACCCGAGCACAAGGAGATGAGAAATGAGGTGCGTTTTAGAAACCTTTCCCCATCACACGGTGTACCATCTTCTGGGTTTCTCATGCATGTTTTCGATGTAGGAAGATGCCCTTGAACCTGGAGATTTGGGACCCATGCGATGGGTAGCACGCAGTATTACTTTAAAGGGTCTGCGTTTGCTCACCCAACCTCACCAAACCTCTCAGCCCCAAGAGTGTCCACCCTTATGTCTCATCCAGCTGTGGGTCTAGATATGGTCAATCCAGGTTGCATCACAGCCGCTGAACGAATTGTGTAAGAATTTCTCTCTCTTTCCCTGTCTTTGTTTCATGGGATTTTAAAAGTAATTTATTTTTATAATGGGGTTTAGCTGCTTTTCACGGCTGTGTTTATGCCGCTTTACACCCACTTGACACACTAACAGAGAGATATCAATACATAGGTTTTAAGATTATTACTAGTCAGATATATTCTTGTGCGGTGAATCGGGCGTGTTGAGTCCAGTTCTCTGAGCAAGGAGTAGGTCCTGTCTATTACATATTGGGTTTATGGAACGGTATCTGA
The DNA here is from genome assembly GCF_965194825.1 of Balaenoptera physalus. Lineage (NCBI taxonomy): Eukaryota > Metazoa > Chordata > Mammalia > Artiodactyla > Balaenopteridae > Balaenoptera > Balaenoptera physalus. Next base: position 618,067 of record NW_028126249.1, on the reverse strand, counting down.
GCTAATTTGAAACTCTTGTTTTATGTATCACCCCACCTCACCTTTCCCGTTAAGCAGCCATAGTGTGTTTTCTGCATGTGTGACTCTGTTCTGTTTTGTAATTCAGTTCAAGTGTAACGGTTTTTACATTCCCTCTATAAGGGACACCTTATGAGAAGTGTCCTTTTCTGTGTGACTTATTTCACTTAGAATCGTCTTACCTAAATCCACTCATCAGGCTGCTACTAGCCTTATGACATTGATTTCATGGCGGAGTGATATTCCATTGTACATAAGGACCACAAATTTTTTATCCATTTTTCGCTCTCCTGGGATATTTAAGGTGGAATGAATTGGAGGTCTTTGTCAACAGAGCAGCCCTAAACTTTGGGGTGCTTGTGTCTTGCTGATTTTCAATTTTCCCACTTTATCCCCCCATGCGTGGAAGTGCCCTATGCTCTCTAAGCTGTGTTTTTTAGATGTTTCAGGACACACCGTACACTTCTCCAGAGTGGCTGTTGGCGATTTACATCCCGCCCATCAGTGTAGCAAGGCTCCCATTTCTCCATGGCCTGTCCTGCATTTCTGGTTTTGACACATTTTTCAGCATGGCCCTTTTGACCGATGGGAAGCGAGACTTCTTTGTAGCGCTGATTTGCCTTTCCAGGTTGCTTGGTTGGCCAAAAAGGGCGTATGCGTTTTTTCCTGAATATATTCAGGAAAAAACGCATACGCCCTTTTTGGCCAAGGGCATCATTGTCAACGTTTTGCCGCTTTTCATGTGCTTTAAAGGCGATTCGAATCTACCTCCTGAAATCTGTTTCCTGCAATTCTGCCTTGATTTCAAATCCTCTTCTTTGCCTTCCCTCAATATATTTGTGGACGTGAGTTATCATTTATAACTCTGCAGGTTTGTGAATTGCAGTGCCCTGAAGCTCCATTTTACAAGTCGCTTTTTTGGGAGCTGGCCGCAAAAGCGCAGGATGGCTTCAGGCCCTGTTCTGGTTCCGGGGGGCAGGCTGAGCCTGTGGTTAATTCTTCTTCCTGATGGGAAAATAGAGTGACCTGTGCCTGTCCCAACACCAAGAGCTAGTCTCTCATTGGTTCCCCGTCTTCCCGTTCATCCTCAGGACAAATTGCAACCTGTACGGAACAGGAGGTTAAAGGTGCTGATGCTCCAAGTAGGGAGATTGCTAGTAAAGTGGCTGGAATGGCGAACCCGAGCACAAGGAGATGAGAAATGAGGTGCGTTTTAGAAACCTTTCCCCATCACACGGTGTACCATCTTCTGGGTTTCTCATGCATGTTTTCGATGTAGGAAGATGCCCTTGAACCTGGAGATTTGGGACCCATGCGATGGGTAGCACGCAGTATTACTTTAAAGGGTCTGCGTTTGCTCACCCAAACTCACCAAACCTCTCAGCCCCAAGAGTGTCCACCCTTATGTCTCATCCAGCTGTGGGTCTAGATATGGTCAATCCAGGTTGCATCACAGCCGCTGAACGAATTGTGTAAGAATTTCTCTCTCTTTCCCTGTCTTTGTTTCATGGGATTTTAAAAGTAATTTATTTTTATAATGGGGTTTAGCTGCTTTTCACGGCTGTGTTTATGCCGCTTTACACCCACTTGACACACTAACAGAGAGATATCAATACATAGGTTTTAAGATTATTACTAGTCAGATATATTCTTGTGCGGTGAATCGGGCGTGTTGAGTCCAGTTCTCTGAGCAAGGAGTAGGTCCTGTCTATTACATATTGGGTTTATGGAACGGTATCTGAGCTAATTTGAAACTCTTGTTTTATGTATCACCCCACCTCACCTTTCCCGTTAAGCAGCCATAGTGTGTTTTCTGCATGTGTGACTCTGTTCTGTTTTGTAATTCAGTTCAAGTGTAACGGTTTTTACATTCCCTCTATAAGTGACACCTTATGAGAAGTGTCCTTTTCTGTGTGACTTATTTCACTTAGAATCGTCTTACCTAAATCCACTCATCAGGCTGCTACTAGCCTTATGACATTGATTTCATGGCGGAGTGATATTCCATTGTACATAAGGACCACAAATTTTTTATCCATTTTTCGCTCTCCTGGGATATTTAAGGTGGAATGAATTGGAGGTCTTTGTCAACAGAGCAGCCCTAAACTTTGGGGTGCTTGTGTCTTGCTGATTTTCAATTTTCCCACTTTATCCCCCCATGCGTGGAAGTGCCCTATGCTCTCTAAGCTGTGTTTTTTAGATGTTTCAGGACACACCGTACACTTCTCCAGAGTGGCTGTTGGCGATTTACATCCCGCCCATCAGTGTAGCAAGGCTCCCATTTCTCCATGGCCTGTCCTGCATTTCTGGTTTTGACACATTTTTCAGCATGGCCCTTTTGACCGATGGGAAGCGAGACTTCTTTGTAGCGCTGATTTGCCTTTCCAGGTTGCTTGGTTGGCCAAAAAGGGCGTATGCGTTTTTTCCTGAATATATTCAGGAAAAAACGCATACGCCCTTTTTGGCCAAGGGCATCATTGTCAACGTTTTGCCGCTTTTCATGTGCTTTAAAGGCGATTCGAATCTACCTCCTGAAATCTGTTTCCTGCAATTCTGCCTTGATTTCAAATCCTCTTCTTTGCCTTCCCTCAATATATTTGTGGACGTGAGTTATCACTTATAACTCTGCAGGTTTGTGAATTGCAGTGCCCTGAAGCTCCATTTTACAAGTCGCTTTTTTGGGAGCTGGCCGCAAAAGCGCAGGATGGCTTCAGGCCCTGTTCTGGTTCCGGGGGGCAGGCTGAGCCTGTGGTTAATTCTTCTTCCTGATGGGAAAATAGAGTGACCTGTGCCTGTCCCAACACCAAGAGCTAGTCTCTCATTGGTTCCCCGTCTTCCCGTTCATCCTCAGGACAAATTGCAACCTGTACGGAACAGGAGGTTAAAGGTGCTGATGCTCCAAGTAGGGAGATTGCTAGTAAAGTGGCTGGAATGGCGAACCCGAGCACAAGGAGATGAGAAATGAGGTGCGTTTTAGAAACCTTTCCCCATCACACGGTGTACCATCTTCTGGGTTTCTCATGCATGTTTTCGATGTAGGAAGATGCCCTTGAACCTGGAGATTTGGGACCCATGCGATGGGTAGCACGCAGTATTACTTTAAAGGGTCTGCGTTTGCTCACCCAAACTCACCAAACCTCTCAGCCCCAAGAGTGTCCACCCTTATGTCTCATCCAGCTGTGGGTCTAGATATGGTCAATCCAGGTTGCATCACAGCCCCTGAACGAATTGTGTAAGAATTTCTCTGTCTTTCCCTGTCTTTGTTTCATGGGTTTTTAAAAGTAATTTATTTTTATAATGGGGTTTAGCTGCTTTTCACGGCTGTGTTTATGCCGCTTTACACCCACTTGACACACTAACAGAGAGATATCAATACATAGGTTTTAAGATTATTACTAGTCAGATATATTCTTGTGCGGTGAATCGGGCGTGTTGAGTCCAGTTCTCTGAGCAAGGAGTAGGTCTTGTCTATTACATATTGGGTTTATGGAACGGTATCTGAGCTAATTTGAAACTCTTGTTTTATGTATCACCCCACCTCACCTTTCCCGTTAAGCAGCCATAGTGTGTTTTCTGCATGTGTGACTCTGTTCTGTTTTGTAATTCAGTTCAAGTGTAACGGTTTTTACATTCCCTCTATAAGGGACACCTTATGAGAAGTGTCCTTTTCTGTGTGACTTATTTCACTTAGCATCGTCTTACCTAAATCCACTCATCATGCTGCTACTAGCCTTATGACATTGATTTCATGGTGGAGTGATATTCCATTGTACATAAGGACCACAACTTTTTTATCCATTTTTCGCTTTCCTGGGATATTTAAGGTGGAATGAAGTGGAGGTCCTTGTCAACAGAGCAGCCCTAAACTTTGGGGTGCTTGTGTCTTGCTGATTTTCAATTTTCCCACTTTATCCCCCCATGTGTGGAAGTGCCCTATGCTCTCTAAGCTGTGTTTTTTAGATGTTTCAGGACACACCGTACACTTCTCCAGAGTGGCTGTTGGCGATTTACATCCCGCCCATCAGTGTAGCAAGGCTCCGATTCCTCCATGGCCTGTCCTGCATTTCTGGTTTTGACACTTTTTTCAGCATGGCCCTTTTGACCGATGGGAAGCGAGACTTCTTTGTAGCGCTGATTTGCCTTTCCAGGTTGCTTGGTTGGCCAAAAAGGGCGTATGCGTTTTTTCCTGAATATATTCAGGAAAAAACGCATACGCCCTTTTTGGCCAAGGGCATCATTGTCAACGTTTTGCCGCTTTTCATGTGCTTTAAAGGCGATTCGAATCTACCTCCTGAAATCTGTTTCCTGCAATTCTGCCTTGATTTCAAATCCTCTTCTTTGCCTTCCCTCAATATATTTGTGGACGAGAGTTATCATTTATAACTCTGCAGGTTTGTGAATTGCAGTGCCCTGAAGCTCCATTTTACAAGTCGCTTTTTTGGGAGCTGGCCGCAAAAGCGCAGGATGGCTTCAGGCCCTGTTCTGGTTCCGGGGGGCAGGCTGAGCCTGTGGTTAATTCTTCTTCCTGATGGGAAAATAGAGTGACCTGTGCCTGTCCCAACACCAAGAGCTAGTCTCTCATTGGTTCCCCGTCTTCCCGTTCATCCTCAGGACAAATTGCAACCTGTACGGAACAGGAGGTTAAAGGTGCTGATGCTCCAAGTAGGGAGATTGCTAGTAAAGTGGCTGGAATGGCGAACCCGAGCACAAGGAGATGAGAAATGAGGTGCGTTTTAGAAACCTTTCCCCATCACACGGTGTACCATCTTCTGGGTTTCTCATGCATGTTTTCGATGTAGGAAGATGCCCTTGAACCTGGAGATTTGGGACCCATGCGATGGGTAGCACGCAGTATTACTTTAAAGGGTCTGCGTTTGCTCACCCAACCTCACCAAACCTCTCAGCCCCAAGAGTGTCCACCCTTATGTCTCATCCAGCTGTGGGTCTAGATATGGTCAATCCAGGTTGCATCACAGCCCCTGAACGAATTGTGTAAGAATTTCTCTCTCTTTCCCTGTCTTTGTTTCATGGGTTTTTAAAAGTAATTTATTTTTATAATGGGGTTTAGCTGCTTTTCACGGCTGTGTTTATGCCGCTTTACACCCACTTGACACACTAACAGAGAGATATCAATACATAGGTTTTAAGATTATTACTAGTCAGATATATTCTTGTGCGGTGAATCGGGCGTGTTGAGTCCAGTTCTCTGAGCAAGGAGTAGGTCTTGTCTATTACATATTGGGTTTATGGAACGGTATCTGAGCTAATTTGAAACTCTTGTTTTATGTATCACCCCACCTCACCTTTCCCGTTAAGCAGCCATAGTGTGTTTTCTGCATGTGTGACTCTGTTCTGTTTTGTAATTCAGTTCAAGTGTAACGGTTTTTACATTCCCTCTATAAGGGACACCTTATGAGAAGTGTCCTTTTCTGTGTGACTTATTTCACTTAGCATCGTCTTACCTAAATCCACTCATCATGCTGCTACTAGCCTTATGACATTGATTTCATGGCTGAGTGATATTCCATTGTACATAAGGACCACAACTTTTTTATCCATTTTTCGCTTTCCTGGGATATTTAAGGTGGAATGAAGTGGAGGTCCTTGTCAACAGAGCAGCCCTAAACATTGAGGTGCTTGTGTCTTGCTGATTTTCAATTGTCCCACTTTATCCCCCCATGCGTGGAAGTGCCCTATGCTCTCTAAGCTGTGTTTTTTAGATGTTTCAGGACACACCGTACACTTCTCCAGAGTGGCTGTTGGCGATTTACATCCCGCCCATCAGTGTAGCAAGGCTCCGATTCCTCCATGGCCTGTCCTGCATTTCTGGTTTTGACACTTTTTTCAGCATGGCCCTTTTGACCGATGGGAAGCGAGACTTCTTTGTAGCGCTGATTTGCCTTTCCAGGTTGCTTGGTTGGCCAAAAAGGGCGTATGCGTTTTTTCCTGAATATATTCAGGAAAAAACGCATACGCCCTTTTTGGCCAAGGGCATCATTGTCAACGTTTTGCCGCTTTTCATGTGCTTTAAAGGCGATTCGAATCTACCTCCTGAAATCTGTTTCCTGCAATTCTGCCTTGATTTCAAATCCTCTTCTTTGCCTTCCCTCAATATATTTGTGGACGAGAGTTATCATTTATAACTCTGCAGGTTTGTGAATTGCAGTGCCCTGAAGCTCCATTTTACAAGTCGCTTTTTTGGGAGCTGGCCGCAAAAGCGCAGGATGGCTTCAGGCCCTGTTCTGGTTCCGGGGGGGCAGGCTGAGCCTGTGCTTAATTCTTCTTCCTGATGGGAAAATAGAGTGACCTGTGCCTGTCCCAAAACCAAGAGCTAGTCTCTCATTGGTTCCCCGTCTTCCCGTTCATCCTCAGGACAAATTGCAACCTGTACGGAACAGGAGGTTAAAGGTGCTGATGCTCCAAGTAGGGAGATTGCTAGTAAAGTGGCTGGAATGGCGAACCCGAGCACAAGGAGATGAGAAATGAGGTGCGTTTTAGAAACCTTTCCCCATCACACGGTGTACCATCTTCTGGGTTTCTCATGCATGTTTTCGATGTAGGAAGATGCCCTTGAACCTGGAGATTTGGGACCCATGCGATGGGTAGCACGCAGTATTACTTTAAAGGGTCTGCATTTGCTCACCCAACCTCACCAAACCTCTCAGCCCCAAGAGTGTCCACCCTTATGTCTCATCCAGCTGTGGGTCTAGATATGGTCAATCCAGGTTGCATCACAGCCTCTGAACGAATTGTGTAAGAATTTCTCTCTCTTTCCCTGTCTTTGTTTCATGGGATTTTAAAAGTAATTTATTTTTATAATGGGGTTTAGCTGCTTTTCACGGCTGTGTTTATGCCGCTTTACACCCACTTGACACACTAACAGAGAGATATCAATACATAGGTTTTAAGATTATTACTAGTCAGATATATTCTTGTGCGGTGAATCGGGCGTGTTGAGTCCAGTTCTCTGAGCAAGGAGTAGGTCCTGTCTATTACATACTGGGTTTATGGAACGGTATCTGAGCTAATTTGAAACTCTTGTTTTATGTATCACCCCACCTCACCTTTCCCGTTAAGCAGCCATAGTGTGTTTTCTGCATGTGTGACTCTGTTCCGTTTTGTAATTCAGTTCAAGTGTAACGGTTTTTACATTCCCTCTATAAGTGACACCTTATGAGAAGTGTCCTTTTCTGTGTGACTTATTTCACTTAGAATCGTCTTACCTAAATCCACTCATCAGGCTGCTACTAGCCTTATGACATTGATTTCATGGCGGAGTGATATTCCATTGTACATAAGGACCACAAATTTTTTATCCATTTTTCGCTCTCCTGGGATATTTAAGGTGGAATGAATTGGAGGTCTTTGTCAACAGAGCAGCCCTAAACTTTGGGGTGCTTGTGTCTTGCTGATTTTCAATTTTCCCACTTTATCCCCCCATGCGTGGAAGTGCCCTATGCTCTCTAAGCTGTGTTTTTTAGATGTTTCAGGACACACCGTACACTTCTCCAGAGTGGCTGTTGGCGATTTACATCCCGCCCATCAGTGTAGCAAGGCTCCCATTTCTCCATGGCCTGTCCTGCATTTCTGGTTTTGACACATTTTTCAGCATGGCCCTTTTGACCGATGGGAAGCGAGACTTCTTTGTAGCGCTGATTTGCCTTTCCAGGTTGCTTGGTTGGCCAAAAAGGGCGTATGCGTTTTTTCCTGAATATATTCAGGAAAAAACGCATACGCCCTTTTTGGCCAAGGGCATCATTGTCAACGTTTTGCCACTTTTCATGTGCTTTAAAGGCGATTCGAATCTACCTCCTGAAATCTGTTTCCTGCAATTCTGCCTTGATTTCAAATCCTCTTCTTTGCCTTCCCTCAATATATTTGTGGACGTGAGTTATCATTTATAACTCTGCAGGTTTGTGAATTGCAGTGCCCTGAAGCTCCATTTTACAAGTCGCTTTTTTGGGAGCTGGCCGCAAAAGCGCAGGATGGCTTCAGGCCCTGTTCTGGTTCCGGGGGGCAGGCTGAGCCTGTGGTTAATTCTTCTTCCTGATGGGAAAATAGAGTGACCTGTGCCTGTCCCAACACCAAGAGCTAGTCTCTCATTGGTTCCCCGTCTTCCCGTTCATCCTCAGGACAAATTGCAACCTGTACGGAACAGGAGGTTAAAGGTGCTGATGCTCCAAGTAGGGAGATTGCTAGTAAAGTGGCTGGAATGGCGAACCCGAGCACAAGGAGATGAGAAATGAGGTGCGTTTTAGAAACCTTTCCCCATCACACGGTGTACCATCTTCTGGGTTTCTCATGCATGTTTTCGATGTAGGAAGATGCCCTTGAACCTGGAGATTTGGGACCCATGCGATGGGTAGCACGCAGTATTACTTTAAAGGGTCTGCGTTTGCTCACCCAACCTCACCAAACCTCTCAGCCCCAAGAGTGTCCACCCTTATGTCTCATCCAGCTGTGGGTCTAGATATGGTCAATCCAGGTTGCATCACAGCCCCTGAACGAATTGTGTAAGAATTTCTCTCTCTTTCCCTGTCTTTGTTTCATGGGTTTTTAAAAGTAATTTATTTTTATAATGGGGTTTAGCTGCTTTTCACGGCTGTGTTTATGCCGCTTTACACCCACTTGACACACTAACAGAGAGATATCAATACATAGGTTTTAAGATTATTACTAGTCAGATATATTCTTGTGCGGTGAATCGGGCGTGTTGAGTCCAGTTCTCTGAGCAAGGAGTAGGTCTTGTCTATTACATATTGGGTTTATGGAACGGTATCTGAGCTAATTTGAAACTCTTGTTTTATGTATCACCCCACCTCACCTTTCCCGTTAAGCAGCCATAGTGTGTTTTCTGCATGTGTGACTCTGTTCTGTTTTGTAATTCAGTTCAAGTGTAACGGTTTTTACATTCCCTCTATAAGGGACACCTTATGAGAAGTGTCCTTTTCTGTGTGACTTATTTCACTTAGCATCGTCTTACCTAAATCCACTCATCATGCTGCTACTAGCCTTATGACATTGATTTCATGGCGGAGTGATATTCCATTGTACATAAGGACCACAACTTTTTTATCCATTTTTCGCTTTCCTGGGATATTTAAGGTGGAATGAAGTGGAGGTCCTTGTCAACAGAGCAGCCCTAAACTTTGGGGTGCTTGTGTCTTGCTGATTTTCAATTTTCCCACTTTATCCCCCCATGTGTGGAAGTGCCCTATGCTCTCTAAGCTGTGTTTTTTACATGTTTCAGGACACACCGTACACTTCTCCAGAGTGGCTGTTGGCGATTTACATCCCGCCCATCAGTGTAGCAAGGCTCCGATTCCTCCATGGCCTGTCCTGCATTTCTGGTTTTGACACTTTTTTCAGCATGGCCCTTTTGACCGATGGGAAGCGAGACTTCTTTGTAGCGCTGATTTGCCTTTCCAGGTTGCTTGGTTGGCCAAAAAGGGCGTATGCGTTTTTTCCTGAATATATTCAGGAAAAAACGCATACGCCCTTTTTGGCCAAGGGCATCATTGTCAACGTTTTGCCGCTTTTCATGTGCTTTAAAGGCGATTCGAATCTACCTCCTGAAATCTGTTTCCTGCAATTCTGCCTTGATTTCAAATCCTCTTCTTTGCCTTCCCTCAATATATTTGTGGACGAGAGTTATCATTTATAACTCTGCAGGTTTGTGAATTGCAGTGCCCTGAAGCTCCATTTTACAAGTCGCTTTTTTGGGAGCTGGCCGCAAAAGCGCAGGATGGCTTCAGGCCCTGTTCTGGTTCCGGGGGGCAGGCTGAGCCTGTGGTTAATTCTTCTTCCTGATGGGAAAATAGAGTGACCTGTGCCTGTCCCAACACCAAGAGCTAGTCTCTCATTGGTTCCCCGTCTTCCCGTTCATCCTCAGGACAAATTGCAACCTGTACGGAACAGGAGGTTAAAGGTGCTGATGCTCCAAGTAGGGAGATTGCTAGTAAAGTGGCTGGAATGGCGAACCCGAGCACAAGGAGATGAGAAATGAGGTGCGTTTTAGAAACCTTTCCCCATCACACGGTGTACCATCTTCTGGGTTTCTCATGCATGTTTTCGATGTAGGAAGATGCCCTTGAACCTGGAGATTTGGGACCCATGCGATGGGTAGCACGCAGTATTACTTTAAAGGGTCTGCGTTTGCTCACCCAACCTCACCAAACCTCTCAGCCCCAAGAGTGTCCACCCTTATGTCTCATCCAGCTGTGGGTCTAGATATGGTCAATCCAGGTTGCATCACAGCCCCTGAACGAATTGTGTAAGAATTTCTCTCTCTTTCCCTGTCTTTGTTTCATGGGTTTTTAAAAGTAATTTATTTTTATAATGGGGTTTAGCTGCTTTTCACGGCTGTGTTTATGCCGCTTTACACCCACCTGACACACTAACAGAGAGATATCAATACATAGGTTTTAAGATTATTACTAGTCAGATATATTCTTGTGCGGTGAATCGGGCGTGTTGAGTCCAGTTCTCTGAGCAAGGAGTAGGTCTTGTCTATTACATATTGGGTTTATGGAACGGTATCTGAGCTAATTTGAAACTCTTGTTTTATGTATCTCCCCACCTCACCTTTCCCGTTAAGCAGCCATAGTGTGTTTTCTGCATGTGTGACTCTGTTCTGTTTTGTAATTCAGTTCAAGTGTAACGGTTTTTACATTCCCTCTATAAGGGACACCTTATGAGAAGTGTCCTTTTCTGTGTGACTTATTTCACTTAGCATCGTCTTACCTAAATCCACTCATCATGCTGCTACTAGCCTTATGACATTGATTTCATGGCGGAGTGATATTCCATTGTACATAAGGACCACAACTTTTTTATCCATTTTTCGCTTTCCTGGGATATTTAAGGTGGAATGAAGTGGAGGTCCTTGTCAACAGAGCAGCCCTAAACTTTGGGGTTCTTGTGTCTTGCTGATTTTCAATTTTCCCACTTTATCCCCCCATGTGTGGAAGTGCCCTATGCTCTCTAAGCTGTGTTTTTTAGATGTTTCAGGACACACCGTACACTTCTCCAGAGTGGCTGTTGGCGATTTACATCCCGCCCATCAGTGTAGCAAGGCTCCGATTCCTCCATGGCCTGTCCTGCATTTCTGGTTTTGACACTTTTTTCAGCATGGCCCTTTTGACCGATGGGAAGCGAGACTTCTTTGTAGCGCTGATTTGCCTTTCCAGGTTGCTTGGTTGGCCAAAAAGGGCGTATGCGTTTTTTCCTGAATATATTCAGGAAAAAACGCATACGCCCTTTTTGGCCAAGGGCATCATTGTCAACGTTTTGCCGCTTTTCATGTGCTTTAAAGGCGATTCGAATCTACCTCCTGAAATCTGTTTCCTGCAATTCTGCCTTGATTTCAAATCCTCTTCTTTGCCTTCCCTCAATATATTTGTGGACGAGAGTTATCATTTATAACTCTGCAGGTTTGTGAATTGCAGTGCCCTGAAGCTCCATTTTACAAGTCGCTTTTTTGGGAGCTGGCCGCAAAAGCGCAGGATGGCTTCAGGCCCTGTTCTGGTTCCGGGGGGCAGGCTGAGCCTGTGGTTAATTCTTCTTCCTGATGGGAAAATAGAGTGACCTGTGCCTGTCCCAACACCAAGAGCTAGTCTCTCATTGGTTCCCCGTCTTCCCGTTCATCCTCAGGACAAATTGCAACCTGTACGGAACAGGAGGTTAAAGGTGCTGATGCTCCAAGTAGGGAGATTGCTAGTAAAGTGGCTGGAATGGCGAACCCGAGCACAAGGAGATGAGAAATGAGGTGCGTTTTAGAAACCTTGCCCCATCACACGGTGTACCATCTTCTGGATTTCTCATGCATGTTTTCGATGTAGCAAGATGCCCTTGAACCTGGAGATTTGGGACCCATGCGATGGGTAGCACGCAGTATTACTTTAAAGGGTCTGCGTTTGCTCACCCAACCTCACCAAACCTCTCAGCCCCAAGAGTGTCCACCCTTATGTCTCATCCAGCTGTGGGTCTAGATATGGTCAATCCAGGTTGCATCACAGCCCCTGAACGAATTGTGTAAGAATTTCTCTCTCTTTCCCTGTCTTTGTTTCATGGGTTTTTAAAAGTAATTTATTTTTATAATGGGGTTTAGCTGCTTTTCACGGCTGTGTTTATGCCGCTTTACACCCACTTGACACACTAACAGAGAGATATCAATACATAGGTTTTAAGATTATTACTAGTCAGATATATTCTTGTGCGGTGAATCGGGCGTGTTGAGTCCAGTTCTCTGAGCAAGGAGTAGGTCTTGTCTATTACATATTGGGTTTATGGAACGGTATCTGAGCTAATTTCAAACTCTTGTTTTATGTATCACCCCACCTCACCTTTCCCGTTAAGCAGCCATAGTGTGTTTTCTGCATGTGTGACTCTGTTCTGTTTTGTAATTCAGTTCAAGTGTAACGGTTTTTACATTCCCTCTATAAGGGACACCTTATGAGAAGTGTCCTTTTCTGTGTGACTTATTTCACTTAGCATCGTCTTACCTAAATCCACTCATCATGCTGCTACTAGCCTTATGACATTGATTTCATGGCTGAGTGATATTCCATTGTACATAAGGACCACAACTTTTTTATCCATTTTTCGCTTTCCTGGGATATTTAAGGTGGAATGAAGTGGAGGTCCTTGTCAACAGAGCAGCCCTAAACATTGAGGTGCTTGTGTCTTGCTGATTTTCAATTGTCCCACTTTATCCCCCCATGCGTGGAAGTGCCCTATGCTCTCTAAGCTGTGTTTTTTAGATGTTTCAGGACACACCGTACACTTCTCCAGAGTGGCTGTTGGCGATTTACATCCCGCCCATCAGTGTAGCAAGGCTCCGATTCCTCCATGGCCTGTCCTGCATTTCTGGTTTTGACACTTTTTTCAGCATGGCCCTTTTGACCGATGGGAAGCGAGACTTCTTTGTAGCGCTGATTTGCCTTTCCAGGTTGCTTGGTTGGCCAAAAAGGGCGTATGCGTTTTTTCCTGAATATATTCAGGAAAAAACGCATACGCCCTTTTTGGCCAAGGGCATCATTGTCAACGTTTTGCCGCTTTTCATGTGCTTTAAAGGCGATTCGAATCTACCTCCTGAAATCTGTTTCCTGCAATTCTGCCTTGATTTCAAATCCTCTTCTTTGCCTTCCCTCAATATATTTGTGGACGAGAGTTATCATTTATAACTCTGCAGGTTTGTGAATTGCAGTGCCCTGAAGCTCCATTTTACAAGTCGCTTTTTTGGGAGCTGGCCGCAAAAGCGCAGGATGGCTTCAGGCCCTGTTCTGGTTCCGGGGGGGCAGGCTGAGCCTGTGCTTAATTCTTCTTCCTGATGGGAAAATAGAGTGACCTGTGCCTGTCCCAAAACCAAGAGCTAGTCTCTCATTGGTTCCCCGTCTTCCCGTTCATCCTCAGGACAAATTGCAACCTGTACGGAACAGGAGGTTAAAGGTGCTGATGCTCCAAGTAGGGAGATTGCTAGTAAAGTGGCTGGAATGGCGAACCCGAGCACAAGGAGATGAGAAATGAGGTGCGTTTTAGAAACCTTTCCCCATCACACGGTGTACCATCTTCTGGGTTTCTCATGCATGTTTTCGATGTAGGAAGATGCCCTTGAACCTGGAGATTTGGGACCCATGCGATGGGTAGCACGCAGTATTACTTTAAAGGGTCTGCGTTTGCTCACCCAACCTCACCAAACCTCTCAGCCCCAAGAGTGTCCACCCTTATGTCTCATCCAGCTGTGGGTCTAGATATGGTCAATCCAGGTTGCATCACAGCCGCTGAACGAATTGTGTAAGAATTTCTCTCTCTTTCCCTGTCTTTGTTTCATGGGATTTTAAAAGTAATTTATTTTTATAATGGGGTTTAGCTGCTTTTCACGGCTGTGTTTATGCCGCTTTACACCCACTTGACACACTAACAGAGAGATATCAATACATAGGTTTTAAGATTATTACTAGTCAGATATATTCTTGTGCGGTGAATCGGGCGTGTTGAGTCCAGTTCTCTGAGCAAGGAGTAGGTCCTGTCTATTACATATTGGGTTTATGGAACGGTATCTGAGCTAATTTGAAACTCTTGTTTTATGTATCACCCCACCTCACCTTTCCCGTTAAGCAGCCATAGTGTGTTTTCTGCATGTGTGACTCTGTTCTGTTTTGTAATTCAGTTCAAGTGTAACGGTTTTTACATTCCCTCTATAAGTGACACCTTATGAGAAGTGTCCTTTTCTGTGTGACTTATTTCACTTAGAATCGTCTTACCTAAATCCACTCATCATGCTGCTACTAGCCTTATGACATTGATTTCATGGCTGAGTGATATTCCATTGTACATAAGGACCACAAATTTTTTATCCATTTTTCGCTCTCCTGGGATATTTAAGGTGGAATGAATTGGAGGTCTTTGTCAACAGAGCAGCCCTAAACTTTGGGGTGCTTGTGTCTTGCTGATTTTCAATTTTCCCGCTTTATCCCCCCATGCGTGGAAGTGCCCTATGCTCTCTAAGCTGTGTTTTTTAGATGTTTCAGGACACACCGTACACTTCTCCAGAGTGGCTGTTGGCGATTTACATCCCGCCCATCAGTGTAGCAAGGCTCCCATTTCTCCATGGCCTGTCCTGCATTTCTGGTTTTGACAATTTTTTCAGCATGGCCCTTTTGACCGATGGGAAGCGAGACTTCTTTGTAGCGCTGATTTGCCTTTCCAGGTTGCTTGGTTGGCCAAAAAGGGCGTATGCGTTTTTTCCTGAATATATTCAGGAAAAAACGCATACGCCCTTTTTGGCCAAGGGCATCATTGTCAACGTTTTGCCGCTTTTCATGTGCTTTAAAGGCGATTCGAATCTACCTCCTGAAATCTGTTTCCTGCAATTCTGCCTTGATTTCAAATCCTCTTCTTTGCCTTCCCTCAATATATTTGTGGACGTGAGTTATCATTTATAACTCTGCAGGTTTGTGAATTGCAGTGCCCTGAAGCTCCATTTTACAAGTCGCTTTTTTGGGAGCTGGCCGCAAAAGCGCAGGATGGCTTCAGGCCCTGTTCTGGTTCCGGGGGGCAGGCTGAGCCTGTGCTTAATTCTTCTTCCTGATGGGAAAATAGAGTGACCTGTGCCTGTCCCAACACCAAGAGCTAGTCTCTCATTGGTTCCCCGTCTTCCCGTTCATCCTCAGGACAAATTGCAACCTGTACGGAACAGGAGGTTAAAGGTGCTGATGCTCCAAGTAGGGAGATTGCTAGTAAAGTGGCTGGAATGGCGAACCCGAGCACAAGGAGATGAGAAATGAGGTGCGTTTTAGAAACCTTTCCCCATCACACGGTGTACCATCTTCTGGGTTTCTCATGCATGTTTTCGATGTAGGAAGATGCCCTTGAACCTGGAGATTTGGGACCCATGCGATGGGTAGCACGCAGTATTACTTTAAAGGGTCTGCGTTTGCTCACCCAACCTCACCAAACCTCTCAGCCCCAAGAGTGTCCACCCTTATGTCTCATCCAGCTGTGGGTCTAGATATGGTCAATCCAGGTTGCATCACAGCCCCTGAACGAATTGTGTAAGAATTTCTCTGTCTTTCCCTGTCTTTGTTTCATGGGTTTTTAAAAGTAATTTATTTTTATAATGGGGTTTAGCTGCTTTTCACGGCTGTGTTTATGCCGCTTTACACCCACTTGACACACTAACAGAGAGATATCAATACATAGGTTTTAAGATTATTACTAGTCAGATATATTCTTGTGCGGTGAATCGGGCGTGTTGAGTCCAGTTCTCTGAGCAAGGAGTAGGTCTTGTCTATTACATATTGGGTTTATGGAACGGTATCTGAGCTAATTTGAAACTCTTGTTTTATGTATCACCCCACCTCACCTTTCCCGTTAAGCAGCCATAGTGTGTTTTCTGCATGTGTGACTCTGTTCTGTTTTGTAATTCAGTTCAAGTGTAACGGTTTTTACATTCCCTCTATAAGTGACACCTTATGAGAAGTGTCCTTTTCTGTGTGACTTATTTCACTTAGAATCGTCTTACCTAAATCCACTCATCATGCTGCTACTAGCCTTATGACATTGATTTCATGGCTGAGTGATATTCCATTGTACATAAGGACCACAAATTTTTTATCCATTTTTCGCTCTCCTGGGATATTTAAGGTGGAATGAATTGGAGGTCTTTGTCAACAGAGCAGCCCTAAACTTTGGGGTGCTTGTGTCTTGCTGATTTTCAATTTTCCCGCTTTATCCCCCCATGCGTGGAAGTGCCCTATGCTCTCTAAGCTGTGTTTTTTAGATGTTTCAGGACACACCGTACACTTCTCCAGAGTGGCTGTTGGCGATTTACATCCCGCCCATCAGTGTAGCAAGGCTCCCATTTCTCCATGGCCTGTCCTGCATTTCTGGTTTTGACAATTTTTTCAGCATGGCCCTTTTGACCGATGGGAAGCGAGACTTCTTTGTAGCGCTGATTTGCCTTTCCAGGTTGCTTGGTTGGCCAAAAAGGGCGTATGCGTTTTTTCCTGAATATATTCAGGAAAAAACGCATACGCCCTTTTTGGCCAAGGGCATCATTGTCAACGTTTTGCCGCTTTTCATGTGCTTTAAAGGCGATTCGAATCTACCTCCTGAAATCTGTTTCCTGCAATTCTGCCTTGATTTCAAATCCTCTTCTTTGCCTTCCCTCAATATATTTGTGGACGTGAGTTATCATTTATAACTCTGCAGGTTTGTGAATTGCAGTGCCCTGAAGCTCCATTTTACAAGTCGCTTTTTTGGGAGCTGGCCGCAAAAGCGCAGGATGGCTTCAGGCCCTGTTCTGGTTCCGGGGGGCAGGCTGAGCCTGTGCTTAATTCTTCTTCCTGATGGGAAAATAGAGTGACCTGTGCCTGTCCCAACACCAAGAGCTAGTCTCTCATTGGTTCCCCGTCTTCCCGTTCATCCTCAGGACAAATTGCAACCTGTACGGAACAGGAGGTTAAAGGTGCTGATGCTCCAAGTAGGGAGATTGCTAGTAAAGTGGCGGGAATGGCGAACCCGAGCACAAGGAGATGAGAAATGAGGTGCGTTTTAGAAACCTTTCCCCATCACACGGTGTACCATCTTCTGGGTTTCTCATGCATGTTTTCGATGTAGGAAGATGCCCTTGAACCTGGAGATTTGGGACCCATGCGATGGGTAGCACGCAGTATTACTTTAAAGGGTCTGCGTTTGCTCACCCAACCTCACCAAACCTCTCAGCCCCAAGAGTGTCCACCCTTATGTCTCATCCAGCTGTGGGTCTAGATATGGTCAATCCAGGTTGCATCACAGCCCCTGAACGAATTGTGTAAGAATTTCTCTGTCTTTCCCTGTCTTTGTTTCATGGGTTTTTAAAAGTAATTTATTTTTATAATGGGGTTTAGCTGCTTTTCACGGCTGTGTTTATGCCGCTTTACACCCACTTGACACACTAACAGAGAGATATCAATACATAGGTTTTAAGATTATTACTAGTCAGATATATTCTTGTGCGGTGAATCGGGCGTGTTGAGTCCAGTTCTCTGAGCAAGGAGTAGGTCTTGTCTATTACATATTGGGTTTATGGAACGGTATCTGAGCTAATTTGAAACTCTTGTTTTATGTATCACCCCACCTCACCTTTCCCGTTAAGCAGCCATAGTGTGTTTTCTGCATGTGTGACTCTGTTCTGTTTTGTAATTCAGTTCAAGTGTAACGGTTTTTACATTCCCTCTATAAGTGACACCTTATGAGAAGTGTCCTTTTCTGTGTGACTTATTTCACTTAGAATCGTCTTACCTAAATCCACTCATCATGCTGCTACTAGCCTTATGACATTGATTTCATGGCTGAGTGATATTCCATTGTACATAAGGACCACAACTTTTTTATCCATTTTTCGCTTTCCTGGGATATTTAAGGTGGAATGAAGTGGAGGTCCTTGTCAACAGAGCAGCCCTAAACTTTGGGGTGCTTGTGTCTTGCTGATTTTCAATTTTCCCACTTTATCCCCCCATGCGTGGAAGTGCCCTATGCTCTCTAAGCTGTGTTTTTTAGATGTTTCAGGACACACCGTACACTTCTCCAGAGTGGCTGTTGGCGATTTACATCCCGCCCATCAGTGTAGCAAGGCTCCCATTTCTCCATGGCCTGTCCTGCATTTCTGGTTTTGACACTTTTTTCAACATGGCCCTTTTGACCGATGGGAAGCGAGACTTCTTTGTAGCGCTGATTTGCCTTTCCAGGTTGCTTGGTTGGCCAAAAAGGGCGTATGCGTTTTTTCCTGAATATATTCAGGAAAAAACGCATACGCCCTTTTTGGCCAAGGGCATCATTGTCAACGTTTTGCCGCTTTTCATGTGCTTTAAAGGCGATTCGAATCTACCTCCTGAAATCTGTTTCCTGCAATTCTGCCTTGATTTCAAATCCTCTTCTTTGCCTTCCCTCAATATATTTGTGGACGTGAGTTATCATTTATAACTCTGCAGGTTTGTGAATTGCAGTGCCCTGAAGCTCCATTTTACAAGTCGCTTTTTTGGGAGCTGGCCGCAAAAGCGCAGGATGGCTTCAGGCCCTGTTCTGGTTCCGGGGGGCAGGCTGAGCCTGTGGTTAATTCTTCTTCCTGATGGGAAAATAGAGTGACCTGTGCCTGTCCCAACACCAAGAGCTAGTCTCTCATTGGTTCCCCGTCTTCCCGTTCATCCTCAGGACAAATTGCAACCTGTACGGAACAGGAGGTTAAAGGTGCTGATGCTCCAAGTAGGGAGATTGCTAGTAAAGTGGCTGGAATGGCGAACCCGAGCACAAGGAGATGAGAAATGAGGTGCGTTTTAGAAACCTTTCCCCATCACACGGTGTACCATCTTCTGGGTTTCTCATGCATGTTTTCGATGTAGGAAGATGCCCTTGAACCTGGAGATTTGGGACCCATGCGATGGGTAGCACGCAGTATTACTTTAAAGGGTCTGCGTTTGCTCACCCAACCTCACCAAACCTCTCAGCCCCAAGAGTGTCCACCCTTATGTCTCATCCAGCTGTGGGTCTAGATATGGTCAATCCAGGTTGCATCACAGCCCCTGAACGAATTGTGTAAGAATTTCTCTGTCTTTCCCTGTCTTTGTTTCATGGGTTTTTAAAAGTAATTTATTTTTATAATGGGGTTTAGCTGCTTTTCACGGCTGTGTTTATGCCGCTTTACACCCACTTGACACACTAACAGAGAGATATCAATACATAGGTTTTAAGATTATTACTAGTCAGATATATTCTTGTGCGGTGAATCGGGCGTGTTGAGTCCAGTTCTCTGAGCAAGGAGTAGGTCTTGTCTATTACATATTGGGTTTATGGAACGGTATCTGAGCTAATTTGAAACTCTTGTTTTATGTATCACCCCACCTCACCTTTCCCGTTAAGCAGCCATAGTGTGTTTTCTGCATGTGTGACTCTGTTCTGTTTTGTAATTCAGTTCAAGTGTAACGGTTTTTACATTCCCTCTATAAGTGACACCTTATGAGAAGTGTCCTTTTCTGTGTGACTTATTTCACTTAGAATCGTCTTACCTAAATCCACTCATCATGCTGCTACTAGCCTTATGACATTGATTTCATGGCTGAGTGATATTCCATTGTACATAAGGACCACAACTTTTTTATCCATTTTTCGCTTTCCTGGGATATTTAAGGTGGAATGAAGTGGAGGTCCTTGTCAACAGAGCAGCCCTAAACTTTGGGGTGCTTGTGTCTTGCTGATTTTCAATATTCCCACTTTATCCCCCCATGTGTGGAAGTGCCCTATGCTCTCTAAGCTGTGTTTTTTAGATGTTTCAGGACACACCGTACACTTCTCCAGAGTGGCTGTTGGCGATTTACATCCCGCCCATCAGTGTAGCAAGGCTCCGATTCCTCCATGGCCTGTCCTGCATTTCTGGTTTTGACACTTTTTTCAGCATGGCCCTTTTGACCGATGGGAAGCGAGACTTCTTTGTAGCGCTGATTTGCCTTTCCAGGTTGCTTGGTTGGCCAAAAAGGGCGTATGCGTTTTTTCCTGAATATATTCAGGAAAAAACGCATACGCCCTTTTTGGCCAAGGGCATCATTGTCAACGTTTTGCCGCTTTTCATGTGCTTTAAAGGCGATTCGAATCTACCTCCTGAAATCTGTTTCCTGCAATTCTGCCTTGATTTCAAATCCTCTTCTTTGCCTTCCCTCAATATATTTGTGGACGAGAGTTATCATTTATAACTCTGCAGGTTTGTGAATTGCAGTGCCCTGAAGCTCCATTTTACAAGTCGCTTTTTTGGGAGCTGGCCGCAAAAGCGCAGGATGGCTTCAGGCCCTGTTCTGGTTCCGGGGGGCAGGCTGAGCCTGTGGTTAATTCTTCTTCCTGATGGGAAAATAGAGTGACCTGTGCCTGTCCCAACACCAAGAGCTAGTCTCTCATTGGTTCCCCGTCTTCCCGTTCATCCTCAGGACAAATTGCAACCTGTACGGAACAGGAGGTTAAAGGTGCTGATGCTCCAAGTAGGGAGATTGCTAGTAAAGTGGCTGCAATGGCGAACCCGAGCACAAGGAGATGAGAAATGAGGTGCGTTTTAGAAACCTTTCCCCATCACACGGTGTACCATCTTCTGGGTTTCTCATGCATGTTTTCGATGTAGGAAGATGCCCTTGAACCTGGAGATTTGGGACCCATGAGATGGGTAGCACGCAGTATTACTTTAAAGGGTCTGCGTTTGCTCACCCAACCTCACCAAACCTCTCAGCCCCAAGAGTGTCCACCCTTATGTCTCATCCAGCTGTGGGTCTAGATATGGTCAATCCAGGTTGCATCACAGCCCCTGAACGAATTGTGTAAGAATTTCTCTGTCTTTCCCTGTCTTTGTTTCATGGGTTTTTAAAAGTAATTTATTTTTATAATGGGGTTTAGCTGCTTTTCACGGCTGTGTTTATGCCGCTTTACACCCACTTGACACACTAACAGAGAGATATCAATACATAGGTTTTAAGATTATTACTAGTCAGATATATTCTTGTGCGGTGAATCGGGCGTGTTGAGTCCAGTTCTCTGAGCAAGGAGTAGGTCTTGTCTATTACATATTGGGTTTATGGAACGGTATCTGAGCTAATTTGAAACTCTTGTTTTATGTATCACCCCACCTCACCTTTCCCGTTAAGCAGCCATAGTGTGTTTTCTGCATGTGTGACTCTGTTCTGTTTTGTAATTCAGTTCAGGAGTAACGGTTTTTACATTCCCTCTATAAGTGACACCTTATGAGAAGTGTCCTTTTCTGTGTGACATATTTCACTTAGAATCGTCTTACCTAAATCCACTCATCATGCTGCTACTAGCCTTATGACATTGATTTCATGGCTGAGTGATATTCCATTGTACATAAGGACCACAACTTTTTTATCCATTTTTCGCTTTCCTGGGATATTTAAGGTGGAATGAAGTGGAGGTCCTTGTCAACAGAGCAGCCCTAAACTTTGGGGTGCTTGTGTCTTGCTGATTTTCAATTTTCCCACTTTATCCCCCCATGTGTGGAAGTGCCCTATGCTCTCTAAGCTGTGTTTTTTAGATGTTTCAGGACACACCGTACACTTCTCCAGAGTGGCTGTTGGCGATTTACATCCCTCCCATCAGTGTAGCAAGGCTCCGATTCCTCCATGGCCTGTCCTGCATTTCTGGTTTTGACACTTTTTTCAGCATGGCCCTTTTGACCTATGGGAAGCGAGACTTCTTTGTAGCGCTGATTTGCCTTTCCACGTTGCTTGGTTGGCCAAAAAGGGCGTATGCGTTTTTTCCTGAATATATTCAGGAAAAAACGCATACGCCCTTTTTGGCCAAGGGCATCATTGTCAACGTTTTGCCGCTTTTCATGTGCTTTAAAGGCGATTCGAATCTACCTCCTGAAATCTGTTTCCTGCAATTCTGCCTTGATTTCAAATCCTCTTCTTTGCCTTCCCTCAATATATTTGTGGACGAGAGTTATCATTTATAACTCTGCAGGTTTGTGAATTGCAGTGCCCTGAAGCTCCATTTTACAAGTCGCTTTTTTGGGAGCTGGCCGCAAAAGCGCAGGATGGCTTCAGGCCCTGTTCTGGTTCCGGGGGGCAGGCTGAGCCTGTGGTTAATTCTTCTTCCTGATGGGAAAATAGAGTGACCTGTGCCTGTCCCAACACCAAGAGCTAGTCTCTCATTGGTTCCCCGTCTTCCCGTTCATCCTCAGGACAAATTGCAACCTGTACGGAACAGGAGGTTAAAGGTGCTGATGCTCCAAGTAGGGAGATTGCTAGTAAAGTGGCTGGAATGGCGAACCCGAGCACAAGGAGATGAGAAATGAGGTGCGATTTTAGAAACCTTTCCCCATCACACGGTGTACCATCTTCTGGGTTTCTCATGCATGTTTTCGATGTAGGAAGATGCCCTTGAACCTGGAGATTTGGGACCCATGCGATGGGTAGCACGCAGTATTACTTTAAAGGGTCTGCGTTTGCTCACCCAACCTCACCAAACCTCTCAGCCCCAAGAGTGTCCACCCTTATGTCTCATCCAGCTGTGGGTCTAGATATGGTCAATCCAGGTTGCATCACAGCCCCTGAACGAATTGTGTAAGAATTTCTCTGTCTTTCCCTGTCTTTGTTTCATGGGTTTTTAAAAGTAATTTATTTTTATAATGGGGTTTAGCTGCTTTTCACGGCTGTGTTTATGCCGCTTTACACCCACTTGACACACTAACAGAGAGATATCAATACATAGGTTTTAAGATTATTACTAGTCAGATATATTCTTGTGCGGTGAATCGGGCGTGTTGAGTCCAGTTCTCTGAGCAAGGAGTAGGTCCTGTCTATTACATATTGGGTTTATGGAACGGTATCTGAGCTAATTTGAAACTCTTGTTTTATGTATCACCCCACCTCACCTTTCCCGTTAAGCAGCCATAGTGTGTTTTCTGCATGTGTGACTCTGTTCTGTTTTGTAATTCAGTTCAAGTGTAACGGTTTTTACATTCCCTCTATAAGTGACACCTTATGAGAAGTGTCCTTTTCTGTGTGACTTATTTCACTTAGAATCGTCTTACCTAAATCCACTCATCATGCTGCTACTAGCCTTATGACATTGATTTCATGGCGGAGTGATATTCCATTGTACATAAGGACCACAACTTTTTTATCCATTTTTCGCTTTCCTGGGATATTTAAGGTGGAATGAAGTGGAGGTCTTTGTCAGCAGAGCAGCCCTAAACTTTGGGGTGCTTGTGTCTTGCTGATTTTCAATTTTCCCACTTTATCCCCCCATGAGTGGAAGTGCCCTATGCTCTCTAAGCTGTGTTTTTTAGATGTTTCAGCACACACCGTACACTTCTCCAGAGTGGCTGTTGGCGATTTACATCCCGCCCATCAGTGTAGCAAGGCTCCCATTTCTCCATGACCTGTCCTGCTTTTCTGGTTTTGACACTTTTTTCAGCATGGCCCTTTTGACCGATGGGAAGCGAGACTTCTTTGTAGCGCTGATTTGCCTTTCCAGGTTGCTTGGTTGGCCAAAAAGGGCGTATGCGTTTTTTCCTGAATATATTCAGGAAAAAACGCATACGCCCTTTTTGGCCAAGGGCATCATTGTCAACGTTTTGCCGCTTTTCATGTGCTTTAAAGGCGATTCGAATCTACCTCCTGAAATCTGTTTCCTGCAATTCTGCCTTGATTTCAAATCCTCTTCTTTGCCTTCCCTCAATATATTTGTGGACGAGAGTTATCATTTATAACTCTGCAGGTTTGTGAATTGCAGTGCCCTGAAGCTCCATTTTACAAGTCGCTTTTTTGGGAGCTGGCCGCAAAAGCGCAGGATGGCTTCAGGCCCTGTTCTGGTTCCGGGGGGCAGGCTGAGCCTGTGGTTAATTCTTCTTCCTGATGGGAAAATAGAGTGACCTGTGCCTGTCCCAACACCAAGAGCTAGTCTCTCATTGGTTCCCCGTCTTCCCGTTCATCCTCAGGACAAATTGCAACCTGTACGGAACAGGAGGTTAAAGGTGCTGATGCTCCAAGTAGGGAGATTGCTAGTAAAGTGGCTGCAATGGCGAACCCGAGCACAAGGAGATGAGAAATGAGGTGCGTTTTAGAAACCTTTCCCCATCACACGGTGTACCATCTTCTGGGTTTCTCATGCATGTTTTCGATGTAGGAAGATGCCCTTGAACCTGGAGATTTGGGACCCATGCGATGGGTAGCACGCAGTATTACTTTAAAGGGTCTGCGTTTGCTCACCCAACCTCACCAAACCTCTCAGCCCCAAGAGTGTCCACCCTTATGTCTCATCCAGCTGTGGGTCTAGATATGGTCAATCCAGGTTGCATCACAGCCCCTGAACGAATTGTGTAAGAATTTCTCTGTCTTTCCCTGTCTTTGTTTCATGGGTTTTTAAAAGTAATTTATTTTTATAATGGGGTTTAGCTGCTTTTCACGGCTGTGTTTATGCCGCTTTACACCCACTTGACACACTAACAGAGAGATATCAATACATAGGTTTTAAGATTATTACTAGTCAGATATATTCTTGTGCGGTGAATCGGGCGTGTTGAGTCCAGTTCTCTGAGCAAGGAGTAGGTCTTGTCTATTACATATTGGGTTTATGGAACGGTATCTGAGCTAATTTGAAACTCTTGTTTTATGTATCACCCCACCTCACCTTTCCCGTTAAGCAGCCATAGTGTGTTTTCTGCATGTGTGACTCTGTTCTGTTTTGTAATTCAGTTCAGGTGTAACGGTTTTTACATTCCCTCTATAAGTGACACCTTATGAGAAGTGTCCTTTTCTGTGTGACATATTTCACTTAGAATCGTCTTACCTAAATCCACTCATCATGCTGCTACTAGCCTTATGACATTGATTTCATGGCTGAGTGATATTCCATTGTACATAAGGACCACAACTTTTTTATCCATTTTTCGCTTTCCTGGGATATTTAAGGTGGAATGAAGTGGAGGTCCTTGTCAACAGAGCAGCCCTAAACTTTGGGGTGCTTGTGTCTTGCTGATTTTCAATTTTCCCACTTTATCCCCCCATGTGTGGAAGTGCCCTATGCTCTCTAAGCTGTGTTTTTTAGATGTTTCAGGACACACCGTACACTTCTCCAGAGTGGCTGTTGGCGATTTACATCCCTCCCATCAGTGTAGCAAGGCTCCGATTCCTCCATGGCCTGTCCTGCATTTCTGGTTTTGACACTTTTTTCAGCATGGCCCTTTTGACCTATGGGAAGCGAGACTTCTTTGTAGCGCTGATTTGCCTTTCCACGTTGCTTGGTTGGCTAAAAAGGGCGTATGCGTTTTTTCCTGAATATATTCAGGAAAAAACGCATACGCCCTTTTTGGCCAAGGGCATCATTGTCAACGTTTTGCCGCTTTTCATGTGCTTTAAAGGCGATTCGAATCTACCTCCTGAAATCTGTTTCCTGCAATTCTGCCTTGATTTCAAATCCTCTTCTTTGCCTTCCCTCAATATATTTGTGGACGAGAGTTATCATTTATAACTCTGCAGGTTTGTGAATTGCAGTGCCCTGAAGCTCCATTTTACAAGTCGCTTTTTTGGGAGCTGGCCGCAAAAGCGCAGGATGGCTTCAGGCCCTGTTCTGGTTCCGGGGGGCAGGCTGAGCCTGTGGTTAATTCTTCTTCCTGATGGGAAAATAGAGTGACCTGTGCCTGTCCCAACACCAAGAGCTAGTCTCTCATTGGTTCCCCGTCTTCCCGTTCATCCTCAGGACAAATTGCAACCTGTACGGAACAGGAGGTTAAAGGTGCTGATGCTCCAAGTAGGGAGATTGCTAGTAAAGTGGCTTGAATGGCGAACCCGAGCACAAGGAGATGAGAAATGAGGTGCGATTTTAGAAACCTTTCCCCATCACACGGTGTACCATCTTCTGGGTTTCTCATGCATGTTTTCGATGTAGGAAGATGCCCTTGAACCTGGAGATTTGGGACCCATGCGATGGGTAGCACGCAGTATTACTTTAAAGGGTCTGCGTTTGCTCACCCAACCTCACCAAACCTCTCAGCCCCAAGAGTGTCCACCCTTATGTCTCATCCAGCTGTGGGTCTAGATATGGTCAATCCAGGTTGCATCACAGCCCCTGAACGAATTGTGTAAGAATTTCTCTGTCTTTCCCTGTCTTTGTTTCATGGGTTTTTAAAAGTAATTTATTTTTATAATGGGGTTTAGCTGCTTTTCACGGCTGTGTTTATGCCGCTTTACACCCACTTGACACACTAACAGAGAGATATCAATACATAGGTTTTAAGATTATTACTAGTCAGATATATTCTTGTGCGGTGAATCGGGCGTGTTGAGTCCAGTTCTCTGAGCAAGGAGTAGGTCTTGTCTGTTACATATTGGGTTTATGGAACGGTATCTGAGCTAATTTGAAACTCTTGTTTTATGTATCACCCCACCTCACCTTTCCCGTTAAGCAGCCATAGTGTGTTTTCTGCATGTGTGACTCTGTTTTGTTTTGTAATTCAGTTCAAGTGTAACGGTTTTTACATTCCCTCTATAAGTGACACCTTATGAGAAGTGTCCTTTTCTGTGTGACTTATTTCACTTAGAATCGTCTTACCTAAATCCACTCATCATGCTGCTACTAGCCTTATGACATTGATTTCATGGCGGAGTGATATTCCATTGTACATAAGGACCACAACTTTTTTATCCATTTTTCGCTTTCCTGGGATATTTAAGGTGGAATGAAGTGGAGGTCTTTGTCAGCAGAGCAGCCCTAAACTTTGGGGTGCTTGTGTCTTGCTGATTTTCAATTTTCCCACTTTATCCCCCCATGAGTGGAAGTGCCCTATGCTCTCTAAGCTGTGTTTTTTAGATGTTTCAGCACACACCGTACACTTCTCCAGAGTGGCTGTTGGCGATTTACATCCCGCCCATCAGTGTAGCAAGGCTCCCATTTCTCCATGGCCTGTCCTGCATTTCTGGTTTTGACACTTTTTTCAGCATGGCCCTTTTGACCGATGGGAAGCGAGACTTCTTTGTAGCGCTGATTTGCCTTTCCAGGTTGCTTGGTTGGCCAAAAAGGGCGTATGCGTTTTTTCCTGAATATATTCAGGAAAAAACGCATACGCCCTTTTTGGCCAAGGGCATCATTGTCAACGTTTTGCCGCTTTTCATGTGCTTTAAAGGCGATTCGAATCTACCTCCTGAAATCTGTTTCCTGCAAATCTGCCTTGATTTCAAATCCTCTTCTTTGCCTTCCCTCAATATATTTGTGGACGAGAGTTATCATTTATAACTCTGCAGGTTTGTGAATTGCAGTGCCCTGAAGCTCCATTTTACAAGTCGCTTTTTTGGGAGCTGGCCGCAAAAGCGCAGGATGGCTTCAGGCCCTCTTCTGGTTCCGGGGGGCAGGTTGAGCCTGTGGTTAATTCTTCTTCCTGATGGGAAAATAGAGTGACCTGTGCCTGTCCCAACACCAAGAGCTAGTCTCTCATTGGTTCCCCGTCTTCCCGTTCATCCTCAGGACAAATGGCAACCTGTACGGAACAGGAGGTTAAAGGTGCTGATGCTCCAAGTAGGGAGATTGCTAGTAAAGTGGCTGGAATGGCGAACCCGAGCACAAGGAGATGAGAAATGAGGTGCTTTTTAGAAACCTTTCCCCATCACACGGTGTACCATCTTCTGGGTTTCTCATGCATGTTTTTGATGTAGGAAGATGCCCTTGAACCTGGAGATTTGGGACCCATGCGATGGGTAGCACGCAGTATTACTTTAAAGGGTCTGCGTTTGCTCACCCAACCTCACCAGACCTCTCAGCCCCAAGAGTGTCCACCCTTATGTCTCATCCAGCTGTGGGTCTAGATATGGTCAATCCAGGTTGCATCACAGCCCCTGAACGAATTGTGTAAGAATTTCTCTGTCTTTCCCTGTCTTTGTTTCATGGGTTTTTAAAAGTAATTTATTTTTATAATGGGGTTTAGCTGCTTTTCACGGCTGTGTTTATGCCGCTTTACACCCACTTGACACACTAACAGAGAGATATCAATACATAGGTTTTAAGATTATTACTAGTCAGATATATTCTTGTGCGGTGAATCGGGCGTGTTGAGTCCAGTTCTCTGAGCAAGGAGTAGGTCTTGTCTATTACATATTGGGTTTATGGAACGGTATCTGAGCTAATTTGAAACTCTTGTTTTATGTATCACCCCACCTCACCTTTCCCGTTAAGCAGCCATAGTGTGTTTTCTGCATGTGTGACTCTGTTCTGTTTTGTAATTCAGTTCAAGTGTAACGGTTTTTACATTCCCTCTATAAGTGACACCTTATGAGAAGTGTCCTTTTCTGTGTGACTTATTTCACTTAGAATCGTCTTACCTAAATCCACTTATCGTGCTGCTACTAGCCTTATGACATTGATTTCATGGCTGAGTGATATTCCATTGTACATAAGGACCACAACTTTTTTATCCATTTTTCGCTTTCCTGGGATATTTAAGGTGGAATGAAGTGGAGGTCCTTGTCAACAGAGCAGCCCTAAACTTTGGGGTGCTTGTGTCTTGCTGATTTTCAATTTTCCCACTTTATCCCCCCATGCGTGGAAGTGCCCTATGCTCTCTAAGCTGTGTTTTTTAGATGTTTCAGGACACACCGTACACTTCTCCAGAGTGGCTGTTGGCGATTTACATCCCGCTCATCAGTGTAGCAAGGCTCCGATTCCTCCATGGCCTGTCCTGCATTTCTGGTTTTGACACTTTTTTCAGCATGGCCCTTTTGACCGATGGGAAGCGAGACTTCTTTGTAGCGCTGATTTGCCTTTCCAGGTTGCTTGGTTGGCCAAAAAGGGCGTATGCGTTTTTTCCTGAATATATTCAGGAAAAAACGCATACGCCCTTTTTGGCCAAGGGCATCATTGTCAACGTTTTGCCGCTTTTCATGTGCTTTAAAGGCGATTCGAATCTACCTCCTGAAATCTGTTTCCTGCAATTCTGCCTTGATTTCAAATCCTCTTCTTTGCCTTCCCTCAATATATTTGTGGACGAGAGTTATCATTTATAACTCTGCAGGTTTGTGAATTGCAGTGCCCTGAAGCTCCATTTTACAAGTCGCTTTTTTGGGAGCTGGCCGCAAAAGCACAGGATGGCTTCAGGCCCTGTTCTGGTTCCGGGGGGCAGGCTGAGCCTGTGGTTAATTCTTCTTCCTGATGGGAAAATAGAGTGACCTGTGCCTGTCCCAACACCAAGAGCTAGTCTCTCATTGGTTCCCCGTCTTCCCGTTCATCCTCAGGACAAATTGCAACCTGTACGGAACAGGAGGTTAAAGGTGCTGAGGCTCCAAGTAGGGAGATTGCTAGTAAAGTGGCTGGAATGGCGAACCCGAGCACAAGGAGATGAGAAATGAGGTGCGTTTTAGAAACCTTTCCCCATCACACGGTGTACCATCTTCTGGGTTTCTCATGCATGTTTTCGATGTAGGAAGATGCCCTTGAACCTGGAGATTTGGGACCCATGCGATGGGTAGCACGCAGTATTACTTTAAAGGGTCTGCGTTTGCTCACCCAACCTCACCAAACCTCTCAGCCCCAAGAGTGTCCACCCTTATGTCTCATCCAGCTGTGGGTCTAGATATGGTCAATCCAGGTTGCATCACAGCCCCTGAACGAATTGTGTAAGAATTTCTCTGTCTTTCCCTGTCTTTGTTTCATGGGTTTTTAAAAGTAATTTATGTTTATAATGGGGTTTAGCTGCTTTTCACGGCTGTGTTTATGCCGCTTTACACCCACTTGACACACTAACAGAGAGATATCAATACATAGGTTTTAAGATTATTACTAGTCAGATATATTCTTGTGCGGTGAATCGGGCGTGTTGAGTCCAGTTCTCTGAGCAAGGAGTAGGTCCTGTCTATTACATATTGGGTTTATGGAACGGTATCTGAGCTAATTTGAAACTCTTGTTTTATGTATCACCCCACCTCACCTTTCCCGTTAAGCAGCCATAGTGTGTTTTCTGCATGTGTGACTCTGTTCTGTTTTGTAATTCAGTTCAAGTGTAACGGTTTTTACATTCCCTCCATAAGTGACACCTTATGAGAAGTGTCCTTTTCTGTGTGACTTATTTCACTTAGAATCGTCTTACCTAAATCCACTCATCATGCTGCTACTAGCCTTATGACATTGATTTCATGGCTGAGTGATATTCCATTGTACATAAGGACCACAAATTTTTTATCCATTTTTCGCTCTCCTGGGATATTTAAGGTGGAATGAATTGGAGGTCTTTGTCAACAGAGCAGCCCTAAACTTTGGGGTGCTTGTGTCTTGCTGATTTTCAGTTTTCCCACTTTATCCCCCCATGCGTGGAAGTGCCCTATGCTCTCTAAGCTGTGTTTTTTAGATGTTTCAGGACACACCGTACACTTCTCCAGAGTGGCTGTTGGCGATTTACATCCCGCCCATCAGTGTAGCAAGGCTCCCATTTCTCCATGGCCTGTCCTGCATTTCTGGTTTTGACACTTTTTTCAGCATGGCCCTTTTGACCGATGGGAAGCGAGACTTCTTTGTAGCGCTGATTTGCCTTTCCAGGTTGCTTGGTTGGCCAAAAAGGGCGTATGCGTTTTTTCCTGAATATATTCAGGAAAAAACGCATACGCCCTTTTTGGCCAAGGGCATCATTGTCAACGTTTTGCCGCTTTTCATGTGCTTTAAAGGCGATTCGAATCTACCTCCTGAAATCTGTTTCCTGCAATTCTGCCTTGATTTCAAATCCTCTTCTTTGCCTTCCCTCAATATATTTGTGGACGTGAGTTATCATTTATAACTCTGCAGGTTTGTGAATTGCAGTGCCCTGAAGCTCCATTTTACAAGTCGCTTTTTTGGGAGCTGGCCGCAAAAGCGCAGGATGGCTTCAGGCCCTGTTCTGGTTCCGGGGGGCAGGCTGAGCCTGTGGTTAATTCTTCTTCCTGATGGGAAAATAGAGTGACCTGTGCCTGTCCCAACACCAAGAGCTAGTCTCTCATTGGTTCCCCGTCTTCCCGTTCATCCTCAGGACAAATTGCAACCTGTACGGAACAGGAGGTTAAAGGTGCTGATGCTCCAAGTAGGGAGATTGCTAGTAAAGTGGCTGGAATGGCGAACCCGAGCACAAGGAGATGAGAAATGAGGTGCGTTTTAGAAACCTTTCCCCATCACACGGTGTACCATCTTCTGGGTTTCTCATGCATGTTTTCGATGTAGGAAGATGCCCTTGAACCTGGAGATTTGGGACCCATGCGATGGGTAGCACGCAGTATTACTTTAAAGGGTCTGCGTTTGCTCACCCAACCTCACCAAACCTCTCAGCCCCAAGAGTGTCCACCCTTATGTCTCATCCAGCTGTGGGTCTAGATATGGTCAATCCAGGTTGCATCACAGCCCCTGAACGAATTGTGTAAGAATTTCTCTGTCTTTCCCTGTCTTTGTTTCATGGGTTTTTAAAAGTAATTTATTTTTATAATGGGGTTTAGCTGCTTTTCACGGCTGTGTTTATGCCGCTTTACACCAACTTGACACACTAACAGAGAGATATCAATACATAGGTTTTAAGATTATTACTAGTCAGATATATTCTTGTGCGGTGAATCGGGCGTGTTGAGTCCAGTTCTCTGAGCAAGGAGTAGGTCTTGTCTATTACATATTGGGTTTATGGAACGGTATCTGAGCTAATATGAAACTCTTGTTTTATGTATCACCCCACCTCACCTTTCCCGTTAAGCAGCCATAGTGTGTTTTCTGCATGTGTGACTCTGTTCTGTTTTGTAATTCAGTTCAAGTGTAACGGTTTTTACATTCCCTCTATAAGTGACACCTTATGAGAAGTGTCCTTTTCTGTGTGACTTATTTCACTTAGAATCGTCTTACCTAAATCCACTCATCATGCTGCTACTAGCCTTATGACATTGATTTCATGGCTGAGTGATATTCCATTGTACATAAGGACCACAACTTTTTTATCCATTTTTCGCTTTCCTGGGATATTTAAGGTGGAATGAAGTGGAGGTCCTTGTCAACAGAGCAGCCCTAAACTTTGGGGTGCTTGTGTCTTGCTGATTTTCAATTTTCCCACTTTATCCCCCCATGTGTGGAAGTGCCCTATGCTCTCTAAGCTGTGTTTTTTAGATGTTTCAGGACACACCGTACACTTCTCCAGAGTGGCTGTTGGCGATTTACATCCCGCCCATCAGTGTAGCAAGGCTCCGATTCCTCCATGGCCTGTCCTGCATTTCTGGTTTTGACACTTTTTTCAGCATGGCCCTTTTGACCGATGGGAAGGGAGACTTCTTTGTAGCGCTGATTTGCCTTTCCAGGTTACTTGGTTGGCCAAAAAGGGCGTATGCGTTTTTTCCTGAATATATTCAGGAAAAAACGCATACGCCCTTTTTGGCCAAGGGCATCATTGTCAACGTTTTGCCGCTTTTCATGTGCTTTAAAGGCGATTCGAATCTACCTCCTGAAATCTGTTTCCTGCAATTCTGCCTTGATTTCAAATCCTCTTCTTTGCCTTCCCTCAATATATTTGTGGACGAGAGTTATCATTTATAACTCTGCAGGTTTGTGAATTGCAGTGCCCTGAAGCTCCATTTTACAAGTCGCTTTTTTGGGAGCTGGCCGCAAAAGCGCAGGATGGCTTCAGGCCCTGTTCTGGTTCCGGGGGGCAGGCTGAGCCTGTGGTTAATTCTTCTTCCTGATGGGAAAATAGAGTGACCTGTGCCTGTCCCAACACCAAGAGCTAGTCTCTCATTGGTTCCCCGTCTTCCCGTTCATCCTCAGGACAAATTGCAACCTGTACGGAACAGGAGGTTAAAGGTGCTGAGGCTCCAAGTAGGGAGATTGCTAGTAAAGTGGCTGGAATGGCGAACCCGAGCACAAGGAGATGAGAAATGAGGTGCGTTTTAGAAACCTTTCCCCATCACACGGTGTACCATCTTCTGGGTTTCTCATGCATGTTTTCGATGTAGGAAGATGCCCTTGAACCTGGAGATTTGGGACCCATGCGATGGGTAGCACGCAGTATTACTTTAAAGGGTCTGCGTTTGCTCACCCAACCTCACCAAACCTCTCAGCCCCAAGAGTGTCCACCCTTATGTCTCATCCAGCTGTGGGTCTAGATATGGTCAATCCAGGTTGCATCACAGCCCCTGAACGAATTGTGTAAGAATTTCTCTGTCTTTCCCTGTCTTTGTTTCATGGGTTTTTAAAAGTAATTTATTTTTATAATGGGGTTTAGCTGCTTTTCACGGCTGTGTTTATGCCGCTTTACACCCACTTGACACACTAACAGAGAGATATCAATACATAGGTTTTAAGATTATTACTAGTCAGATATATTCTTGTGCGGTGAATCGGGCGTGTTGAGTCCAGTTCTCTGAGCAAGGAGTAGGTCTTGTCTATTACATATTGGGTTTATGGAACGGTATCTGAGCTAATTTGAAACTCTTGTTTTATGTATCACCCCACCTCACCTTTCCCGTTAAGCAGCCATAGTGTGTTTTCTGCATGTGTGACTCTGTTCTGTTTTGTAATTCAGTTCAAGTGTAACGGTTTTTACATTCCCTCTATAAGTGACACCTTATGAGAAGTGTCCTTTTCTGTGTGACTTATTTCACTTAGAATCGTCTTACCTAAATCCACTTATCGTGCTGCTACTAGCCTTATGACATTGATTTCATGGCTGAGTGATATTCCATTGTACATAAGGACCACAACTTTTTTATCCATTTTTCGCTTTCCTGGGATATTTAAGGTGGAATGAAGTGGAGGTCCTTGTCAACAGAGCAGCCCTAAACTTTGGGGTGCTTGTGTCTTGCTGATTTTCAATTTTCCCACTTTATCCCCCCATGCGTGGAAGTGCCCTATGCTCTCTAAGCTGTGTTTTTTAGATGTTTCAGGACACACCGTACACTTCTCCAGAGTGGCTGTTGGCGATTTACATCCCGCCCATCAGTGTAGCAAGGCTCCGATTCCTCCATGGCCTGTCCTGCATTTCTGGTTTTGACACTTTTTTCAGCATGGCCCTTTTGACCGATGGGAAGCGAGACTTCTTTGTAGCGCTGATTTGCCTTTCCAGGTTGCTTGGTTGGCCAAAAAGGGCGTATGCGTTTTTTCCTGAATATATTCAGGAAAAAACGCATACGCCCTTTTTGGCCAAGGGCATCATTGTCAACGTTTTGCCGCTTTTCATGTGCTTTAAAGGCGATTCGAATCTACCTCCTGAAATCTGTTTCCTGCAATTCTGCCTTGATTTCAAATCCTCTTCTTTGCCTTCCCTCAATATATTTGTGGACGAGAGTTATCATTTATAACTCTGCAGGTTTGTGAATTGCAGTGCCCTGAAGCTCCATTTTACAAGTCGCTTTTTTGGGAGCTGGCCGCAAAAGCGCAGGATGGCTTCAGGCCCTGTTCTGGTTCCGGGGGGCAGGCTGAGCCTGTGGTTAATTCTTCTTCCTGATGGGAAAATAGAGTGACCTGTGCCTGTCCCAACACCAAGAGCTAGTCTCTCATTGGTTCCCCGTCTTCCCGTTCATCCTCAGGACAAATTGCAACCTGTACGGAACAGGAGGTTAAAGGTGCTGAGGCTCCAAGTAGGGAGATTGCTAGTAAAGTGGCTGGAATGGCGAACCCGAGCACAAGGAGATGAGAAATGAGGTGCGTTTTAGAAACCTTTCCCCATCACACGGTGTACCATCTTCTGGGTTTCTCATGCATGTTTTCGATGTAGGAAGATGCCCTTGAACCTGGAGATTTGGGACCCATGCGATGGGTAGCACGCAGTATTACTTTAAAGGGTCTGCGTTTGCTCACCCAACCTCACCAAACCTCTCAGCCCCAAGAGTGTCCACCCTTATGTCTCATCCAGCTGTGGGTCTAGATATGGTCAATCCAGGTTGCATCACAGCCCCTGAACGAATTGTGTAAGAATTTCTCTGTCTTTCCCTGTCTTTGTTTCATGGGTTTTTAAAAGTAATTTATTTTTATAATGGGGTTTAGCTGCTTTTCACGGCTGTGTTTATGCCGCTTTACACCCACTTGACACACTAACAGAGAGATATCAATACATAGGTTTTAAGATTATTACTAGTCAGATATATTCTTGTGCGGTGAATCGGGCGTGTTGAGTCCAGTTCTCTGAGCAAGGAGTAGGTCCTGTCTATTACATATTGGGTTTATGGAACGGTATCTGAGCTAATTTGAAACTCTTGTTTTATGTATCACCCCACCTCACCTTTCCCGTTAAGCAGCCATAGTGTGTTTTCTGCATGTGTGACTCTGTTCTGTTTTGTAATTCAGTTCAAGTGTAACGGTTTTTACATTCCCTCCATAAGTGACACCTTATGAGAAGTGTCCTTTTCTGTGTGACTTATTTCACTTAGAATCGTCTTACCTAAATCCACTCATCATGCTGCTACTAGCCTTATGACATTGATTTCATGGCTGAGTGATATTCCATTGTACATAAGGACCACAAATTTTTTATCCATTTTTCGCTCTCCTGGGATATTTAAGGTGGAATGAATTGGAGGTCTTTGTCAACAGAGCAGCCCTAAACTTTGGGGTGCTTGTGTCTTGCTGATTTTCAGTTTTCCCACTTTATCCCCCCATGCGTGGAAGTGCCCTATGCTCTCTAAGCTGTGTTTTTTAGATGTTTCAGGACACACCGTACACTTCTCCAGAGTGGCTGTTGGCGATTTACATCCCGCCCATCAGTGTAGCAAGGCTCCCATTTCTCCATGGCCTGTCCTGCATTTCTGGTTTTGACACTTTTTTCAGCATGGCCCTTTTGACCGATGGGAAGCGAGACTTCTTTGTAGCGCTGATTTGCCTTTCCAGGTTGCTTGGTTGGCCAAAAAGGGCGTATGCGTTTTTTCCTGAATATATTCAGGAAAAAACGCATACGCCCTTTTTGGCCAAGGGCATCATTGTCAACGTTTTGCCGCTTTTCATGTGCTTTAAAGGCGATTCGAATCTACCTCCTGAAATCTGTTTCCTGCAATTCTGCCTTGATTTCAAATCCTCTTCTTTGCCTTCCCTCAATATATTTGTGGACGTGAGTTATCATTTATAACTCTGCAGGTTTGTGAATTGCAGTGCCCTGAAGCTCCATTTTACAAGTCGCTTTTTTGGGAGCTGGCCGCAAAAGCGCAGGATGGCTTCAGGCCCTGTTCTGGTTCCGGGGGGCAGGCTGAGCCTGTGGTTAATTCTTCTTCCTGATGGGAAAATAGAGTGACCTGTGCCTGTCCCAACACCAAGAGCTAGTCTCTCATTGGTTCCCCGTCTTCCCGTTCATTCTCAGGACAAATTGCAACCTGTACGGAACAGGAGGTTAAAGGTGCTGATGCTCCAAGTAGGGAGATTGCTAGTAAAGTGGCTGGAATGGCGAACCCGAGCACAAGGAGATGAGAAATGAGGTGCGTTTTAGAAACCTTTCCCCATCACACGGTGTACCATCTTCTGGGTTTCTCATGCATGTTTTCGATGTAGGAAGATGCCCTTGAACCTGGAGATTTGGGACCCATGCGATGGGTAGCACGCAGTATTACTTTAAAGGGTCTGCGTTTGCTCACCCAACCTCACCAAACCTCTCAGCCCCAAGAGTGTCCACCCTTATGTCTCATCCAGCTGTGGGTCTAGATATGGTCAATCCAGGTTGCATCACAGCCCCTGAACGAATTGTGTAAGAATTTCTCTGTCTTTCCCTGTCTTTGTTTCATGGGTTTTTAAAAGTAATTTATTTTTATAATGGGGTTTAGCTGCTTTTCACGGCTGTGTTTATGCCGCTTTACACCAACTTGACACACTAACAGAGAGATATCAATACATAGGTTTTAAGATTATTACTAGTCAGATATATTCTTGTGCGGTGAATCGGGCGTGTTGAGTCCAGTTCTCTGAGCAAGGAGTAGGTCTTGTCTATTACATATTGGGTTTATGGAACGGTATCTGAGCTAATATGAAACTCTTGTTTTATGTATCACCCCACCTCACCTTTCCCGTTAAGCAGCCATAGTGTGTTTTCTGCATGTGTGACTCTGTTCTGTTTTGTAATTCAGTTCAAGTGTAACGGTTTTTACATTCCCTCTATAAGTGACACCTTATGAGAAGTGTCCTTTTCTGTGTGACTTATTTCACTTAGAATCGTCTTACCTAAATCCACTCATCATGCTGCTACTAGCCTTATGACATTGATTTCATGGCTGAGTGATATTCCATTGTACATAAGGACCACAACTTTTTTATCCATTTTTCGCTTTCCTGGGATATTTAAGGTGGAATGAAGTGGAGGTCCTTGTCAACAGAGCAGCCCTAAACTTTGGGGTGCTTGTGTCTTGCTGATTTTCAATTTTCCCACTTTATCCCCCCATGTGTGGAAGTGCCCTATGCTCTCTAAGCTGTGTTTTTTAGATGTTTCAGGACACACCGTACACTTCTCCAGAGTGGCTGTTGGCGATTTACATCCCGCCCATCAGTGTAGCAAGGCTCCGATTCCTCCATGGCCTGTCCTGCATTTCTGGTTTTGACACTTTTTTCAGCATGGCCCTTTTGACCGATGGGAAGGGAGACTTCTTTGTAGCGCTGATTTGCCTTTCCAGGTTACTTGGTTGGCCAAAAAGGGCGTATGCGTTTTTTCCTGAATATATTCAGGAAAAAACGCATACGCCCTTTTTGGCCAAGGGCATCATTGTCAACGTTTTGCCGCTTTTCATGTGCTTTAAAGGCGATTCGAATCTACCTCCTGAAATCTGTTTCCTGCAATTCTGCCTTGATTTCAAATCCTCTTCTTTGCCTTCCCTCAATATATTTGTGGACGAGAGTTATCATTTATAACTCTGCAGGTTTGTGAATTGCAGTGCCCTGAAGCTCCATTTTACAAGTCGCTTTTTTGGGAGCTGGCCGCAAAAGCGCAGGATGGCTTCAGGCCCTGTTCTGGTTCCGGGGGGCAGGCTGAGCCTGTGGTTAATTCTTCTTCCTGATGGGAAAATAGAGTGACCTGTGCCTGTCCCAACACCAAGAGCTAGTCTCTCATTGGTTCCCCGTCTTCCCGTTCATCCTCAGGACAAATTGCAACCTGTACGGAACAGGAGGTTAAAGGTGCTGAGGCTCCAAGTAGGGAGATTGCTAGTAAAGTGGCTGGAATGGCGAACCCGAGCACAAGGAGATGAGAAATGAGGTGCGTTTTAGAAACCTTTCCCCATCACACGGTGTACCATCTTCTGGGTTTCTCATGCATGTTTTCGATGTAGGAAGATGCCCTTGAACCTGGAGATTTGGGACCCATGCGATGGGTAGCACGCAGTATTACT
Source organism: Balaenoptera physalus (assembly GCF_965194825.1). NCBI lineage: Eukaryota > Metazoa > Chordata > Mammalia > Artiodactyla > Balaenopteridae > Balaenoptera > Balaenoptera physalus. The sequence goes on along the minus strand of NW_028126249.1, from coordinate 579,746 downwards.
TTAAAGGGTCTGCGTTTGCTCACCCAACCTCACCAAACCTCTCAGCCCCAAGAGTGTCCACCCTTATGTCTCATCCAGCTATGGGTCTAGATATGGTCAATCCAGGTTGCATCACAGCCCCTGAACGAATTGTGTAAGAATTTCTCTGTCTTTCCCTGTCTTTGTTTCATGGGTTTTTAAAAGTAATTTATTTTTATAATGGGGTTTAGCTGCTTTTCACGGCTGTGTTTATGCCGCTTTACACCCACTTGACACACTAACAGAGAGATATCAATACATAGGTTTTAAGATTATTACTAGTCAGATATATTCTTGTGCGGTGAATCGGGCGTGTTGAGTCCAGTTCTCTGAGCAAGGAGTAGGTCTTGTCTATTACATATTGGGTTTATGGAACGGTATCTGAGCTAATTTGAAACTCTTGTTTTATGTATCACCCCACCTCACCTTTCCCGTTAAGCAGCCATAGTGTGTTTTCTGCATGTGTGACTCTGTTCTGTTTTGTAATTCAGTTCAAGTGTAACGGTTTTTACATTCCCTCTATAAGTGACACCTTATGAGAAGTGTCCTTTTCTGTGTGACTTATTTCACTTAGAATCGTCTTACCTAAATCCACTTATCGTGCTGCTACTAGCCTTATGACATTGATTTCATGGCTGAGTGATATTCCATTGTACATAAGGACCACAACTTTTTTATCCATTTTTCGCTTTCCTGGGATATTTAAGGTGGAATGAAGTGGAGGTCCTTGTCAACAGAGCAGCCCTAAACTTTGGGGTGCTTGTGTCTTGCTGATTTTCAATTTTCCCACTTTATCCCCCCATGCGTGGAAGTGCCCTATGCTCTCTAAGCTGTGTTTTTTAGATGTTTCAGGACACACCGTACACTTCTCCAGAGTGGCTGTTGGCGATTTACATCCCGCCCATCAGTGTAGCAAGGCTCCGATTCCTCCATGGCCTGTCCTGCATTTCTGGTTTTGACACTTTTTTCAGCATGGCCCTTTTGACCGATGGGAAGCGAGACTTCTTTGTAGCGCTGATTTGCCTTTCCAGGTTGCTTGGTTGGCCAAAAAGGGCGTATGCGTTTTTTCCTGAATATATTCAGGAAAAAACGCATACGCCCTTTTTGGCCAAGGGCATCATTGTCAACGTTTTGCCGCTTTTCATGTGCTTTAAAGGCGATTCGAATCTACCTCCTGAAATCTGTTTCCTGCAATTCTGCCTTGATTTCAAATCCTCTTCTTTGCCTTCCCTCAATATATTTGTGGACGAGAGTTATCATTTATAACTCTGCAGGTTTGTGAATTGCAGTGCCCTGAAGCTCCATTTTACAAGTCGCTTTTTTGGGAGCTGGCCGCAAAAGCGCAGGATGGCTTCAGGCCCTGTTCTGGTTCCGGGGGGCAGGCTGAGCCTGTGGTTAATTCTTCTTCCTGATGGGAAAATAGAGTGACCTGTGCCTGTCCCAACACCAAGAGCTAGTCTCTCATTGGTTCCCCGTCTTCCCGTTCATCCTCAGGACAAATTGCAACCTGTACGGAACAGGAGGTTAAAGGTGCTGAGGCTCCAAGTAGGGAGATTGCTAGTAAAGTGGCTGGAATGGCGAACCCGAGCACAAGGAGATGAGAAATGAGGTGCGTTTTAGAAACCTTGCCCCATCACACGGTGTACCATCTTCTGGGTTTCTCATGCATGTTTTCGATGTAGGAAGATGCCCTTGAACCTGGAGATTTGGGACCCATGCGATGGGTAGCACGCAGTATTACTTTAAAGGGTCTGCGTTTGCTCACCCAACCTCACCAAACCTCTCAGCCCCAAGAGTGTCCACCCTTATGTCTCATCCAGCTGTGGGTCTAGATATGGTCAATCCAGGTTGCATCACAGCCCCTGAACGAATTGTGTAAGAATTTCTCTGTCTTTCCCTGTCTTTGTTTCATGGGTTTTTAAAAGTAATTTATTTTTATAATGGGGTTTAGCTGCTTTTCACGGCTGTGTTTATGCCGCTTTACACCCACTTGACACACTAACAGAGAGATATCAATACATAGGTTTTAAGATTATTACTAGTCAGATATATTCTTGTGCGGTGAATCGGGCGTGTTGAGTCCAGTTCTCTGAGCAAGGAGTAGGTCCTGTCTATTACATATTGGGTTTATGGAACGGTATCTGAGCTAATTTGAAACTCTTGTTTTATGTATCACCCCACCTCACCTTTCCCGTTAAGCAGCCATAGTGTGTTTTCTGCATGTGTGACTCTGTTCTGTTTTGTAATTCAGTTCAAGTGTAACGGTTTTTACATTCCCTCCATAAGTGACACCTTATGAGAAGTGTCCTTTTCTGTGTGACTTATTTCACTTAGAATCGTCTTACCTAAATCCACTCATCATGCTGCTACTAGCCTTATGACATTGATTTCATGGCTGAGTGATATTCCATTGTACATAAGGACCACAAATTTTTTATCCATTTTTCGCTCTCCTGGGATATTTAAGGTGGAATGAATTGGAGGTCTTTGTCAACAGAGCAGCCCTAAACTTTGGGGTGCTTGTGTCTTGCTGATTTTCAGTTTTCCCACTTTATCCCCCCATGCGTGGAAGTGCCCTATGCTCTCTAAGCTGTGTTTTTTAGATGTTTCAGGACACACCGTACACTTCTCCAGAGTGGCTGTTGGCGATTTACATCCCGCCCATCAGTGTAGCAAGGCTCCGATTCCTCCATGGCCTGTCCTGCATTTCTGGTTTTGACACTTTTTTCAGCATGGCCCTTTTGACCGATGGGAAGGGAGACTTCTTTGTAGCGCTGATTTGCCTTTCCAGGTTACTTGGTTGGCCAAAAAGGGCGTATGCGTTTTTTCCTGAATATATTCAGGAAAAAACGCATACGCCCTTTTTGGCCAAGGGCATCATTGTCAACGTTTTGCCGCTTTTCATGTGCTTTAAAGGCGATTCGAATCTACCTCCTGAAATCTGTTTCCTGCAATTCTGCCTTGATTTCAAATCCTCTTCTTTGCCTTCCCTCAATATATTTGTGGACGAGAGTTATCATTTATAACTCTGCAGGTTTGTGAATTGCAGTGCCCTGAAGCTCCATTTTACAAGTCGCTTTTTTGGGAGCTGGCCGCAAAAGCGCAGGATGGCTTCAGGCCCTGTTCTGGTTCCGGGGGGCAGGCTGAGCCTGTGGTTAATTCTTCTTCCTGATGGGAAAATAGAGTGACCTGTGCCTGTCCCAACACCAAGAGCTAGTCTCTCATTGGTTCCCCGTCTTCCCGTTCATCCTCAGGACAAATTGCAACCTGTACGGAACAGGAGGTTAAAGGTGCTGAGGCTCCAAGTAGGGAGATTGCTAGTAAAGTGGCTGGAATGGCGAACCCGAGCACAAGGAGATGAGAAATGAGGTGCGTTTTAGAAACCTTTCCCCATCACACGGTGTACCATCTTCTGGGTTTCTCATGCATGTTTTCGATGTAGGAAGATGCCCTTGAACCTGGAGATTTGGGACCCATGCGATGGGTAGCACGCAGTATTACTTTAAAGGGTCTGCGTTTGCTCACCCAACCTCACCAAACCTCTCAGCCCCAAGAGTGTCCACCCTTATGTCTCATCCAGCTGTGGGTCTAGATATGGTCAATCCAGGTTGCATCACAGCCCCTGAACGAATTGTGTAAGAATTTCTCTGTCTTTCCCTGTCTTTGTTTCATGGGTTTTTAAAAGTAATTTATTTTTATAATGGGGTTTAGCTGCTTTTCACGGCTGTGTTTATGCCGCTTTACACCCACTTGACACACTAACAGAGAGATATCAATACATAGGTTTTAAGATTATTACTAGTCAGATATATTCTTGTGCGGTGAATCGGGCGTGTTGAGTCCAGTTCTCTGAGCAAGGAGTAGGTCTTGTCTATTACATATTGGGTTTATGGAACGGTATCTGAGCTAATTTGAAACTCTTGTTTTATGTATCACCCCACCTCACCTTTCCCGTTAAGCAGCCATAGTGTGTTTTCTGCATGTGTGACTCTGTTCTGTTTTGTAATTCAGTTCAAGTGTAACGGTTTTTACATTCCCTCTATAAGTGACACCTTATGAGAAGTGTCCTTTTCTGTGTGACTTATTTCACTTAGAATCGTCTTACCTAAATCCACTTATCGTGCTGCTACTAGCCTTATGACATTGATTTCATGGCTGAGTGATATTCCATTGTACATAAGGACCACAACTTTTTTATCCATTTTTCGCTTTCCTGGGATATTTAAGGTGGAATGAAGTGGAGGTCCTTGTCAACAGAGCAGCCCTAAACTTTGGGGTGCTTGTGTCTTGCTGATTTTCAATTTTCCCACTTTATCCCCCCATGCGTGGAAGTGCCCTATGCTCTCTAAGCTGTGTTTTTTAGATGTTTCAGGACACACCGTACACTTCTCCAGAGTGGCTGTTGGCGATTTACATCCCGCCCATCAGTGTAGCAAGGCTCCGATTCCTCCATGGCCTCTCCTGCATTTCTGGTTTTGACACTTTTTTCAGCATGGCCCTTTTGACCGATGGGAAGCGAGACTTCTTTGTAGCGCTGATTTGCCTTTCCAGGTTGCTTGGTTGGCCAAAAAGGGCGTATGCGTTTTTTCCTGAATATATTCAGGAAAAAACGCATACGCCCTTTTTGGCCAAGGGCATCATTGTCAACGTTTTGCCGCTTTTCATGTGCTTTAAAGGCGATTCGAATCTACCTCCTGAAATCTGTTTCCTGCAATTCTGCCTTGATTTCAAATCCTCTTCTTTGCCTTCCCTCAATATATTTGTGGACGAGAGTTATCATTTATAACTCTGCAGGTTTGTGAATTGCAGTGCCCTGAAGCTCCATTTTACAAGTCGCTTTTTTGGGAGCTGGCCGCAAAAGCGCAGGATGGCTTCAGGCCCTGTTCTGGTTCCGGGGGGCAGGCTGAGCCTGTGGTTAATTCTTCTTCCTGATGGGAAAATAGAGTGACCTGTGCCTGTCCCAACACCAAGAGCTAGTCTCTCATTGGTTCCCCGTCTTCCCGTTCATCCTCAGGACAAATTGCAACCTGTACGGAACAGGAGGTTAAAGGTGCTGAGGCTCCAAGTAGGGAGATTGCTAGTAAAGTGGCTGGAATGGCGAACCCAAGCACAAGGAGATGAGAAATGAGGTGCGTTTTAGAAACCTTTCCCCATCACACGGTGTACCATCTTCTGGGTTTCTCATGCATGTTTTCGATGTAGGAAGATGCCCTTGAACCTGGAGATTTGGGACCCATGCGATGGGTAGCACGCAGTATTACTTTAAAGGGTCTGCGTTTGCTCACCCAACCTCACCAAACCTCTCAGCCCCAAGAGTGTCCACCCTTATGTCTCATCCAGCTGTGGGTCTAGATATGGTCAATCCAGGTTGCATCACAGCCCCTGAACGAATTGTGTAAGAATTTCTCTGTCTTTCCCTGTCTTTGTTTCATGGGTTTTTAAAAGTAATTTATTTTTATAATGGGGTTTAGCTGCTTTTCACGGCTGTGTTTATGCCGCTTTACACCCACTTGACACACTAACAGAGAGATATCAATACATAGGTTTTAAGATTATTACTAGTCAGATATATTCTTGTGCGGTGAATCGGGCGTGTTGAGTCCAGTTCTCTGAGCAAGGAGTAGGTCCTGTCTATTACATATTGGGTTTATGGAACGGTATCTGAGCTAATTTGAAACTCTTGTTTTATGTATCACCCCACCTCACCTTTCCCGTTAAGCAGCCATAGTGTGTTTTCTGCATGTGTGACTCTGTTCTGTTTTGTAATTCAGTTCAAGTGTAACGGTTTTTACATTCCCTCTATAAGTGACACCTTATGAGAAGTGTCCTTTTCTGTGTGACTTATTTCACTTAGAATCGTCTTACCTAAATCCACTCATCATGCTGCTACTAGCCTTATGACATTGATTTCATGGCTGAGTGATATTCCATTGTACATAAGGACCACAAATTTTTTATCCATTTTTCGCTCTCCTGGGATATTTAAGGTGGAATGAATTGGAGGTCTTTGTCAACAGAGCAGCCCTAAACTTTGGGGTGCTTGTGTCTTGCTGATTTTCAGTTTTCCCACTTTATCCCCCCATGCGTGGAAGTGCCCTATGCTCTCTAAGCTGTGTTTTTTAGATGTTTCAGGACACACCGTACACTTCTCCAGAGTGGCTGTTGGCGATTTACATCCCGCCCATCAGTGTAGCAAGGCTCCCATTTCTCCATGGCCTGTCCTGCATTTCTGGTTTTGACACTTTTTTCAGCATGGCCCTTTTGACCGATGGGAAGCGAGACTTCTTTGTAGCGCTGATTTGCCTTTCCAGGTTGCTTGGTTGGCCAAAAAGGGCGTATGCGTTTTTTCCTGAATATATTCAGGAAAAAACGCATACGCCCTTTTTGGCCAAGGGCATCATTGTCAACGTTTTGCCGCTTTTCATGTGCTTTAAAGGCGATTCGAATCTACCTCCTGAAATCTGTTTCCTGCAATTCTGCCTTGATTTCAAATCCTCTTCTTTGCCTTCCCTCAATATATTTGTGGACGTGAGTTATCATTTATAACTCTGCAGGTTTGTGAATTGCAGTGCCCTGAAGCTCCATTTTACAAGTCGCTTTTTTGGGAGCTGGCCGCAAAAGCGCAGGATGGCTTCAGGCCCTGTTCTGGTTCCGGGGGGCAGGCTGAGCCTGTGGTTAATTCTTCTTCCTGATGGGAAAATAGAGTGACCTGTGCCTGTCCCAACACCAAGAGCTAGTCTCTCATTGGTTCCCCGTCTTCCCGTTCATCCTCAGGACAAATAGCAACCTGTACGGAACAGGAGGTTAAAGGTGCTGATGCTCCAAGTAGGGAGATTGCTAGTAAAGTGGCTGGAATGGCGAACCCGAGCACAAGGAGATGAGAAATGAGGTGCGTTTTAGAAACCTTTCCCCATCACACGGTGTACCATCTTCTGGGTTTCTCATGCATGTTTTCGATGTAGGAAGATGCCCTTGAACCTGGAGATTTGGGACCCATGCGATGGGTAGCACGCAGTATTACTTTAAAGGGTCTGCGTTTGCTCACCCAACCTCACCAAACCTCTCAGCCCCAAGAGTGTCCACCCTTATGTCTCATCCAGCTGTGGGTCTAGATATGGTCAATCCAGGTTGCATCACAGCCCCTGAACGAATTGTGTAAGAATTTCTCTGTCTTTCCCTGTCTTTGTTTCATGGGTTTTTAAAAGTAATTTATTTTTATAATGGGGTTTAGCTGCTTTTCACGGCTGTGTTTATGCCGCTTTACACCAACTTGACACACTAACAGAGAGATATCAATACATAGGTTTTAAGATTATTACTAGTCAGATATATTCTTGTGCGGTGAATCGGGCGTGTTGAGTCCAGTTCTCTGAGCAAGGAGTAGGTCTTGTCTATTACATATTGGGTTTATGGAACGGTATCTGAGCTAATATGAAACTCTTGTTTTATGTATCACCCCACCTCACCTTTCCCGTTAAGCAGCCATAGTGTGTTTTCTGCATGTGTGACTCTGTTCTGTTTTGTAATTCAGTTCAAGTGTAACGGTTTTTACATTCCCTCTATAAGTGACACCTTATGAGAAGTGTCCTTTTCTGTGTGACTTATTTCACTTAGAATCGTCTTACCTAAATCCACTCATCATGCTGCTACTAGCCTTATGACATTGATTTCATGGCTGAGTGATATTCCATTGTACATAAGGACCACAACTTTTTTATCCATTTTTCACTTTCCTGGGATATTTAAGGTGGAATGAAGTGGAGGTCCTTGTCAACAGAGCAGCCCTAAACTTTGGGGTGCTTGTGTCTTGCTGATTTTCAATTTTCCCACTTTATCCCCCCATGTGTGGAAGTGCCCTATGCTCTCTAAGCTGTGTTTTTTAGATGTTTCAGGACACACCGTACACTTCTCCAGAGTGGCTGTTGGCGATTTACATCCCGCCCATCAGTGTAGCAAGGCTCCGATTCCTCCATGGCCTGTCCTGCATTTCTGGTTTTGACACTTTTTTCAGCATGGCCCTTTTGACCGATGGGAAGGGAGACTTCTTTGTAGCGCTGATTTGCCTTTCCAGGTTGCTTGGTTGGCCAAAAAGGGCGTATGCGTTTTTTCCTGAATATATTCAGGAAAAAACGCATACGCCCTTTTTGGCCAAGGGCATCATTGTCAACGTTTTGCCGCTTTTCATGTGCTTTAAAGGCGATTCGTATCTACCTCCTGAAATCTGTTTCCTGCAATTCTGCCTTGATTTCAAATCCTCTTCTTTGCCTTCCCTCAATATATTTGTGGACGAGAGTTATCATTTATAACTCTGCAGGTTTGTGAATTGCAGTGCCCTGAAGCTCCATTTTACAAGTCGCTTTTTTGGGAGCTGGCCGCAAAAGCGCAGGATGGCTTCAGGCCCTGTTCTGGTTCCGGGGGGCAGGCTGAGCCTGTGGTTAATTCTTCTTCCTGATGGGAAAATAGAGTGACCTGTGCCTGTCCCAACACCAAGAGCTAGTCTCTCATTGGTTCCCCGTCTTCCCGTTCATCCTCAGGACAAATTGCAACCTGTACGGAACAGGAGGTTAAAGGTGCTGAGGCTCCAAGTAGGGAGATTGCTAGTAAAGTGGCTGGAATGGCGAACCCGAGCACAAGGAGATGAGAAATGAGGTGCGTTTTAGAAACCTTTCCCCATCACACGGTGTACCATCTTCTGGGTTTCTCATGCATGTTTTCGATGTAGGAAGATGCCCTTGAACCTGGAGATTTGGGACCCATGCGATGGGTAGCACGCAGTATTACTTTAAAGGGTCTGCGTTTGCTCACCCAACCTCACCAAACCTCTCAGCCCCAAGAGTGTCCACCCTTATGTCTCATCCAGCTGTGGGTCTAGATATGGTCAATCCAGGTTGCATCACAGCCCCTGAACGAATTGTGTAAGAATTTCTCTGTCTTTCCCTGTCTTTGTTTCATGGGTTTTTAAAAGTAATTTATTTTTATAATGGGGTTTAGCTGCTTTTCACGGCTGTGTTTATGCCGCTTTACACCCACTTGACACACTAACAGAGAGATATCAATACATAGGTTTTAAGATTATTACTAGTCAGATATATTCTTGTGCGGTGAATCAGGCGTGTTGAGTCCAGTTCTCTGAGCAAGGAGTAGGTCTTGTCTATTACATATTGGGTTTATGGAACGGTATCTGAGCTAATTTGAAACTCTTGTTTTATGTATCACCCCACCTCACCTTTCCCGTTAAGCAGCCATAGTGTGTTTTCTGCATGTGTGACTCTGTTCTGTTTTGTAATTCAGTTCAAGTGTAACGGTTTTTACATTCCCTCTATAAGTGACACCTTATGAGAAGTGTCCTTTTCTGTGTGACTTATTTCACTTAGAATCGTCTTACCTAAATCCACTCATCATGCTGCTACTAGCCTTATGACATTGATTTCATGGCGGAGTGATATTCCATTGTACATAAGGACCACAACTTTTTTATCCATTTTTCGCTTTCCTGGGATATTTAAGGTGGAATGAAGTGGAGGTCTTTGTCAGCAGAGCAGCCCTAAACTTTGGGGTGCTTGTGTCTTGCTGATTTTCAATTTTCCCACTTTATCCCCCCATGAGTGGAAGTGCCCTATGCTCTCTAAGCTGTGTTTTTTAGATGTTTCAGGACACACCGTACACTTCTCCAGAGTGGCTGTTGGCGATTTACATCCCGCCCATCAGTGTAGCAAGGCTCCCATTTCTCCATGGCCTGTCCTGCATTTCTGGTTTTGACACTTTTTTCAGCATGGCCCTTTTGACCGATGGGAAGCGAGACTTCTTTGTAGCGCTGATTTGCCTTTCCAGGTTGCTTGGTTGGCCAAAAAGGGCGTATGCGTTTTTTCCTGAATATATTCAGGAAAAAACGCATACGCCCTTTTTGGCCAAGGGCATCATTGTCAACGTTTTGCCGCTTTTCATGTGCTTTAAAGGCGATTCGAATCTACCTCCTGAAATCTGTTTCCTGCAAATCTGCCTTGATTTCAAATCCTCTTCTTTGCCTTCCCTCAATATATTTGTGGACGAGAGTTATCATTTATAACTCTGCAGGTTTGTGAATTGCAGTGCCCTGAAGCTCCATTTTACAAGTCGCTTTTTTGGGAGCTGGCCGCAAAAGCGCAGGATGGCTTCAGGCCCTGTTCTGGTTCCGGGGGGCAGGTTGAGCCTGTGGTTAATTCTTCTTCCTGATGGGAAAATAGAGTGACCTGTGCCTGTCCCAACACCAAGAGCTAGTCTCTCATTGGTTCCCCGTCTTCCCGTTCATCCTCAGGACAAATGGCAACCTGTACGGAACAGGATGTTAAAGGTGCTGATGCTCCAAGTAGGGAGATTGCTAGTAAAGTGGCTGGAATGGCGAACCCGAGCACAAGGAGATGAGAAATGAGGTGCGTTTTAGAAACCTTTCCCCATCACACGGTGTACCATCTTCTGGGTTTCTCATGCATGTTTTCGATGTAGGAAGATGCCCTTGAACCTGGAGATTTGGGACCCATGCGATGGGTAGCACGCAGTATTACTTTAAAGGGTCTGCGTTTGCTCACCCAACCTCACCAAACCTCTCAGCCCCAAGAGTGTCCACCCTTATGTCTCATCCAGCTGTGGGTCTAGATATGGTCAATCCAGGTTGCATCACAGACCCTGAACGAATTGTGTAAGAATTTCTCTGTCTTTCCCTGTCTTTGTTTCATGGGTTTTTAAAAGTAATTTATTTTTATAATGGGGTTTAGCTGCTTTTCACGGCTGTGTTTATGCCGCTTTACACCCACTTGACACACTAACAGAGAGATATCAATACATAGGTTTTAAGATTATTAATAGTCAGATATATTCTTGTGCGGTGAATCGGGCGTGTTGAGTCCAGTTCTCTGAGCAAGGAGTAGGTCCTGTCTATTACATATTGGGTTTATGGAACGGTATCTGAGCTAATTTGAAACTCTTGTTTTATGTATCACCCCACCTCACCTTTCCCGTTAAGCAGCCATAGTGTGTTTTCTGCATGTGTGACTCTGTTCTGTTTTGTAATTCAGTTCAAGTGTAACGGTTTTTACATTCCCTCTATAAGTGACACCTTATGAGAAGTGTCCTTTTCTGTGTGACTTATTTCACTTAGAATCGTCTTACCTAAATCCACTCATCGTGCTGCTACTAGCCTTATGACATTGATTTCATGGCTGAGTGATATTCCATTGTACATAAGGACCACAACTTTTTTATCCATTTTTCGCTTTCCTGGGATATTTAAGGTGGAATGAAGTGGAGGTCTTTGTCAGCAGAGCAGCCCTAAACTTTGGGGTGCTTGTGTCTTGCTGATTTTCAATTTTCCCACTTTATCCCCCCATGAGTGGAAGTGCCCTATGCTCTCTAAGCTGTGTTTTTTAGATGTTTCAGCACACACCGTACACTTCTCCAGAGTGGCTGTTGGCGATTTACATCCCGCCCATCAGTGTAGCAAGGCTCCCATTTCTCCATGGCCTGTCCTGCATTTCTGGTTTTGACACTTTTTTCAGCATGGCCCTTTTGACCGATGGGAAGCGAGACTTCTTTGTAGCGCTGATTTGCCTTTCCAGGTTGCTTGGTTGGCCAAAAAGGGCGTATGCGTTTTTTCCTGAATATATTCAGGAAAAAACGCATACGCCCTTTTTGGCCAAGGGCATCATTGTCAACGTTTTGCCGCTTTTCATGTGCTTTAAAGGCGATTCGAATCTACCTCCTGAAATCTGTTTCCTGCAAATCTGCCTTGATTTCAAATCCTCTTCTTTGCCTTCCCTCAATATATTTGTGGACGAGAGTTATCATTTATAACTCTGCAGGTTTGTGAATTGCAGTGCCCTGAAGCTCCATTTTACAAGTCGCTTTTTTGGGAGCTGGCCGCAAAAGCGCAGGATGGCTTCAGGCCCTCTTCTGGTTCCGGGGGGCAGGTTGAGCCTGTGGTTAATTCTTCTTCCTGATGGGAAAATAGAGTGACCTGTGCCTGTCCCAACACCAAGAGCTAGTCTCTCATTGGTTCCCCGTCTTCCCGTTCATCCTCAGGACAAATGGCAACCTGTACGGAACAGGAGGTTAAAGGTGCTGATGCTCCAAGTAGGGAGATTGCTAGTAAAGTGGCTGGAATGGCGAACCCGAGCACAAGGAGATGAGAAATGAGGTGCGTTTTAGAAACCTTTCCCCATCACACGGTGTACCATCTTCTGGGTTTCTCATGCATGTTTTCGATGTAGGAAGATGCCCTTGAACCTGGAGATTTGGGACCCATGCGATGGGTAGCACGCAGTATTACTTTAAAGGGTCTGCGTTTGCTCACCCAACCTCACCAAACCTCTCAGCCCCAAGAGTGTCCACCCTTATGTCTCATCCAGCTGTGGGTCTAGATATGGTCAATCCAGGTTGCATCACAGACCCTGAACGAATTGTGTAAGAATTTCTCTGTCTTTCCCTGTCTTTGTTTCATGGGTTTTTAAAAGTAATTTATTTTTATAATGGGGTTTAGCTGCTTTTCACGGCTGTGTTTATGCCGCTTTACACCCACTTGACACACTAACAGAGAGATATCAATACATAGGTTTTAAGATTATTACTAGTCAGATATATTCTTGTGCGGTGAATCGGGCGTGTTGAGTCCAGTTCTCTGAGCAAGGAGTAGGTCCTGTCTATTACATATTGGGTTTATGGAACGGTATCTGAGCTAATTTGAAACTCTTGTTTTATGTATCACCCCACCTCACCTTTCCCGTTAAGCAGCCATAGTGTGTTTTCTGCATGTGTGACTCTGTTCTGTTTTGTAATTCAGTTCAAGTGTAACGGTTTTTACATTCCCTCTATAAGTGACACCTTATGAGAAGTGTCCTTTTCTGTGTGACTTATTTCACTTAGAATCGTCTTACCTAAATCCACTCATCGTGCTGCTACTAGCCTTATGACATTGATTTCATGGCTGAGTGATATTCCATTGTACATAAGGACCACAAATTTTTTATCCATTTTTCGCTCTCCTGGGATATTTAAGGTGGAATGAATTGGAGGTCTTTGTCAACAGAGCAGCCCTAAACTTTGGGGTGCTTGTGTCTTGCTGATTTTCAGTTTTCCCACTTTATCCCCCCATGCGTGGAAGTGCCCTATGCTCTCTAAGCTGTGTTTTTTAGATGTTTCAGGACACACCGTACACTTCTCCAGAGTGGCTGTTGGCGATTTACATCCCGCCCATCAGTGTAGCAAGGCTCCCATTTCTCCATGGCCTGTCCTGCATTTCTGGTTTTGACACTTTTTTCAGCATGGCCCTTTTGACCGATGGGAAGCGAGACTTCTTTGTAGCGCTGATTTGCCTTTCCAGGTTGCTTGGTTGGCCAAAAAGGGCGTATGCGTTTTTTCCTGAATATATTCAGGAAAAAACGCATACGCCCTTTTTGGCCAAGGGCATCATTGTCAACGTTTTGCCGCTTTTCATGTGCTTTAAAGGCGATTCGAATCTACCTCCTGAAATCTGTTTCCTGCAATTCTGCCTTGATTTCAAATCCTCTTCTTTGCCTTCCCTCAATATATTTGTGGACGTGAGTTATCATTTATAACTCTGCAGGTTTGTGAATTGCAGTGCCCTGAAGCTCCATTTTACAAGTCGCTTTTTTGGGAGCTGGCCGCAAAAGCGCAGGATGGCTTCAGGCCCTGTTCTGGTTCCGGGGGGCAGGCTGAGCCTGTGGTTAATTCTTCTTCCTGATGGGAAAATAGAGTGACCTGTGCCTGTCCCAACACCAAGAGCTAGTCTCTCATTGGTTCCCCGTCTTCCCGTTCATCCTCAGGACAAATTGCAACCTGTACGGAACAGGAGGTTAAAGGTGCTGATGCTCCAAGTAGGGAGATTGCTAGTAAAGTGGCTGGAATGGCGAACCCGAGCACAAGGAGATGAGAAATGAGGTGCGTTTTAGAAACCTTTCCCCATCACACGGTGTACCATCTTCTGGGTTTCTCATGCATGTTTTCGATGTAGGAAGATGCCCTTGAACCTGGAGATTTGGGACCCATGCGATGGGTAGCACGCAGTATTACTTTAAAGGGTCTGCGTTTGCTCACCCAACCTCACCAAACCTCTCAGCCCCAAGAGTGTCCACCCTTATGTCTCATCCAGCTGTGGGTCTAGATATGGTCAATCCAGGTTGCATCACAGCCCCTGAACGAATTGTGTAAGAATTTCTCTGTCTTTCCCTGTCTTTGTTTCATGGGTTTTTAAAAGTAATTTATTTTTATAATGGGGTTTAGCTGCTTTTCACGGCTGTGTTTATGCCGCTTTACACCAACTTGACACACTAACAGAGAGATATCAATACATAGGTTTTAAGATTATTACTAGTCAGATATATTCTTGTGCGGTGAATCGGGCGTGTTGAGTCCAGTTCTCTGAGCAAGGAGTAGGTCTTGTCTATTACATATTGGGTTTATGGAACGGTATCTGAGCTAATATGAAACTCTTGTTTTATGTATCACCCCACCTCACCTTTCCCGTTAAGCAGCCATAGTGTGTTTTCTGCATGTGTGACTCTGTTCTGTTTTGTAATTCAGTTCAAGTGTAACGGTTTTTACATTCCCTCTATAAGTGACACCTTATGAGAAGTGTCCTTTTCTGTGTGACTTATTTCACTTAGAATCGTCTTACCTAAATCCACTCATCATGCTGCTACTAGCCTTATGACATTGATTTCATGGCTGAGTGATATTCCATTGTACATAAGGACCACAACTTTTTTATCCATTTTTCGCTTTCCTGGGATATTTAAGGTGGAATGAAGTGGAGGTCCTTGTCAACAGAGCAGCCCTAAACTTTGGGGTGCTTGTGTCTTGCTGATTTTCAATTTTCCCACTTTATCCCCCCATGTGTGGAAGTGCCCTATGCTCTCTAAGCTGTGTTTTTTAGATGTTTCAGGACACACCGTACACTTCTCCAGAGTGGCTGTTGGCGATTTACATCCCGCCCATCAGTGTAGCAAGGCTCCGATTCCTCCATGGCCTGTCCTGCATTTCTGGTTTTGACACTTTTTTCAGCATGGCCCTTTTGACCGATGGGAAGGGAGACTTCTTTGTAGCGCTGATTTGCCTTTCCAGGTTGCTTGGTTGGCCAAAAAGGGCGTATGCGTTTTTTCCTGAATATATTCAGGAAAAAACGCATACGCCCTTTTTGGCCAAGGGCATCATTGTCAACGTTTTGCCGCTTTTCATGTGCTTTAAAGGCGATTCGAATCTACCTCCTGAAATCTGTTTCCTGCAATTCTGCCTTGATTTCAAATCCTCTTCTTTGCCTTCCCTCAATATATTTGTGGACGAGAGTTATCATTTATAACTCTGCAGGTTTGTGAATTGCAGTGCCCTGAAGCTCCATTTTACAAGTCGCTTTTTTGGGAGCTGGCCGCAAAAGCGCAGGATGGCTTCAGGCCCTGTTCTGGTTCCGGGGGGCAGGCTGAGCCTGTGGTTAATTCTTCTTCCTGATGGGAAAATAGAGTGACCTGTGCCTGTCCCAACACCAAGAGCTAGTCTCTCATTGGTTCCCCGTCTTCCCGTTCATCCTCAGGACAAATTGCAACCTGTACGGAACAGGAGGTTAAAGGTGCTGAGGCTCCAAGTAGGGAGATTGCTAGTAAAGTGGCTGGAATGGCGAACCCGAGCACAAGGAGATGAGAAATGAGGTGCGTTTTAGAAACCTTTCCCCATCACACGGTGTACCATCTTCTGGGTTTCTCATGCATGTTTTCGATGTAGGAAGATGCCCTTGAACCTGGAGATTTGGGACCCATGCGATGGGTAGCACGCAGTATTACTTTAAAGGGTCTGCGTTTGCTCACCCAACCTCACCAAACCTCTCAGCCCCAAGAGTGTCCACCCTTATGTCTCATCCAGCTGTGGGTCTAGATATGGTCAATCCAGGTTGCATCACAGCCCCTGAACGAATTGTGTAAGAATTTCTCTGTCTTTCCCTGTCTTTGTTTCATGGGTTTTTAAAAGTAATTTATTTTTATAATGGGGTTTAGCTGCTTTTCACGGCTGTGTTTATGCCGCTTTACACCCACTTGACACACTAACAGAGAGATATCAATACATAGGTTTTAAGATTATTACTAGTCAGATATATTCTTGTGCGGTGAATCAGGCGTGTTGAGTCCAGTTCTCTGAGCAAGGAGTAGGTCTTGTCTATTACATATTGGGTTTATGGAACGGTATCTGAGCTAATTTGAAACTCTTGTTTTATGTATCACCCCACCTCACCTTTCCCGTTAAGCAGCCATAGTGTGTTTTCTGCATGTGTGACTCTGTTCTGTTTTGTAATTCAGTTCAAGTGTAACGGTTTTTACATTCCCTCTATAAGTGACACCTTATGAGAAGTGTCCTTTTCTGTGTGACTTATTTCACTTAGAATCGTCTTACCTAAATCCACTCATCATGCTGCTACTAGCCTTATGACATTGATTTCATGGCGGAGTGATATTCCATTGTACATAAGGACCACAACTTTTTTATCCATTTTTCGCTTTCCTGGGATATTTAAGGTGGAATGAAGTGGAGGTCTTTGTCAGCAGAGCAGCCCTAAACTTTGGGGTGCTTGTGTCTTGCTGATTTTCAATTTTCCCACTTTATCCCCCCATGAGTGGAAGTGCCCTATGCTCTCTAAGCTGTGTTTTTTAGATGTTTCAGGACACACCGTACACTTCTCCAGAGTGGCTGTTGGCGATTTACATCCCGCCCATCAGTGTAGCAAGGCTCCCATTTCTCCATGGCCTGTCCTGCATTTCTGGTTTTGACACTTTTTTCAGCATGGCCCTTTTGACCGATGGGAAGCGAGACTTCTTTGTAGCGCTGATTTGCCTTTCCAGGTTGCTTGGTTGGCCAAAAAGGGCGTATGCGTTTTTTCCTGAATATATTCAGGAAAAAACGCATACGCCCTTTTTGGCCAAGGGCATCATTGTCAACGTTTTGCCGCTTTTCATGTGCTTTAAAGGCGATTCGAATCTACCTCCTGAAATCTGTTTCCTGCAAATCTGCCTTGATTTCAAATCCTCTTCTTTGCCTTCCCTCAATATATTTGTGGACGAGAGTTATCATTTATAACTCTGCAGGTTTGTGAATTGCAGTGCCCTGAAGCTCCATTTTACAAGTCGCTTTTTTGGGAGCTGGCCGCAAAAGCGCAGGATGGCTTCAGGCCCTGTTCTGGTTCCGGGGGGCAGGTTGAGCCTGTGATTAATTCTTCTTCCTGATGGGAAAATAGAGTGACCTGTGCCTGTCCCAACACCAAGAGCTAGTCTCTCATTGGTTCCCCGTCTTCCCGTTCATCCTCAGGACAAATGGCAACCTGTACGGAACAGGATGTTAAAGGTGCTGATGCTCCAAGTAGGGAGATTGCTAGTAAAGTGGCTGGAATGGCGAACCCGAGCACAAGGAGATGAGAAATGAGGTGCGTTTTAGAAACCTTTCCCCATCACACGGTGTACCATCTTCTGGGTTTCTCATGCATGTTTTCGATGTAGGAAGATGCCCTTGAACCTGGAGATTTGGGACCCATGCGATGGGTAGCACGCAGTATTACTTTAAAGGGTCTGCGTTTGCTCACCCAACCTCACCAAACCTCTCAGCCCCAAGAGTGTCCACCCTTATGTCTCATCCAGCTGTGGGTCTAGATATGGTCAATCCAGGTTGCATCACAGACCCTGAACGAATTGTGTAAGAATTTCTCTGTCTTTCCCTGTCTTTGTTTCATGGGTTTTTAAAAGTAATTTATTTTTATAATGGGGTTTAGCTGCTTTTCACGGCTGTGTTTATGCCGCTTTACACCCACTTGACACACTAACAGAGAGATATCAATACATAGGTTTTAAGATTATTACTAGTCAGATATATTCTTGTGCGGTGAATCGGGCGTGTTGAGTCCAGTTCTCTGAGCAAGGAGTAGGTCCTGTCTATTACATATTGGGTTTATGGAACGGTATCTGAGCTAATTTGAAACTCTTGTTTTATGTATCACCCCACCTCACCTTTCCCGTTAAGCAGCCATAGTGTGTTTTCTGCATGTGTGACTCTGTTCTGTTTTGTAATTCAGTTCAAGTGTAACGGTTTTTACATTCCCTCTATAAGTGACACCTTATGAGAAGTGTCCTTTTCTGTGTGACTTATTTCACTTAGAATCGTCTTACCTAAATCCACTCATCGTGCTGCTACTAGCCTTATGACATTGATTTCATGGCTGAGTGATATTCCATTGTACATAAGGACCACAACTTTTTTATCCATTTTTCGCTCTCCTGGGATATTTAAGGTGGAATGAAGTGGAGGTCCTTGTCAACAGAGCAGCCCTAAACTTTGGGGTGCTTGTGTCTTGCTGATTTTCAATTTTCCCACTTTATCCCCCCATGCGTGGAAGTGCCCTATGCTCTCTAAGCTGTGTTTTTTAGATGTTTCAGGACACACCGTACACTTCTCCAGAGTGGCTGTTGGCGATTTACATCCCGCCCATCAGTGTAGCAAGGCTCCGATTCCTCCATGGCCTGTCCTGCATTTCTGGTTTTGAAACTTTTTTCAGCATGGCCCTTTTGACCGATGGGAAGCGAGACTTCTTTGTAGCGCTGATTTGCCTTTCCAGGTTGCTTGGTTGGCCAAAAAGGGCGTATGCGTTTTTTCCTGAATATATTCAGGAAAAAACGCATACGCCCTTTTTGGCCAAGGGCATCATTGTCAACGTTTTGCCGCTTTTCATGTGCTTTAAAGGCGATTCGAATCTACCTCCTGAAATCTGTTTCCTGCAATTCTGCCTTGATTTCAAATCCTCTTCTTTGCCTTCCCTCAATATATTTGTGGACGAGAGTTATCATTTATAACTCTGCAGGTTTGTGAATTGCAGTGCCCTGAAGCTCCATTTTACAAGTCGCTTTTTTGGGAGCTGGCCGCAAAAGCGCAGGATGGCTTCAGGCCCTGTTCTGGTTCCGGGGGGCAGGCTGAGCCTGTGGTTAATTCTTCTTCCTGATGGGAAAATAAAGTGACCTGTGCATGTCCCAACACCAAGAGCTAGTCTCTCATTGGTTCCCCGTCTTCCCGTTCATCCTCAGGACAAATTGCAACCTGTACGGAACAGGAGGTTAAAGGTGCTGAGGCTCCAAGTAGGGAGATTGCTAGTAAAGTGGCTGGAATGGCGAACCCGAGCACAAGGAGATGAGAAATGAGGTGCGTTTTAGAAACCTTTCCCCATCACACGGTGTACCATCTTCTGGGTTTCTCATGCATGTTTTCGATGTAGGAAGATGCCCTTGAACCTGGAGATTTGGGACCCATGCGATGGGTAGCACGCAGTATTACTTTAAAGGGTCTGCGTTTGCTCACCCAACCTCACCAAACCTCTCAGCCCCAAGAGTGTCCACCCTTATGTCTCATCCAGCTGTGGGTCTAGATATGGTCAATCCAGGTTGCATCACAGCCCCTGAACGAATTGTGTAAGAATTTCTCTGTCTTTCCCTGTCTTTGTTTCATGGGTTTTTAAAAGTAATTTATTTTTATAATGGGGTTTAGCTGCTTTTCACGGCTGTGTTTATGCCGCTTTACACCCACTTGACACACTAACAGAGAGATATCAATACATAGGTTTTAAGATTATTACTAGTCAGATATATTCTTGTGCGGTGAATCGGGCGTGTTGAGTCCAGTTCTCTGAGCAAGGAGTAGGTCCTGTCTATTACATATTGGGTTTATGGAACGGTATCTGAGCTAATTTGAAACTCTTGTTTTATGTATCACCCCACCTCACCTTTCCCGTTAAGCAGCCATAGTGTGTTTTCTGCATGTGTGACTCTGTTCTGTTTTGTAATTCAGTTCAAGTGTAACGGTTTTTACATTCCCTCTATAAGTGACACCTTATGAGAAGTGTCCTTTTCTGTGTGACTTATTTCACTTAGAATCGTCTTACCTAAATCCACTCATCATGCTGCTACTAGCCTTATGACATTGATTTCATGGCTGAGTGATATTCCATTGTACATAAGGACCACAAATTTTTTATCCATTTTTCGCTCTCCTGGGATATTTAAGGTGGAATGAATTGGAGGTCTTTGTCAACAGAGCAGCCCTAAAATTTGGGGTGCTTGTGTCTTGCTGATTTTCAATTTTCGCACTTTATCCCCCCATGCGTGGAAGTGCCCTATGCTCTCTAAGCTGTGTTTTTTAGATGTTTCAGGACACACCGTACACTTCTCCAGAGTGGCTGTTGGCGATTTACATCCCGCCCATCAGTGTAGCAAGGCTCCCATTTCTCCATGGCCTGTCCTGCATTTCTGGTTTTGACACTTTTTTCAGCATGGCCCTTTTGACCGATGGGAAGCGAGACTTCTTTGTAGCGCTGATTTGCCTTTCCAGGTTGCTTGGTTGGCCAAAAAGGGCGTATGCGTTTTTTCCTGAATATATTCAGGAAAAAACGCATACGCCCTTTTTGGCCAAGGGCATCATTGTCAACGTTTTGCCGCTTTTCATGTGCTTTAAAGGCGATTCGAATCTACCTCCTGAAATCTGTTTCCTGCAATTTTGCCTTGATTTCAAATCCTCTTCTTTGCCTTCCCTCAATATATTTGTGGACGTGAGTTATCATTTATAACTCTGCAGGTTTGTGAATTGCAGTGCCCTGAAGCTCCATTTTACAAGTCGCTTTTTTGGGAGCTGGCCGCAAAAGCGCAGGATGGCTTCAGGCCCTGTTCTGGTTCCGGGGGGCAGGCTGAGCCTGTGGTTAATTCTTCTTCCTGATGGGAAAATAGAGTGACCTGTGCCTGTCCCAACACCAAGAGCTAGTCTCTCATTGGTTCCCCGTCTTCCCGTTCATCCTCAGGACAAATTGCAACCTGTACGGAACAGGAGGTTAAAGGTGCTGATGCTCCAAGTAGGGAGATTGCTAGTAAAGTGGCTGGAATGGCGAACCCGAGCACAAGGAGATGAGAAATGAGGTGCGTTTTAGAAACCTTTCCCCATCACACGGTGTACCATCTTCTGGGTTTCTCATGCATGTTTTCGATGTAGGAAGATGCCCTTGAACCTGGAGATTTGGGACCCATGCGATGGGTAGCACGCAGTATTACTTTAAAGGGTCTGCGTTTGCTCACCCAACCTCACCAAACCTCTCAGCCCCAAGAGTGTCCACCCTTATGTCTCATCCAGCTGTGGGTCTAGATATGGTCAATCCAGGTTGCATCACAGCCCCTGAACGAATTGTGTAAGAATTTCTCTGTCTTTCCCTGTCTTTGTTTCATGGGTTTTTAAAAGTAATTTATTTTTATAATGGGGTTTAGCTGCTTTTCACGGCTGTGTTTATGCCGCTTTACACCAACTTGACACACTAACAGAGAGATATCAATACATAGGTTTTAAGATTATTACTAGTCAGATATATTCTTGTGCGGTGAATCGGGCGTGTTGAGTCCAGTTCTCTGAGCAAGGAGTAGGTCTTGTCTATTACATATTGGGTTTATGGAACGGTATCTGAGCTAATATGAAACTCTTGTTTTATGTATCACCCCACCTCACCTTTCCCGTTAAGCAGCCATAGTGTGTTTTCTGCATGTGTGACTCTGTTCTGTTTTGTAATTCAGTTCAAGTGTAACGGTTTTTACATTCCCTCTATAAGTGACACCTTATGAGAAGTGTCCTTTTCTGTGTGACTTATTTCACTTAGAATCGTCTTACCTAAATCCACTCATCATGCTGCTACTAGCCTTATGACATTGATTTCATGGCGGAGTGATATTCCATTGTACATAAGGACCACAACTTTTTTATCCATTTTTCGCTTTCCTGGGATATTTAAGGTGGAATGAAGTGGAGGTCTTTGTCAGCAGAGCAGCCCTAAACTTTGGGGTGCTTGTGTCTTGCTGATTTTCAATTTTCCCACTTTATCCCCCCATGAGTGGAAGTGCCCTATGCTCTCTAAGCTGTGTTTTTTAGATGTTTCAGGACACACCGTACACTTCTCCAGAGTGGCTGTTGGCGATTTACATCCCGCCCATCAGTGTAGCAAGGCTCCCATTTCTCCATGGCCTGTCCTGCATTTCTGGTTTTGACACTTTTTTCAGCATGGCCCTTTTGACCGATGGGAAGGGAGACTTCTTTGTAGCGCTGATTTGCCTTTCCAGGTTGCTTGGTTGGCCAAAAAGGGCGTATGCGTTTTTTCCTGAATATATTCAGGAAAAAACGCATACGCCCTTTTTGGCCAAGGGCATCATTGTCAACGTTTTGCCGCTTTTCATGTGCTTTAAAGGCGATTCGAATCTACCTCCTGAAATCTGTTTCCTGCAATTCTGCCTTGATTTCAAATCCTCTTCTTTGCCTTCCCTCAATATATTTGTGGACGAGAGTTATCATTTATAACTCTGCAGGTTTGTGAATTGCAGTGCCCTGAAGCTCCATTTTACAAGTCGCTTTTTTGGGAGCTGGCCGCAAAAGCGCAGGATGGCTTCAGGCCCTGTTCTGGTTCCGGGGGGCAGGCTGAGCCTGTGGTTAATTCTTCTTCCTGATGGGAAAATAGAGTGACCTGTGCCTGTCCCAACACCAAGAGCTAGTCTCTCATTGGTTCCCCGTCTTCCCGTTCATCCTCAGGACAAATTGCAACCTGTACGGAACAGGAGGTTAAAGGTGCTGAGGCTCCAAGTAGGGAGATTGCTAGTAAAGTGGCTGGAATGGCGAACCCGAGCACAAGGAGATGAGAAATGAGGTGCGTTTTAGAAACCTTTCCCCATCACACGGTGTACCATCTTCTGGGTTTCTCATGCATGTTTTCGATGTAGGAAGATGCCCTTGAACCTGGAGATTTGGGACCCATGCGATGGGTAGCACGCAGTATTACTTTAAAGGGTCTGCGTTTGCTCACCCAACCTCACCAAACCTCTCAGCCCCAAGAGTGTCCACCCTTATGTCTCATCCAGCTGTGGGTCTAGATATGGTCAATCCAGGTTGCATCACAGCCCCTGAACGAATTGTGTAAGAATTTCTCTGTCTTTCCCTGTCTTTGTTTCATGGGTTTTTAAAAGTAATTTATTTTTATAATGGGGTTTAGCTGCTTTTCACGGCTGTGTTTATGCCGCTTTACACCCACTTGACACACTAACAGAGAGATATCAATACATAGGTTTTAAGATTATTACTAGTCAGATATATTCTTGTGCGGTGAATCAGGCGTGTTGAGTCCAGTTCTCTGAGCAAGGAGTAGGTCTTGTCTATTACATATTGGGTTTATGGAACGGTATCTGAGCTAATTTGAAACTCTTGTTTTATGTATCACCCCACCTCACCTTTCCCGTTAAGCAGCCATAGTGTGTTTTCTGCATGTGTGACTCTGTTCTGTTTTGTAATTCAGTTCAAGTGTAACGGTTTTTACATTCCCTCTATAAGTGACACCTTATGAGAAGTGTCCTTTTCTGTGTGACTTATTTCACTTAGAATCGTCTTACCTAAATCCACTCATCATGCTGCTACTAGCCTTATGACATTGATTTCATGGCGGAGTGATATTCCATTGTACATAAGGACCACAACTTTTTTATCCATTTTTCGCTTTCCTGGGATATTTAAGGTGGAATGAAGTGGAGGTCTTTGTCAGCAGAGCAGCCCTAAACTTTGGGGTGCTTGTGTCTTGCTGATTTTCAATTTTCCCACTTTATCCCCCCATGAGTGGAAGTGCCCTATGCTCTCTAAGCTGTGTTTTTTAGATGTTTCAGGACACACCGTACACTTCTCCAGAGTGGCTGTTGGCGATTTACATCCCGCCCATCAGTGTAGCAAGGCTCCCATTTCTCCATGGCCTGTCCTGCATTTCTGGTTTTGACACTTTTTTCAGCATGGCCCTTTTGACCGATGGGAAGCGAGACTTCTTTGTAGCGCTGATTTGCCTTTCCAGGTTGCTTGGTTGGCCAAAAAGGGCGTATGCGTTTTTTCCTGAATATATTCAGGAAAAAACGCATACGCCCTTTTTGGCCAAGGGCATCATTGTCAACGTTTTGCCGCTTTTCATGTGCTTTAAAGGCGATTCGAATCTACCTCCTGAAATCTGTTTCCTGCAATTCTGCCTTGATTTCAAATCCTCTTCTTTGCCTTCCCTCAATATATTTGTGGACGAGAGTTATCATTTATAACTCTGCAGGTTTGTTAATTGCAGTGCCCTGAAGCTCCATTTTACAAGTCGCTTTTTTGGGAGCTGGCCGCAAAAGCGCAGGATGGCTTCAGGCCCTGTTCTGGTTCCGGGGGGCAGGTTGAGCCTGTGGTTAATTCTTCTTCCTGATGGGAAAATAGAGTGACCTGTGCCTGTCCCAACACCAAGAGCTAGTCTCTCATTGGTTCCCCGTCTTCCCGTTCATCCTCAGGACAAATGGCAACCTGTACGGAACAGGATGTTAAAGGTGCTGATGCTCCAAGTAGGGAGATTGCTAGTAAAGTGGCTGGAATGGCGAACCCGAGCACAAGGAGATGAGAAATGAGGTGCGTTTTAGAAACCTTTCCCCATCACACGGTGTACCATCTTCTGGGTTTCTCATGCATGTTTTCGATGTAGGAAGATGCCCTTGAACCTGGAGATTTGGGACCCATGCGATGGGTAGCACGCAGTATTACTTTAAAGGGTCTGCGTTTGCTCACCCAACCTCACCAAACCTCTCAGCCCCAAGAGTGTCCACCCTTATGTCTCATCCAGCTGTGGGTCTAGATATGGTCAATCCAGGTTGCATCACAGACCCTGAACGAATTGTGTAAGAATTTCTCTGTCTTTCCCTGTCTTTGTTTCATGGGTTTTTAAAAGTAATTTATTTTTATAATGGGGTTTAGCTGCTTTTCACGGCTGTGTTTATGCCGCTTTACACCCACTTGACACACTAACAGAGAGATATCAATACATAGGTTTTAAGATTATTACTAGTCAGATATATTCTTGTGCGGTGAATCGGGCGTGTTGAGTCCAGTTCTCTGAGCAAGGAGTAGGTCCTGTCTATTACATATTGGGTTTATGGAACGGTATCTGAGCTAATTTGAAACTCTTGTTTTATGTATCACCCCACCTCACCTTTCCCGTTAAGCAGCCATAGTGTGTTTTCTGCATGTGTGACTCTGTTCTGTTTTGTAATTCAGTTCAAGTGTAACGGTTTTTACATTCCCTCTATAAGTGACACCTTATGAGAAGTGTCCTTTTCTGTGTGACTTATTTCACTTAGAATCGTCTTACCTAAATCCACTCATCGTGCTGCTACTAGCCTTATGACATTGATTTCATGGCTGAGTGATATTCCATTGTACATAAGGACCACAACTTTTTTATCCATTTTTCGCTCTCCTGGGATATTTAAGGTGGAATGAAGTGGAGGTCCTTGTCAACAGAGCAGCCCTAAACTTTGGGGTGCTTGTGTCTTGCTGATTTTCAATTTTCCCACTTTATCCCCCCATGCGTGGAAGTGCCCTATGCTCTCTAAGCTGTGTTTTTTAGATGTTTCAGGACACACCGTACACTTCTCCAGAGTGGCTGTTGGCGATTTACATCCCGCCCATCAGTGTAGCAAGGCTCCGATTCCTCCATGGCCTGTCCTGCATTTCTGGTTTTGACACTTTTTTCAGCATGGCCCTTTTGACCGATGGGAAGCGAGACTTCTTTGTAGCGCTGATTTGCCTTTCCAGGTTGCTTGGTTGGCCAAAAAGGGCGTATGCGTTTTTTCCTGAATATATTCAGGAAAAAACGCATACGCCCTTTTTGGCCAAGGGCATCATTGTCAACGTTTTGCCGCTTTTCATGTGCTTTAAAGGCGATTCGAATCTACCTCCTGAAATCTGTTTCCTGCAATTCTGCCTTGATTTCAAATCCTCTTCTTTGCCTTCCCTCAATATATTTGTGGACGAGAGTTATCATTTATAACTCTGCAGGTTTGTGAATTGCAGTGCCCTGAAGCTCCATTTTACAAGTCGCTTTTTTGGGAGCTGGCCGCAAAAGCGCAGGATGGCTTCAGGCCCTGTTCTGGTTCCGGGGGGCAGGCTGAGCCTGTGGTTAATTCTTCTTCCTGATGGGAAAATAGAGTGACCTGTGCCTGTCCCAACACCAAGAGCTAGTCTCTCATTGGTTCCCCGTCTTCCCGTTCATCCTCAGGACAAATTGCAACCTGTACGGAACAGGAGGTTAAAGGTGCTGAGGCTCCAAGTAGGGAGATTGCTAGTAAAGTGGCTGGAATGGCGAACCCGAGCACAAGGAGATGAGAAATGAGGTGCGTTTTAGAAACCTTTCCCCATCACACGGTGTACCATCTTCTGGGTTTCTCATGCATGTTTTCGATGTAGGAAGATGCCCTTGAACCTGGAGATTTGGGACCCATGCGATGGGTAGCACGCAGTATTACTTTAAAGGGTCTGCGTTTGCTCACCCAACCTCACCAAACCTCTCAGCCCCAAGAGTGTCCACCCTTATGTCTCATCCAGCTGTGGGTCTAGATATGGTCAATCCAGGTTGCATCACAGCCCCTGAACGAATTGTGTAAGAATTTCTCTGTCTTTCCCTGTCTTTGTTTCATGGGTTTTTAAAAGTAATTTATTTTTATAATGGGGTTTAGCTGCTTTTCACGGCTGTGTTTATGCCGCTTTACACCCACTTGACACACTAACAGAGAGATATCAATACATAGGTTTTAAGATTATTACTAGTCAGATATATTCTTGTGCGGTGAATCGGGCGTGTTGAGTCCAGTTCTCTGAGCAAGGAGTAGGTCCTGTCTATTACATATTGGGTTTATGGAACGGTATCTGAGCTAATTTGAAACTCTTGTTTTATGTATCACCCCACCTCACCTTTCCCGTTAAGCAGCCATAGTGTGTTTTCTGCATGTGTGACTCTGTTCTGTTTTGTAATTCAGTTCAAGTGTAACGGTTTTTACATTCCCTCTATAAGTGACACCTTATGAGAAGTGTCCTTTTCTGTGTGACTTATTTCACTTAGAATCGTCTTACCTAAATCCACTCATCATGCTGCTACTAGCCTTATGACATTGATTTCATGGCTGAGTGATATTCCATTGTACATAAGGACCACAAATTTTTTATCCATTTTTCGCTCTCCTGGGATATTTAAGGTGGAATGAATTGGAGGTCTTTGTCAACAGAGCAGCCCTAAACTTTGGGGTGCTTGTGTCTTGCTGATTTTCAATTTTCCCACTTTATCCCCCCATGCGTGGAAGTGCCCTATGCTCTCTAAGCTGTGTTTTTTAGATGTTTCAGGACACACCGTACACTTCTCCAGAGTGGCTGTTGGCGATTTACATCCCGCCCATCAGTGTAGCAAGGCTCCCATTTCTCCATGGCCTGTCCTGCATTTCTGGTTTTGACACTTTTTTCAGCATGGCCCTTTTGACCGATGGGAAGCGAGACTTCTTTGTAGCGCTGATTTGCCTTTCCAGGTTGCTTGGTTGGCCAAAAAGGGCGTATGCGTTTTTTCCTGAATATATTCAGGAAAAAACGCATACGCCCTTTTTGGCCAAGGGCATCATTTTCAACGTTTTGCCGCTTTTCATGTGCTTTAAAGGCGATTCGAATCTACCTCCTGAAATCTGTTTCCTGCAATTTTGCCTTGATTTCAAATCCTCTTCTTTGCCTTCCCTCAATATATTTGTGGACGTGAGTTATCATTTATAACTCTGCAGGTTTGTGAATTGCAGTGCCCTGAAGCTCCATTTTACAAGTCGCTTTTTTGGGAGCTGGCCGCAAAAGCGCAGGATGGCTTCAGGCCCTGTTCTGGTTCCGGGGGGCAGGCTGAGCCTGTGGTTAATTCTTCTTCCTGATGGGAAAATAGAGTGACCTGTGCCTGTCCCAACACCAAGAGCTAGTCTCTCATTGGTTCCCCGTCTTCCCGTTCATCCTCAGGACAAATGGCAACCTGTACGGAACAGGAGGTTAAAGGTGCTGATGCTCCAAGTAGGGAGATTGCTAGTAAAGTGGCTGGAATGGCGAACCCGAGCACAAGGAGATGAGAAATGAGGTGCGTTTTAGAAACCTTTCCCCATCACACGGTGTACCATCTTCTGGGTTTCTCATGCATGTTTTCGATGTAGGAAGATGCCCTTGAACCTGGAAATTTGGGACCCATGCGATGGGTAGCACGCAGTATTACTTTAAAGGGTCTGCGTTTGCTCACCCAACCTCACCAAACCTCTCAGCCCCAAGAGTGTCCACCCTTATGTCTCATCCAGCTGTGGGTCTAGATATGGTCAATCCAGGTTGCATCACAGCCCCTGAACGAATTGTGTAAGAATTTCTCTGTCTTTCCCTGTCTTTGTTTCATGGGTTTTTAAAAGTAATTTATTTTTATAATGGGGTTTAGCTGCTTTTCACGGCTGTGTTTATGCCGCTTTACACCCACTTGACACACTAACAGAGAGATATCAATACATAGGTTTTAAGATTATTACTAGTCAGATATATTCTTGTGCGGTGAATCGGGCGTGTTGAGTCCAGTTCTCTGAGCAAGGAGTAGGTCTTGTCTATTACATATTGGGTTTATGGAACGGTATCTGAGCTAATTTGAAACTCTTGTTTTATGTATCACCCCACCTCACCTTTCCCGTTAAGCAGCCATAGTGTGTTTTCTGCATGTGTGACTCTGTTCTGTTTTGTAATTCAGTTCAAGTGTAACGGTTTTTACATTCCCTCTATAATTGACACCTTATGAGAAGTGTCCTTTTCTGTGTGACTTATTTCACTTAGAATCGTCTTACCTAAATCCACTCATCATGCTGCTACTAGCCTTATGACATTGATTTCATGGCGGAGTGATATTCCATTGTACATAAGGACCACAACTTTTTTATCCATTTTTCGCTTTCCTGGGATATTTAAGGTGGAATGAAGTGGAGGTCTTTGTCAGCAGAGCAGCCCTAAACTTTGGGGTGCTTGTGTCTTGCTGATTTTCAATTTTCCCACTTTATCCCCCCATGAGTGGAAGTGCCCTCTGCTCTCTAAGCTGTGTTTTTTAGATGTTTCAGGACACACCGTACACTTCTCCAGAGTGGCTGTTGGCGATTTACATCCCGCCCATCAGTGTAGCAAGGCTCCCATTTCTCCATGGCCTGTCCTGCATTTCTGGTTTTGACACTTTTTTCAGCATGGCCCTTTTGACCGATGGGAAGCGAGACTTCTTTGTAGCGCTGATTTGCCTTTCCAGGTTGCTTGGTTGGCCAAAAAGGGCGTATGCGTTTTTTCCTGAATATATTCAGGAAAAAACGCATACGCCCTTTTTGGCCAAGGGCATCATTGTCAACGTTTTTCCGCTTTTCATGTGCTTTAAAGGCGATTCGAATCTACCTCCTGAAATCTGTTTCCTGCAAATCTGCCTTGATTTCAAATCCTCTTCTTTGCCTTCCCTCAATATATTTGTGGACGAGAGTTATCATTTATAACTCTGCAGGTTTGTGAATTGCAGTGCCCTGAAGCTCCATTTTACAAGTCGCTTTTTTGGGAGCTGGCCGCAAAAGCGCAGGATGGCTTCAGGCCCTGTTCTGGTTCCGGGGGGCAGGCTGAGCCTGTGGTTAATTCTTCTTCCTGATGGGAAAATAGAGTGACCTGTGCCTGTCCCAACACCAAGAGCTAGTCTCTCATTGGTTCCCCGTCTTCCCGTTCATCCTCAGGACAAATGGCAACCTGTACGGAACAGGAGGTTAAAGGTGCTGATGCTCCAAGTAGGGAGATTGCTAGTAAAGTGGCTGGAATGGCGAACCCGAGCACAAGGAGATGAGAAATGAGGTGCGTTTTAGAAACCTTTCCCCATCACACGGTGTACCATCTTCTGGGTTTCTCATGCATGTTTTCGATGTAGGAAGATGCCCTTGAACCTGGAGATTTGGGACCCATGCGATGGGTAGCACGCAGTATTACTTTAAAGGGTCTGCGTTTGCTCACCCAACCTCACCAAACCTCTCAGCCCCAAGAGTGTCCACCCTTATGTCTCATCCAGCTGTGGGTCTAGATATGGTCAATCCAGGTTGCATCACAGCCCCTGAACGAATTGTGTAAGAATTTCTCTGTCTTTCCCTGTCTTTGTTTCATGGGTTTTTAAAAGTAATTTATTTTTATAATGGGGTTTAGCTGCTTTTCACGGCTGTGTTTATGCCGCTTTACACCCACTTGACACACTAACAGAGAGATATCAATACATAGGTTTTAAGATTATTACTAGTCAGATATATTCTTGTGCGGTGAATCGGGCGTGTTGAGTCCAGTTCTCTGAGCAAGGAGTAGGTCTTGTCTATTACATATTGGGTTTATGGAACGGTATCTGAGCTAATTTGAAACTCTTGTTTTATGTATCACCCCACCTCACCTTTCCCGTTAAGCAGCCATAGTGTGTTTTCTGCATGTGTGACTCTGTTCTGTTTTGTAATTCAGTTCAAGTGTAACGGTTTTTACATTCCCTCTATAATTGACACCTTATGAGAAGTGTCCTTTTCTGTGTGACTTATTTCACTTAGAATCGTCTTACCTAAATCCACTCATCATGCTGCTACTAGCCTTATGACATTGATTTCATGGCGGAGTGATATTCCATTGTACATAAGGACCACAACTTTTTTATCCATTTTTCGCTTTCCTGGGATATTTAAGGTGGAATGAAGTGGAGGTCCTTGTCAGCAGAGCAGCCCTAAACTTTGGGGTGCTTGTGTCTTGCTGATTTTCAATTTTCCCACTTTATCCCCCCATGCGTGGAAGTGCCCTCTGCTCTCTAAGCTGTGTTTTTTAGATGTTTCAGGACACACCGTACACTTCTCCAGAGTGGCTGTTGGCGATTTACATCCCGCCCATCAGTGTAGCAAGGCTCCCATTTCTCCATGGCCTGTCCTGCATTTCTGGTTTTGACACTTTTTTCAGCATGGCCCTTTTGACCGATGGGAAGCGAGACTTCTTTGTAGCGCTGATTTGCCTTTCCAGGTTGCTTGGTTGGCCAAAAAGGGCGTATGCGTTTTTTCCTGAATATATTCAGGAAAAAACGCATACGCCCTTTTTGGCCAAGGGCATCATTGTCAACGTTTTGCCGCTTTTCATGTGCTTTAAAGGCGATTCGAATCTACCTCCTGAAATCTGTTTCCTGCAAATCTGCCTTGATTTCAAATCCTCTTCTTTGCCTTCCCTCAATATATTTGTGGACGAGAGTTATCATTTATAACTCTGCAGGTTTGTGAATTGCAGTGCCCTGAAGCTCCATTTTACAAGTCGCTTTTTTGGGAGCTGGCCGCAAAAGCGCAGGATGGCTTCAGGCCCTGT
The DNA here is from genome assembly GCF_965194825.1 of Balaenoptera physalus. Taxonomy (NCBI): domain Eukaryota; kingdom Metazoa; phylum Chordata; class Mammalia; order Artiodactyla; family Balaenopteridae; genus Balaenoptera; species Balaenoptera physalus. The sequence continues at coordinate 548,444 of NW_028126249.1, read as the reverse complement.
TCTGGTTCCGGGGGGCAGGCTGAGCCTGTGGTTAATTCTTCTTCCTGATGGGAAAATAGAGTGACCTGTGCCTGTCCCAACACCAAGAGCTAGTCTCTCATTGGTTCCCCGTCTTCCCGTTCATCCTCAGGACAAATGGCAACCTGTACGGAACAGGAGGTTAAAGGTGCTGATGCTCCAAGTAGGGAGATTGCTAGTAAAGTGGCTGGAATGGCGAACCCGAGCACAAGGAGATGAGAAATGAGGTGCGTTTTAGAAACCTTTCCCCATCACACGGTGTACCATCTTCTGGGTTTCTCATGCATGTTTTCGATGTAGGAAGATGCCCTTGAACCTGGAGATTTGGGACCCATGCGATGGGTAGCACGCAGTATTACTTTAAAGGGTCTGCGTTTGCTCACCCAACCTCACCAAACCTCTCAGCCCCAAGAGTGTCCACCCTTATGTCTCATCCAGCTGTGGGTCTAGATATGGTCAATCCAGGTTGCATCACAGCCCCTGAACGAATTGTGTAAGAATTTCTCTGTCTTTCCCTGTCTTTGTTTCATGGGTTTTTAAAAGTAATTTATTTTTATAATGGGGTTTAGCTGCTTTTCACGGCTGTGTTTATGCCGCTTTACACCCACTTGACACACTAACAGAGAGATATCAATACATAGGTTTTAAGATTATTACTAGTCAGATATATTCTTGTGCGGTGAATCGGGCGTGTTGAGTCCAGTTCTCTGAGCAAGGAGTAGGTCTTGTCTATTACATATTGGGTTTATGGAACGGTATCTGAGCTAATTTGAAACTCTTGTTTTATGTATCACCCCACCTCACCTTTCCCGTTAAGCAGCCATAGTGTGTTTTCTGCATGTGTGACTCTGTTCTGTTTTGTAATTCAGTTCAAGTGTAACGGTTTTTACATTCCCTCTATAATTGACACCTTATGAGAAGTGTCCTTTTCTGTGTGACTTATTTCACTTAGAATCGTCTTACCTAAATCCACTCATCATGCTGCTACTAGCCTTATGACATTGATTTCATGGCGGAGTGATATTCCATTGTACATAAGGACCACAACTTTTTTATCCATTTTTCGCTTTCCTGGGATATTTAAGGTGGAATGAAGTGGAGGTCCTTGTCAGCAGAGCAGCCCTAAACTTTGGGGTGCTTGTGTCTTGCTGATTTTCAATTTTCCCACTTTATCCCCCCATGCGTGGAAGTGCCCTATGCTCTCTAAGCTGTGTTTTTTAGATGTTTCAGGACACACCGTACACTTCTCCAGAGTGGCTGTTGGCGATTTACATCCCGCCCATCAGTGTAGCAAGGCTCCGATTCCTCCATGGCCTGTCCTGCATTTCTGGTTTTGACACTTTTTTCAGCATGGCCCTTTTGACCGATGGGAAGCGAGACTTCTTTGTAGCGCTGATTTGCCTTTCCAGGTTGCTTGGTTGGCCAAAAAGGGCGTATGCGTTTTTTCCTGAATATATTCAGGAAAAAACGCATACGCCCTTTTTGGCCAAGGGCATCATTGTCAACGTTTTGCCGCTTTTCATGTGCTTTAAAGGCGATTCGAATCTACCTCCTGAAATCTGTTTCCTGCAATTCTGCCTTGATTTCAAATCCTCTTCTTTGCCTTCCCTCAATATATTTGTGGACGAGAGTTATCATTTATAACTCTGCAGGTTTGTGAATTGCAGTGCCCTGAAGCTCCATTTTACAAGTCGCTTTTTTGGGAGCTGGCCGCAAAAGCGCAGGATGGCTTCAGGCCCTGTTCTGGTTCCGGGGGGCAGGCTGAGCCTGTGGTTAATTCTTCTTCCTGATGGGAAAATAGAGTGACCTGTGCCTGTCCCAACACCAAGAGCTAGTCTCTCATTGGTTCCCCGTCTTCCCGTTCATCCTCAGGACAAATGGCAACCTGTACGGAACAGGAGGTTAAAGGTGCTGAGGCTCCAAGTAGGGAGATTGCTAGTAAAGTGGCTGGAATGGCGAACCCGAGCACAAGGAGATGAGAAATGAGGTGCGTTTTAGAAACCTTTCCCCATCACACGGTGTACCATCTTCTGGGTTTCTCATGCATGTTTTCGATGTAGGAAGATGCCCTTGAACCTGGAGATTTGGGACCCATGCGATGGGTAGCACGCAGTATTACTTTAAAGGGTCTGCGTTTGCTCACCCAACCTCACCAAACCTCTCAGCCCCAAGAGTGTCCACCCTTATGTCTCATCCAGCTGTGGGTCTAGATATGGTCAATCCAGGTTGCATCACAGCCCCTGAACGAATTGTGTAAGAATTTCTCACTCTTTCCCTGTCTTTGTTTCATGGGTTTTTAAAAGTAATTTATTTTTATAATGGGGTTTAGCTGCTTTTCACGGCTGTGTTTATGCCGCTTTACACCCACTTGACACACTAACAGAGAGATATCAATACATAGGTTTTAAGATTATTACTAGTCAGTTATATTCTTGTGCGGTGAATCGGGCGTGTTGAGCCCAGTTCTCTGAGCAAGGAGTAGGTCTTGTCTATTACATATTGGGTTTATGGAACGGTATCTGAGCTAATTTGAAACTCTTGTTTTATGTATCACCCCACCTCACCTTTCCCGTTAAGCAGCCATAGTGTGTTTTCTACATGTGTGACTCTGTTTTGTTTTGTAATTCAGTTCAAGTGTAACGGTTTTTACATTCCCTCTATAAGTGACACCTTATGAGAAGTGTCCTTTTCTGTGTGACTTATTTCACTTAGAATCGTCTTACCTAAATCCACTCATCATGCTGCTACTAGCCTTATGACATTGATTTCATGGCGGAGTGATATTCCATTGTACATAAGGACCACAACTTTTTTATCCATTTTTCGCTTTCCTGGGATATTTAAGGTGGAATGAAGTGGAGGTCTTTGTCAGCAGAGCAGCCCTAAACTTTGGGGTGCTTGTGTCTTGCTGATTTTCAATTTTCCCACTTTATCCCCCCATGAGTGGAAGTGCCCTATGCTCTCTAAGCTGTGTTTTTTAGATGTTTCAGGACACACCGTACACTTCTCCAGAGTGGCTGTTGGCGATTTACATCCCACCCATCAGTGTAGCAAGGCTCCGATTCCTCCATGGCCTGTCCTGCATTTCTGGTTTTGACACTTTTTTCAGCATGGCCCTTTTGACCGATGGGAAGCGAGACTTCTTTGTAGCGCTGATTTGCCTTTCCAGGTTGCTTGGTTGGCCAAAAAGGGCGTATGCGTTTTTTCCTGAATATATTCAGGAAAAAACGCATACGCCCTTTTTGGCCAAGGGCATCATTGTCAACGTTTTGCCGCTTTTCATGTGCTTTAAAGGCGATTCGAATCTACCTCCTGAAATCTGTTTCCTGCAATTCTGCCTTGATTTCAAATCCTCTTCTTTGCCTTCCCTCAATATATTTGTGGACGAGAGTTATCATTTATAACTCTGCAGGTTTGTGAATTGCAGTGCCCTGAAGCTCCATTTTACAAGTCGCTTTTTTGGGAGCTGGCCGCAAAAGCGCAGGATGGCTTCAGGCCCTGTTCTGGTTCCGGGGGGCAGGTTGAGCCTGTGGTTAATTCTTCTTCCTGATGGGAAAATAGAGTGACCTGTGCCTGTCCCAACACCAAGAGCTAGTCTCTCATTGGTTCCCCGTCTTCCCGTTCATCCTCAGGACAAATGGCAACCTGTACGGAACAGGAGGTTAAAGGTGCTGATGCTCCAAGTAGGGAGATTGCTAGTAAAGTGGCTGGAATGGCGAACCCGAGCACAAGGAGATGAGAAATGAGGTGCGTTTTAGAAACCTTTCCCCATCACACGGTGTACCATCTTCTGGGTTTCTCATGCATGTTTTCGATGTAGGAAGATGCCCTTGAACCTGGAGATTTGGGACCCATGCGATGGGTAGCACGCAGTATTACTTTAAAGGGTCTGCGTTTGCTCACCCAACCTCACCAAACCTCTCAGCCCCAAGAGTGTCCACCCTTATGTCTCATCCAGCTGTGGGTCTAGATATGGTCAATCCAGGTTGCATCACAGCCCCTGAACGAATTGTGTAAGAATTTCTCTGTCTTTCCCTGTCTTTGTTTCATGGGTTTATAAAAGTAATGTATTTTTATAATGGGGTTTAGCTGCTTTTCACGGCTGTGTTTATGCCGCTTTACACCCACTTGACACACTAACAGAGAGATATCAATACATAGGTTTTAAGATTATTACTAGTCAGTTATATTCTTGTGCGGTGAATCGGGCGTGTTGAGCCCAGTTCTCTGAGCAAGGAGTAGGTCTTGTCTATTACATATTGGGTTTATGGAACGGTATCTGAGCTAATTTGAAACTCTTGTTTTATGTATCACCCCACCTCACCTTTCCCGTTAAGCAGCCATAGTGTGTTTTCTGCATGTGTGACTCTGTTCTGTTTTGTAATTCAGTTCAAGTGTAACGGTTTTTACATTCCCTCTATAAGGGACACCTTATGAGAAGTGTCCTTTTCTGTGTGACTTATTTCACTTAGAATCGTCTTACCTAAATCCACTCATCATGCTGCTACTAGCCTTATGACATTGATTTTATGGCTGAGTGATATTCCATTGTACATAAGGACCACAACTTTTTTATCCATTTTTCGCTTTCCTGGGATATTTAAGGTGGAATGAAGTGGAGGTCCTTGTCAACAGAGCAGCCCTAAACTTTGGGGTGCTTGTGTCTTGCTGATTTTCAATTTTCCCACTTTATCCCCCCATGCGTGGAAGTGCCCTATGCTCTCTAAGCTGTGTTTTTTAGATGTTTCAGGACACACCGTACACTTCTCCAGAGTGGCTGTTGGCGATTTACATCCCGCCCATCAGTGTAGCAAGGCTCCGATTCCTCCATGGCCTGTCCTGCATTTCTGGTTTTGACACTTTTTTCAGCATGGCCCTTTTGACCGATGGGAAGCGAGACTTCTTTGTAGCGCTGATTTGCCTTTCCAGGTTGCTTGGTTGGCCAAAAAGGGCGTATGCGTTTTTTCCTGAATATATTCAGGAAAAAACGCATACGCCCTTTTTGGCCAAGGGCATCATTGTCAACGTTTTGCCGCTTTTCATGTGCTTTAAAGGCGATTCGAATCTACCTCCTGAAATCTGTTTCCTGCAATTCTGCCTTGATTTCAAATCCTCTTCTTTGCCTTCCCTCAATATATTTGTGGACGAGAGTTATCATTTATAACTCTGCAGGTTTGTGAATTGCAGTGCCCTGAAGCTCCATTTTACAACTCGCTTTTTTGGGAGCTGGCCGCAAAAGCGCAGGATGGCTTCAGGCCCTGTTCTGGTTCCGGGGGGCAGGCTGAGCCTGTGGTTAATTCTTCTTCCTGATGGGAAAATAGAGTGACCTGTGCCTGTCCCAACACCAAGAGCTAGTCTCTCATTGGTTCCCCGTCTTCCCGTTCATCCTCAGGACAAATGGCAACCTGTACGGAACAGGAGGTTAAAGGTGCTGAGGCTCCAAGTAGGGAGATTGCTAGTAAAGTGGCTGGAATGGCGAACCCGAGCACAAGGAGATGAGAAATGAGGTGCGTTTTAGAAACCTTTCCCCATCACACGGTGTACCATCTTCTGGGTTTCTCATGCATGTTTTCGATGTAGGAAGATGCCCTTGAACCTGGAGATTTGGGACCCATGCGATGGGTAGCACGCAGTATTACTTTAAAGGGTCTGCGTTTGCTCACCCAACCTCACCAAACCTCTCAGCCCCAAGAGTGTCCACCCTTATGTCTCATCCAGCTGTGGGTCTAGATATGGTCAATCCAGGTTGCATCACAGCCCCTGAACGAATTGTGTAAGAATTTCTCTGTCTTTCCCTGTCTTTGTTTCATGGGTTTTTAAAAGTAATTTATTTTTATAATGGGGTTTAGCTGCTTTTCACGGCTGTGTTTATGCCGCTTTACACCCACTTGACACACTAACAGAGAGATATCAATACATAGGTTTTAAGATTATTACTAGTCAGATATATTCTTGTGCGGTGAATCGGGCGTGTTGAGTCCAGTTCTCTGAGCAAGGAGTAGGTCTTGTCTATTACATATTGGGTTTATGGAACGGTATCTGAGCTAATTTGAAACTCTTGTTTTATGTATCACCCCACCTCACCTTTCCCTTTAAGCAGCCATAGTGTGTTTTCTGCATGTGTGACTCTGTTCTGTTTTGTAATTCAGTTCAAGTGTAACGGTTTTTACATTCCCTCTATAAGGGACACCTTATGAGAAGTGTCCTTTTCTGTGTGACTTATTTCACTTAGAATCGTCTTACCTAAATCCACTCATCATGCTGCTACTAGCCTTATGACATTGATTTCATGGCTGAGTGATATTCCATTGTACATAAGGACCACAACTTTTTTATCCATTTTTCGCTTTCCTGGGATATTTAAGGTGGAATGAAGTGGAGGTCTTTGTCAGCAGAGCAGCCCTAAACTTTGGGGTGCTTGTGTCTTGCTGATTTTCAATTTTCCCACTTTATCCCCCCATGCGTGGAAGTGCCCTATGCTCTCTAAGCTGTGTTTTTTAGATGTTTCAGGACACACCGTACACTTCTCCAGAGTGGCTGTTGGCGATTTACATCCCGCCCATCAGTGTAGCAAGGCTCCGATTCCTCCATGGCCTGTCCTGCATTTCTGGTTTTGACACTTTTTTCAGCATGGCCCTTTTGACCGATGGGAAGCGAGACTTCTTTGTAGCGCTGATTTGCCTTTCCAGGTTGCTTGGTTGGCCAAAAAGGGCGTATGCGTTTTTTCCTGAATATATTCAGGAAAAAACGCATACGCCCTTTTTGGCCAAGGGCATCATTGTCAACGTTTTGCCGCTTTTCATGTGCTTTAAAGGCGATTCGAATCTACCTCCTGAAATCTGTTTCCTGCAATTCTGCCTTGATTTCAAATCCTCTTCTTTGCCTTCCCTCAATATATTTGTGGACGAGAGTTATCATTTATAACTCTGCAGGTTTGTGAATTGCAGTGCCCTGAAGCTCCATTTTACAAGTCGCTTTTTTGGGAGCTGGCCGCAAAAGCGCAGGATGGCTTCAGGCCCTGTTCTGGTTCCGGGGGGCAGGTTGAGCCTGTGGTTAATTCTTCTTCCTGATGGGAAAATAGAGTGACCTGTGCCTGTCCCAACACCAAGAGCTAGTCTCTCATTGGTTCCCCGTCTTCTCGTTCATCCTCAGGACAAATTGCAACCTGTACGGAACAGGAGGTTAAAGGTGCTGATGCTCCAAGTAGGGAGATTGCTAGTAAAGTGGCTGGAATGGCGAACCCGAGCACAAGGAGATGAGAAATGAGGTGCGTTTTAGAAACCTTGCCCCATCACACGGTGTACCATCTTCTGGGTTTCTCATGCATGTTTTCGATGTAGGAAGATGCCCTTGAACCTGGAGATTTGGGACCCATGCGATGGGTAGCACGCAGTATTACTTTAAAGGGTCTGCGTTTGCTCACCCAACCTCACCAAACCTCTCAGCCCCAAGAGTGTCCACCCTTATGTCTCATCCAGCTGTGGGTCTAGATATGGTCAATCCAGGTTGCATCACAGCCCCTGAACGAATTGTGTAAGAATTTCTCTCTCTTTCCCTGTCTTTGTTTCATGGGATTTTAAAAGTAATTTATTTTTATAATGGGGTTTAGCTGCTTTTCACGGCTGTGTTTATGCCGCTTTACACCCACTTGACACACTAACAGAGAGATATCAATACATAGGTTTTAAGATTATTACTAGTCAGTTATATTCTTGTGCGGTGAATCGGGCGTGTTGAGCCCAGTTCTCTGAGCAAGGAGTAGGTCTTGTCTATTACATATTGGGTTTATGGAACGGTATCTGAGCTAATTTGAAACTCTTGTTTTATGTATCACCCCACCTCACCTTTCCCGTTAAGCAGCCATAGTGTGTTTTCTGCATGTGTGACTCTGTTCTGTTTTGTAATTCAGTTCAAGTGTAACGGTTTTTACATTCCCTCTATAAGTGACACCTTATGAGAAGTGTCCTTTTCTGTGTGACTTATGTCACTTAGAATCGTCTTACCTAAATCCACTCATCATGCTGCTACTAGCCTTATGACATTGATTTCATGGCTGAGTGATATTCCATTGTACATAAGGACCACAACTTTTTTATCCATTTTTCGCTTTCCTGGGATATTTAAGGTGGAATGAAGTGGAGGTCCTTGTCAACAGAGCAGCCCTAAACTTTGGGGTGCTTGTGTCTTGCTGATTTTCAATTTTCCCACTTTATCCCCCCATGTGTGGAAGTGCCCTATGCTCTCTAAGCTGTGTTTTTTAGATGTTTCAGGACACACCGTACACTTCTCCAGAGTGGCTGTTGGCGATTTACATCCCGCCCATCAGTGTAGCAAGGCTCCGATTCCTCCATGGCCTGTCCTGCATTTCTGGTTTTGACACTTTTTTCAGCATGGCCCTTTTGACCGATGGGAAGCGAGACTTCTTTGTAGCGCTGATTTGCCTTTCCAGGTTGCTTGGTTGGCCAAAAAGGGCGTATGCGTTTTTTCCTGAATATATTCAGGAAAAAACGCATACGCCCTTTTTGGCCAAGGGCATCATTGTCAACGTTTTGCCGCTTTTCATGTGCTTTAAAGGCGATTCGAATCTACCTCCTGAAATCTGTTTCCTGCAATTCTGCCTTGATTTCAAATCCTCTTCTTTGCCTTCCCTCAATATATTTGTGGACGAGTGTTATCATTTATAACTCTGCAGGTTTGTGAATTGCAGTGCCCTGAAGCTCCATTTTACAAGTCGCTTTTTTGGGAGCTGGCCGCAAAAGCGCAGGATGGCTTCAGGCCCTGTTCTGGTTCCGGGGGGCAGGCTGAGCCTGTGGTTAATTCTTCTTCCTGATGGGAAAATAGAGTGACCTGTGCCTGTCCCAACACCAAGAGCTAGTCTCTCATTGGTTCCCCGTCTTCCCGTTCATCCTCAGGACAAATTGCAACCTGTACGGAACAGGAGGTTAAAGGTGCTGAGGCTCCAAGTAGGGAGATTGCTAGTAAAGTGGCTGGAATGGCGAACCCGAGCACAAGGAGATGAGAAATGAGGTGCGTTTTAGAAACCTTTCCCCATCACACGGTGTACCATCTTCTGGGTTTCTCATGCATGTTTTCGATGTAGGAAGATGCCCTTGAACCTGGAGATTTGGGACCCATGCGATGGGTAGCACGCAGTATTACTTTAAAGGGTCTGCGTTTGCTCACCCAACCTCACCAAACCTCTCAGCCCCAAGAGTGTCCACCCTTATGTCTCATCCAGCTGTGGGTCTAGATATGGTCAATCCAGGTTGCATCACAGCCCCTGAACGAATTGTGTAAGAATTTCTCTGTCTTTCCCTGTCTTTGTTTCATGGGTTTTTAAAAGTAATTTATTTTTATAATGGGGTTTAGCTGCTTTTCACGGCTGTGTTTATGCCGCTTTACACCCACTTGACACACTAACAGAGAGATATCAATACATAGGTTTTAAGATTATTACTAGTCAGATATATTCTTGTGCGGTGAATCGGGCGTGTTGAGTCCAGTTCTCTGAGCAAGGAGTAGGTCTTGTCTATTACATATTGGGTTTATGGAACGGTATCTGAGCTAATTTGAAACTCTTGTTTTATGTATCACCCCACCTCACCTTTCCCGTTAAGCAGCCATAGTGTGTTTTCTGCATGTGTGACTCTGTTCTGTTTTGTAATTCAGTTCAAGTGTAACGGTTTTTACATTCCCTCTATAAGGGACACCTTATGAGAAGTGTCCTTTTCTGTGTGACTTATTTCACTTAGCATCGTCTTACCTAAATCCACTCATCATGCTGCTACTAGCCTTATGACATTGATTTCATGGCTGAGTGATATTCCATTGTACATAAGGACCACAACTTTTTTATCCATTTTTCGCTTTCCTGGGATATTTAAGGTGGAATGAAGTGGAGGTCCTTGTCAACAGAGCAGCCCTAAACTTTGAGGTGCTTGTGTCTTGCTGATTTTCAATTGTCCCACTTTATCCCCCCATGCGTGGAAGTGCCCTATGCTCTCTAAGCTGTGTTTTTTAGATGTTTCAGGACACACCGTACACTTCTCCAGAGTGGCTGTTGGCGATTTACATCCCGCCCATCAGTGTAGCAAGGCTCCGATTCCTCCATGGCCTGTCCTGCATTTCTGGTTTTGACACTTTTTTCAGCATGGCCCTTTTGACCGATGGGAAGCGAGACTTCTTTGTAGCGCTGATTTGCCTTTCCAGGTTGCTTGGTTGGCCAAAAAGGGCGTATGCGTTTTTTCCTGAATATATTCAGGAAAAAACGCATACGCCCTTTTTGGCCAAGGGCATCATTGTCAACGTTTTGCCGCTTTTCATGTGCTTTAAAGGCGATTCGAATCTACCTCCTGAAATCTGTTTCCTGCAATTCTGCCTTGATTTCAAATCCTCTTCTTTGCCTTCCCTCAATATATTTGTGGACGAGAGTTATCATTTATAACTCTGCAGGTTTGTGAATTGCAGTGCCCTGAAGCTCCATTTTACAAGTCGCTTTTTTGGGAGCTGGCCGCAAAAGCGCAGGATGGCTTCAGGCCCTGTTCTGGTTCCGGGGGGCAGGCTGAGCCTGTGGTTAATTCTTCTTCCTGATGGGAAAATAGAGTGACCTGTGCCTGTCCCAACACCAAGAGCTAGTCTCTCATTGGTTCCCCGTCTTCCCGTTCATCCTCAGGACAAATTGCAACCTGTACGGAACAGGAGGTTAAAGGTGCTGAGGCTCCAAGTAGGGAGATTGCTAGTAAAGTGGCTGGAATGGCGAACCCGAGCACAAGGAGATGAGAAATGAGGTGCGTTTTAGAAACCTTTCCCCATCACACGGTGTACCATCTTCTGGGTTTCTCATGCATGTTTTCGATGTAGGAAGATGCCCTTGAACCTGGAGATTTGGGACCCATGCGATGGGTAGCACGCAGTATTACTTTAAAGGGTCTGCGTTTGCTCACCCAACCTCACCAAACCTCTCAGCCCCAAGAGTGTCCACCCTTATGTCTCATCCAGCTGTGGGTCTAGATATGGTCAATCCAGGTTGCATCACAGCCCCTGAACGAATTGTGTAAGAATTTCTCTGTCTTTCCCTGTCTTTGTTTCATGGGTTTTTAAAAGTAATTTATTTTTATAATGGGGTTTAGCTGCTTTTCACGGCTGTGTTTATGCCGCTTTACACCCACTTGACACACTAACAGAGAGATATCAATACATAGGTTTTAAGATTATTACTAGTCAGATATATTCTTGTGCGGTGAATCGGGCGTGTTGAGTCCAGTTCTCTGAGCAAGGAGTAGGTCTTGTCTATTACATATTGGGTTTATGGAACGGTATCTGAGCTAATTTGAAACTCTTGTTTTATGTATCACCCCACCTCACCTTTCCCGTTAAGCAGCCATAGTGTGTTTTCTGCATGTGTGACTCTGTTCTGTTTTGTAATTCAGTTCAAGTGTAACGGTTTTTACATTCCCTCTATAAGTGACACCTTATGAGAAGTGTCCTTTTCTGTGTGACTTATTTCACTTAGAATCGTCTTACCTAAATCCACTCATCATGCTGCTACTAGCCTTATGACATTGATTTCATGGCTGAGTGATATTCCATTGTACATAAGGACCACAACTTTTTTATCCATTTTTCGCTTTCCTGGGATATTTAAGGTGGAATGAAGTGGAGGTCCTTGTCAACAGAGCAGCCCTAAACTTTGGGGTGCTTGTGTCTTGCTGATTTTCAATTTTCCCACTTTATCCCCCCATGTGTGGAAGTGCCCTATGCTCTCTAAGCTGTGTTTTTTAGATGTTTCAGGACACACCGTACACTTCTCCAGAGTGGCTGTTGGCGATTTACATCCCGCCCATCAGTGTAGCAAGGCTCCGATTCCTCCATGGCCTGTCCTGCATTTCTGGTTTTGACACTTTTTTCAGCATGGCCCTTTTGACCGATGGGAAGCGAGACTTCTTTGTAGCGCTGATTTGCCTTTCCAGGTTGCTTGGTTGGCCAAAAAGGGCGTATGCGTTTTTTCCTGAATATATTCAGGAAAAAACGCATACGCCCTTTTTGGCCAAGGGCATCATTGTCAACGTTTTGCCGCTTTTCATGTGCTTTAAAGGCGATTCGAATCTACCTCCTGAAATCTGTTTCCTGCAATTCTGCCTTGATTTCAAATCCTCTTCTTTGCCTTCCCTCAATATATTTGTGGACGAGAGTTATCATTTATAACTCTGCAGGTTTGTGAATTGCAGTGCCCTGAAGCTCCATTTTACAAGTCGCTTTTTTGGGAGCTGGCCGCAAAAGCGCAGGATGGCTTCAGGCCCTGTTCTGGTTCCGGGGGGCAGGCTGAGCCTGTGGTTAATTCTTCTTCCTGATGGGAAAATAGAGTGACCTGTGCCTGTCCCAACACCAAGAGCTAGTCTCTCATTGGTTCCCCGTCTTCCCGTTCATCCTCAGGACAAATTGCAACCTGTACGGAACAGGAGGTTAAAGGTGCTGATGCTCCAAGTAGGGAGATTGCTAGTAAAGTGGCTGGAATGGCGAACCCGAGCACAAGGAGATGAGAAATGAGGTGCGTTTTAGAAACCTTTCCCCATCACACGGTGTACCATCTTCTGGGTTTCTCATGCATGTTTTCGATGTAGGAAGATGCCCTTGAACCTGGAGATTTGGGACCCATGCGATGGGTAGCACGCAGTATTACTTTAAAGGGTCTGCGTTTGCTCACCCAACCTCACCAAACCTCTCAGCCCCAAGAGTGTCCACCCTTATGTCTCATCCAGCTGTGGGTCTAGATATGGTCAATCCAGGTTGCATCACAGCCCCTGAACGAATTGTGTAAGAATTTCTCTGTCTTTCCCTGTCTTTGTTTCATGGGTTTTTAAAAGTAATTTATTTTTATAATGGGGTTTAGCTGCTTTTCACGGCTGTGTTTATGCCGCTTTACACCCACTTGACACACTAACAGAGAGATATCAATACATAGGTTTTAAGATTATTACTAGTCAGATATATTCTTGTGCGGTGAATCGGGCGTGTTGAGTCCAGTTCTCTGAGCAAGGAGTAGGTCCTGTCTATTACATATTGGGTTTATGGAACGGTATCTGAGCTAATTTGAAACTCTTGTTTTATGTATCACCCCACCTCACCTTTCCCGTTAAGCAGCCATAGTGTGTTTTCTGCATGTGTGACTCTGTTCTGTTTTGTAATTCAGTTCAAGTGTAACGGTTTTTACATTCCCTCTATAAGTGACACCTTATGAGAAGTGTCCTTTTCTGTGTGACTTATTTCACTTAGAATCGTCTTACCTAAATCCACTCATCATGCTGCTACTAGCCTTATGACATTGATTTCATGGCTGAGTGATATTCCATTGTACATAAGGACCACAAATTTTTTATCCATTTTTCGCTCTCCTGGGATATTTAAGGTGGAATGAATTGGAGGTCTTTGTCAACAGAGCAGCCCTAAAGTTTGGGGTGCTTGTGTCTTGCTGATTTTCAATTTTCCCACTTTATCCCCCCATGCGTGGAAGTGCCCTATGCTCTCTAAGCTGTGTTTTTTAGATGTTTCAGGACACACCGTACACTTCTCCAGAGTGGCTGTTGGCGATTTACATCCCGCCCATCAGTGTAGCAAGGCTCCCATTTCTCCATGGCCTGTCCTGCATTTCTGGTTTTGACACTTTTTTCAGCATGGCCCTTTTGACCGATGGGAAGCGAGACTTCTTTGTAGCGCTGATTTGCCTTTCCAGGTTGCTTGGTTGGCCAAAAAGGGCGTATGCGTTTTTTCCTGAATATATTCAGGAAAAAACGCATACGCCCTTTTTGGCCAAGGGCATCATTGTCAACGTTTTGCCGCTTTTCATGTGCTTTAAAGGCGATTCGAATCTACCTACTGAAATCTGTTTCCTGCAATTCTGCCTTGATTTCAAATCCTCTTCTTTGCCTTCCCTCAATATATTTGTGGACGTGAGTTATCATTTATAACTCTGCAGGTTTGTGAATTGCAGTGCCCTGAAGCTCCATTTTACAAGTCGCTTTTTTGGGAGCTGGCCGCAAAAGCGCAGGATGGCTTCAGGCCCTGTTCTGGTTCCGGGGGTCAGGCTGAGCCTGTCGTTAATTCTTCTTCCTGATGGGAAAATAGAGTGACCTGTGCCTGTCCCAACACCAAGAGCTAGTCTCTCATTGGTTCCCCGTCTTCCCGTTCATCCTCAGGACAAATTGCAACCTGTACGGAACAGGAGGTTAAAGGTGCTGATGCTCCAAGTAGGGAGATTGCTAGTAAAGTGGCTGGAATGGCGAACCCGAGCACAAGGAGATGAGAAATGAGGTGCGTTTTAGAAACCTTTCCCCATCACACGGTGTACCATCTTCTGGGTTTCTCATGCATGTTTTCGATGTAGGAAGATGCCCTTGAACCTGGAGATTTGGGACCCATGCGATGGGTAGCACGCAGTATTACTTTAAAGGGTCTGCGTTTGCTCACCCAACCTCACCAAACCTCTCAGCCCCAAGAGTGTCCACCCTTATGTCTCATCCAGCTGTGGGTCTAGATATGGTCAATCCAGGTTGCATCACAGCCCCTGAACGAATTGTGTAAGAATTTCTCTGTCTTTCCCTGTCTTTGTTTCATGGGTTTTTAAAAGTAATTTATTTTTATAATGGGGTTTAGCTGCTTTTCACGGCTGTGTTTATGCCGCTTTACACCCACTTGACACACTAACAGAGAGATATCAATACATAGGTTTTAAGATTATTACTAGTCAGATATATTCTTGTGCGGTGAATCGGGCGTGTTGAGTCCAGTTCTCTGAGCAAGGAGTAGGTCTTGTCTATTACATATTGGGTTTATGGAACGGTATCTGAGCTAATTTGAAACTCTTGTTTTATGTATCACCCCACCTCACCTTTCCCGTTAAGCAGCCATAGTGTGTTTTCTGCATGTGTGACTCTGTTCTGTTTTGTAATTCAGTTCAAGTGTAACGGTTTTTACATTCCCTCTATAAGGGACACCTTATGAGAAGTGTCCTTTTCTGTGTGACTTATTTCACTTAGCATCGTCTTACCTAAATCCACTCATCATGCTGCTACTAGCCTTATGACATTGATTTCATGGCTGAGTGATATTCCATTGTACATAAGGACCACAACTTTTTTATCCATTTTTCGCTTTCCTGGGATATTTAAGGTGGAATGAAGTGGAGGTCCTTGTCAACAGAGCAGCCCTAAACTTTGAGGTACTTGTGTCTTGCTGATTTTCAATTGTCCCACTTTATCCCCCCATGCGTGGAAGTGCCCTATGCTCTCTAAGCTGTGTTTTTTAGATGTTTCAGGACACACCGTACACTTCTCCAGAGTGGCTGTTGGCGATTTACATCCCGCCCATCAGTGTAGCAAGGCTCCGATTCCTCCATGGCCTGTCCTGCATTTCTGGTTTTGACACTTTTTTCAGCATGGCCCTTTTGACCGATGGGAAGCGAGACTTCTTTGTAGCGCTGATTTGCCTTTCCAGGTTGCTTGGTTGGCCAAAAAGGGCGTATGCGTTTTTTCCTGAATATATTCAGGAAAAAACGCATACGCCCTTTTTGGCCAAGGGCATCATTGTCAACGTTTTGCCGCTTTTCATGTGCTTTAAAGGCGATTCGAATCTACCTCCTGAAATCTGTTTCCTGCAATTCTGCCTTGATTTCAAATCCTCTTCTTTGCCTTCCCTCAATATATTTGTGGACGAGAGTTATCATTTATAACTCTGCAGGTTTGTGAATTGCAGTGCCCTGAAGCTCCATTTTACAAGTCGCTTTTTTGGGAGCTGGCCGCAAAAGCGCAGGATGGCTTCAGGCCCTGTTCTGGTTCCGGGGGGCAGGCTGAGCCTGTGGTTAATTCTTCTTCCTGATGGGAAAATAGAGTGACCTGTGCCTGTCCCAACACCAAGAGCTAGTCTCTCATTGGTTCCCCGTCTTCCCGTTCATCCTCAGGACAAATTGCAACCTGTACGGAACAGGAGGTTAAAGGTGCTGAGGCTCCAAGTAGGGAGATTGCTAGTAAAGTGGCTGGAATGGCGAACCCGAGCACAAGGAGATGAGAAATGAGGTGCGTTTTAGAAACCTTTCCCCATCACACGGTGTACCATCTTCTGGGTTTCTCATGCATGTTTTCGATGTAGGAAGATGCCCTTGAACCTGGAGATTTGGGACCCATGCGATGGGTAGCACGCAGTATTACTTTAAAGGGTCTGCGTTTGCTCACCCAACCTCACCAAACCTCTCAGCCCCAAGAGTGTCCACCCTTATGTCTCATCCAGCTGTGGGTCTAGATATGGTCAATCCAGGTTGCATCACAGCCCCTGAACGAATTGTGTAAGAATTTCTCTGTCTTTCCCTGTCTTTGTTTCATGGGTTTTTAAAAGTAATTTATTTTTATAATGGGGTTTAGCTGCTTTTCACGGCTGTGTTTATGCCGCTTTACACCCACTTGACACACTAACAGAGAGATATCAATACATAGGTTTTAAGATTATTACTAGTCAGATATATTCTTGTGCGGTGAATCGGGCGTGTTGAGTCCAGTTCTCTGAGCAAGGAGTAGGTCTTGTCTATTACATATTGGGTTTATGGAACGGTATCTGAGCTAATTTGAAACTCTTGTTTTATGTATCACCCCACCTCACCTTTCCCGTTAAGCAGCCATAGTGTGTTTTCTGCATGTGTGACTCTGTTCTGTTTTGTAATTCAGTTCAAGTGTAACGGTTTTTACATTCCCTCTATAAGTGACACCTTATGAGAAGTGTCCTTTTCTGTGTGACTTATTTCACTTAGAATCGTCTTACCTAAATCCACTCATCATGCTGCTACTAGCCTTATGACATTGATTTCATGGCTGAGTGATATTCCATTGTACATAAGGACCACAACTTTTTTATCCATTTTTCGCTTTCCTGGGATATTTAAGGTGGAATGAAGTGGAGGTCCTTGTCAACAGAGCAGCCCTAAACTTTGGGGTGCTTGTGTCTTGCTGATTTTCAATTTTCCCACTTTATCCCCCCATGTGTGGAAGTGCCCTATGCTCTCTAAGCTGTGTTTTTTAGATGTTTCAGGACACACCGTACACTTCTCCAGAGTGGCTGTTGGCGATTTACATCCCGCCCATCAGTGTAGCAAGGCTCCGATTCCTCCATGGCCTGTCCTGCATTTCTGGTTTTGACACTTTTTTCAGCATGGCCCTTTTGACCGATGGGAAGCGAGACTTCTTTGTAGCGCTGATTTGCCTTTCCAGGTTGCTTGGTTGGCCAAAAAGGGCGTATGCGTTTTTTCCTGAATATATTCAGGAAAAAACGCATACGCCCTTTTTGGCCAAGGGCATCATTGTCAACGTTTTGCCGCTTTTCATGTGCTTTAAAGGCGATTCGAATCTACCTCCTGAAATCTGTTTCCTGCAATTCTGCCTTGATTTCAAATCCTCTTCTTTGCCTTCCCTCAATATATTTGTGGACGAGAGTTATCATTTATAACTCTGCAGGTTTGTGAATTGCAGTGCCCTGAAGCTCCATTTTACAAGTCGCTTTTTTGGGAGCTGGCCGCAAAAGCGCAGGATGGCTTCAGGCCCTGTTCTGGTTCCGGGGGGCAGGCTGAGCCTGTGGTTAATTCTTCTTCCTGATGGGAAAATAGAGTGACCTGTGCCTGTCCCAACACCAAGAGCTAGTCTCTCATTGGTTCCCCGTCTTCCCGTTCATCCTCAGGACAAATTGCAACCTGTACGGAACAGGAGGTTAAAGGTGCTGATGCTCCAAGTAGGGAGATTGCTAGTAAAGTGGCTGGAATGGCGAACCCGAGCACAAGGAGATGAGAAATGAGGTGCGTTTTAGAAACCTTTCCCCATCACACGGTGTACCATCTTCTGGGTTTCTCATGCATGTTTTCGATGTAGGAAGATGCCCTTGAACCTGGAGATTTGGGACCCATGCGATGGGTAGCACGCAGTATTACTTTAAAGGGTCTGCGTTTGCTCACCCAACCTCACCAAACCTCTCAGCCCCAAGAGTGTCCACCCTTATGTCTCATCCAGCTGTGGGTCTAGATATGGTCAATCCAGGTTGCATCACAGCCCCTGAACGAATTGTGTAAGAATTTCTCTGTCTTTCCCTGTCTTTGTTTCATGGGTTTTTAAAAGTAATTTATTTTTATAATGGGGTTTAGCTGCTTTTCACGGCTGTGTTTATGCCGCTTTACACCCACTTGACACACTAACAGAGAGATATCAATACATAGGTTTTAAGATTATTACTAGTCAGATATATTCTTGTGCGGTGAATCGGGCGTGTTGAGTCCAGTTCTCTGAGCAAGGAGTAGGTCCTGTCTATTACATATTGGGTTTATGGAACGGTATCTGAGCTAATTTGAAACTCTTGTTTTATGTATCACCCCACCTCACCTTTCCCGTTAAGCAGCCATAGTGTGTTTTCTGCATGTGTGACTCTGTTCTGTTTTGTAATTCAGTTCAAGTGTAACGGTTTTTACATTCCCTCTATAAGTGACACCTTATGAGAAGTGTCCTTTTCTGTGTGACTTATGTCACTTAGAATCGTCTTACCTAAATCCACTCATCATGCTGCTACTAGCCTTATGACATTGATTTCATGGCTGAGTGATATTCCATTGTACATAAGGACCACAACTTTTTTATCCATTTTTCGCTTTCCTGGGATATTTAAGGTGGAATGAAGTGGAGGTCCTTGTCAACAGAGCAGCCCTAAACTTTGGGGTGCTTGTGTCTTGCTGATTTTCAATTTTCCCACTTTATCCCCCCATGTGTGGAAGTGCCCTATGCTCTCTAAGCTGTGTTTTTTAGATGTTTCAGGACACACCGTACACTTCTCCAGAGTGGCTGTTGGCGATTTACATCCCGCCCATCAGTGTAGCAAGGCTCCGATTCCTCCATGGCCTGTCCTGCATTTCTGGTTTTGACACTTTTTTCAGCATGGCCCTTTTGACCGATGGGAAGCGAGACTTCTTTGTAGCGCTGATTTGCCTTTCCAGGTTGCTTGGTTGGCCAAAAAGGGCGTATGCGTTTTTTCCTGAATATATTCAGGAAAAAACGCATACGCCCTTTTTGGCCAAGGGCATCATTGTCAACGTTTTGCCGCTTTTCATGTGCTTTAAAGGCGATTCGAATCTACCTCCTGAAATCTGTTTCCTGCAATTCTGCCTTGATTTCAAATCCTCTTCTTTGCCTTCCCTCAATATATTTGTGGACGAGTGTTATCATTTATAACTCTGCAGGTTTGTGAATTGCAGTGCCCTGAAGCTCCATTTTACAAGTCGCTTTTTTGGGAGCTGGCCGCAAAAGCGCAGGATGGCTTCAGGCCCTGTTCTGGTTCCGGGGGGCAGGCTGAGCCTGTGGTTAATTCTTCTTCCTGATGGGAAAATAGAGTGACCTGTGCCTGTCCCAACACCAAGAGCTAGTCTCTCATTGGTTCCCCGTCTTCCCGTTCATCCTCAGGACAAATTGCAACCTGTACGGAACAGGAGGTTAAAGGTGCTGAGGCTCCAAGTAGGGAGATTGCTAGTAAAGTGGCTGGAATGGCGAACCCGAGCACAAGGAGATGAGAAATGAGGTGCGTTTTAGAAACCTTTCCCATCACACGGTGTACCATCTTCTGGGTTTCTCATGCATGTTTTCGATGTAGGAAGATGCCCTTGAACCTGGAGATTTGGGACCCATGCGATGGGTAGCACGCAGTATTACTTTAAAGGGTCTGCGTTTGCTCACCCAACCTCACCAAACCTCTCAGCCCCAAGAGTGTCCACCCTTATGTCTCATCCAGCTGTGGGTCTAGATATGGTCAATCCAGGTTGCATCACAGCCCCTGAACGAATTGTGTAAGAATTTCTCTGTCTTTCCCTGTCTTTGTTTCATGGGTTTTTAAAAGTAATTTATTTTTATAATGGGGTTTAGCTGCTTTTCACGGCTGTGTTTATGCCGCTTTACACCCACTTGACACACTAACAGAGAGATATCAATACATAGGTTTTAAGATTATTACTAGTCAGATATATTCTTGTGCGGTGAATCGGGCGTGTTGAGTCCAGTTCTCTGAGCAAGGAGTAGGTCTTGTCTATTACATATTGGGTTTATGGAACGGTATCTGAGCTAATTTGAAACTCTTGTTTTATGTATCACCCCACCTCACCTTTCCCGTTAAGCAGCCATAGTGTGTTTTCTGCATGTGTGACTCTGTTCTGTTTTGTAATTCAGTTCAAGTGTAACGGTTTTTACATTCCCTCTATAAGGGACACCTTATGAGAAGTGTCCTTTTCTGTGTGACTTATTTCACTTAGCATCGTCTTACCTAAATCCACTCATCATGCTGCTACTAGCCTTATGACATTGATTTCATGGCTGAGTGATATTCCATTGTACATAAGGACCACAACTTTTTTATCCAT
The DNA here is from genome assembly GCF_965194825.1 of Balaenoptera physalus. Taxonomy (NCBI): domain Eukaryota; kingdom Metazoa; phylum Chordata; class Mammalia; order Artiodactyla; family Balaenopteridae; genus Balaenoptera; species Balaenoptera physalus. The sequence continues at coordinate 528,007 of NW_028126249.1, read as the reverse complement.
TTTTCGCTTTCCTGGGATATTTAAGGTGGAATGAAGTGGAGGTCCTTGTCAACAGAGCAGCCCTAAACTTTGAGGTGCTTGTGTCTTGCTGATTTTCAATTGTCCCACTTTATCCCCCCATGCGTGGAAGTGCCCTATGCTCTCTAAGCTGTGTTTTTTAGATGTTTCAGGACACACCGTACACTTCTCCAGAGTGGCTGTTGGCGATTTACATCCCGCCCATCAGTGTAGCAAGGCTCCGATTCCTCCATGGCCTGTCCTGCATTTCTGGTTTTGACACTTTTTTCAGCATGGCCCTTTTGACCGATGGGAAGCGAGACTTCTTTGTAGCGCTGATTTGCCTTTCCAGGTTGCTTGGTTGGCCAAAAAGGGCGTATGCGTTTTTTCCTGAATATATTCAGGAAAAAACGCATACGCCCTTTTTGGCCAAGGGCATCATTGTCAACGTTTTGCCGCTTTTCATGTGCTTTAAAGGCGATTCGAATCTACCTCCTGAAATCTGTTTCCTGCAATTCTGCCTTGATTTCAAATCCTCTTCTTTGCCTTCCCTCAATATATTTGTGGACGAGAGTTATCATTTATAACTCTGCAGGTTTGTGAATTGCAGTGCCCTGAAGCTCCATTTTACAAGTCGCTTTTTTGGGAGCTGGCCGCAAAAGCGCAGGATGGCTTCAGGCCCTGTTCTGGTTCCGGGGGGCAGGCTGAGCCTGTGGTTAATTCTTCTTCCTGATGGGAAAATAGAGTGACCTGTGCCTGTCCCAACACCAAGAGCTAGTCTCTCATTGGTTCCCCGTCTTCCCGTTCATCCTCAGGACAAATTGCAACCTGTACGGAACAGGAGGTTAAAGGTGCTGAGGCTCCAAGTAGGGAGATTGCTAGTAAAGTGGCTGGAATGGCGAACCCGAGCACAAGGAGATGAGAAATGAGGTGCGTTTTAGAAACCTTTCCCCATCACACGGTGTACCATCTTCTGGGTTTCTCATGCATGTTTTCGATGTAGGAAGATGCCCTTGAACCTGGAGATTTGGGACCCATGCGATGGGTAGCACGCAGTATTACTTTAAAGGGTCTGCGTTTGCTCACCCAACCTCACCAAACCTCTCAGCCCCAAGAGTGTCCACCCTTATGTCTCATCCAGCTGTGGGTCTAGATATGGTCAATCCAGGTTGCATCACAGCCCCTGAACGAATTGTGTAAGAATTTCTCTGTCTTTCCCTGTCTTTGTTTCATGGGTTTTTAAAAGTAATTTATTTTTATAATGGGGTTTAGCTGCTTTTCACGGCTGTGTTTATGCCGCTTTACACCCACTTGACACACTAACAGAGAGATATCAATACATAGGTTTTAAGATTATTACTAGTCAGATATATTCTTGTGCGGTGAATCGGGCGTGTTGAGTCCAGTTCTCTGAGCAAGGAGTAGGTCTTGTCTATTACATATTGGGTTTATGGAACGGTATCTGAGCTAATTTGAAACTCTTGTTTTATGTATCACCCCACCTCACCTTTCCCGTTAAGCAGCCATAGTGTGTTTTCTGCATGTGTGACTCTGTTCTGTTTTGTAATTCAGTTCAAGTGTAACGGTTTTTACATTCCCTCTATAAGTGACACCTTATGAGAAGTGTCCTTTTCTGTGTGACTTATTTCACTTAGAATCGTCTTACCTAAATCCACTCATCATGCTGCTACTAGCCTTATGACATTGATTTCATGGCTGAGTGATATTCCATTGTACATAAGGACCACAACTTTTTTATCCATTTTTCGCTTTCCTGGGATATTTAAGGTGGAATGAAGTGGAGGTCCTTGTCAACAGAGCAGCCCTAAACTTTGGGGTGCTTGTGTCTTGCTGATTTTCAATTTTCCCACTTTATCCCCCCATGTGTGGAAGTGCCCTATGCTCTCTAAGCTGTGTTTTTTAGATGTTTCAGGACACACCGTACACTTCTCCAGAGTGGCTGTTGGCGATTTACATCCCGCCCATCAGTGTAGCAAGGCTCCGATTCCTCCATGGCCTGTCCTGCATTTCTGGTTTTGACACTTTTTTCAGCATGGCCCTTTTGACCGATGGGAAGCGAGACTTCTTTGTAGCGCTGATTTGCCTTTCCAGGTTGCTTGGTTGGCCAAAAAGGGCGTATGCGTTTTTTCCTGAATATATTCAGGAAAAAACGCATACGCCCTTTTTGGCCAAGGGCATCATTGTCAACGTTTTGCCGCTTTTCATGTGCTTTAAAGGCGATTCGAATCTACCTCCTGAAATCTGTTTCCTGCAATTCTGCCTTGATTTCAAATCCTCTTCTTTGCCTTCCCTCAATATATTTGTGGACGAGAGTTATCATTTATAACTCTGCAGGTTTGTGAATTGCAGTGCCCTGAAGCTCCATTTTACAAGTCGCTTTTTTGGGAGCTGGCCGCAAAAGCGCAGGATGGCTTCAGGCCCTGTTCTGGTTCCGGGGGGCAGGCTGAGCCTGTGGTTAATTCTTCTTCCTGATGGGAAAATAGAGTGACCTGTGCCTGTCCCAACACCAAGAGCTAGTCTCTCATTGGTTCCCCGTCTTCCCGTTCATCCTCAGGACAAATTGCAACCTGTACGGAACAGGAGGTTAAAGGTGCTGATGCTCCAAGTAGGGAGATTGCTAGTAAAGTGGCTGGAATGGCGAACCCGAGCACAAGGAGATGAGAAATGAGGTGCGTTTTAGAAACCTTTCCCCATCACACGGTGTACCATCTTCTGGGTTTCTCATGCATGTTTTCGATGTAGGAAGATGCCCTTGAACCTGGAGATTTGGGACCCATGCGATGGGTAGCACGCAGTATTACTTTAAAGGGTCTGCGTTTGCTCACCCAACCTCACCAAACCTCTCAGCCCCAAGAGTGTCCACCCTTATGTCTCATCCAGCTGTGGGTCTAGATATGGTCAATCCAGGTTGCATCACAGCCCCTGAACGAATTGTGTAAGAATTTCTCTGTCTTTCCCTGTCTTTGTTTCATGGGTTTTTAAAAGTAATTTATTTTTATAATGGGGTTTAGCTGCTTTTCACGGCTGTGTTTATGCCGCTTTACACCCACTTGACACACTAACAGAGAGATATCAATACATAGGTTTTAAGATTATTACTAGTCAGATATATTCTTGTGCGGTGAATCGGGCGTGTTGAGTCCAGTTCTCTGAGCAAGGAGTAGGTCCTGTCTATTACATATTGGGTTTATGGAACGGTATCTGAGCTAATTTGAAACTCTTGTTTTATGTATCACCCCACCTCACCTTTCCCGTTAAGCAGCCATAGTGTGTTTTCTGCATGTGTGACTCTGTTCTGTTTTGTAATTCAGTTCAAGTGTAACGGTTTTTACATTCCCTCTATAAGTGACACCTTATGAGAAGTGTCCTTTTCTGTGTGACTTATTTCACTTAGAATCGTCTTACCTAAATCCACTCATCATGCTGCTACTAGCCTTATGACATTGATTTCATGGCTGAGTGATATTCCATTGTACATAAGGACCACAAATTTTTTATCCATTTTTCGCTCTCCTGGGATATTTAAGGTGGAATGAATTGGAGGTCTTTGTCAACAGAGCAGCCCTAAAGTTTGGGGTGCTTGTGTCTTGCTGATTTTCAATTTTCCCACTTTATCCCCCCATGCGTGGAAGTGCCCTATGCTCTCTAAGCTGTGTTTTTTAGATGTTTCAGGACACACCGTACACTTCTCCAGAGTGGCTGTTGGCGATTTACATCCCGCCCATCAGTGTAGCAAGGCTCCCATTTCTCCATGGCCTGTCCTGCATTTCTGGTTTTGACACTTTTTTCAGCATGGCCCTTTTGACCGATGGGAAGCGAGACTTCTTTGTAGCGCTGATTTGCCTTTCCAGGTTGCTTGGTTGGCCAAAAAGGGCGTATGCGTTTTTTCCTGAATATATTCAGGAAAAAACGCATACGCCCTTTTTGGCCAAGGGCATCATTGTCAACGTTTTGCCGCTTTTCATGTGCTTTAAAGGCGATTCGAATCTACCTACTGAAATCTGTTTCCTGCAATTCTGCCTTGATTTCAAATCCTCTTCTTTGCCTTCCCTCAATATATTTGTGGACGTGAGTTATCATTTATAACTCTGCAGGTTTGTGAATTGCAGTGCCCTGAAGCTCCATTTTACAAGTCGCTTTTTTGGGAGCTGGCCGCAAAAGCGCAGGATGGCTTCAGGCCCTGTTCTGGTTCCGGGGGGCAGGCTGAGCCTGTCGTTAATTCTTCTTCCTGATGGGAAAATAGAGTGACCTGTGCCTGTCCCAACACCAAGAGCTAGTCTCTCATTGGTTCCCCGTCTTCCCGTTCATCCTCAGGACAAATTGCAACCTGTACGGAACAGGAGGTTAAAGGTGCTGATGCTCCAAGTAGGGAGATTGCTAGTAAAGTGGCTGGAATGGCGAACCCGAGCACAAGGAGATGAGAAATGAGGTGCGTTTTAGAAACCTTTCCCCATCACACGGTGTACCATCTTCTGGGTTTCTCATGCATGTTTTCGATGTAGGAAGATGCCCTTGAACCTGGAGATTTGGGACCCATGCGATGGGTAGCACGCAGTATTACTTTAAAGGGTCTGCGTTTGCTCACCCAACCTCACCAAACCTCTCAGCCCCAAGAGTGTCCACCCTTATGTCTCATCCAGCTGTGGGTCTAGATATGGTCAATCCAGGTTGCATCACAGCCCCTGAACGAATTGTGTAAGAATTTCTCTGTCTTTCCCTGTCTTTGTTTCATGGGTTTTTAAAAGTAATTTATTTTTATAATGGGGTTTAGCTGCTTTTCACGGCTGTGTTTATGCCGCTTTACACCCACTTGACACACTAACAGAGAGATATCAATACATAGGTTTTAAGATTATTACTAGTCAGATATATTCTTGTGCGGTGAATCGGGCGTGTTGAGTCCAGTTCTCTGAGCAAGGAGTAGGTCTTGTCTATTACATATTGGGTTTATGGAACGGTATCTGAGCTAATTTGAAACTCTTGTTTTATGTATCACCCCACCTCACCTTTCCCGTTAAGCAGCCATAGTGTGTTTTCTGCATGTGTGACTCTGTTCTGTTTTGTAATTCAGTTCAAGTGTAACGGTTTTTACATTCCCTCTATAAGGGACACCTTATGAGAAGTGTCCTTTTCTGTGTGACTTATTTCACTTAGCATCGTCTTACCTAAATCCACTCATCATGCTGCTACTAGCCTTATGACATTGATTTCATGGCTGAGTGATATTCCATTGTACATAAGGACCACAACTTTTTTATCCATTTTTCGCTTTCCTGGGATATTTAAGGTGGAATGAAGTGGAGGTCCTTGTCAACAGAGCAGCCCTAAACTTTGAGGTGCTTGTGTCTTGCTGATTTTCAATTGTCCCACTTTATCCCCCCATGCGTGGAAGTGCCCTATGCTCTCTAAGCTGTGTTTTTTAGATGTTTCAGGACACACCGTACACTTCTCCAGAGTGGCTGTTGGCGATTTACATCCCGCCCATCAGTGTAGCAAGGCTCCGATTCCTCCATGGCCTGTCCTGCATTTCTGGTTTTGACACTTTTTTCAGCATGGCCCTTTTGACCGATGGGAAGCGAGACTTCTTTGTAGCGCTGATTTGCCTTTCCAGGTTGCTTGGTTGGCCAAAAAGGGCGTATGCGTTTTTTCCTGAATATATTCAGGAAAAAACGCATACGCCCTTTTTGGCCAAGGGCATCATTGTCAACGTTTTGCCGCTTTTCATGTGCTTTAAAGGCGATTCGAATCTACCTCCTGAAATCTGTTTCCTGCAATTCTGCCTTGATTTCAAATCCTCTTCTTTGCCTTCCCTCAATATATTTGTGGACGAGAGTTATCATTTATAACTCTGCAGGTTTGTGAATTGCAGTGCCCTGAAGCTCCATTTTACAAGTCGCTTTTTTGGGAGCTGGCCGCAAAAGCGCAGGATGGCTTCAGGCCCTGTTCTGGTTCCGGGGGGCAGGCTGAGCCTGTGGTTAATTCTTCTTCCTGATGGGAAAATAGAGTGACCTGTGCCTGTCCCAACACCAAGAGCTAGTCTCTCATTGGTTCCCCGTCTTCCCGTTCATCCTCAGGACAAATTGCAACCTGTACGGAACAGGAGGTTAAAGGTGCTGAGGCTCCAAGTAGGGAGATTGCTAGTAAAGTGGCTGGAATGGCGAACCCGAGCACAAGGAGATGAGAAATGAGGTGCGTTTTAGAAACCTTTCCCCATCACACGGTGTACCATCTTCTGGGTTTCTCATGCATGTTTTCGATGTAGGAAGATGCCCTTGAACCTGGAGATTTGGGACCCATGCGATGGGTAGCACGCAGTATTACTTTAAAGGGTCTGCGTTTGCTCACCCAACCTCACCAAACCTCTCAGCCCCAAGAGTGTCCACCCTTATGTCTCATCCAGCTGTGGGTCTAGATATGGTCAATCCAGGTTGCATCACAGCCCCTGAACGAATTGTGTAAGAATTTCTCTGTCTTTCCCTGTCTTTGTTTCATGGGTTTTTAAAAGTAATTTATTTTTATAATGGGGTTTAGCTGCTTTTCACGGCTGTGTTTATGCCGCTTTACACCCACTTGACACACTAACAGAGAGATATCAATACATAGGTTTTAAGATTATTACTAGTCAGATATATTCTTGTGCGGTGAATCGGGCGTGTTGAGTCCAGTTCTCTGAGCAAGGAGTAGGTCTTGTCTATTACATATTGGGTTTATGGAACGGTATCTGAGCTAATTTGAAACTCTTGTTTTATGTATCACCCCACCTCACCTTTCCCGTTAAGCAGCCATAGTGTGTTTTCTGCATGTGTGACTCTGTTCTGTTTTGTAATTCAGTTCAAGTGTAACGGTTTTTACATTCCCTCTATAAGTGACACCTTATGAGAAGTGTCCTTTTCTGTGTGACTTATTTCACTTAGAATCGTCTTACCTAAATCCACTCATCATGCTGCTACTAGCCTTATGACATTGATTTCATGGCTGAGTGATATTCCATTGTACATAAGGACCACAACTTTTTTATCCATTTTTCGCTTTCCTGGGATATTTAAGGTGGAATGAAGTGGAGGTCCTTGTCAACAGAGCAGCCCTAAACTTTGGGGTGCTTGTGTCTTGCTGATTTTCAATTTTCCCACTTTATCCCCCCATGTGTGGAAGTGCCCTATGCTCTCTAAGCTGTGTTTTTTAGATGTTTCAGGACACACCGTACACTTCTCCAGAGTGGCTGTTGGCGATTTACATCCCGCCCATCAGTGTAGCAAGGCTCCGATTCCTCCATGGCCTGTCCTGCATTTCTGGTTTTGACACTTTTTTCAGCATGGCCCTTTTGACCGATGGGAAGCGAGACTTCTTTGTAGCGCTGATTTGCCTTTCCAGGTTGCTTGGTTGGCCAAAAAGGGCGTATGCGTTTTTTCCTGAATATATTCAGGAAAAAACGCATACGCCCTTTTTGGCCAAGGGCATCATTGTCAACGTTTTGCCGCTTTTCATGTGCTTTAAAGGCGATTCGAATCTACCTCCTGAAATCTGTTTCCTGCAATTCTGCCTTGATTTCAAATCCTCTTCTTTGCCTTCCCTCAATATATTTGTGGACGAGAGTTATCATTTATAACTCTGCAGGTTTGTGAATTGCAGTGCCCTGAAGCTCCATTTTACAAGTCGCTTTTTTGGGAGCTGGCCGCAAAAGCGCAGGATGGCTTCAGGCCCTGTTCTGGTTCCGGGGGGCAGGCTGAGCCTGTGGTTAATTCTTCTTCCTGATGGGAAAATAGAGTGACCTGTGCCTGTCCCAACACCAAGAGCTAGTCTCTCATTGGTTCCCCGTCTTCCCGTTCATCCTCAGGACAAATTGCAACCTGTACGGAACAGGAGGTTAAAGGTGCTGATGCTCCAAGTAGGGAGATTGCTAGTAAAGTGGCTGGAATGGCGAACCCGAGCACAAGGAGATGAGAAATGAGGTGCGTTTTAGAAACCTTTCCCCATCACACGGTGTACCATCTTCTGGGTTTCTCATGCATGTTTTCGATGTAGGAAGATGCCCTTGAACCTGGAGATTTGGGACCCATGCGATGGGTAGCACGCAGTATTACTTTAAAGGGTCTGCGTTTGCTCACCCAACCTCACCAAACCTCTCAGCCCCAAGAGTGTCCACCCTTATGTCTCATCCAGCTGTGGGTCTAGATATGGTCAATCCAGGTTGCATCACAGCCCCTGAACGAATTGTGTAAGAATTTCTCTGTCTTTCCCTGTCTTTGTTTCATGGGTTTTTAAAAGTAATTTATTTTTATAATGGGGTTTAGCTGCTTTTCACGGCTGTGTTTATGCCGCTTTACACCCACTTGACACACTAACAGAGAGATATCAATACATAGGTTTTAAGATTATTACTAGTCAGATATATTCTTGTGCGGTGAATCGGGCGTGTTGAGTCCAGTTCTCTGAGCAAGGAGTAGGTCCTGTCTATTACATATTGGGTTTATGGAACGGTATCTGAGCTAATTTGAAACTCTTGTTTTATGTATCACCCCACCTCACCTTTCCCGTTAAGCAGCCATAGTGTGTTTTCTGCATGTGTGACTCTGTTCTGTTTTGTAATTCAGTTCAAGTGTAACGGTTTTTACATTCCCTCTATAAGTGACACCTTATGAGAAGTGTCCTTTTCTGTGTGACTTATTTCACTTAGAATCGTCTTACCTAAATCCACTCATCATGCTGCTACTAGCCTTATGACATTGATTTCATGGCTGAGTGATATTCCATTGTACATAAGGACCACAAATTTTTTATCCATTTTTCGCTCTCCTGGGATATTTAAGGTGGAATGAATTGGAGGTCTTTGTCAACAGAGCAGCCCTAAAGTTTGGGGTGCTTGTGTCTTGCTGATTTTCAATTTTCCCACTTTATCCCCCCATGCGTGGAAGTGCCCTATGCTCTCTAAGCTGTGTTTTTTAGATGTTTCAGGACACACCGTACACTTCTCCAGAGTGGCTGTTGGCGATTTACATCCCGCCCATCAGTGTAGCAAGGCTCCCATTTCTCCATGGCCTGTCCTGCATTTCTGGTTTTGACACTTTTTTCAGCATGGCCCTTTTGACCGATGGGAAGCGAGACTTCTTTGTAGCGCTGATTTGCCTTTCCAGGTTGCTTGGTTGGCCAAAAAGGGCGTATGCGTTTTTTCCTGAATATATTCAGGAAAAAACGCATACGCCCTTTTTGGCCAAGGGCATCATTGTCAACGTTTTGCCGCTTTTCATGTGCTTTAAAGGCGATTCGAATCTACCTCCTGAAATCTGTTTCCTGCAATTCTGCCTTGATTTCAAATCCTCTTCTTTGCCTTCCCTCAATATATTTGTGGACGTGAGTTATCATTTATAACTCTGCAGGTTTGTGAATTGCAGTGCCCTGAAGCTCCATTTTACAAGTCGCTTTTTTGGGAGCTGGCCGCAAAAGCGCAGGATGGCTTCAGGCCCTGTTCTGGTTCCGGGGGGCAGGCTGAGCCTGTCGTTAATTCTTCTTCCTGATGGGAAAATAGAGTGACCTGTGCCTGTCCCAACACCAAGAGCTAGTCTCTCATTGGTTCCCCGTCTTCCCGTTCATCCTCAGGACAAATTGCAACCTGTACGGAACAGGAGGTTAAAGGTGCTGATGCTCCAAGTAGGGAGATTGCTAGTAAAGTGGCTGGAATGGCGAACCCGAGCACAAGGAGATGAGAAATGAGGTGCGTTTTAGAAACCTTTCCCCATCACACGGTGTACCATCTTCTGGGTTTCTCATGCATGTTTTCGATGTAGGAAGATGCCCTTGAACCTGGAGATTTGGGACCCATGCGATGGGTAGCACGCAGTATTACTTTAAAGGGTCTGCGTTTGCTCACCCAACCTCACCAAACCTCTCAGCCCCAAGAGTGTCCACCCTTATGTCTCATCCAGCTGTGGGTCTAGATATGGTCAATCCAGGTTGCATCACAGCCCCTGAACGAATTGTGTAAGAATTTCTCTGTCTTTCCCTGTCTTTGTTTCATGGGTTTTTAAAAGTAATTTATTTTTATAATGGGGTTTAGCTGCTTTTCACGGCTGTGTTTATGCCGCTTTACACCCACTTGACACACTAACAGAGAGATATCAATACATAGGTTTTAAGATTATTACTAGTCAGATATATTCTTGTGTGGTGAATCGGGCGTGTTGAGTCCAGTTCTCTGAGCAAGGAGTAGGTCTTGTCTATTACATATTGGGTTTATGGAACGGTATCTGAGCTAATTTGAAACTCTTGTTTTATGTATCACCCCACCTCACCTTTCCCGTTAAGCAGCCATAGTGTGTTTTCTGCATGTGTGACTCTGTTCTGTTTTGTAATTCAGTTCAAGTGTAACGGTTTTTACATTCCCTCTATAAGTGACACCTTATGAGAAGTGTCCTTTTCTGTGTGACTTATTTCACTTAGAATCGTCTTACCTAAATCCACTCATCATGCTGCTACTAGCCTTATGACATTGATTTCATGGCTGAGTGATATTCCATTGTACATAAGGACCACAACTTTTTTATCCATTTTTCGCTTTCCTGGGATATTTAAGGTGGAATGAAGTGGAGGTCCTTGTCAACAGAGCAGCCCTAAAGTTTGGGGTGCTTGTGTCTTGCTGATTTTCAATTTTCCCACTTTATCCCCCCATGTGTGGAAGTGCCCTATGCTCTCTAAGCTGTGTTTTTTAGATGTTTCAGGACACACCGTACACTTCTCCAGAGTGGCTGTTGGCGATTTACATCCCGCCCATCAGTGTAGCAAGGCTCCGATTCCTCCATGGCCTGTCCTGCATTTCTGGTTTTGACACTTTTTTCAGCATGGCCCTTTTGACCGATGGGAAGGGAGACTTCTTTGTAGCGCTGATTTGCCTTTCCAGGTTGCTTGGTTGGCCAAAAAGGGCGTATGCGTTTTTTCCTGAATATATTCAGGAAAAAACGCATACGCCCTTTTTGGCCAAGGGCATCATTGTCAACGTTTTGCCGCTTTTCATGTGCTTTAAAGGCGATTCGAATCTACCTCCTGAAATCTGTTTCCTGCAATTCTGCCTTGATTTCAAATCCTCTTCTTTGCCTTCCCTCAATATATTTGTGGACGAGAGTTATCATTTATAACTCTGAAGGTTTGTGAATTGCAGTGCCCTGAAGCTCCATTTTACAAGTCGCTTTTTTGGGAGCTGGCCGCAAAAGCGCAGGATGGCTTCAGGCCCTGTTCTGGTTCCGGGGGGCAGGCTGAGCCTGTGGTTAATTCTTCTTCCTGATGGGAAAATAGAGTGACCTGTGCCTGTCCCAACACCAAGAGCTAGTCTCTCATTGGTACCCCGTCTTCCCGTTCATCCTCAGGACAAATTGCAACCTGTACGGAACAGGAGGTTAAAGGTGCTGATGCTCCAAGTAGGGAGATTGCTAGTAAAGTGGCTGGAATGGCGAACCCGAGCACAAGGAGATGAGAAATGAGGTGCGTTTTAGAAACCTTTCCCCATCACAAGGTGTACCATCTTCTGGGTTTCTCATGCATGTTTTCGATGTAGGAAGATGCCCTTGAACCTGGAGATTTGTGACCCATGCGATGGGTAGCACGCAGTATTACTTTAAAGGGTCTGCGTTTGCTCACCCAACCTCACCAAACCTCTCAGCCCCAAGAGTGTCCACCCTTATGTCTCATCCAGCTGTGGGTCTAGATATGGTCAATCCAGGTTGCATCACAGCCCCTGAACGAATTGTGTAAGAATTTCTCTGTCTTTCCCTGTCTTTGTTTCATGGGTTTTTAAAAGTAATTTATTTTTATAATGGGGTTTAGCTGCTTTTCACGGCTGTGTTTATGCCGCTTTACACCCACTTGACACACTAACAGAGAGATATCAATACATAGGTTTTAAGATTATTACTAGTCAGATATATTCTTGTGCGGTGAATCGGGCGTGTTGAGTCCAGTTCTCTGAGCAAGGAGTAGGTCTTGTCTATTACATATTGGGTTTATGGAACGGTATCTGAGCTAATTTGAAACTCTTGTTTTATGTATCACCCCACCTCACCTTTCCCGTTAAGCAGCCATAGTGTGTTTTCTGCATGTGTGACTCTGTTCTGTTTTGTAATTCAGTTCAAGTGTAACGGTTTTTACATTCCCTCTATAAGTGACACCTTATGAGAAGTGTCCTTTTCTGTGTGACTTATTTCACTTAGAATCGTCTTACCTAAATCCACTCATCGTGCTGCTACTAGCCTTATGACATTGATTTCATGGCTGAGTGATATTCCATTGTACATAAGGACCACAACTTTTTTATCCATTTTTCGCTCTCCTGGGATATTTAAGGTGGAATGAAGTGGAGGTCCTTGTCAACAGAGCAGCCCTAAACTTTGGGGTGCTTTTGTCTTGCTGATTTTCAATTTTCCCACTTTATCCCCCCATGCGTGGAAGTGCCCTATGCTCTCTAAGCTGTGTTTTTTAGATGTTTCAGGACACACCGTACACTTCTCCAGAGTGGCTGTTGGCGATTTACATCCCGCCCATCAGTGTAGCAAGGCTCCGATTCCTCCATGGCCTGTCCTGCATTTCTGGTTTTGACACTTTTTTCAGCATGGCCCTTTTGACCGATGGGAAGCGAGACTTCTTTGTAGCGCTGATTTGCCTTTCCAGGTTGCTTGGTTGGCCAAAAAGGGCGTATGCGTTTTTTCCTGAATATATTCAGGAAAAAACGCATACGCCCTTTTTGGCCAAGGGCATCATTGTCAACGTTTTGCCGCTTTTCATGTGCTTTAAAGGCGATTCGAATCTACCTCCTGAAATCTGTTTCCTGCAATTCTGCCTTGATTTCAAATCCTCTTCTTTGCCTTCCCTCAATATATTTGTGGACGTGAGTTATCATTTATAACTCTGCAGGTTTGTGAATTGCAGTGCCCTGAAGCTCCATTTTACAAGTCGCTTTTTTGGGAGCTGGCCGCAAAAGCGCAGGATGGCTTCAGGCCCTGTTCTGGTTCCGGGGGGCAGGCTGAGCCTGTGGTTAATTCTTCTTCCTGATGGGAAAATAGAGTGACCTGTGCCTGTCCCAACACCAAGAGCTAGTCTCTCATTGGTTCCCCGTCTTCCCGTTCATCCTCAGGACAAATGGCAACCTGTACGGAACAGGAGGTTAAAGGTGCTGATGCTCCAAGTAGGGAGATTGCTAGTAAAGTGGCTGGAATGGTGAACCCGAGCACAAGGAGATGAGAAATGAGGTGCGTTTTAGAAACCTTTCCCCATCACACGGTGTACCATCTTCTGGGTTTCTCATGCATGTTTTCGATGTAGGAAGATGCCCTTGAACCTGGAGATTTGGGACCCATGCGATGGGTAGCACGCAGTATTACTTTAAAGGGTCTGCGTTTGCTCACCCAACCTCACCAAACCTCTCAGCCCCAAGAGTGTCCACCCTTATGTCTCATCCAGCTGTGGGTCTAGATATGGTCAATCCAGGTTGCATCACAGCCCCTGAACGAATTGTGTAAGAATTTCTCTGTCTTTCCCTGTCTTTGTTTCATGGGTTTTTAAAAGTAATTTATTTTTATAATGGGGTTTAGCTGCTTTTCACGGCTGTGTTTATGCCGCTTTACACCCACTTGACACACTAACAGAGAGATATCAATACATAGGTTTTAAGATTATTACTAGTCAGATATATTCTTGTGCGGTGAATCGGGCGTGTTGAGTCCAGTTCTCTGAGCAAGGAGTAGGTCTTGTCTATTACATATTGGGTTTATGGAACGGTATCTGAGCTAATTTGAAACTCTTGTTATATGTATCACCCCACCTCACCTTTCCCGTTAAGCAGCCATAGTGTGTTTTCTGCATGTGTGACTCTGTTCTGTTTTGTAATTCAGTTCAAGTGTAACGGTTTTTACATTCCCTCTATAAGTGACACCTTATGAGAAGTGTCCTTTTCTGTGTGACTTATTTCACTTAGAATCGTCTTACCTAAATCCACTCATCATGCTGCTACTAGCCTTATGACATTGATTTCATGGCGGAGTGATATTCCATTGTACATAAGGACCACAACTTTTTTATCCATTTTTCGCTTTCCTGGGATATTTAAGGTGGAATGAAGTGGAGGTCTTTGTCAGCAGAGCAGCCCTAAACTTTCGGGTGCTTGTGTCTTGCTGATTTTCAATTTTCCCACTTTATCCCCCCATGAGTGGAAGTGCCCTATGCTCTCTAAGCTGTGTTTTTTAGATGTTTCAGGACACACCGTACACTTCTCCAGAGTGGCTGTTGGCGATTTACATCCCGCCCATCAGTGTAGCAAGGCTCCCATTTCTCCATGGCCTGTCCTGCATTTCTGATTTTGACACTTTTTTCAGCATGGCCCTTTTGACCGATGGGAAGCGAGACTTCTTTGTAGCGCTGATTTGCCTTTCCAGGTTGCTTGGTTGGCCAAAAAGGGCGTATGCGTTTTTTCCTGAATATATTCAGGAAAAAACGCATACGCCCTTTTTGGCCAAGGGCATCATTGTCAACGTTTTGCCGCTTTTCATGTGCTTTAAAGGCGATTCGAATCTACCTCCTGAAATCTGTTTCCTGCAAATCTGCCTTGATTTCAAATCCTCTTCTTTGCCTTCCCTCAATATATTTGTGGACGAGAGTTATCATTTATAACTCTGCAGGTTTGTGAATTGCAGTGCCCTGAAGCTCCATTTTACAAGTCGCTTTTTTGGGAGCTGGCCGCAAAAGCGCAGGATGGCTTCAGGCCCTGTTCTGGTTCCGGGGGGCAGGTTGAGCCTGTGGTTAATTCTTCTTCCTGATGGGAAAATAGAGTGACCTGTGCCTGTCCCAACACCAAGAGCTAGTCTCTCATTGGTTCCCCGTCTTCCCGTTCATCCTCAGGACAAATGGCAACCTGTACGGAACAGGAGGTTAAAGGTGCTGATGCTCCAAGTAGGGAGATTGCTAGTAAAGTGGCTGGAATGGCGAACCCGAGCACAAGGAGATGAGAAATGAGGTGCGTTTTAGAAACCTTTCCCCATCACACGGTGTACCATCTTCTGGGTTTCTCATGCATGTTTTCGATGTAGGAAGATGCCCTTGAACCTGGAGATTTGGGACCCATGCGATGGGTAGCACGCAGTATTACTTTAAAGGGTCTGCGTTTGCTAACCCAACCTCACCAAACCTCTCAGCCCCAACAGTGTCCACCCTTATGTCTCATCCAGCTGTGGGTCTAGATATGGTCAATCCAGGTTGCATCACAGCCCCTGAACGAATTGTGTAAGAATTTCTCTGTCTTTCCCTGTCTTTGTTTCATGGGTTTATAAAAGTAATGTATTTTTATAATGGGGTTTAGCTGCTTTTCACGGCTGTGTTTATGCCGCTTTACACCCACTTGACACACTAACAGAGAGATATCAATACATAGGTTTTAAGATTATTACTAGTCAGTTATATTCTTGTGCGGTGAATCGGGCGTGTTGAGTCCAGTTCTCTGAGCAAGGAGTAGGTCTTGTCTATTACATATTGGGTTTATGGAACGGTATCTGAGCTAATTTGAAACTCTTGTTTTATGTATCACCCCACCTCACCTTTCCCGTTAAGCAGCCATAGTGTGTTTTCTGCATGTGTGACTCTGTTCTGTTTTGTAATTCAGTTCAAGTGTAACGGTTTTTACATTCCCTCTATAAGGGACACCTTATGAGAAGTGTCCTTTTCTGTGTGACTTATTTCACTTAGAATCGTCTTACCTAAATCCACTCATCATGCTACTAGCCTTATGACATTGATTTTATGGCTGAGTGATATTCCATTGTACATAAGAACCACAACTTTTTTATCCATTTTTCGCTTTCCTGGGATATTTAAGGTGGAATGAAGTGGAGGTCCTTGTCAACAGAGCAGCCCTAAACTTTGGGGTGCTTGTGTCTTGCTGATTTTCAATTTTCCCACTTTATCCCCCCATGCGTGGAAGTGCCCTATGCTCTCTAAGCTGTGTTTTTTAGATGTTTCAGGACACACCGTACACTTCTCCAGAGTGGCTGTTGGCGATTTACATCCCGCCCATCAGTGTAGCAAGGCTCCGATTCCTCCATGGCCTGTCCTGCATTTCTGGTTTTGACACTTTTTTCAGCATGGCCCTTTTGACCGATGGGAAGCGAGACTTCTTTGTAGCGCTGATTTGCCTTTCCAGGTTGCTTGGTTGGCCAAAAAGGGCGTATGCGTTTTTTCCTGAATATATTCAGGAAAAAACGCATACGCCCTTTTTGGCCAAGGGCATCATTGTCAACGTTTTGCCGCTTTTCATGTGCTTTAAAGGCGATTCGAATCTACCTCCTGAAATCTGTTTCCTGCAATTCTGCCTTGATTTCAAATCCTCTTCTTTGCCTTCCCTCAATATATTTGTGGACGAGAGTTATCATTTATAACTCTGCAGGTTTGTGAATTGCAGTGCCCTGAAGCTCCATTTTACAACTCGCTTTTTTGGGAGCTGGCCGCAAAAGCGCAGGATGGCTTCAGGCCCTGTTCTGGTTCCGCGGGGCAGGCTGAGCCTGTGGTTAATTCTTCTTCCTGATGGGAAAATAGAGTGACCTGTGCCTGTCCCAACACCAAGAGCTAGTCTCTCATTGGTTCCCCGTCTTCCCGTTCATCCTCAGGACAAATGGCAACCTGTACGGAACAGGAGGTTAAAGGTGCTGATGCTCCAAGTAGGGAGATTGCTAGTAAAGTGGCTGGAATGGCGAACCCGAGCACAAGGAGATGAGAAATGAGGTGCGGTTTAGAAACCTTTCCCCATCAGACGGTGTACCATCTTCTGGGTTTCTCATGCATGTTTTCGATGTAGGAAGATGCCCTTGAACCTGGAGATTTGGGACCCATGCGATGGGTAGCACGCAGTATTACTTTAAAGGGTCTGCGTTTGCTCACCCAACCTCACCAAACCTCTCAGCCCCAAGAGTGTCCACCCTTATGTCTCATCCAGCTGTGGGTCTAGATATGGTCAATCCAGGTTGCATCACAGCCCCTGAACGAATTGTGTAAGAATTTCTCTGTCTTTCCCTGTCTTTGTTTCATGGGTTTTTAAAAGTAATTTATTTTTATAATGGGGTTTAGCTGCTTTTCACGGCTGTGTTTATGCCGCTTTACACCCACTTGACACACTAACAGAGAGATATCAATACATAGGTTTTAAGATTATTACTAGTCAGATATATTCTTGTGCGGTGAATCGGGCGTGTTGAGTCCAGTTCTCTGAGCAAGGAGTAGGTCTTGTCTATTACATATTGGGTTTATGGAACGGTATCTGAGCTAATTTGAAACTCTTGTTTTATGTATCACCCCACCTCACCTTTCCCGTTAAGCAGCCATAGTGTGTTTTCTGCATGTGTGACTCTGTTCTGTTTTGTAATTCAGTTCAAGTGTAACGGTTTTTACATTCCCTCTATAAGTGACACCTTATGAGAAGTGTCCTTTTCTGTGTGACTTATTTCACTTAGAATCGTCTTACCTAAATCCACTCATCATGCTGCTACTAGCCTTATGACATTGATTTCATGGCTGAGTGATATTCCATTGTACATAAGGACCACAACTTTTTTATCCATTTTTCGCTTTCCTGGGATATTTAAGGTGGAATGAAGTGGAGGTCCTTGTCAACAGAGCAGCCCTAAACTTTGGGGTGCTTGTGTCTTGCTGATTTTCAATTTTCCCACTTTATCCCCCCATGCGTGGAAGTGCCCTATGCTCTCTAAGCTGTGTTTTTTAGATGTTTCAGGACACACCGTACACTTCTCCAGAGTGGCTGTTGGCGATTTACATCCCGCCCATCAGTGTAGCAAGGCTCCGATTCCTCCATGGCCTGTCCTGCATTTCTGGTTTTGACACTTTTTTCAGCATGGCCCTTTTGACCGATGGGAAGCGAGACTTCTTTGTAGCGCTGATTTGCCTTTCCAGGTTGCTTGGTTGGCCAAAAAGGGCGTATGCGTTTTTTCCTGAATATATTCAGGAAAAAACGCATACGCCCTTTTTGGCCAAGGGCATCATTGTCAACGTTTTGCCGCTTTTCATGTGCTTTAAAGGCGATTCGAATCTACCTCCTGAAATCTGTTTCCTGCAATTCTGCCTTGATTTCAAATCCTCTTCTTTGCCTTCCCTCAATATATTTGTGGACGAGAGTTATCATTTATAACTCTGCAGGTTTGTGAATTGCAGTGCCCTGAAGCTCCATTTTACAAGTCGCTTTTTTGGGAGCTGGCCGCAAAAGCGCAGGATGGCTTCAGGCCCTGTTCTGGTTCCGCGGGGCAGGCTGAGCCTGTGGTTAATTCTTCTTCCTGATGGGAAAATAGAGTGACCTGTGCCTGTCCCAACACCAAGAGCTAGTCTCTCATTGGTTCCCCGTCTTCCCGTTCATCCTCAGGACAAATGGCAACCTGTACGGAACAGGAGGTTAAAGGTGCTGATGCTCCAAGTAGGGAGATTGCTAGTAAAGTGGCTGGAATGGCGAACCCGAGCACAAGGAGATGACAAATGAGGTGCGTTTTAGAAACCTTTCCCCATCACATGGTGTACCATCTTCTGGGTTTCTCATGCATGTTTTCGATGTAGGAAGATGCCCTTGAACCTGGAGATTTGGGACCCATGCGATGGGTAGCACGCAGTATTACTTTAAAGGGTCTGCGTTTGCTCACCCAACCTCACCAAACCTCTCAGCCCCAAGAGTGTCCACCCTTATGTCTCATCCAGCTGTGGGTCTAGATATGGTCAATCCAGGTTGCATCACAGCCCCTGAACGAATTGTGTAAGAATTTCTCTCTCTTTCCCTGTCTTTGTTTCATGGGATTTTAAAAGTAATTTATTTTTATAATGGGGTTTAGCTGCTTTTCACGGCTGTGTTTATGCCGCTTTAAACCCACTTGACACACTAACAGAGAGATATCAATACATAGGTTTTAAGATTATTACTAGTCAGATATATTCTTGTGCGGTGAATCGGGCGTGTTGAGTCCAGTTCTCTGAGCAAGGAGTAGGTCCTGTCTATTACATATTGGGTTTATGGAACGGTATCTGAGCTAATTTGAAACTCTTGTTTTATGTATCACCCCACCTCACCTTTCCCGTTAAGCAGCCATAGTGTGTTTTCTGCATGTGTGACTCTGTTCTGTTTTGTAATTCAGTTCAAGTGTAACGGTTTTTACATTCCCTCTATAAGTGACACCTTATGAGAAGTGTCCTTTTCTGTGTGACTTATTTCACTTAGAATCGTCTTACCTAAATCCACTCATCATGCTGCTACTAGCCTTATGACATTGATTTCATGGCTGAGTGATATTCCATTGTACATAAGGACCACAACTTTTTTATCCATTTTTCGCTTTCCTGGGATATTTAAGGTGGAATTAAGTGGAGGTCCTTGTCAACAGAGCAGCCCTAAACTTTGGGGTGCTTGTGTCTTGCTGATTTTCAATTTTCCCACTTTATCCCCCCATGTGTGGAAGTGCCCTATGCTCTCTAAGCTGTGTTTTTTAGATGTTTCAGGACACACCGTACACTTCTCCAGAGTGGCTGTTGGCGATTTACATCCCGCCCATCAGTGTAGCAAGGCTCCGATTCCTCCATGGCCTGTCCTGCATTTCTGGTTTTGACACTTTTTTCAGCATGGCCCTTTTGACCGATGGGAAGCGAGACTTCTTTGTAGCGCTGATTTGCCTTTCCAGGTTGCTTGGTTGGCCAAAAAGGGCGTATGCGTTTTTTCCTGAATATATTCAGGAAAAAACGCATACGCCCTTTTTGGCCAAGGGCATCATTGTCAACGTTTTGCCACTTTTCATGTGCTTTAAAGGCGATTCGAATCTACCTCCTGAAATCTGTTTCCTGCAATTCTGCCTTGATTTCAAATCCTCTTCTTTGCCTTCCCTCAATATATTTGTGGACGAGTGTTATCATTTATAACTCTGCAGGTTTGTGAATTGCAGTGCCCTGAAGCTCCATTTTACAAGTCGCTTTTTTGGGAGCTGGCCGCAAAAGCGCAGGATGGCTTCAGGCCCTGTTCTGGTTCCGGGGGGCAGGCTGAGCCTGTGGTTAATTCTTCTTCCTGATGGGAAAATAGAGTGACCTGTGCCTGTCCCAACACCAAGAGCTAGTCTCTCATTGGTTCCCCGTCTTCCCGTTCATCCTCAGGACAAATTGCAACCTGTACGGAACAGGAGGTTAAAGGTGCTGATGCTCCAAGTAGGGAGATTGCTAGTAAAGTGGCTGGAATGGCGAACCCGAGCACAAGGAGATGAGAAATGAGGTGCGTTTTAGAAACCTTTCCCCATCACACGGTGTACCATCTTCTGGGTTTCTCATGCATGTTTTCGATGTAGGAAGATGCCCTTGAACCTGGAGATTTGGGACCCATGCGATGGGTAGCACGCAGTATTACTTTAAAGGGTCTGCGTTTGCTCACCCAACCTCACCAAACCTCTCAGCCCCAAGAGTATCCACCCTTATGTCTCATCCAGCTGTGGGTCTAGATATGGTCAATCCAGGTTGCATCACAGCCCCTGAACGAATTGTGTAAGAATTTCTCTGTCTTTCCCTGTCTTTGTTTCATGGGTTTTTAAAAGTAATTTATTTTTATAATGGGGTTTAGCTGCTTTTCACGGCTGTGTTTATGCCGCTTTACACCCACTTGACACACTAAGAGAGAGATATCAATACATAGGTTTTAAGATTATTACCAGTCAGATATATTCTTGTGCGGTGAATCGGGCGTGTTGAGTCCAGTTCTCTGAGCAAGGAGTAGGTCTTGTCTATTACATATTGGGTTTATGGAACGGTATCTGAGCTAATTTGAAACTCTTGTTTTATGTATCACCCCACCTCACCTTTCCCGTTAAGAAGCCATAGTGTGTTTTCTGCATGTGTGACTCTGTTCTGTTTTGTAATTCAGTTCAAGTGTAACGGTTTTTACATTCCCTCTATAAGTGACACCTTATGAGAAGTGTCCTTTTCTGTGTGACTTATGTCACTTAGAATCGTCTTACCTAAATCCACTCATCATGCTGCTACTAGCCTTATGACATTGATTTCATGGCTGAGTGATATTCCATTGTACATAAGGACCACAACTTTTTTATCCATTTTTCGCTTTCCTGGGATATTTAAGGTGGAATGAAGTGGAGGTCCTTGTCAACAGAGCAGCCCTAAACTTTGGGGTGCTTGTGTCTTGCTGATTTTCAATTTTCCCACTTTATCCCCCTATGCGTGGAAGTGCCCTATGCTCTCTAAGCTGTGTTTTTTATATGTTTCAGGACACACCGTACACTTCTCCAGAGTGGCTGTTGGCGATTTACATCCCGCCCATCAGTGTAGCAAGGCTCCCATTTCTCCATGGCCTGTCCTGCATTTCTGGTTTTGACACGTTTTTCAGCATGGCCCTTTTGACCGATGGGAAGCGAGATTTCTTTGTAGCGCTGATTTGCCTTTCCAGGTTGCTTGGTTGGCCAAAAAGGGCGTATGCGTTTTTTCCTGAATATATTCAGGAAAAAACGCATACGCCCTTTTTGGCCAAGGGCATCATTGTCAACGTTTTGCCGCTTTTCATGTGCTTTAAAAGCGATTCGAATCTACCTCCTGAAATCTGTTTCCTGCAATTCTGCCTTGATTTCAATTTCTCGTCTTTGCCTTCCCTCAATATATTTGTGGACTAGAGTTATCATTTATAACTGTGCAGGTTTGTGAATTGCAGTGCCCTGAAGCTCCGTTTTACAACTCGCTTTTTCGGGAGCTGGCCGCAAAAGCGCAGGATGGCTTCAGGCCCTGTTCTGGTTCCGGGGGGCAGGCTGAGCCTGTGGTTAATTCTTCTTCCTGATGGGAAAATAGAGTGACCTGTGCCTGTCCCAACACCAAGAGCTAGTCTCTCATTGGTTCCCCGTCTTCCCGTTCATCCTCACGACAAATAGCAACCTGTACGGAACAGGAGGTTAAAGGTGCTGAGGCTCCAAGTAGGGAGATTGCTAGTAAAGTGGCTGGAATGGCGAACCCGAGCACAAGGAGATGAGAAATGAGGTGCGTTTTAGAAACCTTTCCCCATCACACGGTGTACCATCTTTTGGGTTTCTCATGCATGTTTTCGATGTAGGAATATGCCCTTGAACCTGGAGATTTGGGACCCATGCGATGGGTAGCACGCATTATTACTTTAAAGGGTCTGCGTTTGCTCACCCAACCTCACCAAACCTCTCAGCCCCAAGAGTGTCCACCCTTATGTCTCATCCAGCTGTGGGTCTAGATATGGTCAATCCAGGTTGCATCACAGACCCTGAACGAATTGTGTAAGAATTTCTCTCTCTTTCACTGTCTTTGTTTCATGGGTTTTGAAAAGTAATTTATTTTTATAATGGGGTTTAGCTGCTTTTCACGGCTGTGTTTATGCTGCTTTACACCCACTTGACACACTAACAGAGAGATATCAATACATAGGTTTTAAGATTATTACTAGTCAGATATATTCTTGTGCGGTGAATCGGGCGTGTTGAGTCCAGTTCTCTGAGCAAGGAGTAGGTCTTGTCTATTACATATTGGGTTTATGGAACGGTATCTGAGCTAATTTGAAACTCTTGTTTTATGTATCACCCCACCTCACCTTTCCCGTTAAGCAGCCATAGTGTGTTTTCTGCATGTGTGACTCTGTTCTGTTTTGTAATTCAGTTCAAGTGTAACGGTTTTTACATTCCCTCTATAAGTGACACCTTATGAGAAGTGTCCTTTTCTGTGTGACTTATTTCACTTAGAATCGTCTTACCTAAATCCACTCATCATGCTGCTACTAGCCTTATGACATTGATTTCATGGCTGAGTGATATTCCATTGTACATAAGGACCACAACTTTTTTATCCATTTTTCGCTTTCCTGGGATATTTAAGGTGGAATGAAGTGGAGGTCCTTGTCAACAGAGCAGCCCTAAACTTTGGGGTGCTTGTGTCTTGCTGATTTTCAATTTTCTCACTTTATCCCCCCATGCGTGGAAGTGCCCTATGCTCTCTAAGCTGTGTTTTTTAGATGTTTCAGGACACACCGTACACTTCTCCAGAGTGGCTGTTGGCGATTTACATCCCGCCCATCAGTGTAGCAAGGCTCCGATTCCTCCATGGCCTGTCCTGCATTTCTGGTTTTGACACTTTTTTCAGCATGGCCCTTTTGACCGATGGGAAGCGAGACTTCTTTGTAGCGCTGATTTGCCTTTCCAGGTTGCTTGGTTGGCCAAAAAGGGCGTATGCGTTTTTTCCTGAATATATTCAGGAAAAAACGCATACGCCCTTTTTGGCCAAGGGCATCATTGTCAACGTTTTGCCACTTTTCATGTGCTTTAAAGGCGATTCGAATCTACCTCCTGAAATCTGTTTCCTGCAATTCTGCCTTGATTTCAATTCCTCGTCTTTGCCTTCCCTCAATATATTTGTGGACGAGAGTTATCATTTATAACTGTGCAGGTTTGTGAATTGCAGTGCCCTGAAGCTCCGTTTTACAACTCGCTTTTTCGGGAGCTGGCCGCAAAAGCGCAGGATGGCTTCAGGCCCTGTTCTGGTTCCGGGGGGCAGGCTGAGCCTGTGGTTAATTCTTCTTCCTGATGGGAAAATAGAGTGACCTGTGCCTGTCCCAACACCAAGAGCTAGTCTCTCATTGGTTCCCCGTCTTCCCGTTCATCCTCAGGACAAATGGCAACCTGTACGGAACAGGAGGTTAAAGGTGCTGATGCTCCAAGTAGGGAGATTGCTAGTAAAGTGGCTGGAATGGCGAACCCGAGCACAAGGAGATGACAAATGAGGTGCGTTTTAGAAACCTTTCCCCATCACATGGTGTACCATCTTCTGGGTTTCTCATGCATGTTTTCGATGTAGGAAGATGCCCTTGAACCTGGAGATTTGGGACCCATGCGATGGGTAGCACGCAGTATTACTTTAAAGGGTCTGCGTTTGCTCACCCAACCTCACCAAACCTCTCAGCCCCAAGAGTGTCCACCCTTATGTCTCATCCAGCTGTGGGTCTAGATATGGTCAATCCAGGTTGCATCACAGCCCCTGAACGAATTGTGTAAGAATTTCTCTCTCTTTCCCTGTCTTTGTTTCATGGGATTTTAAAAGTAATTTATTTTTATAATGGGGTTTAGCTGCTTTTCACGGCTGTGTTTATGCCGCTTTAAACCCACTTGACACACTAACAGAGAGATATCAATACATAGGTTTTAAGATTATTACTAGTCAGATATATTCTTGTGCGGTGAATCGGGCGTGTTGAGTCCAGTTCTCTGAGCAAGGAGTAGGTCCTGTCTATTACATATTGGGTTTATGGAACGGTATCTGAGCTAATTTGAAACTCTTGTTTTATGTATCACCCCACCTCACCTTTCCCGTTAAGCAGCCATAGTGTGTTTTCTGCATGTGTGACTCTGTTCTGTTTTGTAATTCAGTTCAAGTGTAACGGTTTTTACATTCCCTCTATAAGTGACACCTTATGAGAAGTGTCCTTTTCTGTGTGACTTATTTCACTTAGAATCGTCTTACCTAAATCCACTCATCATGCTGCTACTAGCCTTATGACATTGATTTCATGGCTGAGTGATATTCCATTGTACATAAGGACCACAACTTTTTTATCCATTTTTCGCTTTCCTGGGATATTTAAGGTGGAATTAAGTGGAGGTCCTTGTCAACAGAGCAGCCCTAAACTTTGGGGTGCTTGTGTCTTGCTGATTTTCAATTTTCCCACTTTATCCCCCCATGTGTGGAAGTGCCCTATGCTCTCTAAGCTGTGTTTTTTAGATGTTTCAGGACACACCGTACACTTCTCCAGAGTGGCTGTTGGCGATTTACATCCCGCCCATCAGTGTAGCAAGGCTCCGATTCCTCCATGGCCTGTCCTGCATTTCTGGTTTTGACACTTTTTTCAGCATGGCCCTTTTGACCGATGGGAAGCGAGACTTCTTTGTAGCGCTGATTTGCCTTTCCAGGTTGCTTGGTTGGCCAAAAAGGGCGTATGCGTTTTTTCCTGAATATATTCAGGAAAAAACGCATACGCCCTTTTTGGCCAAGGGCATCATTGTCAACGTTTTGCCGCTTTTCATGTGCTTTAAAGGCGATTCGAATCTACCTCCTGAAATCTGTTTCCTGCAATTCTGCCTTGATTTCAAATCCTCTTCTTTGCCTTCCCTCAATATATTTGTGGACGAGTGTTATCATTTATAACTCTGCAGGTTTGTGAATTGCAGTGCCCTGAAGCTCCATTTTACAAGTCGCTTTTTTGGGAGCTGGCCGCAAAAGCGCAGGATGGCTTCAGGCCCTGTTCTGGTTCCGGGGGGCAGGCTGAGCCTGTGGTTAATTCTTCTTCCTGATGGGAAAATAGAGTGACCTGTGCCTGTCCCAACACCAAGAGCTAGTCTCTCATTGGTTCCCCGTCTTCCCGTTCATCCTCAGGACAAATTGCAACCTGTACGGAACAGGAGGTTAAAGGTGCTGATGCTCCAAGTAGGGAGATTGCTAGTAAAGTGGCTGGAATGGCGAACCCGAGCACAAGGAGATGAGAAATGAGGTGCGTTTTAGAAACCTTTCCCCATCACACGGTGTACCATCTTCTGGGTTTCTCATGCATGTTTTCGATGTAGGAAGATGCCCTTGAACCTGGAGATTTGGGACCCATGCGATGGGTAGCACGCAGTATTACTTTAAAGGGTCTGCGTTTGCTCACCCAACCTCACCAAACCTCTCAGCCCCAAGAGTATCCACCCTTATGTCTCATCCAGCTGTGGGTCTAGATATGGTCAATCCAGGTTGCATCACAGCCCCTGAACGAATTGTGTAAGAATTTCTCTGTCTTTCCCTGTCTTTGTTTCATGGGTTTTTAAAAGTAATTTATTTTTATAATGGGGTTTAGCTGCTTTTCACGGCTGTGTTTATGCCGCTTTACACCCACTTGACACACTAAGAGAGAGATATCAATACATAGGTTTTAAGATTATTACTAGTCAGATATATTCTTGTGCGGTGAATCGGGCGTGTTGAGTCCAGTTCTCTGAGCAAGGAGTAGGTCTTGTCTATTACATATTGGGTTTATGGAACGGTATCTGAGCTAATTTGAAACTCTTGTTTTATGTATCACCCCACCTCACCTTTCCCGTTAAGAAGCCATAGTGTGTTTTCTGCATGTGTGACTCTGTTCTGTTTTGTAATTCAGTTCAAGTGTAACGGTTTTTACATTCCCTCTATAAGTGACACCTTATGAGAAGTGTCCTTTTCTGTGTGACTTATGTCACTTAGAATCGTCTTACCTAAATCCACTCATCATGCTGCTACTAGCCTTATGACATTGATTTCATGGCTGAGTGATATTCCATTGTACATAAGGACCACAACTTTTTTATCCATTTTTCGCTTTCCTGGGATATTTAAGGTGGAATGAAGTGGAGGTCCTTGTCAACAGAGCAGCCCTAAACTTTGGGGTGCTTGTGTCTTGCTGATTTTCAATTTTCCCACTTTATCCCCCTATGCGTGGAAGTGCCCTATGCTCTCTAAGCTGTGTTTTTTATATGTTTCAGGACACACCGTACACTTCTCCAGAGTGGCTGTTGGCGATTTACATCCCGCCCATCAGTGTAGCAAGGCTCCCATTTCTCCATGGCCTGTCCTGCATTTCTGGTTTTGACACGTTTTTCAGCATGGCCCTTTTGACCGATGGGAAGCGAGATTTCTTTGTAGCGCTGATTTGCCTTTCCAGGTTGCTTGGTTGGCCAAAAAGGGCGTATGCGTTTTTTCCTGAATATATTCAGGAAAAAACGCATACGCCCTTTTTGGCCAAGGGCATCATTGTCAACGTTTTGCCGCTTTTCATGTGCTTTAAAAGCGATTCGAATCTACCTCCTGAAATCTGTTTCCTGCAATTCTGCCTTGATTTCAATTTCTCGTCTTTGCCTTCCCTCAATATATTTGTGGACTAGAGTTATCATTTATAACTGTGCAGGTTTGTGAATTGCAGTGCCCTGAAGCTCCGTTTTACAACTCGCTTTTTCGGGAGCTGGCCGCAAAAGCGCAGGATGGCTTCAGGCCCTGTTCTGGTTCCGGGGGGCAGGCTGAGCCTGTGGTTAATTCTTCTTCCTGATGGGAAAATAGAGTGACCTGTGCCTGTCCCAACACCAAGAGCTAGTCTCTCATTGGTTCCCCGTCTTCCCGTTCATCCTCACGACAAATAGCAACCTGTACGGAACAGGAGGTTAAAGGTGCTGAGGCTCCAAGTAGGGAGATTGCTAGTAAAGTGGCTGGAATGGCGAACCCGAGCACAAGGAGATGAGAAATGAGGTGCGGTTTAGAAACCTTTCCCCATCACACGGTGTACCATCTTCTGGGTTTCTCATGCATGTTTTCGATGTAGGAAGATGCCCTTGAACCTGGAGATTTGGGACCCATGCGATGGGTAGCACGCAGTATTACTTTAAAGGGTCTGCGTTTGCTCACCCAACCTCACCAAACCTCTCAGCCCCAAGAGTGTCCACCCTTATGTCTCATCCAGCTGTGGGTCTAGATATGGTCAATCCAGGTTGCATCACAGCCCCTGAACGAATTGTGTAAGAATTTCTCTGTCTTTCCCTGTCTTTGTTTCATGGGTTTTTAAAAGTAATTTATTTTTATAATGGGGTTTAGCTGCTTTTCACGGCTGTGTTTATGCCGCTTTACACCCACTTGACACACTAACAGAGAGATATCAATACATAGGTTTTAAGATTATTACTAGTCAGATATATTCTTGTGCGGTGAATCGGGCGTGTTGAGTCCAGTTCTCTGAGCAAGGAGTAGGTCTTGTCTATTACATATTGGGTTTATGGAACGGTATCTGAGCTAATTTGAAACTCTTGTTTTATGTATCACCCCACCTCACCTTTCCCGTTAAGCAGCCATAGTGTGTTTTCTGCATGTGTGACTCTGTTCTGTTTTGTAATTCAGTTCAAGTGTAACGGTTTTTACATTCCCTCTATAAGTGACACCTTATGAGAAGTGTCCTTTTCTGTGTGACTTATTTCACTTAGAATCGTCTTACCTAAATCCACTCATCATGCTGCTACTAGCCTTATGACATTGATTTCATGGCTGAGTGATATTCCATTGTACATAAGGACCACAACTTTTTTATCCATTTTTCGCTTTCCTGGGATATTTAAGGTGGAATGAAGTGGAGGTCCTTGTCAACAGAGCAGCCCTAAACTTTGGGGTGCTTGTGTCTTGCTGATTTTCAATTTTCCCACTTTATCCCCCCATGCGTGGAAGTGCCCTATGCTCTCTAAGCTGTGTTTTTTAGATGTTTCAGGACACACCGTACACTTCTCCAGAGTGGCTGTTGGCGATTTACATCCCGCCCATCAGTGTAGCAAGGCTCCGATTCCTCCATGGCCTGTCCTGCATTTCTGGTTTTGACACTTTTTTCAGCATGGCCCTTTTGACCGATGGGAAGCGAGACTTCTTTGTAGCGCTGATTTGCCTTTCCAGGTTGCTTGGTTGGCCAAAAAGGGCGTATGCGTTTTTTCCTGAATATATTCAGGAAAAAACGCATACGCCCTTTTTGGCCAAGGGCATCATTGTCAACGTTTTGCCGCTTTTCATGTGCTTTAAAGGCGATTCGAATCTACCTCCTGAAATCTGTTTCCTGCAATTCTGCCTTGATTTCAAATCCTCTTCTTTGCCTTCCCTCAATATATTTGTGGACGAGAGTTATCATTTATAACTCTGCAGGTTTGTGAATTGCAGTGCCCTGAAGCTCCATTTTACAAGTCGCTTTTTTGGGAGCTGGCCGCAAAAGCGCAGGATGGCTTCAGGCCCTGTTCTGGTTCCGGGGGGCAGGCCGAGCCTGTGGTTAATTCTTCTTCCTGATGGGAAAATAGAGTGACCTGTGCCTGTCCCAACACCAAGAGCTAGTCTCTCATTGGTTCCCCGTCTTCCCGTTCATCCTCAGGACAAATGGCAACCTGTACGGAACAGGAGGTTAAAGGTGCTGATGCTCCAAGTAGGGAGATTGCTAGTAAAGTGGCTGGAATGGCGAACCCGAGCACAAGGAGATGAGAAATGAGGTGCGTTTTACAAACCTTTCCCCATCACACGGTGTACCATCTTTTGGGTTTCTCATGCATGTTTTCGATGTAGGAATATGCCCTTGAACCTGGAGATTTGGGACCCATGCGATGGGTAGCACGCATTATTACTTTAAAGGGTCTGCGTTTGCTCACCCAACCTCACCAAACCTCTCAGCCCCAAGAGTGTCCACCCTTATGTCTCATCCAGCTGTGGGTCTAGATATGGTCAATCCAGGTTGCATCACAGACACTGAACGAATTGTGTAAGAATTTCTCTCTCTTTCACTGTCTTTGTTTCATGGGTTTTGAAAAGTAATTTATTTTTATAATGGGGTTTAGCTGCTTTTCACGGCTGTGTTTATGCTGCTTTACACCCACTTGACACACTAACAGAGAGATATCAATACATAGGTTTTAAGATTATTACTAGTCAGATATATTCTTGTGCGGTGAATCGGGCGTGTTGAGTCCAGTTCTCTGAGCAAGGAGTAGGTTTTGTCTGTTACATATTGGGTTTATGGAATGGTATCTGAGCTAATTTGAAACTCTTGTTTTATGTATCACCCCACCTCACCTTTCCCGTTAAGCAGCCATAGTGTGTTTTCTGCATGTGTGACTCTGTTCTGTTTTGTAATTCAGTTCAAGTGTAACGGTTTTTACATTCCCTCTATAAGTGACACCTTATGAGAAGTGTCCTTTTCTGTGTGACTTATGTCACTTAGAATCGTCGTACCTAAATCCACTCATCATGCTGCTACTAGCCTTATGACATTGATTTCATGGCTGAGTGATAATCCATTGTACATATGGACCTCAAATTTTTTATCCATTTTTCGCTTTCCTGGGATATTTAAGGTGGAATGAAGTGGAGGTCCTTGTCAACAGAGCAGCCCTAAACTTTGGGGTGCTTGTGTCTTGCTGATTTTTAATTTTCCCACTTTATACCCCCATGCGTGGAAGTGCCCTATGCTCTCTAAGCTGTGTTTTTTAGATGTTTCAGGACACACCGTACACTTCTCCAGAGTGGCTGTTGGCGATTTACATCCCGCCCATCAGTGTAGCAAGGCTCCCATTTCTCCATGGCCTGTCCTGCATTTCTGGTTTTGACACGTTTTTCAGCATGGCCCTTTTGACCGATGGGAAGCGAGATTTCTTTGTAGCGCTGATTTGCCTTTCCAGGTTGCATGGTTGGCCAAAAAGGGCGTATGCGTTTTTTCCTGAATATATTCAGGAAAAAACGCATACGCCCTTTTTGGCCAAGGGCATCATTGTCAACGTTTTGCCGCTTTTCATGTGCTTTAAAAGCGATTCGAATCTACCTCCTGAAATCTGTTTCCTGCAATTCTGCCTTGATTTCAATTCCTCGTCTTTGCCTTCCCTCAATATATTTGTGGACGAGAGTTATCATTTATAACTGTGCAGGTTTGTGAATTGCAGTGCCCTGAAGCTCCGTTTTACAACTCGCTTTTTCGGGAGCTGGCCGCAAAAGCGCAGGATGGCTTCAGGCCCTGTTCTGGTTCCGGGGGGCAGGCTGAGCCTGTGGTTAATTCTTCTTCCTGATGGGAAAATAGAGTGACCTGTCCCTGTCCCAACACCAAGAGCTAGTCTCTCATTGGTTCCCCGTCTTCACGTTCATCCTCAGGACAAATGGCAACCTGTACGGAACAGGAGGTTAAAGGTGCTGATGCTCCAAGTAGGGAGATTGCTAGTAAAGTGGCTGG
The DNA here is from genome assembly GCF_965194825.1 of Balaenoptera physalus. Taxonomy (NCBI): domain Eukaryota; kingdom Metazoa; phylum Chordata; class Mammalia; order Artiodactyla; family Balaenopteridae; genus Balaenoptera; species Balaenoptera physalus. The sequence continues at coordinate 497,199 of NW_028126249.1, read as the reverse complement.
AATGGCGAACCCGAGCACAAGGAGATGAGAAATGAGGTGCGTTTTAGAAACCTTTCCCCATCACACGGTGTACCATCTTCTGGGTTTCTCATGCATGTTTTCGATGTAGGAAGATGCCCTTGAACCTGGAGATTTGGGACCCATGCGATGGGTAGCACGCAGTATTACTTTAAAGGGTCTGCGTTTGCTCACCCAACCTCACCAAACCTCTCAGCCCCAAGAGTGTCCACCCTTATGTCTCATCCAGCTGTGGGTCTAGATATGGTCAATCCAGGTTGCATCACAGCCCCTGAACGAATTGTGTAAGAATTTCTCTGTCTTTCCCTGTCTTTGTTTCATGGGTTTATAAAAGTAATGTATTTTTATAATGGGGTTTAGCTGCTTTTCACGGCTGTGTTTATGCCGCTTTACACCCACTTGACACACTAACAGAGAGATATCAATACATAGGTTTTAAGATTATTACTAGTCAGTTATATTCTTGTGCGGTGAATCGGGCGTGTTGAGTCCAGTTCTCTGAGCAAGGAGTAGGTCTTGTCTATTACATATTGGGTTTATGGAACGGTATCTGAGCTAATTTGAAACTCTTGTTTTATGTATCACCCCACCTCACCTTTCCCGTTAAGCAGCCATAGTGTGTTTTCTGCATGTGTGACTCTGTTCTGTTTTGTAATTCAGTTCAAGTGTAACGGTTTTTACATTCCCTCTATAAGGGACACCTTATGAGAAGTGTCCTTTTCTGTGTGACTTATTTCACTTAGAATCGTCTACCTAAATCCACTCATCATGCTGCTACTAGCCTTATGACATTGATTTTATGGCTGAGTGATATTCCATTGTACATAAGGACCACAACTTTTTTATCCATTTTTCGCTTTCCTGGGATATTTAAGGTGGAATGAAGTGGAGGTCCTTGTCAACAGAGCAGCCCTAAACTTTGGGGTGCTTGTGTCTTGCTGATTTTCAATTTTCCCACTTTATCCCCCCATGCGTGGAAGTGCCCTATGCTCTCTAAGCTGTGTTTTTTAGATGTTTCAGGACACACCGTACACTTCTCCAGAGTGGCTGTTGGCGATTTACATCCCGCCCATCAGTGTAGCAATGCTCCGATTCCTCCATGGCCTGTCCTGCATTTCTGGTTTTGACACTTTTTTCAGCATGGCCCTTTTGACCGATGGGAAGCGAGACTTCTTTGTAGCGCTGATTTGCCTTTCCAGGTTGCTTGGTTGGCCAAAAAGGGCGTATGCGTTTTTTCCTGAATATATTCAGGAAAAAACGCATACGCCCTTTTTGGCCAAGGGCATCATTGTCAACGTTTTGCCGCTTTTCATGTGCTTTAAAGGCGATTCGAATCTACCTCCTGAAATCTGTTTCCTGCAATTCTGCCTTGATTTCAAATCCTCTTCTTTGCCTTCCCTCAATATATTTGTGGACGAGAGTTATCATTTATAACTCTGCAGGTTTGTGAATTGCAGTGCCCTGAAGCTCCATTTTACAAGTCGCTTTTTTGGGAGCTGGCCGCAAAAGCGCAGGATGGCTTCAGGCCCTGTTCTGGTTCCGGGGGGCAGGCTGAGCCTGTGGTTAATTCTTCTTCCTGATGGGAAAATAGAGTGACCTGTGCCTGTCCCAACACCAAGAGCTAGTCTCTCATTGGTTCCCCGTCTTCCCGTTCATCCTCAGGACAAATGGCAACCTGTACGGAACAGGAGGTTAAAGGTGCTGATGCTCCAAGTAGGGAGATTGCTAGTAAAGTGGCTGGAATGGCGAACCCGAGCACAAGGAGATGACAAATGAGGTGCGTTTTAGAAACCTTTCCCCATCACATGGTGTACCATCTTCTGGGTTTCTCATGCATGTTTTCGATGTAGGAAGATGCCCTTGAACCTGGAGATTTGGGACCCATGCGATGGGTAGCACGCAGTATTACTTTAAAGGGTCTGCGTTTGCTCACCCAACCTCACCAAACCTCTCAGCCCCAAGAGTGTCCACCCTTATGTCTCATCCAGCTGTGGGTCTAGATATGGTCAATCCAGGTTGCATCACAGCCCCTGAACGAATTGTGTAAGAATTTCTCTCTCTTTCCCTGTCTTTGTTTCATGGGATTTTAAAAGTAATTTATTTTTATAATGGGGTTTAGCTGCTTTTCACGGCTGTGTTTATGCCGCTTTAAACCCACTTGACACACTAACAGAGAGATATCAATACATAGGTTTTAAGATTATTACTAGTCAGATATATTCTTGTGCGGTGAATCGGGCGTGTTGAGTCCAGTTCTCTGAGCAAGGAGTAGGTCCTGTCTATTACATATTGGGTTTATGGAACGGTATCTGAGCTAATTTGAAACTCTTGTTTTATGTATCACCCCACCTCACCTTTCCCGTTAAGCAGCCATAGTGTGTTTTCTGCATGTGTGACTCTGTTCTGTTTTGTAATTCAGTTCAAGTGTAACGGTTTTTACATTCCCTCTATAAGTGACACCTTATGAGAAGTGTCCTTTTCTGTGTGACTTATTTCACTTAGAATCGTCTTACCTAAATCCACTCATCATGCTGCTACTAGCCTTATGACATTGATTTCATGGCTGAGTGATATTCCATTGTACATAAGGACCACAACTTTTTTATCCATTTTTCGCTTTCCTGGGATATTTAAGGTGGAATTAAGTGGAGGTCCTTGTCAACAGAGCAGCCCTAAACTTTGGGGTGCTTGTGTCTTGCTGATTTTCAATTTTCCCACTTTATCCCCCCATGTGTGGAAGTGCCCTATGCTCTCTAAGCTGTGTTTTTTAGATGTTTCAGGACACACCGTACACTTCTCCAGAGTGGCTGTTGGCGATTTACATCCCGCCCATCAGTGTAGCAAGGCTCCGATTCCTCCATGGCCTGTCCTGCATTTCTGGTTTTGACACTTTTTTCAGCATGGCCCTTTTGACCGATGGGAAGCGAGACTTCTTTGTAGCGCTGATTTGCCTTTCCAGGTTGCTTGGTTGGCCAAAAAGGGCGTATGCGTTTTTTCCTGAATATATTCAGGAAAAAACGCATACGCCCTTTTTGGCCAAGGGCATCATTGTCAACGTTTTGCCGCTTTTCATGTGCTTTAAAGGCGATTCGAATCTACCTCCTGAAATCTGTTTCCTGCAATTCTGCCTTGATTTCAAATCCTCTTCTTTGCCTTCCCTCAATATATTTGTGGACGAGTGTTATCATTTATAACTCTGCAGGTTTGTGAATTGCAGTGCCCTGAAGCTCCATTTTACAAGTCGCTTTTTTGGGAGCTGGCCGCAAAAGCGCAGGATGGCTTCAGGCCCTGTTCTGGTTCCGGGGGGCAGGCTGAGCCTGTGGTTAATTCTTCTTCCTGATGGGAAAATAGAGTGACCTGTGCCTGTCCCAACACCAAGAGCTAGTCTCTCATTGGTTCCCCGTCTTCCCGTTCATCCTCAGGACAAATTGCAACCTGTACGGAACAGGAGGTTAAAGGTGCTGATGCTCCAAGTAGGGAGATTGCTAGTAAAGTGGCTGGAATGGCGAACCCGAGCACAAGGAGATGAGAAATGAGGTGCGTTTTAGAAACCTTTCCCCATCACACGGTGTACCATCTTCTGGGTTTCTCATGCATGTTTTCGATGTAGGAAGATGCCCTTGAACCTGGAGATTTGGGACCCATGCGATGGGTAGCACGCAGTATTACTTTAAAGGGTCTGCGTTTGCTCACCCAACCTCACCAAACCTCTCAGCCCCAAGAGTGTCCACCCTTATGTCTCATCCAGCTGTGGGTCTAGATATGGTCAATCCAGGTTGCATCACAGCCCCTGAACGAATTGTGTAAGAATTTCTCTGTCTTTCCCTGTCTTTGTTTCATGGGTTTTTAAAAGTAATTTATTTTTATAATGGGGTTTAGCTGCTTTTCACGGCTGTGTTTATGCCGCTTTACACCCACTTGACACACTAACAGAGAGATATCAATACATAGGTTTTAAGATTATTACTAGTCAGATATATTCTTGTGCGGTGAATCGGGCGTGTTGAGTCCAGTTCTCTGAGCAAGGAGTAGGTCTTGTCTATTACATATTGGGTTTATGGAACGGTATCTGAGCTAATTTGAAACTCTTGTTTTATGTATCACCCCACCTCACCTTTCCCGTTAAGAAGCCATAGTGTGTTTTCTGCATGTGTGACTCTGTTCTGTTTTGTAATTCAGTTCAAGTGTAACGGTTTTTACATTCCCTCTATAAGTGACACCTTATGAGAAGTGTCCTTTTCTGTGTGACTTATGTCACTTAGAATCGTCTTACCTAAATCCACTCATCATGCTGCTACTAGCCTTATGACATTGATTTCATGGCTGAGTGATATTCCATTGTACATAAGGACCACAACTTTTTTATCCATTTTTCGCTTTCCTGGGATATTTAAGGTGGAATGAAGTGGAGGTCCTTGTCAACAGAGCAGCCCTAAACTTTGGGGTGCTTGTGTCTTGCTGATTTTCAATTTTCCCACTTTATCCCCCTATGCGTGGAAGTGCCCTATGCTCTCTAAGCTGTGTTTTTTATATGTTTCAGGACACACCGTACACTTCTCCAGAGTGGCTGTTGGCGATTTACATCCCGCCCATCAGTGTAGCAAGGCTCCCATTTCCCCATGGCCTGTCCTGCATTTCTCGTTTTGACACGTTTTTCAGCATGGCCCTTTTGACCGATGGGAAGCGAGATTTCTTTGTAGCGCTGATTTGCCTTTCCAGGTTGCTTGGTTGGCCAAAAAGGGCGTATGCGTTTTTTCCTGAATATATTCAGGAAAAAACGCATACGCCCTTTTTGGCCAAGGGCATCATTGTCAACGTTTTGCCGCTTTTCATGTGCTTTAAAAGCGATTCGAATCTACCTCCTGAAATCTGTTTCCTGCAATTCTGCCTTGATTTCAATTCCTCGTCTTTGCCTTCCCTCAATATATTTGTGGACTAGAGTTATCATTTATAACTGTGCAAGTTTGTGAATTGCAGTGCCCTGAAGCTCCGTTTTACAACTCGCTTTTTCGGGAGCTGGCCGCAAAAGCGCAGGATGGCTTCAGGCCCTGTTCTGGTTCCGGGGGGCAGGCTGAGCCTGTGGTTAATTCTTCTTCCTGATGGGAAAATAGAGTGACCTGTGCCTGTCCCAACACCAAGAGCTAGTCTCTCATTGGTTCCCCGTCTTCCCGTTCATCCTCACGACAAATAGCAACCTGTACGGAACAGGAGGTTAAAGGTGCTGAGGCTCCAAGTAGGGAGATTGCTAGTAAAGTGGCTGGAATGGCGAACCCGAGCACAAGGAGATGAGAAATGAGGTGCGTTTTAGAAACCTTTCCCCATCACACGGTGTACCATCTTTTGGGTTTCTCATGCATGTTTTCGATGTAGGAATATGCCCTTGAACCTGGAGATTTGGGACCCATGCGATGGGTAGCACGCATTATTACTTTAAAGGGTCTGCGTTTGCTCACCCAACCTCACCAAACCTCTCAGCCCCAAGAGTGTCCACCCTTATGTCTCATCCAGCTGTGGGTCTAGATATGGTCAATCCAGGTTGCATCACAGACCCTGAACGAATTGTGTAAGAATTTCTCTCTCTTTCACTGTCTTTGTTTCATGGGTTTTGAAAAGTAATTTATTTTTATAATGGGGTTTAGCTGCTTTTCACGGCTGTGTTTATGCTGCTTTACACCCACTTGACACACTAACAGAGAGATATCAATACATAGGTTTTAAGATTATTACTAGTCAGATATATTCTTGTGCGGTGAATCGGGCGTGTTGAGTCCAGTTCTCTGAGCAAGGAGTAGGTCTTGTCTATTACATATTGGGTTTATGGAACGGTATCTGAGCTAATTTGAAACTCTTGTTTTATGTATCACCCCACCTCACCTTTCCCGTTAAGCAGCCATAGTGTGTTTTCTGCATGTGTGACTCTGTTCTGTTTTGTAATTCAGTTCAAGTGTAACGGTTTTTACATTCCCTCTATAAGTGACACCTTATGAGAAGTGTCCTTTTCTGTGTGACTTATTTCACTTAGAATCGTCTTACCTAAATCCACTCATCATGCTGCTACTAGCCTTATGACATTGATTTCATGGCTGAGTGATATTCCATTGTACATAAGGACCACAACTTTTTTATCCATTTTTCGCTTTCCTGGGATATTTAAGGTGGAATGAAGTGGAGGTCCTTGTCAACAGAGCAGCCCTAAACTTTGGGGTGCTTGTGTCTTGCTGATTTTCAATTTTCCCACTTTATCCCCCCATGCGTGGAAGTGCCCTATGCTCTCTAAGCTGTGTTTTTTAGATGTTTCAGGACACACCGTACACTTCTCCAGAGTGGCTGTTGGCGATTTACATCCCGCCCATCAGTGTAGCAAGGCTCCGATTCCTCCATGGCCTGTCCTGCATTTCTGGTTTTGACACTTTTTTCAGCATGGCCCTTTTGACCGATGGGAAGCGAGACTTTTTTGTAGCGCTGATTTGCCTTTCCAGGTTGCTTGGTTGGCCAAAAAGGGCGTATGCGTTTTTTCCTGAATATATTCAGGAAAAAACGCATACGCCCTTTTTGGCCAAGGGCATCATTGTCAACGTTTTGCCGCTTTTCATGTGCTTTAAAGGCGATTCGAATCTACCTCCTGAAATCTGTTTCCTGCAATTCTGCCTTGATTTCAAATCCTCTTCTTTGCCTTCCCTCAATATATTTGTGGACGAGAGTTATCATTTATAACTCTGCAGGTTTGTGAATTGCAGTGCCCTGAAGCTCCATTTTACAACTCGCTTTTTTGGGAGCTGGCCGCAAAAGCGCAGGATGGCTTCAGGCCCTGTTCTGGTTCCGGGGGGCAGGCTGAGCCTGTGGTTAATTCTTCTTCCTGATGGGAAAATAGAGTGACCTGTGCCTGTCCCAACACCAAGAGCTAGTCTCTCATTGGTTCCCCGTCTTCCCGTTCATCCTCAGGACAAATTGCAACCTGTACGGAACAGGAGGTTAAAGGTGCTGAGGCTCCAAGTAGGGAGATTGCTAGTAAAGTGGCTGGAATGGCGAACCCGAGCACAAGGAGATGAGAAATGAGGTGCGGTTTAGAAACCTTTCCCCATCACACGGTGTACCATCTTCTGGGTTTCTCCTGCATGTTTTCGATGTAGGAAGATGCCCTTGAACCTGGAGATTTGGGACCCATGCGATGGGTAGCACGCAGTATTACTTTAAAGGGTCTGCGTTTGCTCACCCAACCTCACCAAACCTCTCAGCCCCAAGAGTGTCCACCCTTATGTCTCATCCAGCTGTGGGTCTAGATATGGTCAATCCAGGTTGCATCACAGCCCCTGAACGAATTGTGTAAGAATTTCTCTGTCTTTCCCTGTCTTTGTTTCATGGGTTTTTAAAAGTAATTTATTTTTATAATGGGGTTTAGCTGCTTTTCACGGCTGTGTTTATGCCGCTTTACACCCACTTGACACACTAACAGAGAGATATCAATACATAGGTTTTAAGATTATTACTAGTCAGATATATTCTTGTGCGGTGAATCGGGCGTGTTGAGTCCAGTTCTCTGAGCAAGGAGTAGGTCTTGTCTATTACATATTGGGTTTATGGAACGGTATCTGAGCTAATTTGAAACTCTTGTTTTATGTATCACCCCACCTCACCTTTCCCGTTAAGCAGCCATAGTGTGTTTTCTGCATGTGTGACTCTGTTCTGTTTTGTAATTCAGTTCAAGTGTAACGGTTTTTACATTCCCTCTATAAGTGACACCTTATGAGAAGTGTCCTTTTCTGTGTGACTTATTTCACTTAGAATCGTCTTACCTAAATCCACTCATCATGCTGCTACTAGCCTTATGACATTGATTTCATGGCTGAGTGATATTCCATTGTACATAAGGACCACAACTTTTTTATCCATTTTTCGCTTTCCTGGGATATTTAAGGTGGAATGAAGTGGAGGTCCTTGTCAACAGAGCAGCCCTAAACTTTGGGGTGCTTGTGTCTTGCTGATTTTCAATTTTCCCACTTTATCCCCCCATGCGTGGAAGTGCCCTATGCTCTCTAAGCTGTGTTTTTTAGATGTTTCAGGACACACCGTACACTTCTCCAGAGTGGCTGTTGGCGATTTACATCCCGCCCATCAGTGTAGCAAGGCTCCGATTCCTCCATGGCCTGTCCTGCATTTCTGGTTTTGACACTTTTTTCAGCATGGCCCTTTTGACCGATGGGAAGCGAGACTTCTTTGTAGCGCTGATTTGCCTTTCCAGGTTGCTTGGTTGGCCAAAAAGGGCGTATGCGTTTTTTCCTGAATATATTCAGGAAAAAACGCATACGCCCTTTTTGGCCAAGGGCATCATTGTCAACGTTTTGCCGCTTTTCATGTGCTTTAAAGGCGATTCGAATCTACCTCCTGAAATCTGTTTCCTGCAATTCTGCCTTGATTTCAAATCCTCTTCTTTGCCTTCCCTCAATATATTTGTGGACGAGAGTTATCATTTATAACTCTGCAGGTTTGTGAATTGCAGTGCCCTGAAGCTCCATTTTACAAGTCGCTTTTTTGGGAGCTGGCCGCAAAAGTGCAGGATGGCTTCAGGCCCTGTTCTGGTTCCGGGGGGCAGGCTGAGCCTGTGGTTAATTCTTCTTCCTGATGGGAAAATAGAGTGACCTGTGCCTGTCCCAACACCAAGAGCTAGTCTCTCATTGGTTCCCCGTCTTCCCGTTCATCCTCAGGACAAATGGCAACCTGTACGGAACAGGAGGTTAAAGGTGCTGATGCTCCAAGTAGGGAGATTGCTAGTAAAGTGGCTGGAATGGCGAACCCGAGCACAAGGAGATGACAAATGAGGTGCGTTTTAGAAACCTTTCCCCATCACATGGTGTACCATCTTCTGGGTTTCTCATGCATGTTTTCGATGTAGGAAGATGCCCTTGAACCTGGAGATTTGGGACCCATGCGATGGGTAGCACGCAGTATTACTTTAAAGGGTCTGCGTTTGCTCACCCAACCTCACCAAACCTCTCAGCCCCAAGAGTGTCCACCCTTATGTCTCATCCAGCTGTGGGTCTAGATATGGTCAATCCAGGTTGCATCACAGCCCCTGAACGAATTGTGTAAGAATTTCTCTCTCTTTCCCTGTCTTTGTTTCATGGGATTTTAAAAGTAATTTATTTTTATAATGGGGTTTAGCTGCTTTTCACGGCTGTGTTTATGCCGCTTTAAACCCACTTGACACACTAACAGAGAGATATCAATACATAGGTTTTAAGATTATTACTAGTCAGATATATTCTTGTGCGGTGAATCGGGCGTGTTGAGTCCAGTTCTCTGAGCAAGGAGTAGGTCCTGTCTATTACATATTGGGTTTATGGAACGGTATCTGAGCTAATTTGAAACTCTTGTTTTATGTATCACCCCACCTCACCTTTCCCGTTAAGCAGCCATAGTGTGTTTTCTGCATGTGTGACTCTGTTCTGTTTTGTAATTCAGTTCAAGTGTAACGGTTTTTACATTCCCTCTATAAGTGACACCTTATGAGAAGTGTCCTTTTCTGTGTGACTTATTTCACTTAGAATCGTCTTACCTAAATCCACTCATCATGCTGCTACTAGCCTTATGACATTGATTTCATGGCTGAGTGATATTCCATTGTACATAAGGACCACAACTTTTTTATCCATTTTTCGCTTTCCTGGGATATTTAAGGTGGAATTAAGTGGAGGTCCTTCTCAACAGAGCAGCCCTAAACTTTGGGGTGCTTGTGTCTTGCTGATTTTCAATTTTCCCACTTTATCCCCCCATGTGTGGAAGTGCCCTATGCTCTCTAAGCTGTGTTTTTTAGATGTTTCAGGACACACCGTACACTTCTCCAGAGTGGCTGTTGGCGATTTACATCCCGCCCATCAGTGTAGCAAGGCTCCGATTCCTCCATGGCCTGTCCTGCATTTCTGGTTTTGACACTTTTTTCAGCATGGCCCTTTTGACCGATGGGAAGCGAGACTTCTTTGTAGCGCTGATTTGCCTTTCCAGGTTGCTTGGTTGGCCAAAAAGGGCGTATGCGTTTTTTCCTGAATATATTCAGGAAAAAACGCATACGCCCTTTTTGGCCAAGGGCATCATTGTCAACGTTTTGCCGCTTTTCATGTGCTTTAAAGGCGATTCGAATCTACCTCCTGAAATCTGTTTCCTGCAATTCTGCCTTGATTTCAAATCCTCTTCTTTGCCTTCCCTCAATATATTTGTGGACGAGTGTTATCATTTATAACTCTGCAGGTTTGTGAATTGCAGTGCCCTGAAGCTCCATTTTACAAGTCGCTTTTTTGGGAGCTGGCCGCAAAAGCGCAGGATGGCTTCAGGCCCTGTTCTGGTTCCGGGGGGCAGACTGAGCCTGTGGTTAATTCTTCTTCCTGATGGGAAAATAGAGTGACCTGTGCCTGTCCCAACACCAAGAGCTAGTCTCTCATTGGTTCCCCGTCTTCCCGTTCATCCTCACGACAAATAGCAACCTGTACGGAACAGGAGGTTAAAGGTGCTGAGGCTCCAAGTAGGGAGATTGCTAGTAAAGTGGCTGGAATGGCGAACCCGAGCACAAGGAGATGAGAAATGAGGTGCGTTTTAGAAACCTTTCCCCATCACACGGTGTACCATCTTTTGGGTTTCTCATGCATGTTTTCGATGTAGGAATATGCCCTTGAACCTGGAGATTTGGGACCCATGCGATGGGTAGCACGCATTATTACTTTAAAGGGTCTGCGTTTGCTCACCCAACCTCACCAAACCTCTCAGCCCCAAGAGTGTCCACCCTTATGTCTCATCCAGCTGTGGGTCTAGATATGGTCAATCCAGGTTGCATCACAGACCCTGAACGAATTGTGTAAGAATTTCTCTCTCTTTCACTGTCTTTGTTTCATGGGTTTTGAAAAGTAATTTATTTTTATAATGGGGTTTAGCTGCTTTTCACGGCTGTGTTTATGCTGCTTTACACCCACTTGACACACTAACAGAGAGATATCAATACATAGGTTTTAAGATTATTACTAGTCAGATATATTCTTGTGCGGTGAATCGGGCGTGTTGAGTCCAGTTCTCTGAGCAAGGAGTAGGTCTTGTCTATTACATATTGGGTTTATGGAACGGTATCTGAGCTAATTTGAAACTCTTGTTTTATGTATCACCCCACCTCACCTTTCCCGTTAAGCAGCCATAGTGTGTTTTCTGCATGTGTGACTCTGTTCTGTTTTGTAATTCAGTTCAAGTGTAACGGTTTTTACATTCCCTCTATAAGTGACACCTTATGAGAAGTGTCCTTTTCTGTGTGACTTATTTCACTTAGAATCGTCTTACCTAAATCCACTCATCATGCTGCTACTAGCCTTATGACATTGATTTCATGGCTGAGTGATATTCCATTGTACATAAGGACCACAACTTTTTTATCCATTTTTCGCTTTCCTGGGATATTTAAGGTGGAATGAAGTGGAGGTCCTTGTCAACAGAGCAGCCCTAAACTTTGGGGTGCTTGTGTCTTGCTGATTTTCAATTTTCTCACTTTATCCCCCCATGCGTGGAAGTGCCCTATGCTCTCTAAGCTGTGTTTTTTAGATGTTTCAGGACACACCGTACACTTCTCCAGAGTGGCTGTTGGCGATTTACATCCCGCCCATCAGTGTAGCAAGGCTCCGATTCCTCCATGGCCTGTCCTGCATTTCTGGTTTTGACACTTTTTTCAGCATGGCCCTTTTGACCGATGGGAAGCGAGACTTTTTTGTAGCGCTGATTTGCCTTTCCAGGTTGCTTGGTTGGCCAAAAAGGGCGTATGCGTTTTTTCCTGAATATATTCAGGAAAAAACGCATACGCCCTTTTTGGCCAAGGGCATCATTGTCAACGTTTTGCCGCTTTTCATGTGCTTTAAAGGCGATTCGAATCTACCTCCTGAAATCTGTTTCCTGCAATTCTGCCTTGATTTCAAATCCTCTTCTTTGCCTTCCCTCAATATATTTGTGGACGAGAGTTATCATTTATAACTCTGCAGGTTTGTGAATTGCAGTGCCCTGAAGCTCCATTTTACAACTCGCTTTTTTGGGAGCTGGCCGCAAAAGCGCAGGATGGCTTCAGGCCCTGTTCTGGTTCCGGGGGGCAGGCTGAGCCTGTGGTTAATTCTTCTTCCTGATGGGAAAATAGAGTGACCTGTGCCTGTCCCAACACCAAGAGCTAGTCTCTCATTGGTTCCCCGTCTTCCCGTTCATCCTCAGGACAAATTGCAACCTGTACGGAACAGGAGGTTAAAGGTGCTGAGGCTCCAAGTAGGGAGATTGCTAGTAAAGTGGCTGGAATGGCGAACCCGAGCACAAGGAGATGAGAAATGAGGTGCGGTTTAGAAACCTTTCCCCATCACACGGTGTACCATCTTCTGGGTTTCTCCTGCATGTTTTCGATGTAGGAAGATGCCCTTGAACCTGGAGATTTGGGACCCATGCGATGGGTAGCACGCAGTATTACTTTAAAGGGTCTGCGTTTGCTCACCCAACCTCACCAAACCTCTCAGCCCCAAGAGTGTCCACCCTTATGTCTCATCCAGCTGTGGGTCTAGATATGGTCAATCCAGGTTGCATCACAGCCCCTGAACGAATTGTGTAAGAATTTCTCTGTCTTTCCCTGTCTTTGTTTCATGGGTTTTTAAAAGTAATTTATTTTTATAATGGGGTTTAGCTGCTTTTCACGGCTGTGTTTATGCCGCTTTACACCCACTTGACACACTAACAGAGAGATATCAATACATAGGTTTTAAGATTATTACTAGTCAGATATATTCTTGTGCGGTGAATCGGGCGTGTTGAGTCCAGTTCTCTGAGCAAGGAGTAGGTCTTGTCTATTACATATTGGGTTTATGGAACGGTATCTGAGCTAATTTGAAACTCTTGTTTTATGTATCACCCCACCTCACCTTTCCCGTTAAGCAGCCATAGTGTGTTTTCTGCATGTGTGACTCTGTTCTGTTTTGTAATTCAGTTCAAGTGTAACGGTTTTTACATTCCCTCTATAAGTGACACCTTATGAGAAGTGTCCTTTTCTGTGTGACTTATTTCACTTAGAATCGTCTTACCTAAATCCACTCATCATGCTGCTACTAGCCTTATGACATTGATTTCATGGCTGAGTGATATTCCATTGTACATAAGGACCACAACTTTTTTATCCATTTTTCGCTTTCCTGGGATATTTAAGGTGGAATGAAGTGGAGGTCCTTGTCAACAGAGCAGCCCTAAACTTTGGGGTGCTTGTGTCTTGCTGATTTTCAATTTTCCCACTTTATCCCCCCATGCGTGGAAGTGCCCTATGCTCTCTAAGCTGTGTTTTTTAGATGTTTCAGGACACACCGTACACTTCTCCAGAGTGGCTGTTGGCGATTTACATCCCGCCCATCAGTGTAGCAAGGCTCCGATTCCTCCATGGCCTGTCCTGCATTTCTGGTTTTGACACTTTTTTCAGCATGGCCCTTTTGACCGATGGGAAGCGAGACTTCTTTGTAGCGCTGATTTGCCTTTCCAGGTTGCTTGGTTGGCCAAAAAGGGCGTATGCGTTTTTTCCTGAATATATTCAGGAAAAAACGCATACGCCCTTTTTGGCCAAGGGCATCATTGTCAACGTTTTGCCGCTTTTCATGTGCTTTAAAGGCGATTCGAATCTACCTCCTGAAATCTGTTTCCTGCAATTCTGCCTTGATTTCAAATCCTCTTCTTTGCCTTCCCTCAATATATTTGTGGACGAGAGTTATCATTTATAACTCTGCAGGTTTGTGAATTGCAGTGCCCTGAAGCTCCATTTTACAAGTCGCTTTTTTGGGAGCTGGCCGCAAAAGTGCAGGATGGCTTCAGGCCCTGTTCTGGTTCCGGGGGGCAGGCTGAGCCTGTGGTTAATTCTTCTTCCTGATGGGAAAATAGAGTGACCTGTGCCTGTCCCAACACCAAGAGCTAGTCTCTCATTGGTTCCCCGTCTTCCCGTTCATCCTCAGGACAAATGGCAACCTGTACGGAACAGGAGGTTAAAGGTGCTGATGCTCCAAGTAGGGAGATTGCTAGTAAAGTGGCTGGAATGGCGAACCCGAGCACAAGGAGATGACAAATGAGGTGCGTTTTAGAAACCTTTCCCCATCACATGGTGTACCATCTTCTGGGTTTCTCATGCATGTTTTCGATGTAGGAAGATGCCCTTGAACCTGGAGATTTGGGACCCATGCGATGGGTAGCACGCAGTATTACTTTAAAGGGTCTGCGTTTGCTCACCCAACCTCACCAAACCTCTCAGCCCCAAGAGTGTCCACCCTTATGTCTCATCCAGCTGTGGGTCTAGATATGGTCAATCCAGGTTGCATCACAGCCCCTGAACGAATTGTGTAAGAATTTCTCTCTCTTTCCCTGTCTTTGTTTCATGGGATTTTAAAAGTAATTTATTTTTATAATGGGGTTTAGCTGCTTTTCACGGCTGTGTTTATGCCGCTTTAAACCCACTTGACACACTAACAGAGAGATATCAATACATAGGTTTTAAGATTATTACTAGTCAGATATATTCTTGTGCGGTGAATCGGGCGTGTTGAGTCCAGTTCTCTGAGCAAGGAGTAGGTCCTGTCTATTACATATTGGGTTTATGGAACGGTATCTGAGCTAATTTGAAACTCTTGTTTTATGTATCACCCCACCTCACCTTTCCCGTTAAGCAGCCATAGTGTGTTTTCTGCATGTGTGACTCTGTTCTGTTTTGTAATTCAGTTCAAGTGTAACGGTTTTTACATTCCCTCTATAAGTGACACCTTATGAGAAGTGTCCTTTTCTGTGTGACTTATTTCACTTAGAATCGTCTTACCTAAATCCACTCATCATGCTGCTACTAGCCTTATGACATTGATTTCATGGCTGAGTGATATTCCATTGTACATAAGGACCACAACTTTTTTATCCATTTTTCGCTTTCCTGGGATATTTAAGGTGGAATTAAGTGGAGGTCCTTCTCAACAGAGCAGCCCTAAACTTTGGGGTGCTTGTGTCTTGCTGATTTTCAATTTTCCCACTTTATCCCCCCATGTGTGGAAGTGCCCTATGCTCTCTAAGCTGTGTTTTTTAGATGTTTCAGGACACACCGTACACTTCTCCAGAGTGGCTGTTGGCGATTTACATCCCGCCCATCAGTGTAGCAAGGCTCCGATTCCTCCATGGCCTGTCCTGCATTTCTGGTTTTGACACTTTTTTCAGCATGGCCCTTTTGACCGATGGGAAGCGAGACTTCTTTGTAGCGCTGATTTGCCTTTCCAGGTTGCTTGGTTGGCCAAAAAGGGCGTATGCGTTTTTTCCTGAATATATTCAGGAAAAAACGCATACGCCCTTTTTGGCCAAGGGCATCATTGTCAACGTTTTGCCGCTTTTCATGTGCTTTAAAGGCGATTCGAATCTACCTCCTGAAATCTGTTTCCTGCAATTCTGCCTTGATTTCAAATCCTCTTCTTTGCCTTCCCTCAATATATTTGTGGACGAGTGTTATCATTTATAACTCTGCAGGTTTGTGAATTGCAGTGCCCTGAAGCTCCATTTTACAAGTCGCTTTTTTGGGAGCTGGCCGCAAAAGCGCAGGATGGCTTCAGGCCCTGTTCTGGTTCCGGGGGGCAGACTGAGCCTGTGGTTAATTCTTCTTCCTGATGGGAAAATAGAGTGACCTGTGCCTGTCCCAACACCAAGAGCTAGTCTCTCATTGGTTCCCCGTCTTCCCGTTCATCCTCACGACAAATAGCAACCTGTACGGAACAGGAGGTTAAAGGTGCTGAGGCTCCAAGTAGGGAGATTGCTAGTAAAGTGGCTGGAATGGCGAACCCGAGCACAAGGAGATGAGAAATGAGGTGCGTTTTAGAAACCTTTCCCCATCACACGGTGTACCATCTTTTGGGTTTCTCATGCATGTTTTCGATGTAGGAATATGCCCTTGAACCTGGAGATTTGGGACCCATGCGATGGGTAGCACGCATTATTACTTTAAAGGGTCTGCGTTTGCTCACCCAACCTCACCAAACCTCTCAGCCCCAAGAGTGTCCACCCTTATGTCTCATCCAGCTGTGGGTCTAGATATGGTCAATCCAGGTTGCATCACAGACCCTGAACGAATTGTGTAAGAATTTCTCTCTCTTTCACTGTCTTTGTTTCATGGGTTTTGAAAAGTAATTTATTTTTATAATGGGGTTTAGCTGCTTTTCACGGCTGTGTTTATGCTGCTTTACACCCACTTGACACACTAACAGAGAGATATCAATACATAGGTTTTAAGATTATTACTAGTCAGATATATTCTTGTGCGGTGAATCGGGCGTGTTGAGTCCAGTTCTCTGAGCAAGGAGTAGGTCTTGTCTATTACATATTGGGTTTATGGAACGGTATCTGAGCTAATTTGAAACTCTTGTTTTATGTATCACCCCACCTCACCTTTCCCGTTAAGCAGCCATAGTGTGTTTTCTGCATGTGTGACTCTGTTCTGTTTTGTAATTCAGTTCAAGTGTAACGGTTTTTACATTCCCTCTATAAGTGACACCTTATGAGAAGTGTCCTTTTCTGTGTGACTTATTTCACTTAGAATCGTCTTACCTAAATCCACTCATCATGCTGCTACTAGCCTTATGACATTGATTTCATGGCTGAGTGATATTCCATTGTACATAAGGACCACAACTTTTTTATCCATTTTTCGCTTTCCTGGGATATTTAAGGTGGAATGAAGTGGAGGTCCTTGTCAACAGAGCAGCCCTAAACTTTGGGGTGCTTGTGTCTTGCTGATTTTCAATTTTCTCACTTTATCCCCCCATGCGTGGAAGTGCCCTATGCTCTCTAAGCTGTGTTTTTTAGATGTTTCAGGACACACCGTACACTTCTCCAGAGTGGCTGTTGGCGATTTACATCCCGCCCATCAGTGTAGCAAGGCTCCGATTCCTCCATGGCCTGTCCTGCATTTCTGGTTTTGACACTTTTTTCAGCATGGCCCTTTTGACCGATGGGAAGCGAGACTTCTTTGTAGCGCTGATTTGCCTTTCCAGGTTGCTTGGTTGGCCAAAAAGGGCGTATGCGTTTTTTCCTGAATATATTCAGGAAAAAACGCATACGCCCTTTTTGGCCAAGGGCATCATTGTCAACGTTTTGCCACTTTTCATGTGCTTTAAAGGCGATTCGAATCTACCTCCTGAAATCTGTTTCCTGCAATTCTGCCTTGATTTCAATTCCTCGTCTTTGCCTTCCCTCAATATATTTGTGGACGAGAGTTATCATTTATAACTGTGCAGGTTTGTGAATTGCAGTGCCCTGAAGCTCCGTTTTACAACTCGCTTTTTCGGGAGCTGGCCGCAAAAGCGCAGGATGGCTTCAGGCCCTGTTCTGGTTCCGGGGGGCAGGCTGAGCCTGTGGTTAATTCTTCTTCCTGATGGGAAAATAGAGTGACCTGTGCCTGTCCCAACACCAAGAGCTAGTCTCTCATTGGTTCCCCGTCTTCACGTTCATCCTCAGGACAAATGGCAACCTGTACGGAACAGGAGGTTAAAGGTGCTGAGGCTCCAAGTAGGGAGATTGCTAGTAAAGTGGCTGGAATGGCGAACCCGAGCACAAGGAGATGAGAAATGAGGTGCGTTTTAGAAACCTTTCCCCATCACACGGTGTACCATCTTCTGGGTTTCTCATGCATGTTTTCGATGTAGGAAGATGCCCTTGAACCTGGAGATTTGGGACCCATGCGATGGGTAGCACGCAGTATTACTTTAAAGGGTCTGCGTTTGCTCACCCAACCTCACCAAACCTCTCAGCCCCAAGAGTGTCCACCCTTATGTCTCATCCAGCTGTGGGTCTAGATATGGTCAATCCAGGTTGCATCACAGCCCCTGAACGAATTGTGTAAGAATTTCTCTCTCTTTCACTGTCTTTGTTTCATGGGTTTTGAAAAGTAATTTATTTTTATAATGGGGTTTAGCTGCTTTTCACGGCTGTGTTTATGCTGCTTTACACCCACTTGACACACTAACAGAGAGATATCAATACATAGGTTTTAAGATTATTACTAGTCAGATATATTCTTGTGCGGTGAATCGGGCGTGTTGAGTCCAGTTCTCTGAGCAAGGAGTAGGTCTTGTCTATTACATATTGGGTTTATGGAACGGTATCTGAGCTAATTTGAAACTCTTGTTTTATGTATCACCCCACCTCACCTTTCCCGTTAAGCAGCCATAGTGTGTTTTCTGCATGTGTGACTCTGTTCTGTTTTGTAATTCAGTTCAAGTGTAACGGTTTTTACATTCCCTCTATAAGTGACACCTTATGAGAAGTGTCCTTTTCTGTGTGACTTATTTCACTTAGAATCGTCTTACCTAAATCCACTCATCATGCTGCTACTAGCCTTATGACATTGATTTCATGGCTGAGTGATATTCCATTGTACATAAGGACCACAACTTTTTTATCCATTTTTCGCTTTCCTGGGATATTTAAGGTGGAATGAAGTGGAGGTCCTTGTCAACAGAGCAGCCCTAAACTTTGGGGTGCTTGTGTCTTGCTGATTTTCAATTTTCTCACTTTATCCCCCCATGCGTGGAAGTGCCCTATGCTCTCTAAGCTGTGTTTTTTAGATGTTTCAGGACACACCGTACACTTCTCCAGAGTGGCTGTTGGCGATTTACATCCCGCCCATCAGTGTAGCAAGGCTCCGATTCCTCCATGGCCTGTCCTGCATTTCTGGTTTTGACACTTTTTTCAGCATGGCCCTTTTGACCGATGGGAAGCGAGACTTCTTTGTAGCGCTGATTTGCCTTTCCAGGTTGCTTGGTTGGCCAAAAAGGGCGTATGCGTTTTTTCCTGAATATATTCAGGAAAAAACGCATACGCCCTTTTTGGCCAAGGGCATCATTGTCAACGTTTTGCCACTTTTCATGTGCTTTAAAGGCGATTCGAATCTACCTCCTGAAATCTGTTTCCTGCAATTCTGCCTTGATTTCAATTCCTCGTCTTTGCCTTCCCTCAATATATTTGTGGACGAGAGTTATCATTTATAACTGTGCAGGTTTGTGAATTGCAGTGCCCTGAAGCTCCGTTTTACAACTCGCTTTTTCGGGAGCTGGCCGCAAAAGCGCAGGATGGCTTCAGGCCCTGTTCTGGTTCCGGGGGGCAGGCTGAGCCTGTGGTTAATTCTTCTTCCTGATGGGAAAATAGAGTGACCTGTGCCTGTCCCAACACCAAGAGCTAGTCTCTCATTGGTTCCCCGTCTTCACGTTCATCCTCAGGACAAATGGCAACCTGTACGGAACAGGAGGTTAAAGGTGCTGAGGCTCCAAGTAGGGAGATTGCTAGTAAAGTGGCTGGAATGGCGAACCCGAGCACAAGGAGATGAGAAATGAGGTGCGTTTTAGAAACCTTTCCCCATCACACGGTGTACCATCTTCTGGGTTTCTCATGCATGTTTTCGATGAAGGAAGATGCCCTTGAACCTGGAGATTTGGGACCCATGCGATGGGTAGCACGCAGTATTACTTTAAACGGTCTGCGTTTGCTCACCCAACCTCACCAAACCTCTCAGCCCCAAGAGTGTCCACCCTTATGTCTCATCCAGCTGTGGGTCTAGATATGGTCAATCCAGGTTGCATCACAGCCCCTGAACGAATTGTGTAAGAATTTCTCTGTCTTTCCCTGTCTTTGTTTCATGGGTTTTTAAAAGTAATTTATTTTTATAATGGGGTTTAGCTGCTTTTCACGGCTGTGTTTATGCCGCTTTACACCCACTTGACACACTAACAGAGAGATATCAATACATAGGTTTTAAGATTATTACTAGTCAGATATATTCTTGTGCGGTGAATCGGGCGTGTTGAGTCCAGTTCTCTGAGCAAGGAGTAGGTCTTGTCTATTACATATTGGGTTTATGGAACGGTATCTGAGCTAATTTGAAACTCTTGTTTTATGTATCACCCCACCTCACCTTTCCCGTTAAGCAGCCATAGTGTGTTTTCTGCATGTGTGACTCTGTTCTGTTTTGTAATTCAGTTCAAGTGTAACGGTTTTTACATTCCCTCTATAAGTGACACCTTATGAGAAGTGTCCTTTTCTGTGTGACTTATGTCACTTAGAATCGTCGTACCTAAATCCACTCATCATGCTGCTACTAGCCTTATGACATTGATTTCATGGCTGAGTGATAATCCATTGTACATATGGACCTCAAATTTTTTATCCATTTTTCGCTTTCCTGGGATATTTAAGGTGGAATGAAGTGGAGGTCCTTGTCAACAGAGCAGCCCTAAACTTTGGGGTGCTTCTGTCTTGATGATTTTTAATTTTCCCACTTTATACCCCCATGCGTGGAAGTGCCCTATGCTCTCTAAGCTGTGTTTTTTAGATGTTTCAGGACACACCGTACACTTCTCCAGAGTGGCTGTTGGCGATTTACATCCCGCCCATCAGTGTAGCAAGGCTCCCATTTCTCCATGGCCTGTCCTGCATTTCTGGTTTTGACACGTTTTTCAGCATGGCCCTTTTGACCGATGGGAAGCGAGATTTCTTTGTAGCGCTGATTTGCCTTTCCAGGTTGCTTGGTTGGCCAAAAAGGGCGTATGCGTTTTTTCCTGAATATATTCAGGAAAAAACGCATACGCCCTTTTTGGCCAAGGGCATCATTGTCAACGTTTTGCCGCTTTTCATGTGCTTTAAAAGCGATTCGAATCTACCTCCTGAAATCTGTTTCCTGCAATTCTGCCTTGATTTCAATTCCTCGTCTTTGCCTTCCCTCAATATATTTGTGGACGAGAGTTATCATTTATAACTGTGCAGGTTTGTGAATTGCAGTGCCCTGAAGCTCCGTTTTACAACTCGCTTTTTCGGGAGCTGGCCGCAAAAGCGCAGGATGGCTTCAGGCCCTGTTCTGGTTCCGGGGGGCAGGCTGAGCCTGTGGTTAATTCTTCTTCCTGATGGGAAAATAGAGTGACCTGTCCCTGTCCCAACACCAAGAGCTAGTCTCTCATTGGTTCCCCGTCTTCACGTTCATCCTCAGGACAAATGGCAACCTGTACGGAACAGGAGGTTAAAGGTGCTGATGCTCCAAGTAGGGAGATTGCTAGTAAAGTGGCTGGAATGGCGAACCCGAGCACAAGGAGATGAGAAATGAGGTGCGTTTTAGAAACCTTTCCCCATCACACGGTGTACCATCTTCTGGGTTTCTCATGCATGTTTTCGATGTAGGAAGATGCCCTTGAACCTGGAGATTTGGGACCCATGCGATGGGTAGCACGCAGTATTACTTTAAAGGGTCTGCGTTTGCTCACCCAACCTCACCAAACCTCTCAGCCCCAAGAGTGTCCACCCTTATGTCTCATCCAGCTGTGGGTCTAGATATGGTCAATCCAGGTTGCATCACAGACCCTGAACGAATTGTGTAAGAATTTCTCTCTCTTTCACTGTCTTTGTTTCATGGGTTTTGAAAAGTAATTTATTTTTATAATGGGGTTTAGCTGCTTTTCACGGCTGTGTTTATGCTGCTTTACACCCACTTGACACACTAACAGAGAGATATCAATACATAGGTTTTAAGATTATTACTAGTCAGATATATTCTTGTGTGGTGAATCGGGCGTGTTGAGTCCAGTTCTCTGAGCAAGGAGTAGGTCTTGTCTGTTACATATTGGGTTTATGGAACGGTATCTGAGCTAATTTGAAACTCTTGTTTTATGTATCACCCCACCTCACCTTTCCCGTTAAGCAGCCATAGTGTGTTTTCTGCATGTGTGACTCTGTTCTGTTTTGTAATTCAGTTCAAGTGTAACGGTTTTTACATTCCCTCTATAAGTGACACCTTACGAGAAGTGTCCTTTTCTGTGTGACTTATGTCACTTAGAATCGTCGTACCTAAATCCACTCATCATGCTGCTACTAGCCTTATGACATTGATTTCATGGCTGAGTGATAATCCATTGTACATATGGACCTCAAATTTTTTATCCATTTTTCGCTTTCCTGGGATATTTAAGGTGGAATGAAGTGGAGGTCCTTGTCAACAGAGCAGCCCTAAACTTTGGGGTGCTTGTGTCTTGCTGATTTTTAATTTTCCCACTTTATACCCCCATGCGTGGAAGTGCCCTATGCTCTCTAAGCTGTGTTTTTTAGATGTTTCAGGACACACCGTACACTTCTCCAGAGTGGCTGTTGGCGATTTACATCCCGCCCATCAGTGTAGCAAGGCTCCCATTTCTCCATGGCCTGTCCTGCATTTCTGGTTTTGACACGTTTTTCAGCATGGCCCTTTTGACCGATGGGAAGCGAGATTTCTTTGTAGCGCTGATTTGCCTTTCCAGGTTCCTTGGTTGGCCAAAAAGGGCGTATGCGTTTTTTCCTGAATATATTCAGGAAAAAACGCATACGCCCTTTTTGGCCAAGGGCATCATTGTCAACGTTTTGCCGCTTTTCATGTGCTTTAAAAGCGATTCGAATCTACCTCCTGAAATCTGTTTCCTGCAATTCTGCCTTGATTTCAATTCCTCGTCTTTGCCTTCCCTCAATATATTTGTGGACGAGAGTTATCATTTATAACTGTGCAGGTTTGTGAATTGCAGTGCCCTGAAGCTCCGTTTTACAACTCGCTTTTTCGGGAGCTGGCCGCAAAAGCGCAGGATGGCTTCAGGCCCTGTTCTGGTTCCGGGGGGCAGGCTGAGCCTGTGGTTAATTCTTCTTCCTGATGGGAAAATAGAGTGACCTGTCCCTGTCCCAACACCAAGAGCTAGTCTCTCATTGGTTCCCCGTCTTCACGTTCATCCTCAGGACAAATGGCAACCTGTACGGAACAGGAGGTTAAAGGTGCTGATGCTCCAAGTAGGGAGATTGCTAGTAAAGTGGCTGGAATGGCGAACCCGAGCACAAGGAGATGAGAAATGAGGTGCGTTTTAGAAACCTTTCCCCATCACACGGTGTACCATCTTCTGGGTTTCTCATGCATGTTTTCGATGTAGGAAGATGCCCTTGAACCTGGAGATTTGGGACCCATGCGATGGGTAGCACGCAGTATTACTTTAAAGGGTCTGCGTTTGCTCACCCAACCTCACCAAACCTCTCAGCCCCAAGAGTGTCCACCCTTATGTCTCATCCAGCTGTGGGTCTAGATATGGTCAATCCAGGTTGCATCACAGACCCTGAACGAATTGTGTAAGAATTTCTCTCTCTTTCACTGTCTTTGTTTCATGGGTTTTGAAAAGTAATTTATTTTTATAATGGGGTTTAGCTGCTTTTCACGGCTGTGTTTATGCTGCTTTACACCCACTTGACACACTAACAGAGAGATATCAATACATAGGTTTTAAGATTATTACTAGTCAGATATATTCTTGTGTGGTGAATCGGGCGTGTTGAGTCCAGTTCTCTGAGCAAGGAGTAGGTCTTGTCTGTTACATATTGGGTTTATGGAACGGTATCTGAGCTAATTTGAAACTCTTGTTTTATGTATCACCCCACCTCACCTTTCCCGTTAAGCAGCCATAGTGTGTTTTCTGCATGTGTGACTCTGTTCTGTTTTGTAATTCAGTTCAAGTGTAACGGTTTTTACATTCCCTCTATAAGTGACACCTTATGAGAAGTGTCCTTTTCTGTGTGACTTATGTCACTTAGAATCGTCGTACCTAAATCCACTCATCATGCTGCTACTAGCCTTATGACATTGATTTCATGGCTGAGTGATAATCCATTGTACATATGGACCTCAAATTTTTTATCCATTTTTCGCTTTCCTGGGATATTTAAGGTGGAATGAAGTGGAGGTCCTTGTCAACAGAGCAGCCCTAAACTTTGGGGTGCTTGTGTCTTGCTGATTTTTAATTTTCCCACTTTATACCCCCATGCGTGGAAGTGCCCTATGCTCTCTAAGCTGTGTTTTTTAGATGTTTCAGGACACACCGTACACTTCTCCAGAGTGGCTGTTGGCGATTTACATCCCGCCCATCAGTGTAGCAAGGCTCCCATTTCTCCATGGCCTGTCCTGCATTTCTGGTTTTGACACGTTTTTCAGCATGGCCCTTTTGACCGATGGGAAGCGAGATTTCTTTGTAGCGCTGATTTGCCTTTCCAGGTTCCTTGGTTGGCCAAAAAGGGCGTATGCGTTTTTTCCTGAATATATTCAGGAAAAAACGCATACGCCCTTTTTGGCCAAGGGCATCATTGTCAACGTTTTGCCGCTTTTCATGTGCTTTAAAAGCGATTCGAATCTACCTCCTGAAATCTGTTTCCTGCAATTCTGCCTTGATTTCAATTCCTCGTCTTTGCCTTCCCTCAATATATTTGTGGACGAGAGTTATCATTTATAACTGTGCAGGTTTGTGAATTGCAGTGCCCTGAAGCTCCGTTTTACAACTCGCTTTTTCGGGAGCTGGCCGCAAAAGCGCAGGATGGCTTCAGGCCCTGTTCTGGTTCCGGGGGGCAGGCTGAGCCTGTGGTTAATTCTTCTTCCTGATGGGAAAATAGAGTGACCTGTCCCTGTCCAAACACCAAGAGCTAGTCTCTCATTGGTTCCCCGTCTTCCCGTTCATCCTCAGGACAAATAGCAACCTGTACGGAACAGGAGGTTAAAGGTGCTGATGCTCCAAGTAGGGAGATTGCTAGTAAAGTGGCTGGAATGGCGAACCCGAGCACAAGGAGATGAGAAATGAGGTGCGTTTTAGAAACCTTTCCCCATCACACGGTGTACCATCTTTTGGGTTTCTCATGCATGTTTTCGATGTAGGAATATGCCCTTGAACCTGGAGATTTGGGACCCATGCGATGGGTAGCACGCATTATTACTTTAAAGGGTCTGCGTTTGCTCACCCAACCTCACCAAACCTCTCAGCCCCAAGAGTGTCCACCCTTATGTCTCATCCAGCTGTGGGTCTAGATATGGTCAATCCAGGTTGCATCACAGACCCTGAACGAATTGTGTAAGAATTTCTCTCTCTTTCACTGTCTTTGTTTCATGGGTTTTGAAAAGTAATTTATTTTTATAATGGGGTTTAGCTGCTTTTCACGGCTGTGTTTATGCTGCTTTACACCCACTTGACACACTAACAGAGAGATATCAATACATAGGTTTTAAGATTATTACTAGTCAGATATATTCTTGTGCGGTGAATCGGGCGTGTTGAGTCCAGTTCTCTGAGCAAGGAGTAGGTTTTGTCTGTTACATATTGGGTTTATGGAATGGTATCTGAGCTAATTTGAAACTCTTGTTTTATGTATCACCCCACCTCACTTTTCCCGTTAAGCAGCCATAGTGTGTTTTCTGCATGTGTGACTCTGTTCTGTTTTGTAATTCAGTTCAAGTGTAACGGTTTTTACATTCCCTCTATAAGTGACACCTTATGAGAAGTGTCCTTTTCTGTGTGACTTATGTCACTTAGAATCGTCGTACCTAAATCCACTCATCATGCTGCTACTAGCCTTATGACATTGATTTCATGGCTGAGTGATAATCCATTGTACATATGGACCTCAAATTTTTTATCCATTTTTCGCTTTCCTGGGATATTTAAGGTGGAATGAAGTGGAGGTCCTTGTCAACAGAGCAGCCCTAAACTTTGGGGTGCTTGTGTCTTGCTGATTTTTAATTTTCCCACTTTATACCCCCATGCGTGGAAGTGCCCTATGCTCTCTAAGCTGTGTTTTTTAGATGTTTCAGGACACACCGTACACTTCTCCAGAGTGGCTGTTGGCGATTTACATCCCGCCCATCAGTGTAGCAAGGCTCCCATTTCTCCATGGCCTGTCCTGCATTTCTGGTTTTGACACGTTTTTCAGCATGGCCCTTTTGACCGATGGGAAGCGAGACTTCTTTGTAGCGCTGATTTGCCTTTCCAGGTTGCTTGGTTGGCCAAAAAGGGCGTATGCGTTTTTTCCTGAATATATTCAGGAAAAAACGCATACGCGCTTTTTGGCCAAGGGCATCATTGTCAACGTTTTGCCGCTTTTCATGTGCTTTAAAGGCGATTCGAATCTACCTCCTGAAATCTGTTTCCTGCAATTCTGCCTTGATTTCAATTCCTCGTCTTTGCCTTCCCTCAATATATTTGTGGACGAGAGTTATCATTTATAAGTGTGCAGGTTTGTGAATTGCAGTGCCCTGAAGCTCCGTTTTACAACTCGCTTTTTCGGGAGCTGGCCGCAAAAGCGCAGGATGGCTTCAGGCCCTGTTCTGGTTCCGGGGGGCAGGCTGAGCCTGTGGTTAATTCTTCTTCCTGATGGGAAAATAGAGTGACCTGTGCCTGTCCCAACACCAAGAGCTAGTCTCTCATTGGTTCCCCGTCTTCACGTTCATCCTCAGGACAAATGGCAACCTGTACGGAACAGGAGGTTAAAGGTGCTGATGCTCCAAGTAGGGAGATTGCTAGTAAAGTGGCTGGAATGGCGAACCCGAGCACAAGGAGATGAGAAATGAGGTGCGTTTTAGAAACCTTTCCCCATCACACGGTGTACCATCTTCTGGGTTTCTCATGCATGTTTTCGATGTAGGAAGATGCCCTTGAACCTGGAGATTTGGGACCCATGCGATGGGTAGCACGCAGTATTACTTTAAAGGGTCTGCGTTTGCTCACCCAACCTCACCAAACCTCTCAGCCCCAAGAGTGTCCACCCTTATGTCTCATCCAGCTGTGGGTCTAGATATGGTCAATCCAGGTTGCATCACAGACCCTGAACGAATTGTGTAAGAATTTCTCTCTCTTTCACTGTCTTTGTTTCATGGGTTTTGAAAAGTAATTTATTTTTATAATGGGGTTTAGCTGCTTTTCACGGCTGTGTTTATGCCGCTTTACACCCACTTGACACACTAACAGAGAGATATCAATACATAGGTTTTAAGATTATTACTAGTCAGATATATTCTTGTGCGGTGAATCGGGCGTGTTGAGTCCAGTTCTCTGAGCAAGGAGTAGGTCTTGTCTGTTACATATTGGGTTTATGGAACGGTATCTGAGCTAATTTGAAACTCTTGTTTTATGTATCACCCCACCTCACCTTTCCCGTTAAGCAGCCATAGTGTGTTTTCTGCATGTGTGACTCTGTTCTGTTTTGTAATTCAGTTCAAGTGTAACGGTTTTTACATTCCCTCTATAAGTGACACCTTATGAGAAGTGTCCTTTTCTGTGTGACTTATGTCACTTAGAATCGTCGGACCTAAATCCACTCATCATGCTGCTACTAGCCTTATGACATTGATTTCATGGCTGAGTGATAATCCATTGTACATATGGACCTCAAATTTTTTATCCATTTTTCGCTTTCCTGGGATATTTAAGGTGGAATGAAGTGGAGGTCCTTGTCAACAGAGCAGCCCTAAACTTTGGGGTGCTTGTGTCTTGCTGATTTTTAATTTTCCCACTTTATACCCCCATGCGTGGAAGTGCCCTATGCTCTCTAAGCTGTGTTTTTTAGATGTTTCAGGACACACCGTACACTTCTCCAGAGTGGCTGTTGGCAATTTACATCCCGCCCATCAGTGTAGCAAGGCTCCCATTTCTCCATGGCCTGTCCTGCATTTCTGGTTTTGACACGTTTTTCAGCATGGCCCTTTTGACCGATGGGAAGCGAGATTTCTTTGTAGCGCTGATTTGCCTTTCCAGGTTGCTTGGTTGGCCAAAAAGGGCGTATGCGTTTTTTCCTGAATATATTCAGGAAAAAACGCATACGCCCTTTTTGGCCAAGGGCATCATTGTCAACGTTTTGCCGCTTTTCATGTGCTTTAAAAGCGATTCGAATCTACCTCCTGAAATCTGTTTCCTGCAATTCTGCCTTGATTTCAATTCCTCGTCTTTGCCTTCCCTCAATATATTTGTGGATGAGAGTTATCATTTATAACTGTGCAGGTTTGTGAATTGCAGTGCCCTGAAGCTCCGTTTTACAACTCGCTTTTTCGGGAGCTGGCCGCAAAAGCGCAGGATGGCTTCAGGCCCTGTTCTGGTTCCGGGGGGCAGGCTGAGCCTGTGGTTAATTCTTCTTCCTGATGGGAAAATAGAGTGACCTGTCCCTGTCCCAACACCAAGAGCTAGTCTCTCATTGGTTCCCCGTCTTCACGTTCATCCTCAGGACAAATGGCAACCTGTACGGAACAGGAGGTTAAAGGTGCTGATGCTCCAAGTAGGGAGATTGCTAGTAAAGTGGCTGGAATGGCGAACCCGAGCACAAGGAGATGAGAAATGAGGTGCGTTTTAGAAACCTTTCCCCATCACACGGTGTACCATCTTCTGGGTTTCTCATGCATGTTTTCGATGTAGGAAGATGCCCTTGAACCTGGAGATTTGGGACCCATGCGATGGGTAGCACGCAGTATTACTTTAAAGGGTCTGCGTTTGCTCACCAAACCTCACCAAACCTCTCAGCCCCAAGAGTGTCCACCCTTATGTCTCATCCAGCTGTGGGTCCAGATATGGTCAATCCAGGTTGCATCACAGACCCTGAACGAATTGTGTAAGAATTTCTCTCTCTTTCACTGTCTTTGTTTCATGGGTTTTGAAAAGTAATTTATTTTTATAATGGGGTTTAGCTGCTTTTCACGGCTGTGTTTATGCCGCTTTACACCCACTTGACACACTAACAGAGAGATATCAATACATATGTTTTAAGATTATTACTAGTCAGATATATTCTTGTGCGGTGAATCGGGCGTGTTGAGTCCAGTTCTCTGAGCAAGGAGTAGGTCTTGTCTGTTACATATTGGGTTTATGGAACGGTATCTGAGCTAATTTGAAACTCTTGTTTTATGTATCACCCCACCTCACCTTTCCCGTTAAGCAGCCATAGTGTGTTTTCTGCATGTGTGACTCTGTTCTGTTTTGTAATTCAGTTCAAGTGTAACGGTTTTTACATTCCCTCTATAAGTGACACCTTATGAGAAGTGTCCTTTTCTGTGTGACTTATGTCACTTAGAATCGTCGGACCTAAATCCACTCATCATGCTGCTACTAGCCTTATGACATTGATTTCATGGCTGAGTGATAATCCATTGTACATATGGACCTCAAATTTTTTATCCATTTTTCGCTTTCCTGGGATATTTAACGTGGAATGAAGTGGAGGTCCTTGTCAACAGAGCAGCCCTAAACTTTGGGGTGCTTGTGTCTTGCTGATTTTTAATTTTCCCTCTTTATACCCCCATGCTTGGAAGTGCCCTATGCTCTCTAAGCTGTGTTTTTTAGATGTTTCAGGACACACCGTACACTTCTCCAGAGTGGCTGTTGGCAATTTACATCCCGCCCATCAGTGTAGCAAGGCTCCCATTTCTCCATGGCCTGTCCTGCATTTCTGGTTTTGACACTATTTTCAGCATGGCCCTTTTGACCGATGGGAAGCGAGACTTCTTTGTAGCGCTGATTTGCCTTTCCAGGTTGCTTGGTTGGCCAAAAAGGGCGTATGCGTTTTTTCCTGAATATATTCAGGAAAAAACGCATACGCCCTTTTTGGCCAAGGGCATCATTGTCAACGTTTTGCCGCTTTTCATGTGCTTTAAAGGCGATTCGAATCTACCTCCTGAAATCTGTGTCCTGCAATTCTGCCTTGATTTCAATTCCTCTTCTTTGCCTTCCCTCAATATATTTGTGGACGAGAGTTATCATTTATAACTGTGCAGGTTTGTGAATTGCAGTGCCCTGAAGCTCCATTTTACAACTCGCTTTTTCGGGAGCTGGCCGCAAAAGCGCAGGATGGCTTCAGGCCCTGTTCTGGTTCCGGGGGGCAGGCTGAGCCTGTGGTTAATTCTTCATCCTGATGGGAAAATAGAGTGACCTGTGCCTGTCCCAACACCAAGAGCTAGTCTCTCATTGGTTCCCCGTCTTCCCGTTCATCCTCAGGACAAATAGCAACCTGTACGGAACAGGAGGTTAAAGGTGCTGATGCTCCAAGTAGGGAGATTGCTAGTAAAGTGGCTGGAATGGCGAACCCGAGCACAAGGAGATGAGAAATGAGGTGCGTTTTAGAAACCTTTCCCCATCACACGGTGTACCATCTTTTGGGTTTCTCATGCATGTTTTCGATGTAGGAATATGCCCTTGAACCTGGAGATTTGGGACCCATGCGATGGGTAGCACGCATTATTACTTTAAAGGGTCTGCGTTTGCTCACCCAACCTCACCAAACCTCTCAGCCCCAAGAGTGTCCACCCTTATGTCTCATCCAGCTGTGGGTCTAGATATGGTCAATCCAGGTTGCATCACAGACCCTGAACGAATTGTGTAAGAATTTCTCTCTCTTTCACTGTCTTTGTTTCATGGGTTTTGAAAAGTAATTTATTTTTATAATGGGGTTTAGCTGCTTTTCACGGCTGTGTTTATGCCGCTTTACACCCACTTGACACACTAACAGAGAGATATCAATACATAGGTTTTAAGATTATTACTACTCAGATATATTCTTGTGCGGTGAATCGGGCGTGTTGAGTCCAGTTCTCTGAGCAAGGAGTAGGTCTTGTCTGTTACATATTGGGTTTATGGAACGGTATCTGAGCTAATTTGAAACTCTTGTTTTATGTATCACCCCACCTCACCTTTCCCGTTAAGCAGCCATAGTGTGTTTTCTGCATGTGTGACTCTGTTCTGTTTTGTAATTCAGTTCAAGTGTAACGGTTTTTACATTCCCTCTATAAGTGACACCTTATGAGAAGTGTCCTTTTCTGTGTGACTTATGTCACTTAGAATCGTCGTACCTAAATCCACTCATCATGCTGCTACTAGCCTTATGACATTGATTTCATGGCTGAGTGATAATCCATTGTACATATGGACCTCAAATTTTTTATCCATTTTTCGCTTTCCTGGGATATTTAAGGTGGAATGAAGTGGAGGTCCTTGTCAACAGAGCAGCCCTAAACTTTGGGGTGCTTGTGTCTTGCTGATTTTTAATTTTCCCACTTTATACCCCCATGCGTGGAAGTGCCCTATGCTCTCTAAGCTGTGTTTTTTAGATGTTTCAGGACACACCGTATACTTCTCCAGAGTGGCTGTTGGCAATTTACATCCCGCCCATCAGTGTAGCAAGGCTCCCATTTCTCCATGGCCTGTCCTGCATTTCTGGTTTTGACACGTTTTTCAGCATGGCCCTTTTGACCGATGGGAAGCGAGATTTCTTTGTAGCGCTGATTTGCCTTTCCAGGTTGCTTGGTTGGCCAAAAAGGGCGTATGCGTTTTTTCCTGAATATATTCAGGAAAAAACGCATACGCCCTTTTTGGCCAAGGGCATCATTGTCAACGTTTTGCCGCTTTTCATGTGCTTTAAAAGCGATTCGAATCTACCTCCTGAAATCTGTTTCCTGCAATTCTGCCTTGATTTCAATTCCTCGTCTTTGCCTTCCCTCAATATATTTGTGGACGAGAGTTATCATTTATAACTGTGCAGGTTTGTGAATTGCAGTGCCCTGAAGCTCCGTTTTACAACTCGCTTTTTCGGGAGCTGGCTGCAAAAGCGCAGGATGGCTTCAGGCCCTGTTCTGGTTCCGGGGGGCAGGCTGAGCCTGTGGTTAATTCTTCTTCCTGATGGGAAAATAGAGTGACCTGTCCCTGTCCCAACACCAAGAGCTAGTCTCTCATTGGTTCCCCGTCTTCACGTTCATCCTCAGGACAAATGGCAACCTGTACGGAACAGGAGGTTAAAGGTGCTGATGCTCCAAGTAGGGAGATTGCTAGTAAAGTGGCTGGAATGGCGAACCCGAGCACAAGGAGATGAGAAATGAGGTGCGTTTTAGAAACCTTTCCCCATCACACGGTGTACCATCTTCTGGGTTTCTCATGCATGTTTTCGATGTAGGAAGATGCCCTTGAACCTGGAGATTTGGGACCCATGCGATGGGTAGCACGCAGTATTACTTTAAAGGGTCTGCGTTTGCTCACCCAACCTCACCAAACCTCTCAGCCCCAAGAGTGTCCACCCTTATGTCTCATCCAGCTGTGGGTCTAGATATGGTCAATCCAGGTTGCATCACAGACCCTGAACGAATTGTGTAAGAATTTCTCTCTCTTTCACTGTCTTTGTTTCATGGGTTTTGAAAAGTAATTTATTTTTATAATGGGGTTTAGCTGCTTTTCACGGCTGTGTTTATGCTGCTTTACACCCACTTGACACACTAACAGAGAGATATCAATACATAGGTTTTAAGATTATTACTAGTCAGATATATTCTTGTGCGGTGAATCGGGCGTGTTGAGTCCAGTTCTCTGAGCAAGGAGTAGGTCTTGTCTGTTACATATTGGGTTTATGGAACGGTATCTGAGCTAATTTGAAACTCTTGTTTTATGTATCACCCCACCTCACCTTTCCCGTTAAGCAGCCATAGTGTGTTTTCTGCATGTGTGACTCTGTTCTGTTTTGTAATTCAGTTCAAGTGTAACGGTTTTTACATTCCCTCTATAAGTGACACCTTATGAGAAGTGTCCTTTTCTGTGTGACTTATGTCACTTAGAATCGTCGTACCTAAATCCACTCATCATGCTACTACTAGCCTTATGACATTGATTTCATGGCTGAGTGATAATCCATTGTACATATGGACCTCAAATTTTTTTTCCATTTTTCGCTTTCCTGGGATATTTAAGGTGGAATGAAGTGGAGGTCCTTGTCAACAGAGCAGCCCTAAACTTTGGGGTGCTTGTGTCTTGCTGATTTTTAATTTTCCCACTTTATACCCCCATGCGTGGAAGTGCCCTATGCTCTCTAAGCTGTGTTTTTTAGATGTTTCAGGACACACCGTACACTTCTCCAGAGTGGCTGTTGGCAATTTACATCCCGCCCATCAGTGTAGCAAGGCTCCCATTTCTCCATGGCCTGTCCTGCATTTCTGGTTTTGACACGTTTTTCAGCATGGCCCTTTTGACCGATGGGAAGCGAGATTTCTTTGTAGCGCTGATTTGCCTTTCCAGGTTGCTTGGTTGGCCAAAAAGGGCGTATGCGTTTTTTCCTGAATATATTCAGGAAAAAACGCATACGCCCTTTTTGGCCAAGGGCATCATTGTCAACGTTTTGCCGCTTTTCATGTGCTTTAAAAGCGATTCGAATCTACCTCCTGAAATCTGTTTCCTGCAATTCTGCCTTGATTTCAATTCCTCGTCTTTGCCTTCCCTCAATATATTTGTGGACGAGAGTTATCATTTATAACTGTGCAGGTTTGTGAATTGCAGTGCCCTGAAGCTCCGTTTTACAACTCGCTTTTTCGGGAGCTGGCTGCAAAAGCGCAGGATGGCTTCAGGCCCTGTTCTGGTTCCGGGGGGCAGGCTGAGCCTGTGGTTAATTCTTCTTCCTGATGGGAAAATAGAGTGACCTGTCCCTGTCCCAACACCAAGAGCTAGTCTCTCATTGGTTCCCCGTCTTCACGTTCATCCTCAGGACAAATGGCAACCTGTACGGAACAGGAGGTTAAAGGTGCTGATGCTCCAAGTAGGGAGATTGCTAGTAAAGTGGCTGGAATGGCGAACCCGAGCACAAGGAGATGAGAAATGAGGTGCGTTTTAGAAACCTTTCCCCATCACACGGTGTACCATCTTCTGGGTTTCTCATGCATGTTTTCGATGTAGGAAGATGCCCTTGAACCTGGAGATTTGGGACCCATGCGATGGGTAGCACGCAGTATTACTTTAAAGGGTCTGCGTTTGCTCACCCAACCTCACCAAACCTCTCAGCCCCAAGAGTGTCCACCCTTATGTCTCATCCAGCTGTGGGTCTAGATATGGTCAATCCAGGTTGCATCACAGACCCTGAACGAATTGTGTAAGAATTTCTCTCTCTTTCACTGTCTTTGTTTCATGGGTTTTGAAAAGTAATTTATTTTTATAATGGGGTTTAGCTGCTTTTCACGGCTGTGTTTATGCTGCTTTACACCCACTTGACACACTAACAGAGAGATATCAATACATAGGTTTTAAGATTATTACTAGTCAGATATATTCTTGTGCGGTGAATCGGGCGTGTTGAGTCCAGTTCTCTGAGCAAGGAGTAGGTCTTGTCTGTTACATATTGGGTTTATGGAACGGTATCTGAGCTAATTTGAAACTCTTGTTTTATGTATCACCCCACCTCACCTTTCCCGTTAAGCAGCCATAGTGTGTTTTCTGCATGTGTGACTCTGTTCTGTTTTGTAATTCAGTTCAAGTGTAACGGTTTTTACATTCCCTCTATAAGTGACACCTTATGAGAAGTGTCCTTTTCTGTGTGACTTATGTCACTTAGAATCGTCGTACCTAAATCCACTCATCATGCTACTACTAGCCTTATGACATTGATTTCATGGCTGAGTGATAATCCATTGTACATATGGACCTCAAATTTTTTTTCCATTTTTCGCTTTCCTGGGATATTTAAGGTGGAATGAAGTGGAGGTCCTTGTCAACAGAGCAGCCCTAAACTTTGGGGTGCTTGTGTCTTGCTGATTTTTAATTTTCCCACTTTATACCCCCATGCGTGGAAGTGCCCTATGCTCTCTAAGCTGTGTTTTTTAGATGTTTCAGGACACACCGTACACTTCTCCAGAGTGGCTGTTGGCAATTTACATCCCGCCCATCAGTGTAGCAAGGCTCCCATTTCTCCATGGCCTGTCCTGCATTTCTGGTTTTGAAACGTTTTTCAGCATGGCCCTTTTGACCGATGGGAAGCGAGATTTCTTTGTAGCGCTGATTTGCCTTTCCAGGTTGCTTGGTTGGCCAAAAAGGGCGTATGCGTTTTTTCCTGAATATATTCAGGAAAAAACGCATACGCCCTTTTTGGCCAAGGGCATCATTGTCAACGTTTTGCCGCTTTTCATGTGCTTTAAAAGCGATTCGAATCTACCTCCTGAAATCTGTTTCCTGCAATTCTGCCTTGATTTCAATTCCTCGTCTTTGCCTTCCCTCAATATATTTGTGGACGAGAGTTATCATTTATAACTGTGCAGGTTTGTGAATTGCAGTGCCCTGAAGCTCCGTTTTACAACTCGCTTTCTCGGGAGCTGGCCGCAAAAGCGCAGGATGGCTTCAGGCCCTGTTCTGGTTCCGTTGGGCAGGCTGAGCCTGTGGTTAATTCTTCTTCCTGATGGGAAAATAGAGTGACCTGTCCCTGTCCCAACACCAAGAGCTAGTCTCTCATTGGTTCCCCGTCTTCACGTTCATCCTCAGGACAAATGGCAACCTGTACGGAACAGGAGGTTAAAGGTGCTGATGCTCCAAGTAGGGAGATTGCTAGTAAAGTGGCTGGAATGGCGAACCCGAGCACAAGGAGATGAGAAATGAGGTGCGTTTTAGAAACCTTTCCCCATCACACGGTGTACCATCTTCTGGGTTTCTCATGCATGTTTTCGATGTAGGAAGATGCCCTTGAACCTGGAGATTTGGGACCCATGCGATGGGTAGCACGCAGTATTACTTTAAAGGGTCTGCGTTTGCTCACCCAACCTCACCAAACCTCTCAGCCCCAAGAGTGTCCACCCTTATGTCTCATCCAGCTGTGGGTCTAGATATGGTCAATCCAGGTTGCATCACAGACCCTGAACGAATTGTGTAAGAATTTCTCTCTCTTTCACTGTCTTTGTTTCATGGGTTTTGAAAAGTAATTTATTTTTATAATGGGGTTTAGCTGCTTTTCACGGCTGTGTTTATGCCGCTTTACACCCACTTGACACACTAACAGAGAGATATCAATACATAGGTTTTAAGATTATTACTAGTCAGATATATTCTTGTGCGGTGAATCGGGCGTGTTGAGTCCAGTTCTCTGAGCAAGGAGTAGGTCTTGTCTGTTACATATTGGGTTTATGGAACGGTATCTGAGCTAATTTGAAACTCTTGTTTTATGTATCACCCCACCTCACCTTTCCCGTTAAGCAGCCATAGTGTGTTTTCTGCATGTGTGACTCTGTTCTGTTTTGTAATTCAGTTCAAGTGTAACGGTTTTTACATTCCCTCTATAAGTGACACCTTATGAGAAGTGTCCTTTTCTGTGTGACTTATGTCACTTAGAATCGTCGGACCTAAATCCACTCATCATGCTGCTACTAGCCTTATGACATTGATTTCATGGCTGAGTGATAATGCATTGTACATATGGACCTCAAATTTTTTATCCATTTTTCGCTTTCCTGGGATATTTAACGTGGAATGAAGTGGAGGTCCTTGTCAACAGAGCAGCCCTAAACTTTGGGGTGCTTGTGTCTTGCTGATTTTTAATTTTCCCACTTTATACCCCCATGCTTGGAAGTGCCCTATGCTCTCTAAGCTGTGTTTTTTAGATGTTTCAGGACACACCGTACACTTCTCCAGAGTGGCTGTTGGCAATTTACATCCCGCCCATCAGTGTAGCAAGGCTCCCATTTCTCCATGGCCTGTCCTGCATTTCTGGTTTTGACACTATTTTCAGCATGGCCCTTTTGACCGATGGGAAGCGAGACTTCTTTGTAGCGCTGATTTGCCTTTCCAGGTTGCTTGGTTGGCCAAAAAGGGCGTATGCGTTTTTTCCTGAATATATTCAGGAAAAAACGCATACGCCCTTTTTGGCCAAGGGCATCATTGTCAACGTTTTGCCGCTTTTCATGTGCTTTAAAAGCGATTCGAATCTACCTCCTGAAATCTGTTTCCTGCAATTCTGCCTTGATTTCAATTCCTCGTCTTTGCCTTCCCTCAATATATTTGTGGATGAGAGTTATCATTTATAACTGTGCAGGTTTGTGAATTGCAGTGCCCTGAAGCTCCGTTTTACAACTCGCTTTTTCGGGAGCTGGCCGCAAAAGCGCAGGATGGCTTCAGGCCCTGTTCTGGTTCCGGGGGGCAGGCTGAGCCTGTGGTTAATTCTTCTTCCTGATGGGAAAATTGAGTGACCTGTCCCTGTCCCAACACCAAGAGCTAGTCTCTCATTGGTTCCCCGTCTTCACGTTCATCCTCAGGACAAATGGCAACCTGTACGGAACAGGAGGTTAAAGGTGCTGATGCTCCAAGTAGGGAGATTGCTAGTAAAGTGGCTGGAATGGCGAACCCGAGCACAAGGAGATGAGAAATGAGGTGCGTTTTAGAAACCTTTCCCCATCACACGGTGTACCATCTTCTGGGTTTCTCATGCATGTTTTCGATGTAGGAAGATGCCCTTTAACCTGGAGATTTGGGACCCATGCGATGGGTAGCACGCAGTATTACTTTAAAGGGTCTGCGTTTGCTCACCCAACCTCACCAAACCTCTCAGCCCCAAGAGTGTCCACCCTTATGTCTCATCCAGCTGTGGGTCTAGATATGGTCAATCCAGGTTGCATCGCAGACCCTGAACGAATTGTGTAAGAATTTCTCTCTCTTTCACTGTCTTTG
Source organism: Balaenoptera physalus (assembly GCF_965194825.1). NCBI lineage: Eukaryota > Metazoa > Chordata > Mammalia > Artiodactyla > Balaenopteridae > Balaenoptera > Balaenoptera physalus. The sequence continues at coordinate 459,907 of NW_028126249.1, read as the reverse complement.
TTTCATGGGTTTTGAAAAGTAATTTATTTTTATAATGGGGTTTAGCTGCTTTTCACGGCTGTGTTTATGCTGCTTTACACCCACTTGACACACTAACAGAGAGATATCAATACATAGGTTTTAAGATTATTACTAGTCAGATATATTCTTGTGCGGTGAATCGGGCGTGTTGAGTCCAGTTCTCTGAGCAAGGAGTAGGTCTTGTCTGTTACATATTGGGTTTATGGAACGGTATCTGAGCTAATTTGAAACTCTTGTTTTATGTATCACCCCACCTCACCTTTCCCGTTAAGCAGCCATAGTGTGTTTTCTGCATGTGTGACTCTGTTCTGTTTTGTAATTCAGTTCAAGTGTAACGGTTTTTACATTCCCTCTATAAGTGACACCTTATGAGAAGTGTCCTTTTCTGTGTGACTTATGTCACTTAGAATCGTCGTACCTAAATCCACTCATCATGCTACTACTAGCCTTATGACATTGATTTCATGGCTGAGTGATAATCCATTGTACATATGGACCTCAAATTTTTTATCCATTTTTCGCTTTCCTGGGATATTTAAGGTGGAATGAAGTGGAGGTCCTTGTCAACAGAGCAGCCCTAAACTTTGGGGTGCTTGTGTCTTGCTGATTTTTAATTTTCCCACTTTATACCCCCATGCGTGGAAGTGCCCTATGCTCTCTAAGCTGTGTTTTTTAGATGTTTCAGGACACACCGTACACTTCTCCAGAGTGGCTGTTGGCAATTTACATCCCGCCCATCAGTGTAGCAAGGCTCCCATTTCTCCATGGCCTGTCCTGCATTTCTGGTTTTGACACGTTTTTCAGCATGGCCCTTTTGACCGATGGGAAGCGAGATTTCTTTGTAGCGCTGATTTGCCTTTCCAGGTTGCTTGGTTGGCCAAAAAGGGCGTATGCGTTTTTTCCTGAATATATTCAGGAAAAAACGCATACGCCCTTTTTGGCCAAGGGCATCATTGTCAACGTTTTGCCGCTTTTCATGTGCTTTAAAAGCGATTCGAATCTACCTCCTGAAATCTGTTTCCTGCAATTCTGCCTTGATTTCAATTCCTCGTCTTTGCCTTCCCTCAATATATTTGTGGATGAGAGTTATCATTTATAACTGTGCAGGTTTGTGAATTGCAGTGCCCTGAAGCTCCGTTTTACAACTCGCTTTTTCGGGAGCTGGCCGCAAAAGCGCAGGATGGCTTCAGGCCCTGTTCTGGTTCCGGGGGGCAGGCTGAGCCTGTGGTTAATTCTTCTTCCTGATGGGAAAATAGAGTGACCTGTCCCTGTCCCAACACCAAGAGCTAGTCTCTCATTGGTTCCCCGTCTTCACGTTCATCCTCAGGACAAATGGCAACCTGTACGGAACAGGAGGTTAAAGGTGCTGATGCTCCAAGTAGGGAGATTGCTAGTAAAGTGGCTGGAATGGCGAACCCGAGCACAAGGAGATGAGAAATGAGGTGCGTTTTAGAAACCTTTCCCCATCACACGGTGTACCATCTTCTGGGTTTCTCATGCATGTTTTCGATGTAGGAAGATGCCCTTGAACCTGGAGATTTGGGACCCATGCGATGGGTAGCACGCAGTATTACTTTAAAGGGTCTGCGTTTGCTCACCAAACCTCACCAAACCTCTCAGCCCCAAGAGTGTCCACCCTTATGTCTCATCCAGCTGTGGGTCTAGATATGGTCAATCCAGGTTGCATCACAGACCCTGAACGAATTGTGTAAGAATTTCTCTCTCTTTCACTGTCTTTGTTTCATGGGTTTTGAAAAGTAATTTATTTTTATAATGGGGTTTAGCTGCTTTTCACGGCTGTGTTTATGCTGCTTTACACCCACTTGACACACTAACAGAGAGATATCAATACATAGGTTTTAAGATTATTACTAGTCAGATATATTCTTGTGCGGTGAATCGGGCGTGTTGAGTCCAGTTCTCTGAGCAAGGAGTAGGTCTTGTCTGTTACATATTGGGTTTATGGAACGGTATCTGAGCTAATTTGAAACTCTTGTTTTATGTATCACCCCACCTCACCTTTCCCGTTAAGCAGCCATAGTGTGTTTTCTGCATGTGTGACTCTGTTCTGTTTTGTAATTCAGTTCAAGTGTAACGGTTTTTACATTCCCTCTATAAGTGACACCTTATGAGAAGTGTCCTTTTCTGTGTGACTTATGTCACTTAGAATCGTCGGACCTAAATCCACTCATCATGCTGCTACTAGCCTTATGACATTGATTTCATGGCTGAGTGATAATGCATTGTACATATGGACCTCAAATTTTTTATCCATTTTTCGCTTTCCTGGGATATTTAACGTGGAATGAAGTGGAGGTCCTTGTCAACAGAGCAGCCCTAAACTTTGGGGTGCTTGTGTCTTGCTGATTTTTAATTTTCCCACTTTATACCCCCATGCTTGGAAGTGCCCTATGCTCTCTAAGCTGTGTTTTTTAGATGTTTCAGGACACACCGTACACTTCTCCAGAGTGGCTGTTGGCAATTTACATCCCGCCCATCAGTGTAGCAAGGCTCCCATTTCTCCATGGCCTGTCCTGCATTTCTGGTTTTGACACTATTTTCAGCATGGCCCTTTTGACCGATGGGAAGCGAGACTTCTTTGTAGCGCTGATTTGCCTTTCCAGGTTGCTTGGTTGGCCAAAAAGGGCGTATGCGTTTTTTCCTGAATATATTCAGGAAAAAACGCATACGCCCTTTTTGGCCAAGGGCATCATTGTCAAGGTTTTGCCGCTTTTCATGTGCTTTAAAGGCGATTCGAATCTACCTCCTGAAATCTGTGTCCTGCAATTCTGCCTTGATTTCAATTCCTCTTCTTTGCCTTCCCTCAATATATTTGTGGACGAGAGTTATCATTTATAACTGTGGAGGTTTGTGAATTGCAGTGCCCTGAAGCTCCATTTTACAACTCGCTTTTTCGGGAGCTGGCCGCAAAAGCGCAGGATGGCTTCAGGCCCTGTTCTGGTTCCGGGGGGCAGGCTGAGCCTGTGGTTAATTCTTCTTCCTGATGGGAAAATAGAGTGACCTGTGCCTGTCCCAACACCAAGAGCTAGTCTCTCATTGGTTCCCCGTCTTCACGTTCATCCTCAGGACAAATAGCAACCTGTACGGAACAGGAGGTTAAAGGTGCTGATGCTCCAAGTAGGGAGATTGCTAGTAAAGTGGCTGGAATGGCGAACCCGAGCACAAGGAGATGAGAAATGAGGTGCGTTTTAGAAACCTTTCCCCATCACACGGTGTACCATCTTTTGGGTTTCTCATGCATGTTTTCGATGTAGGAATATGCCCTTGAACCTGGAGATTTGGGACCCATGCGATGGGTAGCACGCATTATTACTTTAAAGGGTCTGCGTTTGCTCACCAAACCTCACCAAACCTCTCAGCCCCAAGAGTGTCCACCCTTATGTCTCATCCAGCTGTGGGTCTAGATATGGTCAATCCAGGTTGCATCACAGACCCTGAACGAATTGTGTAAGAATTTCTCTCTCTTTCACTGTCTTTGTTTCATGGGTTTTGAAAAGTAATTTATTTTTATAATGGGGGTTAGCTGCTTTTCACGGCTGTGTTTATGCCGCTTTACACCCACTTGACACACTAACAGAGAGATATCAATACATAGGTTTTAAGATTATTACTAGTCAGATATATTCTTGTGCGGTGAATCGGGCGTGTTGAGTCCAGTTCTCTGAGCAAGGAGTAGGTCTTGTCTGTTACATATTGGGTTTATGGAACGGTATCTGAGCTAATTTGAAACTCTTGTTTTATGTATCACCCCACCTCACCTTTCCCGTTAAGCAGCCATAGTGTGTTTTCTGCATGTGTGACTCTGTTCTGTTTTGTAATTCAGTTCAAGTGTAACGGTTTTTACATTCCCTCTATAAGTGACACCTTATGAGAAGTGTCCTTTTCTGTGTGACTTATGTCACTTAGAATCGTCGTACCTAAATCCACTCATCATGCTGCTACTAGCCTTATGACATTGATTTCATGGCTGAGTGATAATCCATTGTACATATGGACCTCAAATTTTTTATCCATTTTTCGCTTTCCTGGGATATTTAAGGTGGAATGAAGTGGAGGTCCTTGTCAACAGAGCAGCCCTAAACTTTGGGGTGCTTGTGTCTTGCTGATTTTTAATTTTCCCACTTTATACCCCCATGCGTGGAAGTGCCCTATGCTCTCTAAGCTGTGTTTTTTAGATGTTTCAGGACACACCGTACACTTCTCCAGAGTGGCTGTTGGCAATTTACATCCCGCCCATCAGTGTAGCAAGGCTCCCATTTCTCCATGGCCTGTCCTGCATTTCTGGTTTTGACACGTTTTTCAGCATGGCCCTTTTGACCGATGGGAAGCGAGATTTCTTTGTAGCGCTGATTTGCCTTTCCAGGTTGCTTGGTTGGCCAAAAAGGGCGTATGCGTTTTTTCCTGAATATATTCAGGAAAAAACGCATACGCCCTTTTTGGCCAAGGGCATCATTGTCAACGTTTTGCCGCTTTTCATGTGCTTTAAAAGCGATTCGAATCTACCTCCTGAAATCTGTTTCCTGCAATTCTGCCTTGATTTCAATTCCTCGTCTTTGCCTTCCCTCAATATATTTGTGGACGAGAGTTATCATTTATAACTGTGCAGGTTTGTGAATTGCAGTGCCCTGAAGCTCCGTTTTACAACTCGCTTTTTCGGGAGCTGGCCGCAAAAGCGCAGGATGGCTTCAGGCCCTGTTCTGGTTCCGGGGGGCAGGCTGAGCCTGTGGTTAATTCTTCTTCCTGATGGGAAAATAGAGTGACCTGTCCCTGTCCCAACACCAAGAGCTAGTCTCTCATTGGTTCCCCGTCTTCACGTTCATCCTCAGGACAAATGGCAACCTGTACGGAACAGGAGGTTAAAGGTGCTGATGCTCCAAGTAGGGAGATTGCTAGTAAAGTGGCTGGAATGGCGAACCCGAGCACAAGGAGATGAGAAATGAGGTGCGTTTTAGAAACCTTTCCCCATCACACGGTGTACCATCTTCTGGGTTTCTCATGCATGTTTTCGATGTAGGAAGATGCCCTTGAACCTGGAGATTTGGGACCCATGCGATGGGTAGCACGCAGTATTACTTTAAAGGGTCTGCGTTTGCTCACCCAACCTCACCAAACCTCTCAGCCCCAAGAGTGTCCACCCTTATGTCTCATCCAGCTGTGGGTCTAGATATGGTCAATCCAGGTTGCATCACAGACCCTGAACGAATTGTGTAAGAATTTCTCTCTCTTTCACTGTCTTTGTTTCATGGGTTTTGAAAAGTAATTTATTTTTATAATGGGGTTTAGCTGCTTTTCACGGCTGTGTTTATGCTGCTTTACACCCACTTGACACACTAACAGAGAGATATCAATACATAGGTTTTAAGATTATTACTAGTCAGATATATTCTTGTGCGGCGAATCGGGCGTGTTGAGTCCAGTTCTCTGAGCAAGGAGTAGGTCTTGTCTGTTACATATTGGGTTTATGGAACGGTATCTGAGCTAATTTGAAACTCTTGTTTTATGTATCACCCCACCTCACCTTTCCCGTTAAGCAGCCATAGTGTGTTTTCTGCATGTGTGACTCTGTTCTGTTTTGTAATTCAGTTCAAGTGTAACGGTTTTTACATTCCCTCTATAAGTGACACCTTATGAGAAGTGTCCTTTTCTGTGTGACTTATGTCACTTAGAATCGTCGTACCTAAATCCACTCATCATGCTGCTACTAGCCTTATGACATTGATTTCATGGCTGAGTGATAATCCATTGTACATATGGACCTCAAATTTTTTATCCATTTTTCGCTTTCCTGGGATATTTAAGGTGGAATGAAGTGGAGGTCCTTGTCAACAGAGCAGCCCTAAACTTTGGGGTGCTTGTGTCTTGCTGATTTTTAATTTTCCCACTTTATACCCCCATGCGTGGAAGTGCCCTATGCTCTCTAAGCTGTGTTTTTTAGATGTTTCAGGACACACCGTACACTTCTCCAGAGTGGCTGTTGGCAATTTACATCCCGCCCATCAGTGTAGCAAGGCTCCCATTTCTCCATGGCCTGTCCTGCATTTCTGGTTTTGACACGTTTTTCAGCATGGCCCTTTTGACCAATGGGAAGCGAGACTTCTTTGTAGCGCTGATTTGCCTTTCCAGGTTGCTTGGTTGGCCAAAAAGGGCGTATGCGTTTTTTCCTGAATATATTCAGGAAAAAACGCATACGCCCTTTTTGGCCAAGGGCATCATTGTCAACGTTTTGCCGCTTTTCATGTGCTTTAAAGGCGATTCGAATCTACCTCCTGAAATCTGTGTCCTGCAATTCTGCCTTGATTTCAATTCCTCGTCTTTGCCTTCCCTCAATATATTTGTGGATGAGAGTTATCATTTATAACTGTGCAGGTTTGTGAATTGCAGTGCCCTGAAGCTCCGTTTTACAACTCGCTTTTTCGGGAGCTGGCCGCAAAAGCGCAGGATGGCTTCAGGCCCTGTTCTGGTTCCGGGGGGCAGGCTGAGCCTGTGGTTAATTCTTCTTCCTGATGGGAAAATAGAGTGACCTGTGCCTGTCCCAACACCAAGAGCTAGTCTCTCATTGGTTCCCCGTCTTCCCGTTCATCCTCAGGACAAATAGCAACCTGTACGGAACAGGAGGTTAAAGGTGCTGATGCTCCAAGTAGGGAGATTGCTAGTAAAGTGGCTGGAATGGCGAACCCGAGCACAAGGAGATGAGAAATGAGGTGCGTTTTAGAAACCTTTCCCCATCACACGGTGTACCATCTTTTGGGTTTCTCATGCATGTTTTCGATGTAGGAATATGCCCTTGAACCTGGAGATTTGGGACCCATGCGATGGGTAGCACGCATTATTACTTTAAAGGGTCTGCGTTTGCTCACCCAACCTCACCAAACCTCTCAGCCCCAAGAGTGTCCACCCTTATGTCTCATCCAGCTGTGGGTCTAGATATGGTCAATCCAGGTTGCATCACAGACCCTGAACGAATTGTGTAAGAATTTCTCTCTCTTTCACTGTCTTTGTTTCATGGGTTTTGAAAAGTAATTTATTTTTATAATGGGGTTTAGCTGCTTTTCACGGCTGTGTTTATGCTGCTTTACACCCACTTGACACACTAACAGAGAGATATCAATACATAGGTTTTAAGATTATTACTAGTCAGATATATTCTTGTGCGGTGAATCGGGCGTGTTGAGTCCAGTTCTCTGAGCAAGGAGTAGGTCTTGTCTGTTACATATTGGGTTTATGGAACGGTATCTGAGCTAATTTGAAACTCTTGTTTTATGTATCACCCCACCTCACCTTTCCCGTTAAGCAGCCATAGTGTGTTTTCTGCATGTGTGACTCTGTTCTGTTTTGTAATTCAGTTCAAGTGTAACGGTTTTTACATTCCCTCTATAAGTGACACCTTATGAGAAGTGTCCTTTTCTGTGTGACTTATGTCACTTAGAATCGTCGTACCTAAATCCACTCATCATGCTGCTACTAGCCTTATGACATTGATTTCATGGCTGAGTGATAATCCATTGTACATATGGACCTCAAATTTTTTATCCATTTTTCGCTTTCCTGGGATATTTAAGGTGGAATGAAGTGGAGGTCCTTGTCAACAGAGCAGCCCTAAACTTTGGGGTGCTTGTGTCTTGCTGATTTTTAATTTTCCCACTTTATACCCCCATGCGTGGAAGTGCCCTATGCTCTCTAAGCTGTGTTTTTTAGATGTTTCAGGACACACCGTACACTTCTCCTGAGTGGCTGTTGGCAATTTACATCCCGCCCATCAGTGTAGCAAGGCTCCCATTTCTCCATGGCCTGTCCTGCATTTCTGGTTTTGACACGTTTTTCAGCATGGCCCTTTTGACCGATGGGAAGCGAGATTTCTTTGTAGCGCTGATTTGCCTTTCCAGGTTGCTTGGTTGGCCAAAAAGGGCGTATGCGTTTTTTCCTGAATATATTCAGGAAAAAACGCATACGCCCTTTTTGGCCAAGGGCATCATTGTCAACGTTTTGCCGCTTTTCATGTGCTTTAAAAGCGATTCGAATCTACCTCCTGAAATCTGTTTCCTGCAATTCTGCCTTGATTTCAATTCCTCGTCTTTGCCTTCCCTCAATATAATTGTGGACGAGAGTTATCATTTATAACTGTGCAGGTTTGTGAATTGCAGTGCCCTGAAGCTCCGTTTTACAACTCGCTTTTTCGGGAGCTGGCCGCAAAAGCGCAGGATGGCTTCAGGCCCTGTTCTGGTTCCGGGGGGCAGGCTGAGCCTGTGGTTAATTCTTCTTCCTGATGGGAAAATAGAGTGACCTGTCCCTGTCCCAACACCAAGAGCTAGTCTCTCATTGGTTCCCCGTCTTCACGTTCATCCTCAGGACAAATGGCAACCTGTACGGAACAGGAGGTTAAAGGTGCTGATGCTCCAAGTAGGGAGATTGCTAGTAAAGTGGCTGGAATGGCGAACCCGAGCACAAGGAGATGAGAAATGAGGTGCGTTTTAGAAACCTTTCCCCATCACACGGTGTACCATCTTCTGGGTTTCTCATGCATGTTTTCGATGTAGGAAGATGCCCTTGAACCTGGAGATTTGGGACCCATGCGATGGGTAGCACGCAGTATTACTTTAAAGGGTCTGCGTTTGCTCACCCAACCTCACCAAACCTCTCAGCCCCAAGAGTGTCCACCCTTATGTCTCATCCAGCTGTGGGTCTAGATATGGTCAATCCAGGTTGCATCACAGACCCTGAACGAATTGTGTAAGAATTTCTCTCTCTTTCACTGTCTTTGTTTCATGGGTTTTGAAAAGTAATTTATTTTTATAATGGGGTTTAGCTGCTTTTCACGGCTGTGTTTATGCTGCTTTACACCCACTTGACACACTAACAGAGAGATATCAATACATAGGTTTTAAGATTATTACTAGTCAGATATATTCTTGTGCGGTGAATCGGGCGTGTTGAGTCCAGTTCTCTGAGCAAGGAGTAGGTCTTGTCTGTTACATATTGGGTTTATGGAACGGTATCTGAGCTAATTTGAAACTCTTGTTTTATGTATCACCCCACCTCACCTTTCCCGTTAAGCAGCCATAGTGTGTTTTCTGCATGTGTGACTCTGTTCTGTTTTGTAATTCAGTTCAAGTGTAACGGTTTTTACATTCCCTCTATAAGTGACACCTTATGAGAAGTGTCCTTTTCTGTGTGACTTATGTCACTTAGAATCGTCGTACCTAAATCCACTCATCATGCTGCTACTAGCCTTATGACATTGATTTCATGGCTGAGTGATAATCCATTGTACATATGGACCTCAAATTTTTTATCCATTTTTCGCTTTCCTGGGATATTTAAGGTGGAATGAAGTGGAGGTCCTTGTCAACAGAGCAGCCCTAAACTTTGGGGTGCTTGTGTCTTGCTGATTTTTAATTTTCCCACTTTATACCCCCATGCGTGGAAGTGCCCTATGCTCTCTAAGCTGTGTTTTTTAGATGTTTCAGGACACACCGTACACTTCTCCAGAGTGGCTGTTGGCAATTTACATCCCGCTCATCAGTGTAGCAAGGCTCCCATTTCTCCATGGCCTGTCCTGCATTTCTGGTTTTGACACGTTTTTCAGCATGGCCCTTTTGACCGATGGGAAGCGAGATTTCTTTGTAGCGCTGATTTGCCTTTCCAGGTTGCTTGGTTGGCCAAAAAGGGCGTATGCGTTTTTTCCTGAATATATTCAGGAAAAAACGCATACGCCCTTTTTGGCCAAGGGCATCATTGTCAACGTTTTGCCGCTTTTCATGTGCTTTAAAAGCGATTCGAATCTACCTCCTGAAATCTGTTTCCTGCAATTCTGCCTTGATTTCAATTCCTCGTCTTTGCCTTCCCTCAATATAATTGTGGACGAGAGTTATCATTTATAACTGTGCAGGTTTGTGAATTGCAGTGCCCTGAAGCTCCGTTTTACAACTCGCTTTTTCGGGAGCTGGCCGCAAAAGCGCAGGATGGCTTCAGGCCCTGTTCTGGTTCCGGGGGGCAGGCTGAGCCTGTGGTTAATTCTTCTTCCTGATGGGAAAATAGAGTGACCTGTCCCTGTCCCAACACCAAGAGCTAGTCTCTCATTGGTTCCCCGTCTTCACGTTCATCCTCAGGACAAATGGCAACCTGTACGGAACAGGAGGTTAAAGGTGCTGATGCTCCAAGTAGGGAGATTGCTAGTAAAGTGGCTGGAATGGCGAACCCGAGCACAAGGAGATGAGAAATGAGGTGCGTTTTAGAAACCTTTCCCCATCACACGGTGTACCATCTTCTGGGTTTCTCATGCATGTTTTCGATGTAGGAAGATGCCCTTGAACCTGGAGATTTGGGACCCATGCGATGGGTAGCACGCAGTATTACTTTAAAGGGTCTGCGTTTGCTCACCCAACCTCACCAAACCTCTCAGCCCCAAGAGTGTCCACCCTTATGTCTCATCCAGCTGTGGGTCTAGATATGGTCAATCCAGGTTGCATCACAGACCCTGAACGAATTGTGTAAGAATTTCTCTCTCTTTCACTGTCTTTGTTTCATGGGTTTTGAAAAGTAATTTATTTTTATAATGGGGTTTAGCTGCTTTTCACGGCTGTGTTTATGCCGCTTTACACCCACTTGACACACTAACAGAGAGATATCAATACATAGGTTTTAAGATTATTACTAGTCAGATATATTCTTGTGCGGTGAATCGGGCGTGTTGAGTCCAGTTCTCTGAGCAAGGAGTAGGTCTTGTCTGTTACATATTGGGTTTATGGAACGGTATCTGAGCTAATTTGAAACTCTTGTTTTATGTATCACCCCACCTCACCTTTCCCGTTAAGCAGCCATAGTGTGTTTTCTGCATGTGTGACTCTGTTCTGTTTTGTAATTCAGTTCAAGTGTAACGGTTTTTACATTCCCTCTATAAGTGACACCTTATGAGAAGTGTCCTTTTCTGTGTGACTTATGTCACTTAGAATCGTCGTACCTAAATCCACTCATCATGCTGCTACTAGCCTTATGACATTGATTTCATGGCTGAGTGATAATCCATTGTACATATGGACCTCAAATTTTTTATCCATTTTTCGCTTTCCTGGGATATTTAAGGTGGAATGAAGTGGAGGTCCTTGTCAACAGAGCAGCCCTAAACTTTGGGGTGCTTGTGTCTTGCTGATTTTTAATTTTCCCACTTTATACCCCCATGCGTGGAAGTGCCCTATGCTCTCTAAGCTGTGTTTTTTAGATGTTTCAGGACACACCGTACACTTCTCCTGAGTGGCTGTTGGCAATTTACATCCCGCCCATCAGTGTAGCAAGGCTCCCATTTCTCCATGGCCTGTCCTGCATTTCTGGTTTTGACACGTTTTTCAGCATGGCCCTTTTGACCGATGGGAAGCGAGATTTCTTTGTAGCGCTGATTTGCCTTTCCAGGTTGCTTGGTTGGCCAAAAAGGGCGTATGCGTTTTTTCCTGAATATATTCAGGAAAAAACGCATACGCCCTTTTTGGCCAAGGGCATCATTGTCAACGTTTTGCCGCTTTTCATGTGCTTTAAAAGCGATTCGAATCTACCTCCTGAAATCTGTTTCCTGCAATTCTGCCTTGATTTCAATTCCTCGTCTTTGCCTTCCCTCAATATAATTGTGGACGAGAGTTATCATTTATAACTGTGCAGGTTTGTGAATTGCAGTGCCCTGAAGCTCCGTTTTACAACTCGCTTTTTCGGGAGCTGGCCGCAAAAGCGCAGGATGGCTTCAGGCCCTGTTCTGGTTCCGGGGGGCAGGCTGAGCCTGTGGTTAATTCTTCTTCCTGATGGGAAAATAGAGTGACCTGTCCCTGTCCCAACACCAAGAGCTAGTCTCTCATTGGTTCCCCGTCTTCACGTTCATCCTCAGGACAAATGGCAACCTGTACGGAACAGGAGGTTAAAGGTGCTGATGCTCCAAGTAGGGAGATTGCTAGTAAAGTGGCTGGAATGGCGAACCCGAGCACAAGGAGATGAGAAATGAGGTGCGTTTTAGAAACCTTTCCCCATCACACGGTGTACCATCTTCTGGGTTTCTCATGCATGTTTTCGATGTAGGAAGATGCCCTTGAACCTGGAGATTTGGGACCCATGCGATGGGTAGCACGCAGTATTACTTTAAAGGGTCTGCGTTTGCTCACCCAACCTCACCAAACCTCTCAGCCCCAAGAGTGTCCACCCTTATGTCTCATCCAGCTGTGGGTCTAGATATGGTCAATCCAGGTTGCATCACAGACCCTGAACGAATTGTGTAAGAATTTCTCTCTCTTTCACTGTCTTTGTTTCATGGGTTTTGAAAAGTAATTTATTTTTATAATGGGGTTTAGCTGCTTTTCACGGCTGTGTTTATGCTGCTTTACACCCACTTGACACACTAACAGAGAGATATCAATACATAGGTTTTAAGATTATTACTAGTCAGATATATTCTTGTGCGGTGAATCGGGCGTGTTGAGTCCAGTTCTCTGAGCAAGGAGTAGGTCTTGTCTGTTACATATTGGGTTTATGGAACGGTATCTGAGCTAATTTGAAACTCTTGTTTTATGTATCACCCCACCTCACCTTTCCCGTTAAGCAGCCATAGTGTGTTTTCTGCATGTGTGACTCTGTTCTGTTTTGTAATTCAGTTCAAGTGTAACGGTTTTTACATTCCCTCTATAAGTGACACCTTATGAGAAGTGTCCTTTTCTGTGTGACTTATGTCACTTAGAATCGTCGTACCTAAATCCACTCATCATGCTGCTACTAGCCTTATGACATTGATTTCATGGCTGAGTGATAATCCATTGTACATATGGACCTCAAATTTTTTATCCATTTTTCGCTTTCCTGGGATATTTAAGGTGGAATGAAGTGGAGGTCCTTGTCAACAGAGCAGCCCTAAACTTTGGGGTGCTTGTGTCTTGCTGATTTTTAATTTTCCCACTTTATACCCCCATGCGTGGAAGTGCCCTATGCTCTCTAAGCTGTGTTTTTTAGATGTTTCAGGACACACCGTACACTTCTCCAGAGTGGCTGTTGGCAATTTACATCCCGCCCATCAGTGTAGCAAGGCTCCCATTTCTCCATGGCCTGTCCTGCATTTCTGGTTTTGACACGTTTTTCAGCATGGCCCTTTTGACCGATGGGAAGCGAGATTTCTTTGTAGCGCTGATTTGCCTTTCCAGGTTGCTTGGTTGGCCAAAAAGGGCGTATGCGTTTTTTCCTGAATATATTCAGGAAAAAACGCATACGCCCTTTTTGGCCAAGGGCATCATTGTCAACGTTTTGCCGCTTTTCATGTGCTTTAAAAGCGATTCGAATCTACCTCCTGAAATCTGTTTCCTGCAATTCTGCCTTGATTTCAATTCCTCGTCTTTGCCTTCCCTCAATATAATTGTGGACGAGAGTTATCATTTATAACTGTGCAGGTTTGTGAATTGCAGTGCCCTGAAGCTCCGTTTTACAACTCGCTTTTTCGGGAGCTGGCCGCAAAAGCGCAGGATGGCTTCAGGCCCTGTTCTGGTTCCGGGGGGCAGGCTGAGCCTGTGGTTAATTCTTCTTCCTGATGGGAAAATAGAGTGACCTGTCCCTGTCCCAACACCAAGAGCTAGTCTCTCATTGGTTCCCCGTCTTCACGTTCATCCTCAGGACAAATGGCAACCTGTACGGAACAGGAGGTTAAAGGTGCTGATGCTCCAAGTAGGGAGATTGCTAGTAAAGTGGCTGGAATGGCGAACCCGAGCACAAGGAGATGAGAAATGAGGTGCGTTTTAGAAACCTTTCCCCATCACACGGTGTACCATCTTCTGGGTTTCTCATGCATGTTTTCGATGTAGGAAGATGCCCTTGAACCTGGAGATTTGGGACCCATGCGATGGGTAGCACGCAGTATTACTTTAAAGGGTCTGCGTTTGCTCACCCAACCTCACCAAACCTCTCAGCCCCAAGAGTATCCACCCTTATGTCTCATCCAGCTGTGGGTCTAGATATGGTCAATCCAGGTTGCATCACAGCCCCTGAACGAATTGTGTAAGAATTTCTCTGTCTTTCCCTGTCTTTGTTTCATGGGTTTTTAAAAGTAATTTATTTTTATAATGGGGTTTAGCTGCTTTTCACGGCTGTGTTTATGCCGCTTTACACCCACTTGACACACTAAGAGAGAGATATCAATACATAGGTTTTAAGATTATTACTAGTCAGATATATTCTTGTGCGGTGAATCGGGCGTGTTGAGTCCAGTTCTCTGAGCAAGGAGTAGGTCTTGTCTATTACATATTGGGTTTATGGAACGGTATCTGAGCTAATTTGAAACTCTTGTTTTATGTATCACCCCACCTCACCTTTCCCGTTAAGAAGCCATAGTGTGTTTTCTGCATGTGTGACTCTGTTCTGTTTTGTAATTCAGTTCAAGTGTAACGGTTTTTACATTCCCTCTATAAGTGACACCTTATGAGAAGTGTCCTTTTCTGTGTGACTTATGTCACTTAGAATCGTCTTACCTAAATCCACTCATCATGCTGCTACTAGCCTTATGACATTGATTTCATGGCTGAGTGATATTCCATTGTACATAAGGACCACAACTTTTTTATCCATTTTTCGCTTTCCTGGGATATTTAAGGTGGAATGAAGTGGAGGTCCTTGTCAACAGAGCAGCCCTAAACTTTGGGGTGCTTGTGTCTTGCTGATTTTCAATTTTCCCACTTTATCCCCCTATGCGTGGAAGTGCCCTATGCTCTCTAAGCTGTGTTTTTTATATGTTTCAGGACACACCGTACACTTCTCCAGAGTGGCTGTTGGCGATTTACATCCCGCCCATCAGTGTAGCAAGGCTCCCATTTCTCCATGGCCTGTCCTGCATTTCTGGTTTTGACACGTTTTTCAGCATGGCCCTTTTGACCGATGGGAAGCGAGATTTCTTTGTAGCGCTGATTTGCCTTTCCAGGTTGCTTGGTTGGCCAAAAAGGGCGTATGCGTTTTTTCCTGAATATATTCAGGAAAAAACGCATACGCCCTTTTTGGCCAAGGGCATCATTGTCAACGTTTTGCCGCTTTTCATGTGCTTTAAAAGCGATTCGAATCTACCTCCTGAAATCTGTTTCCTGCAATTCTGCCTTGATTTCAATTTCTCGTCTTTGCCTTCCCTCAATATATTTGTGGACTAGAGTTATCATTTATAACTGTGCAGGTTTGTGAATTGCAGTGCCCTGAAGCTCCGTTTTACAACTCGCTTTTTCGGGAGCTGGCCGCAAAAGCGCAGGATGGCTTCAGGCCCTGTTCTGGTTCCGGGGGGCAGGCTGAGCCTGTGGTTAATTCTTCTTCCTGATGGGAAAATAGAGTGACCTGTGCCTGTCCCAACACCAAGAGCTAGTCTCTCATTGGTTCCCCGTCTTCCCGTTCATCCTCACGACAAATAGCAACCTGTACGGAACAGGAGGTTAAAGGTGCTGAGGCTCCAAGTAGGGAGATTGCTAGTAAAGTGGCTGGAATGGCGAACCCGAGCACAAGGAGATGAGAAATGAGGTGCGTTTTAGAAACCTTTCCCCATCACACGGTGTACCATCTTTTGGGTTTCTCATGCATGTTTTCGATGTAGGAATATGCCCTTGAACCTGGAGATTTGGGACCCATGCGATGGGTAGCACGCATTATTACTTTAAAGGGTCTGCGTTTGCTCACCCAACCTCACCAAACCTCTCAGCCCCAAGAGTGTCCACCCTTATGTCTCATCCAGCTGTGGGTCTAGATATGGTCAATCCAGGTTGCATCACAGACCCTGAACGAATTGTGTAAGAATTTCTCTCTCTTTCACTGTCTTTGTTTCATGGGTTTTGAAAAGTAATTTATTTTTATAATGGGGTTTAGCTGCTTTTCACGGCTGTGTTTATGCTGCTTTACACCCACTTGACACACTAACAGAGAGATATCAATACATAGGTTTTAAGATTATTACTAGTCAGATATATTCTTGTGCGGTGAATCGGGCGTGTTGAGTCCAGTTCTCTGAGCAAGGAGTAGGTCTTGTCTATTACATATTGGGTTTATGGAACGGTATCTGAGCTAATTTGAAACTCTTGTTTTATGTATCACCCCACCTCACCTTTCCCGTTAAGCAGCCATAGTGTGTTTTCTGCATGTGTGACTCTGTTCTGTTTTGTAATTCAGTTCAAGTGTAACGGTTTTTACATTCCCTCTATAAGTGACACCTTATGAGAAGTGTCCTTTTCTGTGTGACTTATTTCACTTAGAATCGTCTTACCTAAATCCACTCATCATGCTGCTACTAGCCTTATGACATTGATTTCATGGCTGAGTGATATTCCATTGTACATAAGGACCACAACTTTTTTATCCATTTTTCGCTTTCCTGGGATATTTAAGGTGGAATTAAGTGGAGGTCCTTGTCAACAGAGCAGCCCTAAACTTTGGGGTGCTTGTGTCTTGCTGATTTTCAATTTTCCCACTTTATCCCCCCATGTGTGGAAGTGCCCTATGCTCTCTAAGCTGTGTTTTTTAGATGTTTCAGGACACACCGTACACTTCTCCAGAGTGGCTGTTGGCGATTTACATCCCGCCCATCAGTGTAGCAAGGCTCCGATTCCTCCATGGCCTGTCCTGCATTTCTGGTTTTGACACTTTTTTCAGCATGGCCCTTTTGACCGATGGGAAGCGAGACTTCTTTGTAGCGCTGATTTGCCTTTCCAGGTTGCTTGGTTGGCCAAAAAGGGCGTATGCGTTTTTTCCTGAATATATTCAGGAAAAAACGCATACGCCCTTTTTGGCCAAGGGCATCATTGTCAACGTTTTGCCGCTTTTCATGTGCTTTAAAGGCGATTCGAATCTACCTCCTGAAATCTGTTTCCTGCAATTCTGCCTTGATTTCAAATCCTCTTCTTTGCCTTCCCTCAATATATTTGTGGACGAGTGTTATCATTTATAACTCTGCAGGTTTGTGAATTGCAGTGCCCTGAAGCTCCATTTTACAAGTCGCTTTTTTGGGAGCTGGCCGCAAAAGCGCAGGATGGCTTCAGGCCCTGTTCTGGTTCCGGGGGGCAGGCTGAGCCTGTGGTTAATTCTTCTTCCTGATGGGAAAATAGAGTGACCTGTGCCTGTCCCAACACCAAGAGCTAGTCTCTAATTGGTTCCCCGTCTTCCCGTTCATCCTCAGGACAAATTGCAACCTGTACGGAACAGGAGGTTAAAGGTGCTGATGCTCCAAGTAGGGAGATTGCTAGTAAAGTGGCTGGAATGGCGAACCCGAGCACAAGGAGATGAGAAATGAGGTGCGTTTTAGAAACCTTTCATCATCACACGGTGTACCATCTTCTGGGTTTCTCATGCATGTTTTCGATGTAGGAAGATGCCCTTGAACCTGGAGATTTGGGACCCATGCGATGGGTAGCACGCAGTATTACTTTAAAGGGTCTGCGTTTGCTCACCCAACCTCACCAAACCTCTCAGCCCCAAGAGTATCCACCCTTATGTCTCATCCAGCTGTGGGTCTAGATATGGTCAATCCAGGTTGCATCACAGCCCCTGAACGAATTGTGTAAGAATTTCTCTGTCTTTCCCTGTCTTTGTTTCATGGGTTTTTAAAAGTAATTTATTTTTATAATGGGGTTTAGCTGCTTTTCACGGCTGTGTTTATGCCGCTTTACACCCACTTGACACACTAACAGAGAGATATCAATACATAGGTTTTAAGATTATTACTAGTCAGATATATTCTTGTGCGGTGAATCGGGCGTGTTGAGTCCAGTTCTCTGAGCAAGGAGTAGGTCTTGTCTATTACATATTGGGTTTATGGAACGGTATCTGAGCTAATTTGAAACTCTTGTTTTATGTATCACCCCACCTCACCTTTCCCGTTAAGAAGCCATAGTGTGTTTTCTGCATGTGTGACTCTGTTCTGTTTTGTAATTCAGTTCAAGTGTAACGGTTTTTACATTCCCTCTATAAGTGACACCTTATGAGAAGTGTCCTTTTCTGTGTGACTTATGTCACTTAGAATCGTCTTACCTAAATCCACTCATCATGCTGCTACTAGCCTTATGACATTGATTTCATGGCTGAGTGATATTCCATTGTACATAAGGACCACAACTTTTTTATCCATTTTTCGCTTTCCTGGGATATTTAAGGTGGAATGAAGTGGAGGTCCTTGTCAACAGAGCACCCCTAAACTTTGGGGTGCTTGTGTCTTGCTGATTTTCAATTTTCCCACTTTATCCCCCTATGCGTGGAAGTGCCCTATGCTCTCTAAGCTGTGTTTTTTATATGTTTCAGGACACACCGTACACTTCTCCAGAGTGGCTGTTGGCGATTTACATCCCGCCCATCAGTGTAGCAAGGCTCCCATTTCTCCATGGCCTGTCCTGCATTTCTGGTTTTGACACGTTTTTCAGCATGGCCCTTTTGACCGATGGGAAGCGAGATTTCTTTGTAGCGCTGATTTGCCTTTCCAGGTTGCTTGGTTGGCCAAAAAGGGCGTATGCGTTTTTTCCTGAATATATTCAGGAAAAAACGCATACGCCCTTTTTGGCCAAGGGCATCATTGTCAACGTTTTGCCGCTTTTCATGTGCTTTAAAAGCGATTCGAATCTACCTCCTGAAATCTGTTTCCTGCAATTCTGCCTTGATTTCAATTCCTCGTCTTTGCCTTCCCTCAATATATTTGTGGACTAGAGTTATCATTTATAACTGTGCAGGTTTGTGAATTGCAGTGCCCTGAAGCTCCGTTTTACAACTCGCTTTTTCGGGAGCTGGCCGCAAAAGCGCAGGATGGCTTCAGGCCCTGTTCTGGTTCCGGGGGGCAGGCTGAGCCTGTGGTTAATTCTTCTTCCTGATGGGAAAATAGAGTGACCTGTGCCTGTCCCAACACCAAGAGCTAGTCTCTCATTGGTTCCCCGTCTTCCCGTTCATCCTCACGACAAATAGCAACCTGTACGGAACAGGAGGTTAAAGGTGCTGAGGCTCCAAGTAGGGAGATTGCTAGTAAAGTGGCTGGAATGGCGAACCCGAGCACAAGGAGATGAGAAATGAGGTGCGTTTTAGAAACCTTTCCCCATCACACGGTGTACCATCTTTTGGGTTTCTCATGCATGTTTTCGATGTAGGAATATGCCCTTGAACCTGGAGATTTGGGACCCATGCGATGGGTAGCACGCATTATTACTTTAAAGGGTCTGCGTTTGCTCACCCAACCTCACCAAACCTCTCAGCCCCAAGAGTGTCCACCCTTATGTCTCATCCAGCTGTGGGTCTAGATATGGTCAATCCAGGTTGCATCACAGACCCTGAACGAATTGTGTAAGAATTTCTCTCTCTTTCACTGTCTTTGTTTCATGGGTTTTGAAAAGTAATTTATTTTTATAATGGGGTTTAGCTGCTTTTCACGGCTGTGTTTATGCTGCTTTACACCCACTTGACACACTAACAGAGAGATATCAATACATAGGTTTTAAGATTATTACTAGTCAGATATATTCTTGTGCGGTGAATCGGGCGTGTTGAGTCCAGTTCTCTGAGCAAGGAGTAGGTCTTGTCTATTACATATTGGGTTTATGGAACGGTATCTGAGCTAATTTGAAACTCTTGTTTTATGTATCACCCCACCTCACCTTTCCCGTTAAGCAGCCATAGTGTGTTTTCTGCATGTGTGACTCTGTTCTGTTTTGTAATTCAGTTCAAGTGTAACGGTTTTTACATTCCCTCTATAAGTGACACCTTATGAGAAGTGTCCTTTTCTGTGTGACTTATTTCACTTAGAATCGTCTTACCTAAATCCACTCATCATGCTGCTACTAGCCTTATGACATTGATTTCATGGCTGAGTGATATTCCATTGTACATAAGGACCACAACTTTTTTATCCATTTTTCGCTTTCCTGGGATATTTAAGGTGGAATGAAGTGGAGGTCCTTGTCAACAGAGCAGCCCTAAACTTTGGGGTGCTTGTGTCTTGCTGATTTTCAATTTTCTCACTTTATCCCCCCATGCGTGGAAGTGCCCTATGCTCTCTAAGCTGTGTTTTTTAGATGTTTCAGGACACACCGTACACTTCTCCAGAGTGGCTGTTGGCGATTTACATCCCGCCCATCAGTGTAGCAAGGCTCCGATTCCTCCATGGCCTGTCCTGCATTTCTGGTTTTGACACTTTTTTCAGCATGGCCCTTTTGACCGATGGGAAGCGAGACTTCTTTGTAGCGCTGATTTGCCTTTCCAGGTTGCTTGGTTGGCCAAAAAGGGCGTATGCGTTTTTTCCTGAATATATTCAGGAAAAAACGCATACGCCCTTTTTGGCCAAGGGCATCATTGTCAACGTTTTGCCACTTTTCATGTGCTTTAAAGGCGATTCGAATCTACCTCCTGAAATCTGTTTCCTGCAATTCTGCCTTGATTTCAATTCCTCGTCTTTGCCTTCCCTCAATATATTTGTGGACGAGAGTTATCATTTATAACTGTGCAGGTTTGTGAATTGCAGTGCCCTGAAGCTCCGTTTTACAACTCGCTTTTTCGGGAGCTGGCCGCAAAAGCGCAGGATGGCTTCAGGCCCTGTTCTGGTTCCGGGGGGCAGGCTGAGCCTGTGGTTAATTCTTCTTCCTGATGGGAAAATAGAGTGACCTGTGCCTGTCCCAACACCAAGAGCTAGTCTCTCATTGGTTCCCCGTCTTCCCGTTCATCCTCAGGACAAATGGCAACCTGTACGGAACAGGAGGTTAAAGGTGCTGATGCTCCAAGTAGGGAGATTGCTAGTAAAGTGGCTGGAATGGCGAACCCGAGCACAAGGAGATGACAAATGAGGTGCGTTTTAGAAACCTTTCCCCATCACATGGTGTACCATCTTCTGGGTTTCTCATGCATGTTTTCGATGTAGGAAGATGCCCTTGAACCTGGAGATTTGGGACCCATGCGATGGGTAGCACGCAGTATTACTTTAAAGGGTCTGCGTTTGCTCACCCAACCTCACCAAACCTCTCAGCCCCAAGAGTGTCCACCCTTATGTCTCATCCAGCTGTGGGTCTAGATATGGTCAATCCAGGTTGCATCACAGCCCCTGAACGAATTGTGTAAGAATTTCTCTCTCTTTCCCTGTCTTTGTTTCATGGGATTTTAAAAGTAATTTATTTTTATAATGGGGTTTAGCTGCTTTTCACGGCTGTGTTTATGCCGCTTTAAACCCACTTGACACACTAACAGAGAGATATCAATACATAGGTTTTAAGATTATTACTAGTCAGATATATTCTTGTGCGGTGAATCGGGCGTGTTGAGTCCAGTTCTCTGAGCAAGGAGTAGGTCCTGTCTATTACATATTGGGTTTATGGAACGGTATCTGAGCTAATTTGAAACTCTTGTTTTATGTATCACCCCACCTCACCTTTCCCGTTAAGCAGCCATAGTGTGTTTTCTGCATGTGTGACTCTGTTCTGTTTTGTAATTCAGTTCAAGTGTAACGGTTTTTACATTCCCTCTATAAGTGACACCTTATGAGAAGTGTCCTTTTCTGTGTGACTTATTTCACTTAGAATCGTCTTACCTAAATCCACTCATCATGCTGCTACTAGCCTTATGACATTGATTTCATGGCTGAGTGATATTCCATTGTACATAAGGACCACAACTTTTTTATCCATTTTTCGCTTTCCTGGGATATTTAAGGTGGAATTAAGTGGAGGTCCTTGTCAACAGAGCAGCCCTAAACTTTGGGGTGCTTGTGTCTTGCTGATTTTCAATTTTCCCACTTTATCCCCCCATGTGTGGAAGTGCCCTATGCTCTCTAAGCTGTGTTTTTTAGATGTTTCAGGACACACCGTACACTTCTCCAGAGTGGCTGTTGGCGATTTACATCCCGCCCATCAGTGTAGCAAGGCTCCGATTCCTCCATGGCCTGTCCTGCATTTCTGGTTTTGACACTTTTTTCAGCATGGCCCTTTTGACCGATGGGAAGCGAGACTTCTTTGTAGCGCTGATTTGCCTTTCCAGGTTGCTTGGTTGGCCAAAAAGGGCGTATGCGTTTTTTCCTGAATATATTCAGGAAAAAACGCATACGCCCTTTTTGGCCAAGGGCATCATTGTCAACGTTTTGCCGCTTTTCATGTGCTTTAAAGGCGATTCGAATCTACCTCCTGAAATCTGTTTCCTGCAATTCTGCCTTGATTTCAAATCCTCTTCTTTGCCTTCCCTCAATATATTTGTGGACGAGTGTTATCATTTATAACTCTGCAGGTTTGTGAATTGCAGTGCCCTGAAGCTCCATTTTACAAGTCGCTTTTTTGGGAGCTGGCCGCAAAAGCGCAGGATGGCTTCAGGCCCTGTTCTGGTTCCGGGGGGCAGGCTGAGCCTGTGGTTAATTCTTCTTCCTGATGGGAAAATAGAGTGACCTGTGCCTGTCCCAACACCAAGAGCTAGTCTCTAATTGGTTCCCCGTCTTCCCGTTCATCCTCAGGACAAATTGCAACCTGTACGGAACAGGAGGTTAAAGGTGCTGATGCTCCAAGTAGGGAGATTGCTAGTAAAGTGGCTGGAATGGCGAACCCGAGCACAAGGAGATGAGAAATGAGGTGCGTTTTAGAAACCTTTCATCATCACACGGTGTACCATCTTCTGGGTTTCTCATGCATGTTTTCGATGTAGGAAGATGCCCTTGAACCTGGAGATTTGGGACCCATGCGATGGGTAGCACGCAGTATTACTTTAAAGGGTCTGCGTTTGCTCACCCAACCTCACCAAACCTCTCAGCCCCAAGAGTATCCACCCTTATGTCTCATCCAGCTGTGGGTCTAGATATGGTCAATCCAGGTTGCATCACAGCCCCTGAACGAATTGTGTAAGAATTTCTCTGTCTTTCCCTGTCTTTGTTTCATGGGTTTTTAAAAGTAATTTATTTTTATAATGGGGTTTAGCTGCTTTTCACGGCTGTGTTTATGCCGCTTTACACCCACTTGACACACTAACAGAGAGATATCAATACATAGGTTTTAAGATTATTACTAGTCAGATATATTCTTGTGCGGTGAATCGGGCGTGTTGAGTCCAGTTCTCTGAGCAAGGAGTAGGTCTTGTCTATTACATATTGGGTTTATGGAACGGTATCTGAGCTAATTTGAAACTCTTGTTTTATGTATCACCCCACCTCACCTCTCCCGTTAAGAAGCCATAGTGTGTTTTCTGCATGTGTGACTCTGTTCTGTTTTGTAATTCAGTTCAAGTGTAACGGTTTTTACATTCCCTCTATAAGTGACACCTTATGAGAAGTGTCCTTTTCTGTGTGACTTATGTCACTTAGAATCGTCTTACCTAAATCCACTCATCATGCTGCTACTAGCCTTATGACATTGATTTCATGGCTGAGTGATATTCCATTGTACATAAGGACCACAACTTTTTTATCCATTTTTCGCTTTCCTGGGATATTTAAGGTGGAATGAAGTGGAGGTCCTTGTCAACAGAGCACCCCTAAACTTTGGGGTGCTTGTGTCTTGCTGATTTTCAATTTTCCCACTTTATCCCCCTATGCGTGGAAGTGCCCTATGCTCTCTAAGCTGTGTTTTTTATATGTTTCAGGACACACCGTACACTTCTCCAGAGTGGCTGTTGGCGATTTACATCCCGCCCATCAGTGTAGCAAGGCTCCCATTTCTCCATGGCCTGTCCTGCATTTCTGGTTTTGACACGTTTTTCAGCATGGCCCTTTTGACCGATGGGAAGCGAGATTTCTTTGTAGCGCTGATTTGCCTTTCCAGGTTGCTTGGTTGGCCAAAAAGGGCGTATGCGTTTTTTCCTGAATATATTCAGGAAAAAACGCATACGCCCTTTTTGGCCAAGGGCATCATTGTCAACGTTTTGCCGCTTTTCATGTGCTTTAAAAGCGATTCGAATCTACCTCCTGAAATCTGTTTCCTGCAATTCTGCCTTGATTTCAATTCCTCGTCTTTGCCTTCCCTCAATATATTTGTGGACTAGAGTTATCATTTATAACTGTGCAGGTTTGTGAATTGCAGTGCCCTGAAGCTCCGTTTTACAACTCGCTTTTTCGGGAGCTGGCCGCAAAAGCGCAGGATGGCTTCAGGCCCTGTTCTGGTTCCGGGGGGCAGGCTGAGCCTGTGGTTAATTCTTCTTCCTGATGGGAAAATAGAGTGACCTGTGCCTGTCCCAACACCAAGAGCTAGTCTCTCATTGGTTCCCCGTCTTCCCGTTCATCCTCACGACAAATAGCAACCTGTACGGAACAGGAGGTTAAAGGTGCTGAGGCTCCAAGTAGGGAGATTGCTAGTAAAGTGGCTGGAATGGCGAACCCGAGCACAAGGAGATGAGAAATGAGGTGCGTTTTAGAAACCTTTCCCCATCACACGGTGTACCATCTTTTGGGTTTCTCATGCATGTTTTCGATGTAGGAATATGCCCTTGAACCTGGAGATTTGGGACCCATGCGATGGGTAGCACGCATTATTACTTTAAAGGGTCTGCGTTTGCTCACCCAACCTCACCAAACCTCTCAGCCCCAAGAGTGTCCACCCTTATGTCTCATCCAGCTGTGGGTCTAGATATGGTCAATCCAGGTTGCATCACAGACCCTGAACGAATTGTGTAAGAATTTCTCTCTCTTTCACTGTCTTTGTTTCATGGGTTTTGAAAAGTAATTTATTTTTATAATGGGGTTTAGCTGCTTTTCACGGCTGTGTTTATGCTGCTTTACACCCACTTGACACACTAACAGAGAGATATCAATACATAGGTTTTAAGATTATTACTAGTCAGATATATTCTTGTGCGGTGAATCGGGCGTGTTGAGTCCAGTTCTCTGAGCAAGGAGTAGGTCTTGTCTATTACATATTGGGTTTATGGAACGGTATCTGAGCTAATTTGAAACTCTTGTTTTATGTATCACCCCACCTCACCTTTCCCGTTAAGCAGCCATAGTGTGTTTTCTGCATGTGTGACTCTGTTCTGTTTTGTAATTCAGTTCAAGTGTAACGGTTTTTACATTCCCTCTATAAGTGACACCTTATGAGAAGTGTCCTTTTCTGTGTGACTTATTTCACTTAGAATCGTCTTACCTAAATCCACTCATCATGCTGCTACTAGCCTTATGACATTGATTTCATGGCTGAGTGATATTCCATTGTACATAAGGACCACAACTTTTTTATCCATTTTTCGCTTTCCTGGGATATTTAAGGTGGAATGAAGTGGAGGTCCTTGTCAACAGAGCAGCCCTAAACTTTGGGGTGCTTGTGTCTTGCTGATTTTCAATTTTCTCACTTTATCCCCCCATGCGTGGAAGTGCCCTATGCTCTCTAAGCTGTGTTTTTTAGATGTTTCAGGACACACCGTACACTTCTCCAGAGTGGCTGTTGGCGATTTACATCCCGCCCATCAGTGTAGCAAGGCTCCGATTCCTCCATGGCCTTTCCTGCATTTCTGGTTTTGACACTTTTTTCAGCATGGCCCTTTTGACCGATGGGAAGCGAGACTTCTTTGTAGCGCTGATTTGCCTTTCCAGGTTGCTTGGTTGGCCAAAAAGGGCGTATGCGTTTTTTCCTGAATATATTCAGGAAAAAACGCATACGCCCTTTTTGGCCAAGGGCATCATTGTCAACGTTTTGCCACTTTTCATGTGCTTTAAAGGCGATTCGAATCTACCTCCTGAAATCTGTTTCCTGCAATTCTGCCTTGATTTCAATTCCTTGTCTTTGCCTTCCCTCAATATATTTGTGGACCTGAGTTATCATTTATAACTGTGCAGGTTTGTGAATTGCAGTGCCCTGAAGCTCCGTTTTACAACTCGCTTTTTCGGGAGCTGGCCGCAAAAGCGCAGGATGGCTTCAGGCCCTGTTCTGGTTCCGGGGGGCAGGCTGAGCCTGTGGTTAATTCTTCTTCCTGATGGGAAAATAGAGTGACCTGTGCCTGTCCCAACACCAAGAGCTAGTCTCTCATTGGTTCCCCGTCTTCACGTTCATCCTCAGGACAAATGGCAACCTGTACGGAACAGGAGGTTAAAGGTGCTGAGGCTCCAAGTAGGGAGATTGCTAGTAAAGTGGCTGGAATGGCGAACCCGAGCACAAGGAGATGAGAAATGAGGTGCGTTTTAGAAACCTTTCCCCATCACACGGTGTACCATCTTCTGGGTTTCTCATGCAAGTTTTCGATGTAGGAAGATGCCCTTGAACCTGGAGATTTGGGACCCATGCGATGGGTAGCACGCAGTATTACTTTAAAGGGTCTGCGTTTGCTCACCCAACCTCACCAAACCTCTCAGCCCCAAGAGTGTCCACCCTTATGTCTCATCCAGCTGTGGGTCTAGATATGGTCAATCCAGGTTGCATCACAGCCCCTGAACGAATTGTGTAAGAATTTCTCTCTCTTTCCCTGTCTTTGTTTCATGGGTTTTAAAAGTAATTTATTTTTATAATGGGGTTTAGCTGCTTTTCACGGCTGTGTTTATGCCGCTTTACACCCACTTGACACACTAACAGAGAGATATCAATACATAGGTTTTAAGATTATTACTAGTCAGATATATTCTTGTGCGGTGAATCGGGCGTGTTGAGTCCAGTTCTCTGAGCAAGGAGTAGGTCTTGTCTATTACATATTGGGTTTATGGAACGGTATCTGAGCTAATTTGAAACTCTTGTTTTATGTATCACCCCACCTCACCTTTCCCGTTAAGCAGCCATAGTGTGTTTTCTGCATGTGTGACTCTGTTCTGTTTTGTAATTCAGTTCAAGTGTAACGGTTTTTACATTCCCTCTATAAGTGACACCTTAGGAGAAGTGTCCTTTTCTGTGTGACTTATGTCACTTAGAATTGTCGTACCTAAATCCACTCATCATGCTGCTACTAGCCTTATGACATTGATTTCATGGCTGAGTGATAATCCATTGTACATATGGACCTCAAATTTTTTATCCATTTTTCGCTTTCCTGGGATATTTAAGGTGGAATGAAGTGGAGGTCCTTGTCAACAGAGCAGCCCTAAACTTTGGGGTGCTTCTGTCTTGATGATTTTTAATTTTCCCACTTTATACCCCCATGCGTGGAAGTGCCCTATGCTCTCTAAGCTGTGTTTTTTAGATGTTTCAGGACACACCGTACACTTCTCCAGAGTGGCTGTTGGCGATTTACATCCCGCCCATCAGTGTAGCAAGGCTCCCATTTCTCCATGGCCTGTCCTGCATTTCTGGTTTTGACACGTTTTTCAGCATGGCCCTTTTGACCGATGGGAAGCGAGATTTCTTTGTAGCGCTGATTTGCCTTTCCAGGTTGCTTGGTTGGCCAAAAAGGGCGTATGCGTTTTTTCCTGAATATATTCAGGAAAAAACGCATACGCCCTTTTTGGCCAAGGGCATCATTGTCAACGTTTTGCCGCTTTTCATGTGCTTTAAAAGCGATTCGAATCTACCTCCTGAAATCTGTTTCCTGCAATTCTGCCTTGATTTCAATTCCTCGTCTTTGCCTTCCCTCAATATATTTGTGGACTAGAGTTATCATTTATAACTGTGCAGGTTTGTGAATTGCAGTGCCCTGAAGCTCCGTTTTACAACTCGCTTTTTCGGGAGCTGGCCGCAAAAGCGCAGGATGGCTTCAGGCCCTGTTCTGGTTCCGGGGGGCAGGCTGAGCCTGTGGTTAATTCTTCTTCCTGATGGGAAAATAGAGTGACCTGTGCCTGTCCCAACACCAAGAGCTAGTCTCTCATTGGTTCCCCGTCTTCCCGTTCATCCTCACGACAAATAGCAACCTGTACGGAACAGGAGGTTAAAAGTGCTGAGGCTCCAAGTAGGGAGATTGCTAGTAAAGTGGCTGGAATGGCGAACCCGAGCACAAGGAGATGAGAAATGAGGTGCGTTTTAGAAACCTTTCCCCATCACACGGTGTACCATCTTTTGGGTTTCTCATGCATGTTTTCGATGTAGGAATATGCCCTTGAACCTGGAGATTTTGGACCCATGCGATGGGTAGCACGCAGTATTACTTTAAAGGGTCTGCGTTTGCTCACCCAACCTCACCAAACCTCTCAGCCCCAAGAGTGTCCACCCTTATGTCTCATCCAGCTGTGGGTCTAGATATGGTCAATCCAGGTTGCATCACAGCCCCTGAACGAATTGTGTAAGAATTTCTCTCTCTTTCCCTGTCTTTGTTTCATGGGTTTTTAAAAGTAATTTATTTTTATAATGGGGTTTAGCTGCTTTTCACGGCTGTGTTTATGCCGCTTTACACCCACTTGACACACTAACAGAGAGATATCAATACATAGGTTTTAAGATTATTACTAGTCAGATATATTCTTGTGCGGTGAATCGGGCGTGTTGAGTCCAGTTCTCTGAGCAAGGAGTAGGTCTTGTCTATTACATATTGGGTTTATGGAACGGTATCTGAGCTAATTTGAAACTCTTGTTTTATGTATCACCCCACCTCACCTTTCCCGTTAAGCAGCCATAGTGTGTTTTCTGCATGTGTGACTCTGTTCTGTTTTGTAATTCAGTTCAAGTGTAACGGTTTTTACATTCCCTCTATAAGTGACACCTTATGAGAAGTGTCCTTTTCTGTGTGACTTATGTCACTTAGAATCGTCGTACCTAAATCCACTCATCATGCTGCTACTAGCCTTATGACATTGATTTCATGGCTGAGTGATAATCCATTGTACATATGGACCTCAAATTTTTTATCCATTTTTCGCTTTCCTGGGATATTTAAGGTGGAATGAAGTGGAGGTCCTTGTCAACAGAGCAGCCCTAAACTTTGGGGTGCTTGTGTCTTGCTGATTTTTAATTTTCCCACTTTATACCCCCATGCGTGGAAGTGCCCTATGCTCTCTAAGCTGTGTTTTTTAGATGTTTCAGGACACACCGTACACTTCTCCAGAGTGGCTGTTGGCGATTTACATCCCGCCCATCAGTGTAGCAAGGCTCCCATTTCTCCATGGCCTGTCCTGCATTTCTGGTTTTGACACGTTTTTCAGCGTGGCCCTTTTGACCGATGGGAAGCGAGATTTCTTTGTAGCGCTGATTTGCCTTTCCAGGTTCCTTGGTTGGCCAAAAAGGGCGTATGCGTTTTTTCCTGAATATATTCAGGAAAAAACGCATACGCCCTTTTTGGCCAAGGGCATCATTGTCAACGTTTTGCCGCTTTTCATGTGCTTTAAAAGCGATTCGAATCTACCTCCTGAAATCTGTTTCCTGCAATTCTGCCTTGATTTCAATTCCTCGTCTTTGCCTTCCCTCAATATATTTGTGGACGAGAGTTATCATTTATAACTGTGCAGGTTTGTGAATTGCAGTGCCCTGAAGCTCCGTTTTACAAATCGCTTTTTCGGGAGCTGGCCGCAAAAGCGCAGGATGGCTTCAGGCCCTGTTCTGGTTCCGGGGGGCAGGCTGAGCCTGTGGTTAATTCTTCTTCCTGATGGGAAAATAGAGTGACCTGTCCCTGTCCAAACACCAAGAGCTAGTCTCTCATTGGTTCCCCGTCTTCCCGTTCATCCTCAGGACAAATAGCAACCTGTACGGAACAGGAGGTTAAAGGTGCTGATGCTCCAAGTAGGGAGATTGCTAGTAAAGTGGCTGGAATGGCGAACCCGAGCACAAGGAGATGAGAAATGAGGTGCGTTTTAGAAACCTTTCCCCATCACACGGTGTACCATCTTTTGGGTTTCTCATGCATGTTTTCGATGTAGGAATATGCCCTTGAACCTGGAGATTTGGGACCCATGCGATGGGTAGCACGCATTATTACTTTAAAGGGTCTGCGTTTGCTCACCCAACCTCACCAAACCTCTCAGCCCCAAGAGTGTCCACCCTTATGTCTCATCCAGCTGTGGGTCTAGATATGGTCAATCCAGGTTGCATCACAGACACTGAACGAATTGTGTAAGAATTTCTCTCTCTTTCACTGTCTTTGTTTCATGGGTTTTGAAAAGTAATTTATTTTTATAATGGGGTTTAGCTGCTTTTCACGGCTGTGTTTATGCTGCTTTACACCCACTTGACACACTAACAGAGAGATATCAATACATAGGTTTTAAGATTATTACTAGTCAGATATATTCTTGTGCGGTGAATCGGGCGTGTTGAGTCCAGTTCTCTGAGCAAGGAGTAGGTTTTGTCTGTTACATATTGGGTTTATGGAATGGTATCTGAGCTAATTTGAAACTCTTGTTTTATGTATCACCCCACCTCACCTTTCCCGTTAAGCAGCCATAGTGTGTTTTCTGCATGTGTGACTCTGTTCTGTTTTGTAATTCAGTTCAAGTGTAACGGTTTTTACATTCCCTCTATAAGTGACACCTTATGAGAAGTGTCCTTTTCTGTGTGACTTATGTCACTTAGAATCGTCGTACCTAAATCCACTCATCATGCTGCTACTAGCCTTATGACATTGATTTCATGGCTGAGTGATAATCCATTGTACATATGGACCTCAAATTTTTTATCCATTTTTCGCTTTCCTGGGATATTTAAGGTGGAATGAAGTGGAGGTCCTTGTCAACAGAGCAGCCCTAAACTTTGGGGTGCTTGTGTCTTGCTGATTTTTAATTTTCCCACTTTATACCCCCATGCGTGGAAGTGCCCTATGCTCTCTAAGCTGTGTTTTTTAGATGTTTCAGGACACACCGTACACTTCTCCAGAGTGGCTGTTGGCGATTTACATCCCGCCCATCAGTGTAGCAAGGCTCCCATTTCTCCATGGCCTGTCCTGCATTTCTGGTTTTGACACGTTTTTCAGCATGGCCCTTTTGACCGATGGGAAGCGAGATTTCTTTGTAGCGCTGATTTGCCTTTCCAGGTTGCATGGTTGGCCAAAAAGGGCGTATGCGTTTTTTCCTGAATATATTCAGGAAAAAACGCATACGCCCTTTTTGGCCAAGGGCATCATTGTCAACGTTTTGCCGCTTTTCATGTGCTTTAAAAGCGATTCGAATCTACCTCCTGAAATCTGTTTCCTGCAATTCTGCCTTGATTTCAATTCCTCGTCTTTGCCTTCCCTCAATATATTTGTGGACGAGAGTTATCATTTATAACTGTGCAGGTTTGTGAATTGCAGTGCCCTGAAGCTCCGTTTTACAACTCGCTTTTTCGGGAGCTGGCCGCAAAAGCGCAGGATGG
This sequence comes from Balaenoptera physalus, assembly GCF_965194825.1. Taxonomy (NCBI): domain Eukaryota; kingdom Metazoa; phylum Chordata; class Mammalia; order Artiodactyla; family Balaenopteridae; genus Balaenoptera; species Balaenoptera physalus. The sequence goes on along the minus strand of NW_028126249.1, from coordinate 428,783 downwards.
CTTCAGGCCCTGTTCTGGTTCCGGGGGGCAGGCTGAGCCTGTGGTTAATTCTTCTTCCTGATGGGAAAATAGAGTGACCTGTCCCTGTCCAAACACCAAGAGCTAGTCTCTCATTGGTTCCCCGTCTTCCCGTTCATCCTCAGGACAAATAGCAACCTGTACGGAACAGGAGGTTAAAGGTGCTGATGCTCCAAGTAGGGAGATTGCTAGTAAAGTGGCTGGAATGGCGAACCCGAGCACAAGGAGATGAGAAATGAGGTGCGTTTTAGAAACCTTTCCCCATCACACGGTGTACCATCTTTTGGGTTTCTCATGCATGTTTTCGATGTAGGAATATGCCCTTGAACCTGGAGATTTGGGACCCATGCGATGGGTAGCACGCATTATTACTTTAAAGGGTCTGCGTTTGCTCACCCAACCTCACCAAACCTCTCAGCCCCAAGAGTGTCCACCCTTATGTCTCATCCAGCTGTGGGTCTAGATATGGTCAATCCAGGTTGCATCACAGACCCTGAACGAATTGTGTAAGAATTTCTCTCTCTTTCACTGTCTTTGTTTCATGGGTTTTGAAAAGTAATTTATTTTTATAATGGGGTTTAGCTGCTTTTCACGGCTGTGTTTATGCTGCTTTACACCCACTTGACACACTAACAGAGAGATATCAATACATAGGTTTTAAGATTATTACTAGTCAGATATATTCTTGTGCGGTGAATCGGGCGTGTTGAGTCCAGTTCTCTGAGCAAGGAGTAGGTTTTGTCTGTTACATATTGGGTTTATGGAATGGTATCTGAGCTAATTTGAAACTCTTGTTTTATGTATCACCCCACCTCACCTTTCCCGTTAAGCAGCCATAGTGTGTTTTCTGCATGTGTGACTCTGTTCTGTTTTGTAATTCAGTTCAAGTGTAACGGTTTTTACATTCCCTCTATAAGTGACACCTTATGAGAAGTGTCCTTTTCTGTGTGACTTATGTCACTTAGAATCGTCGTACCTAAATCCACTCATCATGCTGCTACTAGCCTTATGACATTGATTTCATGGCTGAGTGATAATCCATTGTACATATGGACCTCAAATTTTTTATCCATTTTTCGCTTTCCTGGGATATTTAAGGTGGAATGAAGTGGAGGTCCTTGTCAACAGAGCAGCCCTAAACTTTGGGGTGCTTGTGTCTTGCTGATTTTTAATTTTCCCACTTTATACCCCCATGCGTGGAAGTGCCCTATGCTCTCTAAGCTGTGTTTTTTAGATGTTTCAGGACACACCGTACACTTCTCCAGAGTGGCTGTTGGCGATTTACATCCCGCCCATCAGTGTAGCAAGGCTCCCATTTCTCCATGGCCTGTCCTGCATTTCTGGTTTTGACACGTTTTTCAGCATGGCCCTTTTGACCGATGGGAAGCGAGATTTCTTTGTAGCGCTGATTTGCCTTTCCAGGTTGCATGGTTGGCCAAAAAGGGCGTATGCGTTTTTTCCTGAATATATTCAGGAAAAAACGCATACGCCCTTTTTGGCCAAGGGCATCATTGTCAACGTTTTGCCGCTTTTCATGTGCTTTAAAAGCGATTCGAATCTACCTCCTGAAATCTGTTTCCTGCAATTCTGCCTTGATTTCAATTCCTCGTCTTTGCCTTCCCTCAATATATTTGTGGACGAGAGTTATCATTTATAACTGTGCAGGTTTGTGAATTGCAGTGCCCTGAAGCTCCGTTTTACAACTCGCTTTTTCGGGAGCTGGCCGCAAAAGCGCAGGATGGCTTCAGGCCCTGTTCTGGTTCCGGGGGGCAGGCTGAGCCTGTGGTTAATTCTTCTTCCTGATGGGAAAATAGAGTGACCTGTCCCTGTCCCAACACCAAGAGCTAGTCTCTCATTGGTTCCCCGTCTTCACGTTCATCCTCAGGACAAATGGCAACCTGTACGGAACAGGAGGTTAAAGGTGCTGATGCTCCAAGTAGGGAGATTGCTAGTAAAGTGGCTGGAATGGCGAACCCGAGCACAAGGAGATGAGAAATGAGGTGCGTTTTAGAAACCTTTCCCCATCACACGGTGTACCATCTTCTGGGTTTCTCATGCATGTTTTCGATGTAGGAAGATGCCCTTGAACCTGGAGATTTGGGACCCATGCGATGGGTAGCACGCAGTATTACTTTAAAGGGTCTGCGTTTGCTCACCCAACCTCACCAAACCTCTCAGCCCCAAGAGTGTCCACCCTTATGTCTCATCCAGCTGTGGGTCTAGATATGGTCAATCCAGGTTGCATCACAGCCCCTGAACGAATTGTGTAAGAATTTCTCTGTCTTTCCCTGTCTTTGTTTCATGGGTTTATAAAAGTAATGTATTTTTATAATGGGGTTTAGCTGCTTTTCACGGCTGTGTTTATGCCGCTTTACACCCACTTGACACACTAACAGAGAGATATCAATACATAGGTTTTAAGATTATTACTAGTCAGTTATATTCTTGTGCGGTGAATCGGGCGTGTTGAGTCCAGTTCTCTGAGCAAGGAGTAGGTCTTGTCTATTACATATTGGGTTTATGGAACGGTATCTGAGCTAATTTGAAACTCTTGTTTTATGTATCACCCCACCTCACCTTTCCCGTTAAGCAGCCATAGTGTGTTTTCTGCATGTGTGACTCTGTTCTGTTTTGTAATTCAGTTCAAGTGTAACGGTTTTTACATTCCCTCTATAAGGGACACCTTATGAGAAGTGTCCTTTTCTGTGTGACTTATTTCACTTAGAATCGTCTTACCTAAATCCACTCATCATGCTGCTACTAGCCTTATGACATTGATTTTATGGCTGAGTGATATTCCATTGTACATAAGGACCACAACTTTTTTATCCATTTTTCGCTTTCCTGGGATATTTAAGGTGGAATGAAGTGGAGGTCCTTGTCAACAGAGCAGCCCTAAACTTTGGGGTGCTTGTGTCTTGCTGATTTTCAATTTTCCCACTTTATCCCCCCATGCGTGGAAGTGCCCTATGCTCTCTAAGCTGTGTTTTTTAGATGTTTCAGGACACACCGTACACTTCTCCAGAGTGGCTGTTGGCGATTTACATCCCGCCCATCAGTGTAGCAAGGCTCCGATTCCTCCATGGCCTGTCCTGCATTTCTGGTTTTGACACTTTTTTCAGCATGGCCCTTTTGACCGATGGGAAGCGAGACTTCTTTGTAGCGCTGATTTGCCTTTCCAGGTTGCTTGGTTGGCCAAAAAGGGCGTATGCGTTTTTTCCTGAATATATTCAGGAAAAAACGCATACGCCCTTTTTGGCCAAGGGCATCATTGTCAACGTTTTGCCGCTTTTCATGTGCTTTAAAGGCGATTCGAATCTACCTCCTGAAATCTGTTTCCTGCAATTCTGCCTTGATTTCAAATCCTCTTCTTTGCCTTCCCTCAATATATTTGTGGACGAGAGTTATCATTTATAACTCTGCAGGTTTGTGAATTGCAGTGCCCTGAAGCTCCATTTTACAACTCGCTTTTTTGGGAGCTGGCCGCAAAAGCGCAGGATGGCTTCAGGCCCTGTTCTGGTTCCCGGGGGCAGGCTGAGCCTGTGGTTAATTCTTCTTCCTGATGGGAAAATAGAGTGACCTGTGCCTGTCCCAACACCAAGAGCTAGTCTCTCATTGGTTCCCCGTCTTCCCGTTCATCCTCAGGACAAATTGCAACCTGTACGGAACAGGAGGTTAAAGGTGCTGAGGCTCCAAGTAGGGAGATTGCTAGTAAAGTGGCTGGAATGGCGAACCCGAGCACAAGGAGATGAGAAATGAGGTGCGGTTTAGAAACCTTTCCCCATCACACGGTGTACCATCTTCTGGGTTTCTCATGCATGTTTTCGATGTAGGAAGATGCCCTTGAACCTGGAGATTTGGGACCCATGCGATGGGTAGCACGCAGTATTACTTTAAAGGGTCTGCGTTTGCTCACCCAACCTCACCAAACCTCTCAGCCCCAAGAGTGTCCACCCTTATGTCTCATCCAGCTGTGGGTCTAGATATGGTCAATCCAGGTTGCATCACAGCCCCTGAACGAATTGTGTAAGAATTTCTCTGTCTTTCCCTGTCTTTGTTTCATGGGTTTTTAAAAGTAATTTATTTTTATAATGGGGTTTAGCTGCTTTTCACGGCTGTGTTTATGCCGCTTTACACCCACTTGACACACTAACAGAGAGATATCAATACATAGGTTTTAAGATTATTACTAGTCAGATATATTCTTGTGCGGTGAATCGGGCGTGTTGAGTCCAGTTCTCTGAGCAAGGAGTAGGTCTTGTCTATTACATATTGGGTTTATGGAACGGTATCTGAGCTAATTTGAAACTCTTGTTTTATGTATCACCCCACCTCACCTTTCCCGTTAAGCAGCCATAGTGTGTTTTCTGCATGTGTGACTCTGTTCTGTTTTGTAATTCAGTTCAAGTGTAACGGTTTTTACATTCCCTCTATAAGTGACACCTTATGAGAAGTGTCCTTTTCTGTGTGACTTATTTCACTTAGAATCGTCTTACCTAAATCCACTCATCATGCTGCTACTAGCCTTATGACATTGATTTCATGGCTGAGTGATATTCCATTGTACATAAGGACCACAACTTTTTTATCCATTTTTCGCTTTCCTGGGATATTTAAGGTGGAATGAAGTGGAGGTCCTTGTCAACAGAGCAGCCCTAAACTTTGGGGTGCTTGTGTCTTGCTGATTTTCAATTTTCCCACTTTATCCCCCCATGCGTGGAAGTGCCCTATGCTCTCTAAGCTGTGTTTTTTAGATGTTTCAGGACACACCGTACACTTCTCCAGAGTGGCTGTTGGCGATTTACATCCCGCCCATCAGTGTAGCAAGGCTCCGATTCCTCCATGGCCTGTCCTGCATTTCTGGTTTTGACACTTTTTTCAGCATGGCCCTTTTGACCGATGGGAAGCGAGACTTCTTTGTAGCGCTGATTTGCCTTTCCAGGTTGCTTGGTTGGCCAAAAAGGGCGTATGCGTTTTTTCCTGAATATATTCAGGAAAAAACGCATACGCCCTTTTTGGCCAAGGGCATCATTGTCAACGTTTTGCCGCTTTTCATGTGCTTTAAAGGCGATTCGAATCTACCTCCTGAAATCTGTTTCCTGCAATTCTGCCTTGATTTCAAATCCTCTTCTTTGCCTTCCCTCAATATATTTGTGGACGAGAGTTATCATTTATAACTCTGCAGGTTTGTGAATTGCAGTGCCCTGAAGCTCCATTTTACAAGTCGCTTTTTTGGGAGCTGGCCGCAAAAGCGCAGGATGGCTTCAGGCCCTGTTCTGGTTCCGGGGGGCAGGCCGAGCCTGTGGTTAATTCTTCTTCCTGATGGGAAAATAGAGTGACCTGTGCCTGTCCCAACACCAAGAGCTAGTCTCTCATTGGTTCCCCGTCTTCCCGTTCATCCTCAGGACAAATGGCAACCTGTACGGAACAGGAGGTTAAAGGTACTGATGCTCCAAGTAGGGAGATTGCTAGTAAAGTGGCTGGAATGGCGAACCCGAGCACAAGGAGATGACAAATGAGGTGCGTTTTAGAAACCTTTCCCCATCACATGGTGTACCATCTTCTGGGTTTCTCATGCATGTTTTCGATGTAGGAAGATGCCCTTGAACCTGGAGATTTGGGACCCATGCGATGGGTAGCACGCAGTATTACTTTAAAGGGTCTGCGTTTGCTCACCCAACCTCACCAAACCTCTCAGCCCCAAGAGTGTCCACCCTTATGTCTCATCCAGCTGTGGGTCTAGATATGGTCAATCCAGGTTGCATCACAGACCCTGAACGAATTGTGTAAGAATTTCTCTCTCTTTCACTGTCTTTGTTTCATGGGTTTTGAAAAGTAATTTATTTTTATAATGGGGTTTAGCTGCTTTTCACGGCTGTGTTTATGCTGCTTTACACCCAATTGACACACTAACAGAGAGATATCAATACATAGGTTTTAAGATTATTACTAGTCAGATATATTCTTGTGCGGTGAATCGGGCGTGTTGAGTCCAGTTCTCTGAGCAAGGAGTAGGTTTTGTCTGTTACATATTGGGTTTATGGAATGGTATCTGAGCTAATTTGAAACTCTTGTTTTATGTATCACCCCACCTCACCTTTCCCGTTAAGCAGCCATAGTGTGTTTTCTGCATGTGTGACTCTGTTCTGTTTTGTAATTCAGTTCAAGTGTAACGGTTTTTACATTCCCTCTATAAGTGACACCTTATGAGAAGTGTCCTTTTCTGTGTGACTTATGTCACTTAGAATCGTCGTACCTAAATCCACTCATCATGCTGCTACTAGCCTTATGACATTGATTTCATGGCTGAGTGATAATCCATTGTACATATGGACCTCAAATTTTTTATCCATTTTTCGCTTTCCTGGGATATTTAAGGTGGAATGAAGTGGAGGTCCTTGTCAACAGAGCAGCCCTAAACTTTGGGGTGCTTGTGTCTTGCTGATTTTTAATTTTCCCACTTTATACCCCCATGCGTGGAAGTGCCCTATGCTCTCTAAGCTGTGTTTTTTAGATGTTTCAGGACACACCGTACACTTCTCCAGAGTGGCTGTTGGCGATTTACATCCCGCCCATCAGTGTAGCAAGGCTCCCATTTCTCCATGGCCTGTCCTGCATTTCTGGTTTTGACACGTTTTTCAGCATGGCCCTTTTGACCGATGGGAAGCGAGATTTCTTTGTAGCGCTGATTTGCCTTTCCAGGTTCCTTGGTTGGCCAAAAAGGGCGTATGCGTTTTTTCCTGAATATATTCAGGAAAAAACGCATACGCCCTTTTTGGCCAAGGGCATCATTGTCAACGTTTTGCCGCTTTTCATGTGCTTTAAAAGCGATTCGAATCTACCTCCTGAAATCTGTTTCCTGCAATTCTGCCTTGATTTCAATTCCTCGTCTTTGCCTTCCCTCAATATATTTGTGGACGAGAGTTATCATTTATAACTGTGCAGGTTTGTGAATTGCAGTGCCCTGAAGCTCCGTTTTACAACTCGCTTTTTCGGGAGCTGGCCGCAAAAGCGCAGGATGGCTTCAGGCCCTGTTCTGGTTCCGGGGGGCAGGCTGAGCCTGTGGTTAATTCTTCTTCCTGATGGGAAAATAGAGTGACCTGTCCCTGTCCAAACACCAAGAGCTAGTCTCTCATTGGTTCCCCGTCTTCCCGTTCATCCTCAGGACAAATAGCAACCTGTACGGAACAGGAGGTTAAAGGTGCTGATGCTCCAAGTAGGGAGATTGCTAGTAAAGTGGCTGGAATGGCGAACCCGAGCACAAGGAGATGAGAAATGAGGTGCGTTTTAGAAACCTTTCCCCATCACACGGTGTACCATCTTTTGGGTTTCTCATGCATGTTTTCGATGTAGGAATATGCCCTTGAACCTGGAGATTTGGGACCCATGCGATGGGTAGCACGCATTATTACTTTAAAGGGTCTGCGTTTGCTCACCCAACCTCACCAAACCTCTCAGCCCCAAGAGTGTCCACCCTTATGTCTCATCCAGCTGTGGGTCTAGATATGGTCAATCCAGGTTGCATCACAGACACTGAACGAATTGTGTAAGAATTTCTCTCTCTTTCACTGTCTTTGTTTCATGGGTTTTGAAAAGTAATTTATTTTTATAATGGGGTTTAGCTGCTTTTCACGGCTGTGTTTATGCTGCTTTACACCCACTTGACACACTAACAGAGAGATATCAATACATAGGTTTTAAGATTATTACTAGTCAGATATATTCTTGTGCGGTGAATCGGGCGTGTTGAGTCCAGTTCTCTGAGCAAGGAGTAGGTTTTGTCTGTTACATATTGGGTTTATGGAATGGTATCTGAGCTAATTTGAAACTCTTGTTTTATGTATCACCCTACCTCACCTTTCCCGTTAAGCAGCCATAGTGTGTTTTCTGCATGTGTGACTCTGTTCTGTTTTGTAATTCAGTTCAAGTGTAACGGTTTTTACATTCCCTCTATAAGTGACACCTTATGAGAAGTGTCCTTTTCTGTGTGACTTATGTCACTTAGAATCGTCGTACCTAAATCCACTCATCATGCTGCTACTAGCCTTATGACATTGATTTCATGGCTGAGTGATAATCCATTGTACATATGGACCTCAAATTTTTTATCCATTTTTCGCTTTCCTGGGATATTTAAGGTGGAATGAAGTGGAGGTCCTTGTCAACAGAGCAGCCCTAAACTTTGGGGTGCTTGTGTCTTGCTGATTTTTAATTTTCCCACTTTATACCCCCATGCGTGGAAGTGCCCTATGCTCTCTAAGCTGTGTTTTTTAGATGTTTCAGGACACACCGTACACTTCTCCAGAGTGGCTGTTGGCGATTTACATCCCGCCCATCAGTGTAGCAAGGCTCCCATTTCTCCATGGCCTGTCCTGCATTTCTGGTTTTGACACGTTTTTCAGCATGGCCCTTTTGACCGATGGGAAGCGAGATTTCTTTGTAGCGCTGATTTGCCTTTCCAGGTTGCATGGTTGGCCAAAAAGGGCGTATGCGTTTTTTCCTGAATATATTCAGGAAAAAACGCATACGCCCTTTTTGGCCAAGGGCATCATTGTCAACGTTTTGCCGCTTTTCATGTGCTTTAAAAGCGATTCGAATCTACCTCCTGAAATCTGTTTCCTGCAATTCTGCCTTGATTTCAATTCCTCGTCTTTGCCTTCCCTCAATATATTTGTGGACGAGAGTTATCATTTATAACTGTGCAGGTTTGTGAATTGCAGTGCCCTGAAGCTCCGTTTTACAACTCGCTTTTTCGGGAGCTGGCCGCAAAAGCGCAGGATGGCTTCAGGCCCTGTTCTGGTTCCGGGGGGCAGGCTGAGCCTGTGGTTAATTCTTCTTCCTGATGGGAAAATAGAGTGACCTGTCCCTGTCCCAACACCAAGAGCTAGTCTCTCATTGGTTCCCCGTCTTCACGTTCATCCTCAGGACAAATGGCAACCTGTACGGAACAGGAGGTTAAAGGTGCTGATGCTCCAAGTAGGGAGATTGCTAGTAAAGTGGCTGGAATGGCGAACCCGAGCACAAGGAGATGAGAAATGAGGTGCGTTTTAGAAACCTTTCCCCATCACACGGTGTACCATCTTCTGGGTTTCTCATGCATGTTTTCGATGTAGGAAGATGCCCTTGAACCTGGAGATTTGGGACCCATGCGATGGGTAGCACGCAGTATTACTTTAAAGGGTCTGCGTTTGCTCACCCAACCTCACCAAACCTCTCAGCCCCAAGAGTGTCCACCCTTATGTCTCATCCAGCTGTGGGTCTAGATATGGTCAATCCAGGTTGCATCACAGCCCCTGAACGAATTGTGTAAGAATTTCTCTGTCTTTCCCTGTCTTTGTTTCATGGGTTTATAAAAGTAATGTATTTTTATAATGGGGTTTAGCTGCTTTTCACGGCTGTGTTTATGCCGCTTTACACCCACTTGACACACTAACAGAGAGATATCAATACATAGGTTTTAAGATTATTACTAGTCAGTTATATTCTTGTGCGGTGAATCGGGCGTGTTGAGTCCAGTTCTCTGAGCAAGGAGTAGGTCTTGTCTATTACATATTGGGTTTATGGAACGGTATCTGAGCTAATTTGAAACTCTTGTTTTATGTATCACCCCACCTCACCTTTCCCGTTAAGCAGCCATAGTGTGTTTTCTGCATGTGTGACTCTGTTCTGTTTTGTAATTCAGTTCAAGTGTAACGGTTTTTACATTCCCTCTATAAGGGACACCTTATGAGAAGTGTCCTTTTCTGTGTGACTTATTTCACTTAGAATCGTCTTACCTAAATCCACTCATCATGCTGCTACTAGCCTTATGACATTGATTTTATGGCTGAGTGATATTCCATTGTACATAAGGACCACAACTTTTTTATCCATTTTTCGCTTTCCTGGGATATTTAAGGTGGAATGAAGTGGAGGTCCTTGTCAACAGAGCAGCCCTAAACTTTGGGGTGCTTGTGTCTTGCTGATTTTCAATTTTCCCACTTTATCCCCCCATGCGTGGAAGTGCCCTATGCTCTCTAAGCTGTGTTTTTTAGATGTTTCAGGACACACCGTACACTTCTCCAGAGTGGCTGTTGGCGATTTACATCCCGCCCATCAGTGTAGCAATGCTCCGATTCCTCCATGGCCTGTCCTGCATTTCTGGTTTTGACACTTTTTTCAGCATGGCCCTTTTGACCGATGGGAAGCGAGACTTCTTTGTAGCGCTGATTTGCCTTTCCAGGTTGCTTGGTTGGCCAAAAAGGGCGTATGCGTTTTTTCCTGAATATATTCAGGAAAAAACGCATACGCCCTTTTTGGCCAAGGGCATCATTGTCAACGTTTTGCCGCTTTTCATGTGCTTTAAAGGCGATTCGAATCTACCTCCTGAAATCTGTTTCCTGCAATTCTGCCTTGATTTCAAATCCTCTTCTTTGCCTTCCCTCAATATATTTGTGGACGAGAGTTATCATTTATAACTCTGCAGGTTTGTGAATTGCAGTGCCCTGAAGCTCCATTTTACAAGTCGCTTTTTTGGGAGCTGGCCGCAAAAGCGCAGGATGGCTTCAGGCCCTGTTCTGGTTCCGGGGGGCAGGCTGAGCCTGTGGTTAATTCTTCTTCCTGATGGGAAAATAGAGTGACCTGTGCCTGTCCCAACACCAAGAGCTAGTCTCTCATTGGTTCCCCGTCTTCACGTTCATCCTCAGGACAAATGGCAACCTGTACGGAACAGGAGGTTAAAGGTGCTGATGCTCCAAGTAGGGAGATTGCTAGTAAAGTGGCTGGAATGGCGAACCCGAGCACAAGGAGATGACAAATGAGGTGCGTTTTAGAAACCTTTCCCCATCACATGGTGTACCATCTTCTGGGTTTCTCATGCATGTTTTCGATGTAGGAAGATGCCCTTGAACCTGGAGATTTGGGACCCATGCGATGGGTAGCACGCAGTATTACTTTAAAGGGTCTGCGTTTGCTCACCCAACCTCACCAAACCTCTCAGCCCCAAGAGTGTCCACCCTTATGTCTCATCCAGCTGTGGGTCTAGATATGGTCAATCCAGGTTGCATCACAGCCCCTGAACGAATTGTGTAAGAATTTCTCTCTCTTTCCCTGTCTTTGTTTCATGGGATTTTAAAAGTAATTTATTTTTATAATGGGGTTTAGCTGCTTTTCACGGCTGTGTTTATGCCGCTTTAAACCCACTTGACACACTAACAGAGAGATATCAATACATAGGTTTTAAGATTATTACTAGTCAGATATATTCTTGTGCGGTGAATCGGGCGTGTTGAGTCCAGTTCTCTGAGCAAGGAGTAGGTCCTGTCTATTACATATTGGGTTTATGGAACGGTATCTGAGCTAATTTGAAACTCTTGTTTTATGTATCACCCCACCTCACCTTTCCCGTTAAGCAGCCATAGTGTGTTTTCTGCATGTGTGACTCTGTTCTGTTTTGTAATTCAGTTCAAGTGTAACGGTTTTTACATTCCCTCTATAAGTGACACCTTATGAGAAGTGTCCTTTTCTGTGTGACTTATTTCACTTAGAATCGTCTTACCTAAATCCACTCATCATGCTGCTACTAGCCTTATGACATTGATTTCATGGCTGAGTGATATTCCATTGTACATAAGGACCACAACTTTTTTATCCATTTTTCGCTTTCCTGGGATATTTAAGGTGGAATTAAGTGGAGGTCCTTGTCAACAGAGCAGCCCTAAACTTTGGGGTGCTTATGTCTTGCTGATTTTCAATTTTCCCACTTTATCCCCCCATGTGTGGAAGTGCCCTATGCTCTCTAAGCTGTGTTTTTTAGATGTTTCAGGACACACCGTACACTTCTCCAGAGTGGCTGTTGGCGATTTACATCCCGCCCATCAGTGTAGCAAGGCTCCGATTCCTCCATGGCCTGTCCTGCATTTCTGGTTTTGACACTTTTTTCAGCATGGCCCTTTTGACCGATGGGAAGCGAGACTTCTTTGTAGCGCTGATTTGCCTTTCCAGGTTGCTTGGTTGGCCAAAAAGGGCGTATGCGTTTTTTCCTGAATATATTCAGGAAAAAACGCATACGCCCTTTTTGGCCAAGGGCATCATTGTCAACGTTTTGCCGCTTTTCATGTGCTTTAAAGGCGATTCGAATCTACCTCCTGAAATCTGTTTCCTGCAATTCTGCCTTGATTTCAAATCCTCTTCTTTGCCTTCCCTCAATATATTTGTGGACGAGTGTTATCATTTATAACTCTGCAGGTTTGTGAATTGCAGTGCCCTGAAGCTCCATTTTACAAGTCGCTTTTTTGGGAGCTGGCCGCAAAAGCGCAGGATGGCTTCAGGCCCTGTTCTGGTTCCGGGGGGCAGGCTGAGCCTGTGGTTAATTCTTCTTCCTGATGGGAAAATAGAGTGACCTGTGCCTGTCCCAACACCAAGAGCTAGTCTCTCATTGGTTCCCCGTCTTCCCGTTCATCCTCAGGACAAATTGCAACCTGTACGGAACAGGAGGTTAAAGGTGCTGATGCTCCAAGTAGGGAGATTGCTAGTAAAGTGGCTGGAATGGCGAACCCGAGCACAAGGAGATGAGAAATGAGGTGCGTTTTAGAAACCTTTCCCCATCACACGGTGTACCATCTTCTGGGTTTCTCATGCATGTTTTCGATGTAGGAAGATGCCCTTGAACCTGGAGATTTGGGACCCATGCGATGGGTAGCACGCAGTATTACTTTAAAGGGTCTGTGTTTGCTCACCCAACCTCACCAAACCTCTCAGCCCCAAGAGTGTCCACCCTTATGTCTCATCCAGCTGTGGGTCTAGATATGGTCAATCCAGGTTGCATCACAGCCCCTGAACGAATTGTGTAAGAATTTCTCTGTCTTTCCCTGTCTTTGTTTCATGGGTTTTTAAAAGTAATTTATTTTTATAATGGGGTTTAGCTGCTTTTCACGGCTGTGTTTATGCCGCTTTACACCCACTTGACACACTAACAGAGAGATATCAATACATAGGTTTTAAGATTATTACTAGTCAGATATATTCTTGTGCGGTGAATCGGGCGTGTTGAGCCCAGTTCTCTGAGCAAGGAGTAGGTCTTGTCTATTACATATTGGGTTTATGGAACGGTATCTGAGCTAATTTGAAACTCTTGTTTTATGTATCACCCCACCTCACCTTTCCCGTTAAGAAGCCATAGTGTGTTTTCTGCATGTGTGACTCTGTTCTGTTTTGTAATTCAGTTCAAGTGTAACGGTTTTTACATTCCCTCTATAAGTGACACCTTATGAGAAGTGTCCTTTTCTGTGTGACTTATGTCACTTAGAATCGTCTTACCTAAATCCACTCATCATGCTGCTACTAGCCTTATGACATTGATTTCATGGCTGAGTGATATTCCATTGTACATAAGGACCACAACTTTTTTATCCATTTTTCGCTTTCCTGGTATATTTAAGGTGGAATGAAGTGGAGGTCCTTGTCAACAGAGCAGCCCTAAACTTTGGGGTGCTTGTGTCTTGCTGATTTTCAATTTTCCCACTTTATCCCCCTATGCGTGGAAGTGCCCTATGCTCTCTAAGCTGTGTTTTTTATATGTTTCAGGACACACCGTACACTTCTCCAGAGTGGCTGTTGGCGATTTACATCCCGCCCATCAGTGTAGCAAGGCTCCCATTTCTCCATGGCCTGTCCTGCATTTCTGGTTTTGACACGTTTTTCAGCATGGCCCTTTTGACCGATGGGAAGCGAGATTTCTTTGTAGCGCTGATTTGCCTTTCCAGGTTGCTTGGTTGGCCAAAAAGGGCGTATGCGTTTTTTCCTGAATATATTCAGGAAAAAACGCATACGCCCTTTTTGGCCAAGGGCATCATTGTCAACGTTTTGCCGCTTTTCATGTGCTTTAAAAGCGATTCGAATCTACCTCCTGAAATCTGTTTCCTGCAATTCTGCCTTGATTTCAATTCCTCGTCTTTGCCTTCCCTCAATATATTTGTGGACTAGAGTTATCATTTATAACTGTGCAAGTTTGTGAATTGCAGTGCCCTGAAGCTCCGTTTTACAACTCGCTTTTTCGGGAGCTGGCCGCAAAAGCGCAGGATGGCTTCAGGCCCTGTTCTGGTTCCGGGGGGCAGGCTGAGCCTGTGGTTAATTCTTCTTCCTGATGGGAAAATAGAGTGACCTGTGCCTGTCCCAACACCAAGAGCTAGTCTCTCATTGGTTCCCCGTCTTCCCGTTCATCCTCACGACAAATAGCAACCTGTACGGAACAGGAGGTTAAAGGTGCTGAGGCTCCAAGTAGGGAGATTGCTAGTAAAGTGGCTGGAATGGCGAACCCGAGCACAAGGAGATGAGAAATGAGGTGCGTTTTAGAAACCTTTCCCCATCACACGGTGTACCATCTTTTGGGTTTCTCATGCATGTTTTCGATGTAGGAATATGCCCTTGAACCTGGAGATTTGGGACCCATGCGATGGGTAGCACGCATTATTACTTTAAAGGGTCTGCGTTTGCTCACCCAACCTCACCAAACCTCTCAGCCCCAAGAGTGTCCACCCTTATGTCTCATCCAGCTGTGGGTCTAGATATGGTCAATCCAGGTTGCATCACAGACCCTGAACGAATTGTGTAAGAATTTCTCTCTCTTTCACTGTCTTTGTTTCATGGGTTTTGAAAAGTAATTTATTTTTATAATGGGGTTTAGCTGCTTTTCACGGCTGTGTTTATGCTGCTTTACACCCACTTGACACACTAACAGAGAGATATCAATACATAGGTTTTAAGATTATTACTAGTCAGATATATTCTTGTGCGGTGAATCGGGCGTGTTGAGTCCAGTTCTCTGAGCAAGGAGTAGGTCTTGTCTATTACATATTGGGTTTATGGAACGGTATCTGAGCTAATTTGAAACTCTTGTTTTATGTATCACCCCACCTCACCTTTCCCGTTAAGCAGCCATAGTGTGTTTTCTGCATGTGTGACTCTGTTCTGTTTTGTAATTCAGTTCAAGTGTAACGGTTTTTACATTCCCTCTATAAGTGACACCTTATGAGAAGTGTCCTTTTCTGTGTGACTTATTTCACTTAGAATCGTCTTACCTAAATCCACTCATCATGCTGCTACTAGCCTTATGACATTGATTTCATGGCTGAGTGATATTCCATTGTACATAAGGACCACAACTTTTTTATCCATTTTTCGCTTTCCTGGGATATTTAAGGTGGAATGAAGTGGAGGTCCTTGTCAACAGAGCAGCCCTAAACTTTGGGGTGCTTGTGTCTTGCTGATTTTCAATTTTCCCACTTTATCCCCCCATGCGTGGAAGTGCCCTATGCTCTCTAAGCTGTGTTTTTTAGATGTTTCAGGACACACCGTACACTTCTCCAGAGTGGCTGTTGGCGATTTACATCCCGCCCATCAGTGTAGCAAGGCTCCGATTCCTCCATGGCCTGTCCTGCATTTCTGGTTTTGACACTTTTTTCAGCATGGCCCTTTTGACCGATGGGAAGCGAGACTTTTTTGTAGCGCTGATTTGCCTTTCCAGGTTGCTTGGTTGGCCAAAAAGGGCGTATGCGTTTTTTCCTGAATATATTCAGGAAAAAACGCATACGCCCTTTTTGGCCAAGGGCATCATTGTCAACGTTTTGCCGCTTTTCATGTGCTTTAAAGGCGATTCGAATCTACCTCCTGAAATCTGTTTCCTGCAATTCTGCCTTGATTTCAAATCCTCTTCTTTGCCTTCCCTCAATATATTTGTGGACGAGAGTTATCATTTATAACTCTGCAGGTTTGTGAATTGCAGTGCCCTGAAGCTCCATTTTACAACTCGCTTTTTTGGGAGCTGGCCGCAAAAGCGCAGGATGGCTTCAGGCCCTGTTCTGGTTCCGGGGGGCAGGCTGAGCCTGTGGTTAATTCTTCTTCCTGATGGGAAAATAGAGTGACCTGTGCCTGTCCCAACACCAAGAGCTAGTCTCTCATTGGTTCCCCGTCTTCCCGTTCATCCTCAGGACAAATTGCAACCTGTACGGAACAGGAGGTTAAAGGTGCTGAGGCTCCAAGTAGGGAGATTGCTAGTA
Source organism: Balaenoptera physalus (assembly GCF_965194825.1). Lineage (NCBI taxonomy): Eukaryota > Metazoa > Chordata > Mammalia > Artiodactyla > Balaenopteridae > Balaenoptera > Balaenoptera physalus. The sequence goes on along the minus strand of NW_028126249.1, from coordinate 412,731 downwards.
AAGTGGCTGGAATGGCGAACCCGAGCACAAGGAGATGAGAAATGAGGTGCGTTTTAGAAACCTTTCCCCATCACACGGTGTACCATCTTCTGGGTTTCTCCTGCATGTTTTCGATGTAGGAAGATGCCCTTGAACCTGGAGATTTGGGACCCATGCGATGGGTAGCACGCAGTATTACTTTAAAGGGTCTGCGTTTGCTCACCCAACCTCACCAAACCTCTCAGCCCCAAGAGTGTCCACCCTTATGTCTCATCCAGCTGTGGGTCTAGATATGGTCAATCCAGGTTGCATCACAGCCCCTGAACGAATTGTGTAAGAATTTCTCTGTCTTTCCCTGTCTTTGTTTCATGGGTTTTTAAAAGTAATTTATTTTTATAATGGGGTTTAGCTGCTTTTCACGGCTGTGTTTATGCCGCTTTACACCCACTTGACACACTAACAGAGAGATATCAATACATAGGTTTTAAGATTATTACTAGTCAGATATATTCTTGTGCGGTGAATCGGGCGTGTTGAGTCCAGTTCTCTGAGCAAGGAGTAGGTCTTGTCTATTACATATTGGGTTTATGGAACGGTATCTGAGCTAATTTGAAACTCTTGTTTTATGTATCACCCCACCTCACCTTTCCCGTTAAGCAGCCATAGTGTGTTTTCTGCATGTGTGACTCTGTTCTGTTTTGTAATTCAGTTCAAGTGTAACGGTTTTTACATTCCCTCTATAAGTGACACCTTATGAGAAGTGTCCTTTTCTGTGTGACTTATTTCACTTAGAATCGTCTTACCTAAATCCACTCATCATGCTGCTACTAGCCTTATGACATTGATTTCATGGCTGAGTGATATTCCATTGTACATAAGGACCACAACTTTTTTATCCATTTTTCGCTTTCCTGGGATATTTAAGGTGGAATGAAGTGGAGGTCCTTGTCAACAGAGCAGCCCTAAACTTTGGGGTGCTTGTGTCTTGCTGATTTTCAATTTTCCCACTTTATCCCCCCATGCGTGGAAGTGCCCTATGCTCTCTAAGCTGTGTTTTTTAGATGTTTCAGGACACACCGTACACTTCTCCAGAGTGGCTGTTGGCGATTTACATCCCGCCCATCAGTGTAGCAAGGCTCCGATTCCTCCATGGCCTGTCCTGCATTTCTGGTTTTGACACTTTTTTCAGCATGGCCCTTTTGACCGATGGGAAGCGAGACTTCTTTGTAGCGCTGATTTGCCTTTCCAGGTTGCTTGGTTGGCCAAAAAGGGCGTATGCGTTTTTTCCTGAATATATTCAGGAAAAAACGCATACGCCCTTTTTGGCCAAGGGCATCATTGTCAACGTTTTGCCGCTTTTCATGTGCTTTAAAGGCGATTCGAATCTACCTCCTGAAATCTGTTTCCTGCAATTCTGCCTTGATTTCAAATCCTCTTCTTTGCCTTCCCTCAATATATTTGTGGACGAGAGTTATCATTTATAACTCTGCAGGTTTGTGAATTGCAGTGCCCTGAAGCTCCATTTTACAAGTCGCTTTTTTGGGAGCTGGCCGCAAAAGTGCAGGATGGCTTCAGGCCCTGTTCTGGTTCCGGGGGGCAGGCTGAGCCTGTGGTTAATTCTTCTTCCTGATGGGAAAATAGAGTGACCTGTGCCTGTCCCAACACCAAGAGCTAGTCTCTCATTGGTTCCCCGTCTTCCCGTTCATCCTCAGGACAAATGGCAACCTGTACGGAACAGGAGGTTAAAGGTGCTGATGCTCCAAGTAGGGAGATTGCTAGTAAAGTGGCTGGAATGGCGAACCCGAGCACAAGGAGATGACAAATGAGGTGCGTTTTAGAAACCTTTCCCCATCACATGGTGTACCATCTTCTGGGTTTCTCATGCATGTTTTCGATGTAGGAAGATGCCCTTGAACCTGGAGATTTGGGACCCATGCGATGGGTAGCACGCAGTATTACTTTAAAGGGTCTGCGTTTGCTCACCCAACCTCACCAAACCTCTCAGCCCCAAGAGTGTCCACCCTTATGTCTCATCCAGCTGTGGGTCTAGATATGGTCAATCCAGGTTGCATCACAGCCCCTGAACGAATTGTGTAAGAATTTCTCTCTCTTTCCCTGTCTTTGTTTCATGGGATTTTAAAAGTAATTTATTTTTATAATGGGGTTTAGCTGCTTTTCACGGCTGTGTTTATGCCGCTTTAAACCCACTTGACACACTAACAGAGAGATATCAATACATAGGTTTTAAGATTATTACTAGTCAGATATATTCTTGTGCGGTGAATCGGGCGTGTTGAGTCCAGTTCTCTGAGCAAGGAGTAGGTCTTGTCTATTACATATTGGGTTTATGGAACGGTATCTGAGCTAATTTGAAACTCTTGTTTTATGTATCACCCCACCTCACCTTTCCCGTTAAGCAGCCATAGTGTGTTTTCTGCATGTGTGACTCTGTTCTGTTTTGTAATTCAGTTCAAGTGTAACGGTTTTTACATTCCCTCTATAAGTGACACCTTATGAGAAGTGTCCTTTTCTGTGTGACTTATTTCACTTAGAATCGTCTTACCTAAATCCACTCATCATGCTGCTACTAGCCTTATGACATTGATTTCATGGCTGAGTGATATTCCATTGTACATAAGGACCACAACTTTTTTATCCATTTTTCGCTTTCCTGGGATATTTAAGGTGGAATGAAGTGGAGGTCCTTGTCAACAGAGCAGCCCTAAACTTTGGGGTGCTTGTGTCTTGCTGATTTTCAATTTTCTCACTTTATCCCCCCATGCGTGGAAGTGCCCTATGCTCTCTAAGCTGTGTTTTTTAGATGTTTCAGGACACACCGTACACTTCTCCAGAGTGGCTGTTGGCGATTTACATCCCGCCCATCAGTGTAGCAAGGCTCCGATTCCTCCATGGCCTGTCCTGCATTTCTGGTTTTGACACTTTTTTCAGCATGGCCCTTTTGACCGATGGGAAGCGAGACTTCTTTGTAGCGCTGATTTGCCTTTCCAGGTTGCTTGGTTGGCCAAAAAGGGCGTATGCGTTTTTTCCTGAATATATTCAGGAAAAAACGCATACGCCCTTTTTGGCCAAGGGCATCATTGTCAACGTTTTGCCACTTTTCATGTGCTTTAAAGGCGATTCGAATCTACCTCCTGAAATCTGTTTCCTGCAATTCTGCCTTGATTTCAATTCCTCGTCTTTGCCTTCCCTCAATATATTTGTGGACGAGAGTTATCATTTATAACTGTGCAGGTTTGTGAATTGCAGTGCCCTGAAGCTCCGTTTTACAACTCGCTTTTTCGGGAGCTGGCCGCAAAAGCGCAGGATGGCTTCAGGCCCTGTTCTGGTTCCGGGGGGCAGGCTGAGCCTGTGGTTAATTCTTCTTCCTGATGGGAAAATAGAGTGACCTGTGCCTGTCCCAACACCAAGAGCTAGTCTCTCATTGGTTCCCCGTCTTCACGTTCATCCTCAGGACAAATGGCAACCTGTACGGAACAGGAGGTTAAAGGTGCTGAGGCTCCAAGTAGGGAGATTGCTAGTAAAGTGGCTGGAATGGCGAACCCGAGCACAAGGAGATGAGAAATGAGGTGCGTTTTAGAAACCTTTCCCCATCACACGGTGTACCATCTTCTGGGTTTCTCATGCATGTTTTCGATGTAGGAAGATGCCCTTGAACCTGGAGATTTGGGACCCATGCGATGGGTAGCACGCAGTATTACTTTAAAGGGTCTGCGTTTGCTCACCCAACCTCACCAAACCTCTCAGCCCCAAGAGTGTCCACCCTTATGTCTCATCCAGCTGTGGGTCTAGATATGGTCAATCCAGGTTGCATCACAGCCCCTGAACGAATTGTGTAAGAATTTCTCTCTCTTTCACTGTCTTTGTTTCATGGGTTTTGAAAAGTAATTTATTTTTATAATGGGGTTTAGCTGCTTTTCACGGCTGTGTTTATGCTGCTTTACACCCACTTGACACACTAACAGAGAGATATCAATACATAGGTTTTAAGATTATTACTAGTCAGATATATTCTTGTGCGGTGAATCGGGCGTGTTGAGTCCAGTTCTCTGAGCAAGGAGTAGGTCTTGTCTATTACATATTGGGTTTATGGAACGGTATCTGAGCTAATTTGAAACTCTTGTTTTATGTATCACCCCACCTCACCTTTCCCGTTAAGCAGCCATAGTGTGTTTTCTGCATGTGTGACTCTGTTCTGTTTTGTAATTCAGTTCAAGTGTAACGGTTTTTACATTCCCTCTATAAGTGACACCTTATGAGAAGTGTCCTTTTCTGTGTGACTTATTTCACTTAGAATCGTCTTACCTAAATCCACTCATCATGCTGCTACTAGCCTTATGACATTGATTTCATGGCTGAGTGATATTCCATTGTACATAAGGACCACAACTTTTTTATCCATTTTTCGCTTTCCTGGGATATTTAAGGTGGAATGAAGTGGAGGTCCTTGTCAACAGAGCAGCCCTAAACTTTGGGGTGCTTGTGTCTTGCTGATTTTCAATTTTCTCACTTTATCCCCCCATGCGTGGAAGTGCCCTATGCTCTCTAAGCTGTGTTTTTTAGATGTTTCAGGACACACCGTACACTTCTCCAGAGTGGCTGTTGGCGATTTACATCCCGCCCATCAGTGTAGCAAGGCTCCGATTCCTCCATGGCCTGTCCTGCATTTCTGGTTTTGACACTTTTTTCAGCATGGCCCTTTTGACCGATGGGAAGCGAGACTTCTTTGTAGCGCTGATTTGCCTTTCCAGGTTGCTTGGTTGGCCAAAAAGGGCGTATGCGTTTTTTCCTGAATATATTCAGGAAAAAACGCATACGCCCTTTTTGGCCAAGGGCATCATTGTCAACGTTTTGCCACTTTTCATGTGCTTTAAAGGCGATTCGAATCTACCTCCTGAAATCTGTTTCCTGCAATTCTGCCTTGATTTCAATTCCTCGTCTTTGCCTTCCCTCAATATATTTGTGGACGAGAGTTATCATTTATAACTGTGCAGGTTTGTGAATTGCAGTGCCCTGAAGCTCCGTTTTACAACTCGCTTTTTCGGGAGCTGGCCGCAAAAGCGCAGGATGGCTTCAGGCCCTGTTCTGGTTCCGGGGGGCAGGCTGAGCCTGTGGTTAATTCTTCTTCCTGATGGGAAAATAGAGTGACCTGTGCCTGTCCCAACACCAAGAGCTAGTCTCTCATTGGTTCCCCGTCTTCACGTTCATCCTCAGGACAAATGGCAACCTGTACGGAACAGGAGGTTAAAGGTGCTGATGCTCCAAGTAGGGAGATTGCTAGTAAAGTGGCTGGAATGGCGAACCCGAGCACAAGGAGATGAGAAATGAGGTGCGTTTTAGAAACCTTTCCCCATCACACGGTGTACCATCTTCTGGGTTTCTCATGCATGTTTTCGATGAAGGAAGATGCCCTTGAACCTGGAGATTTGGGACCCATGCGATGGGTAGCACGCAGTATTACTTTAAACGGTCTGCGTTTGCTCACCCAACCTCACCAAACCTCTCAGCCCCAAGAGTGTCCACCCTTATGTCTCATCCAGCTGTGGGTCTAGATATGGTCAATCCAGGTTGCATCACAGCCCCTGAACGAATTGTGTAAGAATTTCTCTGTCTTTCCCTGTCTTTGTTTCATGGGTTTTTAAAAGTAATTTATTTTTATAATGGGGTTTAGCTGCTTTTCACGGCTGTGTTTATGCCGCTTTACACCCACTTGACACACTAACAGAGAGATATCAATACATAGGTTTTAAGATTATTACTAGTCAGATATATTCTTGTGCGGTGAATCGGGCGTGTTGAGTCCAGTTCTCTGAGCAAGGAGTAGGTCTTGTCTATTACATATTGGGTTTATGGAACGGTATCTGAGCTAATTTGAAACTCTTGTTTTATGTATCACCCCACCTCACCTTTCCCGTTAAGCAGCCATAGTGTGTTTTCTGCATGTGTGACTCTGTTCTGTTTTGTAATTCAGTTCAAGTGTAACGGTTTTTACATTCCCTCTATAAGTGACACCTTATGAGAAGTGTCCTTTTCTGTGTGACTTATGTCACTTAGAATCGTCGTACCTAAATCCACTCATCATGCTGCTACTAGCCTTATGACATTGATTTCATGGCTGAGTGATAATCCATTGTACATATGGACCTCAAATTTTTTATCCATTTTTCGCTTTCCTGGGATATTTAAGGTGGAATGAAGTGGAGGTCCTTGTCAACAGAGCAGCCCTAAACTTTGGGGTGCTTCTGTCTTGATGATTTTTAATTTTCCCACTTTATACCCCCATGCGTGGAAGTGCCCTATGCTCTCTAAGCTGTGTTTTTTAGATGTTTCAGGACACACCGTACACTTCTCCAGAGTGGCTGTTGGCGATTTACATCCCGCCCATCAGTGTAGCAAGGCTCCCATTTCTCCATGGCCTGTCCTGCATTTCTGGTTTTGACACGTTTTTCAGCATGGCCCTTTTGACCGATGGGAAGCGAGATTTCTTTGTAGCGCTGATTTGCCTTTCCAGGTTGCTTGGTTGGCCAAAAAGGGCGTATGCGTTTTTTCCTGAATATATTCAGGAAAAAACGCATACGCCCTTTTTGGCCAAGGGCATCATTGTCAACGTTTTGCCGCTTTTCATGTGCTTTAAAAGCGATTCGAATCTACCTCCTGAAATCTGTTTCCTGCAATTCTGCCTTGATTTCAATTCCTCGTCTTTGCCTTCCCTCAATATATTTGTGGACGAGAGTTATCATTTATAACTGTGCAGGTTTGTGAATTGCAGTGCCCTGAAGCTCCGTTTTACAACTCGCTTTTTCGGGAGCTGGCCGCAAAAGCGCAGGATGGCTTCAGGCCCTGTTCTGGTTCCGGGGGGCAGGCTGAGCCTGTGGTTAATTCTTCTTCCTGATGGGAAAATAGAGTGACCTGTCCCTGTCCCAACACCAAGAGCTAGTCTCTCATTGGTTCCCCGTCTTCACGTTCATCCTCAGGACAAATGGCAACCTGTACGGAACAGGAGGTTAAAGGTGCTGATGCTCCAAGTAGGGAGATTGCTAGTAAAGTGGCTGGAATGGCGAACCCGAGCACAAGGAGATGAGAAATGAGGTGCGTTTTAGAAACCTTTCCCCATCACACGGTGTACCATCTTCTGGGTTTCTCATGCATGTTTTCGATGTAGGAAGATGCCCTTGAACCTGGAGATTTGGGACCCATGCGATGGGTAGCACGCAGTATTACTTTAAAGGGTCTGCGTTTGCTCACCCAACCTCACCAAACCTCTCAGCCCCAAGAGTGTCCACCCTTATGTCTCATCCAGCTGTGGGTCTAGATATGGTCAATCCAGGTTGCATCACAGACCCTGAACGAATTGTGTAAGAATTTCTCTCTCTTTCACTGTCTTTGTTTCATGGGTTTTGAAAAGTAATTTATTTTTATAATGGGGTTTAGCTGCTTTTCACGGCTGTGTTTATGCTGCTTTACACCCACTTGACACACTAACAGAGAGATATCAATACATAGGTTTTAAGATTATTACTAGTCAGATATATTCTTGTGTGGTGAATCGGGCGTGTTGAGTCCAGTTCTCTGAGCAAGGAGTAGGTCTTGTCTGTTACATATTGGGTTTATGGAACGGTATCTGAGCTAATTTGAAACTCTTGTTTTATGTATCACCCCACCTCACCTTTCCCGTTAAGCAGCCATAGTGTGTTTTCTGAATGTGTGACTCTGTTCTGTTTTGTAATTCAGTTCAAGTGTAACGGTTTTTACATTCCCTCTATAAGTGACACCTTATGAGAAGTGTCCTTTTCTGTGTGACTTATGTCACTTAGAATCGTCGTACCTAAATCCACTCATCATGCTGCTACTAGCCTTATGACATTGATTTCATGGCTGAGTGATAATCCATTGTACATATGGACCTCAAATTTTTTATCCATTTTTCGCTTTCCTGGGATATTTAAGGTGGAATGAAGTGGAGGTCCTTGTCAACAGAGCAGCCCTAAACTTTGGGGTGCTTGTGTCTTGCTGATTTTTAATTTTCCCACTTTATACCCCCATGCGTGGAAGTGCCCTATGCTCTCTAAGCTGTGTTTTTTAGATGTTTCAGGACACACCGTACACTTCTCCAGAGTGGCTGTTGGCGATTTACATCCCGCCCATCAGTGTAGCAAGGCTCCCATTTCTCCATGGCCTGTCCTGCATTTCTGGTTTTGACACGTTTTTCAGCATGGCCCTTTTGAGCGATGGGAAGCGAGATTTCTTTGTAGCGCTGATTTGCCTTTCCAGGTTCCTTGGTTGGCCAAAAAGGGCGTATGCGTTTTTTCCTGAATATATTCAGGAAAAAACGCATACGCCCTTTTTGGCCAAGGGCATCATTGTCAACGTTTTGCCGCTTTTCATGTGCTTTAAAAGCGATTCGAATCTACCTCCTGAAATCTGTTTCCTGCAATTCTGCCTTGATTTCAATTCCTCGTCTTTGCCTTCCCTCAATATATTTGTGGACGAGAGTTATCATTTATAACTGTGCAGGTTTGTGAATTGCAGTGCCCTGAAGCTCCGTTTTACAACTCGCTTTTTCGGGAGCTGGCCGCAAAAGCGCAGGATGGCTTCAGGCCCTGTTCTGGTTCCGGGGGGCAGGCTGAGCCTGTGGTTAATTCTTCTTCCTGATGGGAAAATAGAGTGACCTGTCCCTGTCCCAACACCAAGAGCTAGTCTCTCATTGGTTCCCCGTCTTCACGTTCATCCTCAGGACAAATGGCAACCTGTACGGAACAGGAGGTTAAAGGTGCTGATGCTCCAAGTAGGGAGATTGCTAGTAAAGTGGCTGGAATGGCGAACCCGAGCACAAGGAGATGAGAAATGAGGTGCGTTTTAGAAACCTTTCCCCATCACACGGTGTACCATCTTCTGGGTTTCTCATGCATGTTTTCGATGTAGGAAGATGCCCTTGAACCTGGAGATTTGGGACCCATGCGATGGGTAGCACGCAGTATTACTTTAAAGGGTCTGCGTTTGCTCACCCAACCTCACCAAACCTCTCAGCCCCAAGAGTGTCCACCCTTATGTCTCATCCAGCTGTGGGTCTAGATATGGTCAATCCAGGTTGCATCACAGACCCTGAACGAATTGTGTAAGAATTTCTCTCTCTTTCACTGTCTTTGTTTCATGGGTTTTGAAAAGTAATTTATTTTTATAATGGGGTTTAGCTGCTTTTCACGGCTGTGTTTATGCTGCTTTACACCCACTTGACACACTAACAGAGAGATATCAATACATAGGTTTTAAGATTATTACTAGTCAGATATATTCTTGTGTGGTGAATCGGGCGTGTTGAGTCCAGTTCTCTGAGCAAGGAGTAGGTCTTGTCTGTTACATATTGGGTTTATGGAACGGTATCTGAGCTAATTTGAAACTCTTGTTTTATGTATCACCCCACCTCACCTTTCCCGTTAAGCAGCCATAGTGTGTTTTCTGCATGTGTGACTCTGTTCTGTTTTGTAATTCAGTTCAAGTGTAACGGTTTTTACATTCCCTCTATAAGTGACACCTTATGAGAAGTGTCCTTTTCTGTGTGACTTATGTCACTTAGAATCGTCGTACCTAAATCCACTCATCATGCTGCTACTAGCCTTATTACATTGATTTCATGGCTGAGTGATAATCCATTGTACATATGGACCTCAAATTTTTTATCCATTTTTCGCTTTCCTGGGATATTTAAGGTGGAATGAAGTGGAGGTCCTTGTCAACAGAGCAGCCCTAAACTTTGGGGTGCTTGTGTCTTGCTGATTTTTAATTTTCCCACTTTATACCCCCATGCGTGGAAGTGCCCTATGCTCTCTAAGCTGTGTTTTTTAGATGTTTCAGGACACACCGTACACTTCTCCAGAGTGGCTGTTGGCGATTTACATCCCGCCCATCAGTGTAGCAAGGCTCCCATTTCTCCATGGCCTGTCCTGCATTTCTGGTTTTGACACGTTTTTCAGCATGGCCCTTTTGACCGATGGGAAGCGAGATTTCTTTGTAGCGCTGATTTGCCTTTCCAGGTTCCTTGGTTGGCCAAAAAGGGCGTATGCGTTTTTTCCTGAATATATTCAGGAAAAAACGCATACGCCCTTTTTGGCCAAGGGCATCATTGTCAACGTTTTGCCGCTTTTCATGTGCTTTAAAAGCGATTCGAATCTACCTCCTGAAATCTGTTTCCTGCAATTCTGCCTTGATTTCAATTCCTCGTCTTTGCCTTCCCTCAATATATTTGTGGACGAGAGTTATCATTTATAACTGTGCAGGTTTGTGAATTGCAGTGCCCTGAAGCTCCGTTTTACAACTCGCTTTTTCGGGAGCTGGCCGCAAAAGCGCAGGATGGCTTCAGGCCCTGTTCTGGTTCCGGGGGGCAGGCTGAGCCTGTGGTTAATTCTTCTTCCTGATGGGAAAATAGAGTGACCTGTCCCTGTCCAAACACCAAGAGCTAGTCTCTCATTGGTTCCCCGTCTTCCCGTTCATCCTCAGGACAAATAGCAACCTGTACGGAACAGGAGGTTAAAGGTGCTGATGCTCCAAGTAGGGAGATTGCTAGTAAAGTGGCTGGAATGGCGAACCCGAGCACAAGGAGATGAGAAATGAGGTGCGTTTTAGAAACCTTTCCCCATCACACGGTGTACCATCTTTTGGGTTTCTCATGCATGTTTTCGATGTAGGAATATGCCCTTGAACCTGGAGATTTGGGACCCATGCGATGGGTAGCACGCATTATTACTTTAAAGGGTCTGCGTTTGCTCACCCAACCTCACCAAACCTCTCAGCCCCAAGAGTGTCCACCCTTATGTCTCATCCAGCTGTGGGTCTAGATATGGTCAATCCAGGTTGCATCACAGACCCTGAACGAATTGTGTAAGAATTTCTCTCTCTTTCACTGTCTTTGTTTCATGGGTTTTGAAAAGTAATTTATTTTTATAATGGGGTTTAGCTGCTTTTCACGGCTGTGTTTATGCTGCTTTACACCCACTTGACACACTAACAGAGAGATATCAATACATAGGTTTTAAGATTATTACTAGTCAGATATATTCTTGTGCGGTGAATCGGGCGTGTTGAGTCCAGTTCTCTGAGCAAGGAGTAGGTTTTGTCTGTTACATATTGGGTTTATGGAATGGTATCTGAGCTAATTTGAAACTCTTGTTTTATGTATCACCCCACCTCACTTTTCCCGTTAAGCAGCCATAGTGTGTTTTCTGCATGTGTGACTCTGTTCTGTTTTGTAATTCAGTTCAAGTGTAACGGTTTTTACATTCCCTCTATAAGTGACACCTTATGAGAAGTGTCCTTTTCTGTGTGACTTATGTCACTTAGAATCGTCGTACCTAAATCCACTCATCATGCTGCTACTAGCCTTATTACATTGATTTCATGGCTGAGTGATAATCCATTGTACATATGGACCTCAAATTTTTTATCCATTTTTCGCTTTCCTGGGATATTTAAGGTGGAATGAAGTGGAGGTCCTTGTCAACAGAGCAGCCCTAAACTTTGGGGTGCTTGTGTCTTGCTGATTTTTAATTTTCCCACTTTATACCCCCATGCGTGGAAGTGCCCTATGCTCTCTAAGCTGTGTTTTTTAGATGTTTCAGGACACACCGTACACTTCTCCAGAGTGGCTGTTGGCGATTTACATCCCGCCCATCAGTGTAGCAAGGCTCCCATTTCTCCATGGCCTGTCCTGCATTTCTGGTTTTGACACGTTTTTCAGCATGGCCCTTTTGACCGATGGGAAGCGAGACTTCTTTGTAGCGCTGATTTGCCTTTCCAGGTTGCTTGGTTGGCCAAAAAGGGCGTATGCGTTTTTTCCTGAATATATTCAGGAAAAAACGCATACGCGCTTTTTGGCCAAGGGCATCATTGTCAACGTTTTGCCGCTTTTCATGTGCTTTAAAGGCGATTCGAATCTACCTCCTGAAATCTGTTTCCTGCAATTCTGCCTTGATTTCAATTCCTCGTCTTTGCCTTCCCTCAATATATTTGTGGACGAGAGTTATCATTTATAAGTGTGCAGGTTTGTGAATTGCAGTGCCCTGAAGCTCCGTTTTACAACTCGCTTTTTCGGGAGCTGGCCGCAAAAGCGCAGGATGGCTTCAGGCCCTGTTCTGGTTCCGGGGGGCAGGCTGAGCCTGTGGTTAATTCTTCTTCCTGATGGGAAAATAGAGTGACCTGTGCCTGTCCCAACACCAAGAGCTAGTCTCTCATTGGTTCCCCGTCTTCACGTTCATCCTCAGGACAAATGGCAACCTGTACGGAACAGGAGGTTAAAGGTGCTGATGCTCCAAGTAGGGAGATTGCTAGTAAAGTGGCTGGAATGGCGAACCCGAGCACAAGGAGATGAGAAATGAGGTGCGTTTTAGAAACCTTTCCCCATCACACGGTGTACCATCTTCTGGGTTTCTCATGCATGTTTTCGATGTAGGAAGATGCCCTTGAACCTGGAGATTTGGGACCCATGCGATGGGTAGCACGCAGTATTACTTTAAAGGGTCTGCGTTTGCTCACCCAACCTCACCAAACCTCTCAGCCCCAAGAGTGTCCACCCTTATGTCTCATCCAGCTGTGGGTCTAGATATGGTCAATCCAGGTTGCATCACAGACCCTGAACGAATTGTGTAAGAATTTCTCTCTCTTTCACTGTCTTTGTTTCATGGGTTTTGAAAAGTAATTTATTTTTATAATGGGGTTTAGCTGCTTTTCACGGCTGTGTTTATGCCGCTTTACACCCACTTGACACACTAACAGAGAGATATCAATACATAGGTTTTAAGATTATTACTAGTCAGATATATTCTTGTGCGGTGAATCGGGCGTGTTGAGTCCAGTTCTCTGAGCAAGGAGTAGGTCTTGTCTGTTACATATTGGGTTTATGGAACGGTATCTGAGCTAATTTGAAACTCTTGTTTTATGTATCACCCCACCTCACCTTTCCCGTTAAGCAGCCATAGTGTGTTTTCTGCATGTGTGACTCTGTTCTGTTTTGTAATTCAGTTCAAGTGTAACGGTTTTTACATTCCCTCTATAAGTGACACCTTATGAGAAGTGTCCTTTTCTGTGTGACTTATGTCACTTAGAATCGTCGGACCTAAATCCACTCATCATGCTGCTACTAGCCTTATGACATTGATTTCATGGCTGAGTGATAATCCATTGTACATATGGACCTCAAATTTTTTATCCATTTTTCGCTTTCCTGGGATATTTAAGGTGGAATGAAGTGGAGGTCCTTGTCAACAGAGCAGCCCTAAACTTTGGGGTGCTTGTGTCTTGCTGATTTTTAATTTTCCCACTTTATACCCCCATGCGTGGAAGTGCCCTATGCTCTCTAAGCTGTGTTTTTTAGATGTTTCAGGACACACCGTACACTTCTCCAGAGTGGCTGTTGGCAATTTACATCCCGCCCATCAGTGTAGCAAGGCTCCCATTTCTCCATGGCCTGTCCTGCATTTCTGGTTTTGACACGTTTTTCAGCATGGCCCTTTTGACCGATGGGAAGCGAGACTTCTTTGTAGCGCTGATTTGCCTTTCCAGGTTGCTTGGTTGGCCAAAAAGGGCGTATGCGTTTTTTCCTGAATATATTCAGGAAAAAACGCATACGCCCTTTTTGGCCAAGGGCATCATTGTCAACGTTTTGCCGCTTTTCATGTGCTTTAAAGGCGATTGGAATCTACCTTCTGAAATCTGTGTCCTGCAATTCTGCCTTGAATTCAATTCCTCGTCTTTGCCTTCCCTCAATATATTTGTGGACGAGAGTTATCATTTATAACTGTGCAGGTTTGTGAATTGCAGTGCCCTGAAGCTCCGTTTTACAACTCGCTTTTTCGGGAGCTGGCCGCAAAAGCGCAGGATGGCTTCAGGCCCTGTTCTGGTTCCGGGGGGCAGGCTGAGCCTGTGGTTAATTCTTCTTCCTGATGGGAAAATAGAGTGACCTGTGCCTGTCCCAACACCAAGAGCTAGTCTCTCATTGGTTCCCCGTCTTCCCGTTCATCCTCAGGACAAATAGCAACCTGTACGGAACAGGAGGTTAAAGGTGCTGATGCTCCAAGTAGGGAGATTGCTAGTAAAGTGGCTGGAATGGCGAACCCGAGCACAAGGAGATGAGAAATGAGGTGCGTTTTAGAAACCTTTCCCCATCACACGGTGTACCATCTTTTGGGTTTCTCATGCATGTTTTCGATGTAGGAATATGCCCTTGAACCTGGAGATTTGGGACCCATGCGATGGGTAGCACGCATTATTACTTTAAAGGGTCTGCGTTTGCTCACCCAACCTCACCAAACCTCTCAGCCCCAAGAGTGTCCACCCTTATGTCTCATCCAGCTGTGGGTCTAGATATGGTCAATCCAGGTTGCATCACAGACCCTGAACGAATTGTGTAAGAATTTCTCTCTCTTTCACTGTCTTTGTTTCATGGGTTTTGAAAAGTAATTTATTTTTATAATGGGGTTTAGCTGCTTTTCACGGCTGTGTTTATGCTGCTTTACACCCACTTGACACACTAACAGAGAGATATCAATACATAGGTTTTAAGATTATTACTAGTCAGATATATTCTTGTGCGGTGAATCGGGCGTGTTGAGTCCAGTTCTCTGAGCAAGGAGTAGGTCTTGTCTGTTACATATTGGGTTTATGGAACGGTATCTGAGCTAATTTGAAACTCTTGTTTTATGTATCACCCCACCTCACCTTTCCCGTTAAGCAGCCATAGTGTGTTTTCTGCATGTGTGACTCTGTTCTGTTTTGTAATTCAGTTCAAGTGTAACGGTTTTTACATTCCCTCTATAAGTGACACCTTATGAGAAGTGTCCTTTTCTGTGTGACTTATGTCACTTAGAATCGTCGTACCTAAATCCACTCATCATGCTGCTACTAGCCTTATGACATTGATTTCATGGCTGAGTGATAATCCATTGTACATATGGACCTCAAATTTTTTATCCATTTTTCGCTTTCATGGGATATTTAAGGTGGAATGAAGTGGAGGTCCTTGTCAACAGAGCAGCCCTAAACTTTGGGGTGCTTGTGTCTTGCTGATTTTTAATTTTCCCACTTTATACCCCCATGCGTGGAAGTGCCCTATGCTCTCTAAGCTGTGTTTTTTAGATGTTTCAGGACACACCGTACACTTCTCCAGAGTGGCTGTTGGCAATTTACATCCCGCCCATCAGTGTAGCAAGGCTCCCATTTCTCCATGGCCTGTCCTGCATTTCTGGTTTTGACACGTTTTTCAGCATGGCCCTTTTGACCGATGGGAAGCGAGATTTCTTTGTAGCGCTGATTTGCCTTTCCAGGTTGCTTGGTTGGCCAAAAAGGGCGTATGCGTTTTTTCCTGAATATATTCAGGAAAAAACGCATACGCCCTTTTTGGCCAAGGGCATCATTGTCAACGTTTTGCCGCTTTTCATGTGCTTTAAAAGCGATTCGAATCTACCTCCTGAAATCTGTTTCCTGCAATTCTGCCTTGATTTCAATTCCTCGTCTTTGCCTTCCCTCAATATATTTGTGGATGAGAGTTATCATTTATAACTGTGCAGGTTTGTGAATTGCAGTGCCCTGAAGCTCCGTTTTACAACTCGCTTTTTCGGGAGCTGGCCGCAAAAGCGCAGGATGGCTTCAGGCCCTGTTCTGGTTCCGGGGGGCAGGCTGAGCCTGTGGTTAATTCTTCTTCCTGATGGGAAAATAGAGTGACCTGTCCCTGTCCCAACACCAAGAGCTAGTCTCTCATTGGTTCCCCGTCTTCACGTTCATCCTCAGGACAAATGGCAACCTGTACGGAACAGGAGGTTAAAGGTGCTGATGCTCCAAGTAGGGAGATTGCTAGTAAAGTGGCTGGAATGGCGAACCCGAGCACAAGGAGATGAGAAATGAGGTGCGTTTTAGAAACCTTTCCCCATCACACGGTGTACCATCTTCTGGGTTTCTCATGCATGTTTTCGATGTAGGAAGATGCCCTTGAACCTGGAGATTTGGGACCCATGCGATGGGTAGCACGCAGTATTACTTTAAAGGGTCTGCGTTTGCTCACCAAACCTCACCAAACCTCTCAGCCCCAAGAGTGTCCACCCTTATGTCTCATCCAGCTGTGGGTCCAGATATGGTCAATCCAGGTTGCATCACAGACCCTGAACGAATTGTGTAAGAATTTCTCTCTCTTTCACTGTCTTTGTTTCATGGGTTTTGAAAAGTAATTTATTTTTATAATGGGGTTTAGCTGCTTTTCACGGCTGTGTTTATGCCGCTTTACACCCACTTGACACACTAACAGAGAGATATCAATACATATGTTTTAAGATTATTACTAGTCAGATATATTCTTGTGCGGTGAATCGGGCGTGTTGAGTCCAGTTCTCTGAGCAAGGAGTAGGTCTTGTCTGTTACATATTGGGTTTATGGAACGGTATCTGAGCTAATTTGAAACTCTTGTTTTATGTATCACCCCACCTCACCTTTCCCGTTAAGCAGCCATAGTGTGTTTTCTGCATGTGTGACTCTGTTCTGTTTTGTAATTCAGTTCAAGTGTAACGGTTTTTACATTCCCTCTATAAGTGACACCTTATGAGAAGTGTCCTTTTCTGTGTGACTTATGTCACTTAGAATCGTCGGACCTAAATCCACTCATCATGCTGCTACTAGCCTTATGACATTGATTTCATGGCTGAGTGATAATCCATTGTACATATGGACCTCAAATTTTTTATCCATTTTTCGCTTTCCTGGGATATTTAACGTGGAATGAAGTGGAGGTCCTTGTCAACAGAGCAGCCCTAAACTTTGGGGTGCTTGTGTCTTGCTGATTTTTAATTTTCCCTCTTTATACCCCCATGCTTGGAAGTGCCCTATGCTCTCTAAGCTGTGTTTTTTAGATGTTTCAGGACACACCGTACACTTCTCCAGAGTGGCTGTTGGCAATTTACATCCCGCCCATCAGTGTAGCAAGGCTCCCATTTCTCCATGGCCTGTCCTGCATTTCTGGTTTTGACACTATTTTCAGCATGGCCCTTTTGACCGATGGGAAGCGAGACTTCTTTGTAGCGCTGATTTGCCTTTCCAGGTTGCTTGGTTGGCCAAAAAGGGCGTATGCGTTTTTTCCTGAATATATTCAGGAAAAAACGCATACGCCCTTTTTGGCCAAGGGCATCATTGTCAACGTTTTGCCGCTTTTCATGTGCTTTAAAGGCGATTCGAATCTACCTCCTGAAATCTGTGTCCTGCAATTCTGCCTTGATTTCAATTCCTCTTCTTTGCCTTCCCTCAATATATTTGTGGACGAGAGTTATCATTTATAACTGTGCAGGTTTGTGAATTGCAGTGCCCTGAAGCTCCATTTTACAACTCGCTTTTTCGGGAGCTGGCCGCAAAAGCGCAGGATGGCTTCAGGCCCTGTTCTGGTTCCGGGGGGCAGGCTGAGCCTGTGGTTAATTCTTCATCCTGATGGGAAAATAGAGTGACCTGTGCCTGTCCCAACACCAAGAGCTAGTCTCTCATTGGTTCCCCGTCTTCCCGTTCATCCTCAGGACAAATAGCAACCTGTACGGAACAGGAGGTTAAAGGTGCTGATGCTCCAAGTAGGGAGATTGCTAGTAAAGTGGCTGGAATGGCGAACCCGAGCACAAGGAGATGAGAAATGAGGTGCGTTTTAGAAACCTTTCCCCATCACACGGTGTACCATCTTTTGGGTTTCTCATGCATGTTTTCGATGTAGGAATATGCCCTTGAACCTGGAGATTTGGGACCCATGCGATGGGTAGCACGCATTATTACTTTAAAGGGTCTGCGTTTGCTCACCCAACCTCACCAAACCTCTCAGCCCCAAGAGTGTCCACCCTTATGTCTCATCCAGCTGTGGGTCTAGATATGGTCAATCCAGGTTGCATCACAGACCCTGAACGAATTGTGTAAGAATTTCTCTCTCTTTCACTGTCTTTGTTTCATGGGTTTTGAAAAGTAATTTATTTTTATAATGGGGTTTAGCTGCTTTTCACGGCTGTGTTTATGCCGCTTTACACCCACTTGACACACTAACAGAGAGATATCAATACATAGGTTTTAAGATTATTACTACTCAGATATATTCTTGTGCGGTGAATCGGGCGTGTTGAGTCCAGTTCTCTGAGCAAGGAGTAGGTCTTGTCTGTTACATATTGGGTTTATGGAACGGTATCTGAGCTAATTTGAAACTCTTGTTTTATGTATCACCCCACCTCACCTTTCCCGTTAAGCAGCCATAGTGTGTTTTCTGCATGTGTGACTCTGTTCTGTTTTGTAATTCAGTTCAAGTGTAACGGTTTTTACATTCCCTCTATAAGTGACACCTTATGAGAAGTGTCCTTTTCTGTGTGACTTATGTCACTTAGAATCGTCGTACCTAAATCCACTCATCATGCTGCTACTAGCCTTATGACATTGATTTCATGGCTGAGTGATAATCCATTGTACATATGGACCTCAAATTTTTTATCCATTTTTCGCTTTCCTGGGATATTTAAGGTGGAATGAAGTGGAGGTCCTTGTCAACAGAGCAGCCCTAAACTTTGGGGTGCTTGTGTCTTGCTGATTTTTAATTTTCCCACTTTATACCCCCATGCGTGGAAGTGCCCTATGCTCTCTAAGCTGTGTTTTTTAGATGTTTCAGGACACACCGTATACTTCTCCAGAGTGGCTGTTGGCAATTTACATCCCGCCCATCAGTGTAGCAAGGCTCCCATTTCTCCATGGCCTGTCCTGCATTTCTGGTTTTGACACGTTTTTCAGCATGGCCCTTTTGACCGATGGGAAGCGAGATTTCTTTGTAGCGCTGATTTGCCTTTCCAGGTTGCTTGGTTGGCCAAAAAGGGCGTATGCGTTTTTTCCTGAATATATTCAGGAAAAAACGCATACGCCCTTTTTGGCCAAGGGCATCATTGTCAACGTTTTGCCGCTTTTCATGTGCTTTAAAAGCGATTCGAATCTACCTCCTGAAATCTGTTTCCTGCAATTCTGCCTTGATTTCAATTCCTCGTCTTTGCCTTCCCTCAATATATTTGTGGACGAGAGTTATCATTTATAACTGTGCAGGTTTGTGAATTGCAGTGCCCTGAAGCTCCGTTTTACAACTCGCTTTTTCGGGAGCTGGCTGCAAAAGCGCAGGATGGCTTCAGGCCCTGTTCTGGTTCCGGGGGGCAGGCTGAGCCTGTGGTTAATTCTTCTTCCTGATGGGAAAATAGAGTGACCTGTCCCTGTCCCAACACCAAGAGCTAGTCTCTCATTGGTTCCCCGTCTTCACGTTCATCCTCAGGACAAATGGCAACCTGTACGGAACAGGAGGTTAAAGGTGCTGATGCTCCAAGTAGGGAGATTGCTAGTAAAGTGGCTGGAATGGCGAACCCGAGCACAAGGAGATGAGAAATGAGGTGCGTTTTAGAAACCTTTCCCCATCACACGGTGTACCATCTTCTGGGTTTCTCATGCATGTTTTCGATGTAGGAAGATGCCCTTGAACCTGGAGATTTGGGACCCATGCGATGGGTAGCACGCAGTATTACTTTAAAGGGTCTGCGTTTGCTCACCCAACCTCACCAAACCTCTCAGCCCCAAGAGTGTCCACCCTTATGTCTCATCCAGCTGTGGGTCTAGATATGGTCAATCCAGGTTGCATCACAGACCCTGAACGAATTGTGTAAGAATTTCTCTCTCTTTCACTGTCTTTGTTTCATGGGTTTTGAAAAGTAATTTATTTTTATAATGGGGTTTAGCTGCTTTTCACGGCTGTGTTTATGCTGCTTTACACCCACTTGACACACTAACAGAGAGATATCAATACATAGGTTTTAAGATTATTACTAGTCAGATATATTCTTGTGCGGTGAATCGGGCGTGTTGAGTCCAGTTCTCTGAGCAAGGAGTAGGTCTTGTCTGTTACATATTGGGTTTATGGAACGGTATCTGAGCTAATTTGAAACTCTTGTTTTATGTATCACCCCACCTCACCTTTCCCGTTAAGCAGCCATAGTGTGTTTTCTGCATGTGTGACTCTGTTCTGTTTTGTAATTCAGTTCAAGTGTAACGGTTTTTACATTCCCTCTATAAGTGACACCTTATGAGAAGTGTCCTTTTCTGTGTGACTTATGTCACTTAGAATCGTCGTACCTAAATCCACTCATCATGCTACTACTAGCCTTATGACATTGATTTCATGGCTGAGTGATAATCCATTGTACATATGGACCTCAAATTTTTTATCCATTTTTCGCTTTCCTGGGATATTTAAGGTGGAATGAAGTGGAGGTCCTTGTCAACAGAGCAGCCCTAAACTTTGGGGTGCTTGTGTCTTGCTGATTTTTAATTTTCCCACTTTATACCCCCATGCGTGGAAGTGCCCTATGCTCTCTAAGCTGTGTTTTTTAGATGTTTCAGGACACACCGTACACTTCTCCAGAGTGGCTGTTGGCAATTTACATCCCGCCCATCAGTGTAGCAAGGCTCCCATTTCTCCATGGCCTGTCCTGCATTTCTGGTTTTGAAACGTTTTTCAGCATGGCCCTTTTGACCGATGGGAAGCGAGATTTCTTTGTAGCGCTGATTTGCCTTTCCAGGTTGCTTGGTTGGCCAAAAAGGGCGTATGCGTTTTTTCCTGAATATATTCAGGAAAAAACGCATACGCCCTTTTTGGCCAAGGGCATCATTGTCAACGTTTTGCCGCTTTTCATGTGCTTTAAAAGCGATTCGAATCTACCTCCTGAAATCTGTTTCCTGCAATTCTGCCTTGATTTCAATTCCTCGTCTTTGCCTTCCCTCAATATATTTGTGGACGAGAGTTATCATTTATAACTGTGCAGGTTTGTGAATTGCAGTGCCCTGAAGCTCCGTTTTACAACTCGCTTTCTCGGGAGCTGGCCGCAAAAGCGCAGGATGGCTTCAGGCCCTGTTCTGGTTCCGTTGGGCAGGCTGAGCCTGTGGTTAATTCTTCTTCCTGATGGGAAAATAGAGTGACCTGTCCCTGTCCCAACACCAAGAGCTAGTCTCTCATTGGTTCCCCGTCTTCACGTTCATCCTCAGGACAAATGGCAACCTGTACGGAACAGGAGGTTAAAGGTGCTGATGCTCCAAGTAGGGAGATTGCTAGTAAAGTGGCTGGAATGGCGAACCCGAGCACAAGGAGATGAGAAATGAGGTGCGTTTTAGAAACCTTTCCCCATCACACGGTGTACCATCTTCTGGGTTTCTCATGCATGTTTTCGATGTAGGAAGATGCCCTTGAACCTGGAGATTTGGGACCCATGCGATGGGTAGCACGCAGTATTACTTTAAAGGGTCTGCGTTTGCTCACCCAACCTCACCAAACCTCTCAGCCCCAAGAGTGTCCACCCTTATGTCTCATCCAGCTGTGGGTCTAGATATGGTCAATCCAGGTTGCATCACAGACCCTGAACGAATTGTGTAAGAATTTCTCTCTCTTTCACTGTCTTTGTTTCATGGGTTTTGAAAAGTAATTTATTTTTATAATGGGGTTTAGCTGCTTTTCACGGCTGTGTTTATGCCGCTTTACACCCACTTGACACACTAACAGAGAGATATCAATACATAGGTTTTAAGATTATTACTAGTCAGATATATTCTTGTGCGGTGAATCGGGCGTGTTGAGTCCAGTTCTCTGAGCAAGGAGTAGGTCTTGTCTGTTACATATTGGGTTTATGGAACGGTATCTGAGCTAATTTGAAACTCTTGTTTTATGTATCACCCCACCTCACCTTTCCCGTTAAGCAGCCATAGTGTGTTTTCTGCATGTGTGACTCTGTTCTGTTTTGTAATTCAGTTCAAGTGTAACGGTTTTTACATTCCCTCTATAAGTGACACCTTATGAGAAGTGTCCTTTTCTGTGTGACTTATGTCACTTAGAATCGTCGGACCTAAATCCACTCATCATGCTGCTACTAGCCTTATGACATTGATTTCATGGCTGAGTGATAATGCATTGTACATATGGACCTCAAATTTTTTATCCATTTTTCGCTTTCCTGGGATATTTAACGTGGAATGAAGTGGAGGTCCTTGTCAACAGAGCAGCCCTAAACTTTGGGGTGCTTGTGTCTTGCTGATTTTTAATTTTCCCACTTTATACCCCCATGCTTGGAAGTGCCCTATGCTCTCTAAGCTGTGTTTTTTAGATGTTTCAGGACACACCGTACACTTCTCCAGAGTGGCTGTTGGCAATTTACATCCCGCCCATCAGTGTAGCAAGGCTCCCATTTCTCCATGGCCTGTCCTGCATTTCTGGTTTTGACACTATTTTCAGCATGGCCCTTTTGACCGATGGGAAGCGAGACTTCTTTGTAGCGCTGATTTGCCTTTCCAGGTTGCTTGGTTGGCCAAAAAGGGCGTATGCGTTTTTTCCTGAATATATTCAGGAAAAAACGCATACGCCCTTTTTGGCCAAGGGCATCATTGTCAACGTTTTGCCGCTTTTCATGTGCTTTAAAAGCGATTCGAATCTACCTCCTGAAATCTGTTTCCTGCAATTCTGCCTTGATTTCAATTCCTCGTCTTTGCCTTCCCTCAATATATTTGTGGATGAGAGTTATCATTTATAACTGTGCAGGTTTGTGAATTGCAGTGCCCTGAAGCTCCGTTTTACAACTCGCTTTTTCGGGAGCTGGCCGCAAAAGCGCAGGATGGCTTCAGGCCCTGTTCTGGTTCCGGGGGGCAGGCTGAGCCTGTGGTTAATTCTTCTTCCTGATGGGAAAATTGAGTGACCTGTCCCTGTCCCAACACCAAGAGCTAGTCTCTCATTGGTTCCCCGTCTTCACGTTCATCCTCAGGACAAATGGCAACCTGTACGGAACAGGAGGTTAAAGGTGCTGATGCTCCAAGTAGGGAGATTGCTAGTAAAGTGGCTGGAATGGCGAACCCGAGCACAAGGAGATGAGAAATGAGGTGCGTTTTAGAAACCTTTCCCCATCACACGGTGTACCATCTTCTGGGTTTCTCATGCATGTTTTCGATGTAGGAAGATGCCCTTTAACCTGGAGATTTGGGACCCATGCGATGGGTAGCACGCAGTATTACTTTAAAGGGTCTGCGTTTGCTCACCCAACCTCACCAAACCTCTCAGCCCCAAGAGTGTCCACCCTTATGTCTCATCCAGCTGTGGGTCTAGATATGGTCAATCCAGGTTGCATCACAGACCCTGAACGAATTGTGTAAGAATTTCTCTCTCTTTCACTGTCTTTGTTTCATGGGTTTTGAAAAGTAATTTATTTTTATAATGGGGTTTAGCTGCTTTTCACGGCTGTGTTTATGCTGCTTTACACCCACTTGACACACTAACAGAGAGATATCAATACATAGGTTTTAAGATTATTACTAGTCAGATATATTCTTGTGCGGTGAATCGGGCGTGTTGAGTCCAGTTCTCTGAGCAAGGAGTAGGTCTTGTCTGTTACATATTGGGTTTATGGAACGGTATCTGAGCTAATTTGAAACTCTTGTTTTATGTATCACCCCACCTCACCTTTCCCGTTAAGCAGCCATAGTGTGTTTTCTGCATGTGTGACTCTGTTCTGTTTTGTAATTCAGTTCAAGTGTAACGGTTTTTACATTCCCTCTATAAGTGACACCTTATGAGAAGTGTCCTTTTCTGTGTGACTTATGTCACTTAGAATCGTCGGACCTAAATCCACTCATCATGCTGCTACTAGCCTTATGACATTGATTTCATGGCTGAGTGATAATGCATTGTACATATGGACCTCAAATTTTTTATCCATTTTTCGCTTTCCTGGGATATTTAACGTGGAATGAAGTGGAGGTCCTTGTCAACAGAGCAGCCCTAAACTTTGGGGTGCTTGTGTCTTGCTGATTTTTAATTTTCCCACTTTATACCCCCATGCTTGGAAGTGCCCTATGCTCTCTAAGCTGTGTTTTTTAGATGTTTCAGGACACACCGTACACTTCTCCAGAGTGGCTGTTGGCAATTTACATCCCGCCCATCAGTGTAGCAAGGCTCCCATTTCTCCATGGCCTGTCCTGCATTTCTGGTTTTGACACTATTTTCAGCATGGCCCTTTTGACCGATGGGAAGCGAGACTTCTTTGTAGCGCTGATTTGCCTTTCCAGGTTGCTTGGTTGGCCAAAAAGGGCGTATGCGTTTTTTCCTGAATATATTCAGGAAAAAACGCATACGCCCTTTTTGGCCAAGGGCATCATTGTCAAGGTTTTGCCGCTTTTCATGTGCTTTAAAGGCGATTCGAATCTACCTCCTGAAATCTGTGTCCTGCAATTCTGCCTTGATTTCAATTCCTCTTCTTTGCCTTCCCTCAATATATTTGTGGACGAGAGTTATCATTTATAACTGTGCAGGTTTGTGAATTGCAGTGCCCTGAAGCTCCATTTTACAACTCGCTTTTTCGGGAGCTGGCCGCAAAAGCGCAGGATGGCTTCAGGCCCTGTTCTGGTTCCGGGGGGCAGGCTGAGCCTGTGGTTAATTCTTCTTCCTGATGGGAAAATAGAGTGACCTGTGCCTGTCCCAACACCAAGAGCTAGTCTCTCATTGGTTCCCCGTCTTCACGTTCATCCTCAGGACAAATAGCAACCTGTACGGAACAGGAGGTTAAAGGTGCTGATGCTCCAAGTAGGGAGATTGCTAGTAAAGTGGCTGGAATGGCGAACCCGAGCACAAGGAGATGAGAAATGAGGTGCGTTTTAGAAACCTTTCCCCATCACACGGTGTACCATCTTTTGGGTTTCTCATGCATGTTTTCGATGTAGGAATATGCCCTTGAACCTGGAGATTTGGGACCCATGCGATGGGTAGCACGCATTATTACTTTAAAGGGTCTGCGTTTGCTCACCAAACCTCACCAAACCTCTCAGCCCCAAGAGTGTCCACCCTTATGTCTCATCCAGCTGTGGGTCTAGATATGGTCAATCCAGGTTGCATCACAGACCCTGAACGAATTGTGTAAGAATTTCTCTCTCTTTCACTGTCTTTGTTTCATGGGTTTTGAAAAGTAATTTATTTTTATAATGGGGGTTAGCTGCTTTTCACGGCTGTGTTTATGCCGCTTTACACCCACTTGACACACTAACAGAGAGATATCAATACATAGGTTTTAAGATTATTACTAGTCAGATATATTCTTGTGCGGTGAATCGGGCGTGTTGAGTCCAGTTCTCTGAGCAAGGAGTAGGTCTTGTCTGTTACATATTGGGTTTATGGAACGGTATCTGAGCTAATTTGAAACTCTTGTTTTATGTATCACCCCACCTCACCTTTCCCGTTAAGCAGCCATAGTGTGTTTTCTGCATGTGTGACTCTGTTCTGTTTTGTAATTCAGTTCAAGTGTAACGGTTTTTACATTCCCTCTATAAGTGACACCTTATGAGAAGTGTCCTTTTCTGTGTGACTTATGTCACTTAGAATCGTCGTACCTAAATCCACTCATCATGCTGCTACTAGCCTTATGACATTGATTTCATGGCTGAGTGATAATCCATTGTACATATGGACCTCAAATTTTTTATCCATTTTTCGCTTTCCTGGGATATTTAAGGTGGAATGAAGTGGAGGTCCTTGTCAACAGAGCAGCCCTAAACTTTGGGGTGCTTGTGTCTTGCTGATTTTTAATTTTCCCACTTTATACCCCCATGCGTGGAAGTGCCCTATGCTCTCTAAGCTGTGTTTTTTAGATGTTTCAGGACACACCGTACACTTCTCCAGAGTGGCTGTTGGCAATTTACATCCCGCCCATCAGTGTAGCAAGGCTCCCATTTCTCCATGGCCTGTCCTGCATTTCTGGTTTTGACACGTTTTTCAGCATGGCCCTTTTGACCGATGGGAAGCGAGATTTCTTTGTAGCGCTGATTTGCCTTTCCAGGTTGCTTGGTTGGCCAAAAAGGGCGTATGCGTTTTTTCCTGAATATATTCAGGAAAAAACGCATACGCCCTTTTTGGCCAAGGGCATCATTGTCAACGTTTTGCCGCTTTTCATGTGCTTTAAAAGCGATTCGAATCTACCTCCTGAAATCTGTTTCCTGCAATTCTGCCTTGATTTCAATTCCTCGTCTTTGCCTTCCCTCAATATATTTGTGGACGAGAGTTATCATTTATAACTGTGCAGGTTTGTGAATTGCAGTGCCCTGAAGCTCCGTTTTACAACTCGCTTTTTCGGGAGCTGGCCGCAAAAGCGCAGGATGGCTTCAGGCCCTGTTCTGGTTCCGGGGGGCAGGCTGAGCCTGTGGTTAATTCTTCTTCCTGATGGGAAAATAGAGTGACCTGTCCCTGTCCCAACACCAAGAGCTAGTCTCTCATTGGTTCCCCGTCTTCACGTTCATCCTCAGGACAAATGGCAACCTGTACGGAACAGGAGGTTAAAGGTGCTGATGCTCCAAGTAGGGAGATTGCTAGTAAAGTGGCTGGAATGGCGAACCCGAGCACAAGGAGATGAGAAATGAGGTGCGTTTTAGAAACCTTTCCCCATCACACGGTGTACCATCTTCTGGGTTTCTCATGCATGTTTTCGATGTAGGAAGATGCCCTTGAACCTGGAGATTTGGGACCCATGCGATGGGTAGCACGCAGTATTACTTTAAAGGGTCTGCGTTTGCTCACCCAACCTCACCAAACCTCTCAGCCCCAAGAGTGTCCACCCTTATGTCTCATCCAGCTGTGGGTCTAGATATGGTCAATCCAGGTTGCATCACAGACCCTGAACGAATTGTGTAAGAATTTCTCTCTCTTTCACTGTCTTTGTTTCATGGGTTTTGAAAAGTAATTTATTTTTATAATGGGGTTTAGCTGCTTTTCACGGCTGTGTTTATGCTGCTTTACACCCACTTGACACACTAACAGAGAGATATCAATACATAGGTTTTAAGATTATTACTAGTCAGATATATTCTTGTGCGGCGAATCGGGCGTGTTGAGTCCAGTTCTCTGAGCAAGGAGTAGGTCTTGTCTGTTACATATTGGGTTTATGGAACGGTATCTGAGCTAATTTGAAACTCTTGTTTTATGTATCACCCCACCTCACCTTTCCCGTTAAGCAGCCATAGTGTGTTTTCTGCATGTGTGACTCTGTTCTGTTTTGTAATTCAGTTCAAGTGTAACGGTTTTTACATTCCCTCTATAAGTGACACCTTATGAGAAGTGTCCTTTTCTGTGTGACTTATGTCACTTAGAATCGTCGTACCTAAATCCACTCATCATGCTGCTACTAGCCTTATGACATTGATTTCATGGCTGAGTGATAATCCATTGTACATATGGACCTCAAATTTTTTATCCATTTTTCGCTTTCCTGGGATATTTAAGGTGGAATGAAGTGGAGGTCCTTGTCAACAGAGCAGCCCTAAACTTTGGGGTGCTTGTGTCTTGCTGATTTTTAATTTTCCCACTTTATACCCCCATGCGTGGAAGTGCCCTATGCTCTCTAAGCTGTGTTTTTTAGATGTTTCAGGACACACCGTACACTTCTCCAGAGTGGCTGTTGGCAATTTACATCCCGCCCATCAGTGTAGCAAGGCTCCCATTTCTCCATGGCCTGTCCTGCATTTCTGGTTTTGACACGTTTTTCAGCATGGCCCTTTTGACCAATGGGAAGCGAGACTTCTTTGTAGCGCTGATTTGCCTTTCCAGGTTGCTTGGTTGGCCAAAAAGGGCGTATGCGTTTTTTCCTGAATATATTCAGGAAAAAACGCATACGCCCTTTTTGGCCAAGGGCATCATTGTCAACGTTTTGCCGCTTTTCATGTGCTTTAAAGGCGATTCGAATCTACCTCCTGAAATCTGTGTCCTGCAATTCTGCCTTGATTTCAATTCCTCGTCTTTGCCTTCCCTCAATATATTTGTGGACGAGAGTTATCATTTATAACTGTGCAGGTTTGTGAATTGCAGTGCCCTGAAGCTCCGTTTTACAACTCGCTTTTTCGGGAGCTGGCCGCAAAAGCGCAGGATGGCTTCAGGCCCTGTTCTGGTTCCGGGGGGCAGGCTGAGCCTGTGGTTAATTCTTCTTCCTGATGGGAAAATAGAGTGACCTGTGCCTGTCCCAACACCAAGAGCTAGTCTCTCATTGGTTCCCCGTCTTCCCGTTCATCCTCAGGACAAATAGCAACCTGTACGGAACAGGAGGTTAAAGGTGCTGATGCTCCAAGTAGGGAGATTGCTAGTAAAGTGGCTGGAATGGCGAACCCGAGCACAAGGAGATGAGAAATGAGGTGCGTTTTAGAAACCTTTCCCCATCACACGGTGTACCATCTTTTGGGTTTCTCATGCATGTTTTCGATGTAGGAATATGCCCTTGAACCTGGAGATTTGGGACCCATGCGATGGGTAGCACGCATTATTACTTTAAAGGGTCTGCGTTTGCTCACCCAACCTCACCAAACCTCTCAGCCCCAAGAGTGTCCACCCTTATGTCTCATCCAGCTGTGGGTCTAGATATGGTCAATCCAGGTTGCATCACAGACCCTGAACGAATTGTGTAAGAATTTCTCTCTCTTTCACTGTCTTTGTTTCATGGGTTTTGAAAAGTAATTTATTTTTATAATGGGGTTTAGCTGCTTTTCACGGCTGTGTTTATGCTGCTTTACACCCACTTGACACACTAACAGAGAGATATCAATACATAGGTTTTAAGATTATTACTAGTCAGATATATTCTTGTGCGGTGAATCGGGCGTGTTGAGTCCAGTTCTCTGAGCAAGGAGTAGGTCTTGTCTGTTACATATTGGGTTTATGGAACGGTATCTGAGCTAATTTGAAACTCTTGTTTTATGTATCACCCCACCTCACCTTTCCCGTTAAGCAGCCATAGTGTGTTTTCTGCATGTGTGACTCTGTTCTGTTTTGTAATTCAGTTCAAGTGTAACGGTTTTTACATTCCCTCTATAAGTGACACCTTATGAGAAGTGTCCTTTTCTGTGTGACTTATGTCACTTAGAATCGTCGTACCTAAATCCACTCATCATGCTGCTACTAGCCTTATGACATTGATTTCATGGCTGAGTGATAATCCATTGTACATATGGACCTCAAATTTTTTATCCATTTTTCGCTTTCCTGGGATATTTAAGGTGGAATGAAGTGGAGGTCCTTGTCAACAGAGCAGCCCTAAACTTTGGGGTGCTTGTGTCTTGCTGATTTTTAATTTTCCCACTTTATACCCCCATGCGTGGAAGTGCCCTATGCTCTCTAAGCTGTGTTTTTTAGATGTTTCAGGACACACCGTACACTTCTCCTGAGTGGCTGTTGGCAATTTACATCCCGCCCATCAGTGTAGCAAGGCTCCCATTTCTCCATGGCCTGTCCTGCATTTCTGGTTTTGACACGTTTTTCAGCATGGCCCTTTTGACCGATGGGAAGCGAGATTTCTTTGTAGCGCTGATTTGCCTTTCCAGGTTGCTTGGTTGGCCAAAAAGGGCGTATGCGTTTTTTCCTGAATATATTCAGGAAAAAACGCATACGCCCTTTTTGGCCAAGGGCATCATTGTCAACGTTTTGCCGCTTTTCATGTGCTTTAAAAGCGATTCGAATCTACCTCCTGAAATCTGTTTCCTGCAATTCTGCCTTGATTTCAATTCCTCGTCTTTGCCTTCCCTCAATATAATTGTGGACGAGAGTTATCATTTATAACTGTGCAGGTTTGTGAATTGCAGTGCCCTGAAGCTCCGTTTTACAACTCGCTTTTTCGGGAGCTGGCCGCAAAAGCGCAGGATGGCTTCAGGCCCTGTTCTGGTTCCGGGGGGCAGGCTGAGCCTGTGGTTAATTCTTCTTCCTGATGGGAAAATAGAGTGACCTGTCCCTGTCCCAACACCAAGAGCTAGTCTCTCATTGGTTCCCCGTCTTCACGTTCATCCTCAGGACAAATGGCAACCTGTACGGAACAGGAGGTTAAAGGTGCTGATGCTCCAAGTAGGGAGATTGCTAGTAAAGTGGCTGGAATGGCGAACCCGAGCACAAGGAGATGAGAAATGAGGTGCGTTTTAGAAACCTTTCCCCATCACACGGTGTACCATCTTCTGGGTTTCTCATGCATGTTTTCGATGTAGGAAGATGCCCTTGAACCTGGAGATTTGGGACCCATGCGATGGGTAGCACGCAGTATTACTTTAAAGGGTCTGCGTTTGCTCACCCAACCTCACCAAACCTCTCAGCCCCAAGAGTGTCCACCCTTATGTCTCATCCAGCTGTGGGTCTAGATATGGTCAATCCAGGTTGCATCACAGACCCTGAACGAATTGTGTAAGAATTTCTCTCTCTTTCACTGTCTTTGTTTCATGGGTTTTGAAAAGTAATTTATTTTTATAATGGGGTTTAGCTGCTTTTCACGGCTGTGTTTATGCCGCTTTACACCCACTTGACACACTAACAGAGAGATATCAATACATAGGTTTTAAGATTATTACTAGTCAGATATATTCTTGTGCGGTGAATCGGGCGTGTTGAGTCCAGTTCTCTGAGCAAGGAGTAGGTCTTGTCTGTTACATATTGGGTTTATGGAACGGTATCTGAGCTAATTTGAAACTCTTGTTTTATGTATCACCCCACCTCACCTTTCCCGTTAAGCAGCCATAGTGTGTTTTCTGCATGTGTGACTCTGTTCTGTTTTGTAATTCAGTTCAAGTGTAACGGTTTTTACATTCCCTCTATAAGTGACACCTTATGAGAAGTGTCCTTTTCTGTGTGACTTATGTCACTTAGAATCGTCGTACCTAAATCCACTCATCATGCTGCTACTAGCCTTATGACATTGATTTCATGGCTGAGTGATAATCCATTGTACATATGGACCTCAAATTTTTTATCCATTTTTCGCTTTCCTGGGATATTTAAGGTGGAATGAAGTGGAGGTCCTTGTCAACAGAGCAGCCCTAAACTTTGGGGTGCTTGTGTCTTGCTGATTTTTAATTTTCCCACTTTATACCCCCATGCGTGGAAGTGCCCTATGCTCTCTAAGCTGTGTTTTTTAGATGTTTCAGGACACACCGTACACTTCTCCAGAGTGGCTGTTGGCAATTTACATCCCGCCCATCAGTGTAGCAAGGCTCCCATTTCTCCATGGCCTGTCCTGCATTTCTGGTTTTGACACGTTTTTCAGCATGGCCCTTTTGACCGATGGGAAGCGAGATTTCTTTGTAGCGCTGATTTGCCTTTCCAGGTTGCTTGGTTGGCCAAAAAGGGCGTATGCGTTTTTTCCTGAATATATTCAGGAAAAAACGCATACGCCCTTTTTGGCCAAGGGCATCATTGTCAACGTTTTGCCGCTTTTCATGTGCTTTAAAGGCGATTCGAATCTACCTCCTGAAATCTGTTTCCTGCAATTCTGCCTTGATTTCAATTCCTCGTCTTTGCCTTCCCTCAATATATTTGTGGACGAGAGTTATCATTTATAACTGTGCAGGTTTGTGAATTGCAGTGCCCTGAAGCTCCGTTTTACAACTCGCTTTTTCGGGAGCTGGCCGCAAAAGCGCAGGATGGCTTCAGGCCCTGTTCTGGTTCCGGGGGGCAGGCTGAGCCTGTGGTTAATTCTTCTTCCTGATGGGAAAATAGAGTGACCTGTCCCTGTCCCAACACCAAGAGCTAGTCTCTCATTGGTTCCCCGTCTTCACGTTCATCCTCAGGACAAATGGCAACCTGTACGGAACAGGAGGTTAAAGGTGCTGATGCTCCAAGTAGGGAGATTGCTAGTAAAGTGGCTGGAATGGCGAACCCGAGCACAAGGAGATGAGAAATGAGGTGCGTTTTAGAAACCTTTCCCCATCACACGGTGTACCATCTTCTGGGTTTCTCATGCATGTTTTCGATGTAGGAAGATGCCCTTGAACCTGGAGATTTGGGACCCATGCGATGGGTAGCACGCAGTATTACTTTAAAGGGTCTGCGTTTGCTCACCCAACCTCACCAAACCTCTCAGCCCCAAGAGTGTCCACCCTTATGTCTCATCCAGCTGTGGGTCTAGATATGGTCAATCCAGGTTGCATCACAGACCCTGAACGAATTGTGTAAGAATTTCTCTCTCTTTCACTGTCTTTGTTTCATGGGTTTTGAAAAGTAATTTATTTTTATAATGGGGTTTAGCTGCTTTTCACGGCTGTGTTTATGCCGCTTTACACCCACTTGACACACTAACAGAGAGATATCAATACATAGGTTTTAAGATTATTACTAGTCAGATATATTCTTGTGCGGTGAATCGGGCGTGTTGAGTCCAGTTCTCTGAGCAAGGAGTAGGTCTTGTCTGTTACATATTGGGTTTATGGAACGGTATCTGAGTTAATTTGAAACTCTTGTTTTATGTATCACCCCACCTCACCTTTCCCGTTAAGCAGCCATAGTGTGTTTTCTGCATGTGTGACTCTGTTCTGTTTTGTAATTCAGTTCAAGTGTAACGGTTTTTACATTCCCTCTATAAGTGACACCTTATGAGAAGTGTCCTTTTCTGTGTGACTTATGTCACTTAGAATCGTCGTACCTAAATCCACTCATCATGCTGCTACTAGCCTTATGACATTGATTTCATGGCTGAGTGATAATCCATTGTACATATGGACCTCAAATTTTTTATCCATTTTTCGCTTTCCTGGGATATTTAAGGTGGAATGAAGTGGAGGTCCTTGTCAACAGAGCAGCCCTAAACTTTGGGGTGCTTGTGTCTTGCTGATTTTTAATTTTCCCACTTTATACCCCCATGCGTGGAAGTGCCCTATGCTCTCTAAGCTGTGTTTTTTAGATGTTTCAGGACACACCGTACACTTCTCCAGAGTGGCTGTTGGCAATTTACATCCCGCCCATCAGTGTAGCAAGGCTCCCATTTCTCCATGGCCTGTCCTGCATTTCTGGTTTTGACACGTTTTTCAGCATGGCCCTTTTGACCGATGGGAAGCGAGATTTCTTTGTAGCGCTGATTTGCCTTTCCAGGTTGCTTGGTTGGCCAAAAAGGGCGTATGCGTTTTTTCCTGAATATATTCAGGAAAAAACGCATACGCCCTTTTTGGCCAAGGGCATCATTGTCAACGTTTTGCCGCTTTTCATGTGCTTTAAAGGCGATTCGAATCTACCTCCTGAAATCTGTGTCCTGCAATTCTGCCTTGATTTCAATTCCTCGTCTTTGCCTTCCCTCAATATAATTGTGGACGAGAGTTATCATTTATAACTGTGCAGGTTTGTGAATTGCAGTGCCCTGAAGCTCCGTTTTACAACTCGCTTTTTCGGGAGCTGGCCGCAAAAGCGCAGGATGGCTTCAGGCCCTGTTCTGGTTCCGGGGGGCAGGCTGAGCCTGTGGTTAATTCTTCTTCCTGATGGGAAAATAGAGTGACCTGTCCCTGTCCCAACACCAAGAGCTAGTCTCTCATTGGTTCCCCGTCTTCACGTTCATCCTCAGGACAAATGGCAACCTGTACGGAACAGGAGGTTAAAGGTGCTGATGCTCCAAGTAGGGAGATTGCTAGTAAAGTGGCTGGAATGGCGAACCCGAGCACAAGGAGATGAGAAATGAGGTGCGTTTTAGAAACCTTTCCCCATCACACGGTGTACCATCTTCTGGGTTTCTCATGCATGTTTTCGATGTAGGAAGATGCCCTTGAACCTGGAGATTTGGGACCCATGCGATGGGTAGCACGCAGTATTACTTTAAAGGGTCTGCGTTTGCTCACCCAACCTCACCAAACCTCTCAGCCCCAAGAGTGTCCACCCTTATGTCTCATCCAGCTGTGGGTCTAGATATGGTCAATCCAGGTTGCATCACAGACCCTGAACGAATTGTGTAAGAATTTCTCTCTCTTTCACTGTCTTTGTTTCATGGGTTTTGAAAAGTAATTTATTTTTATAATGGGGTTTAGCTGCTTTTCACGGCTGTGTTTATGCCGCTTTACACCCACTTGACACACTAACAGAGAGATATCAATACATAGGTTTTAAGATTATTACTAGTCAGATATATTCTTGTGCGGTGAATCGGGCGTGTTGAGTCCAGTTCTCTGAGCAAGGAGTAGGTCTTGTCTGTTACATATTGGGTTTATGGAACGGTATCTGAGTTAATTTGAAACTCTTGTTTTATGTATCACCCCACCTCACCTTTCCCGTTAAGCAGCCATAGTGTGTTTTCTGCATGTGTGACTCTGTTCTGTTTTGTAATTCAGTTCAAGTGTAACGGTTTTTACATTCCCTCTATAAGTGACACCTTATGAGAAGTGTCCTTTTCTGTGTGACTTATGTCACTTAGAATCGTCGTACCTAAATCCACTCATCATGCTGCTACTAGCCTTATGACATTGATTTCATGGCTGAGTGATAATCCATTGTACATATGGACCTCAAATTTTTTATCCATTTTTCGCTTTCCTGGGATATTTAAGGTGGAATGAAGTGGAGGTCCTTGTCAACAGAGCAGCCCTAAACTTTGGGGTGCTTGTGTCTTGCTGATTTTTAATTTTCCCACTTTATACCCCCATGCGTGGAAGTGCCCTATGCTCTCTAAGCTGTGTTTTTTAGATGTTTCAGGACACACCGTACACTTCTCCAGAGTGGCTGTTGGCAATTTACATCCCGCCCATCAGTGTAGCAAGGCTCCCATTTCTCCATGGCCTGTCCTGCATTTCTGGTTTTGACACGTTTTTCAGCATGGCCCTTTTGACCGATGGGAAGCGAGATTTCTTTGTAGCGCTGATTTGCCTTTCCAGGTTGCTTGGTTGGCCAAAAAGGGCGTATGCGTTTTTTCCTGAATATATTCAGGAAAAAACGCATACGCCCTTTTTGGCCAAGGGCATCATTGTCAACGTTTTGCCGCTTTTCATGTGCTTTAAAGGCGATTCGAATCTACCTCCTGAAATCTGTGTCCTGCAATTCTGCCTTGATTTCAATTCCTCGTCTTTGCCTTCCCTCAATATAATTGTGGACGAGAGTTATCATTTATAACTGTGCAGGTTTGTGAATTGCAGTGCCCTGAAGCTCCGTTTTACAACTCGCTTTTTCGGGAGCTGGCCGCAAAAGCGCAGGATGGCTTCAGGCCCTGTTCTGGTTCCGGGGGGCAGGCTGAGCCTGTGGTTAATTCTTCTTCCTGATGGGAAAATAGAGTGACCTGTCCCTGTCCCAACACCAAGAGCTAGTCTCTCATTGGTTCCCCGTCTTCACGTTCATCCTCAGGACAAATGGCAACCTGTACGGAACAGGAGGTTAAAGGTGCTGATGCTCCAAGTAGGGAGATTGCTAGTAAAGTGGCTGGAATGGCGAACCCGAGCACAAGGAGATGAGAAATGAGGTGCGTTTTAGAAACCTTTCCCCATCACACGGTGTACCATCTTCTGGGTTTCTCATGCATGTTTTCGATGTAGGAAGATGCCCTTGAACCTGGAGATTTGGGACCCATGCGATGGGTAGCACGCAGTATTACTTTAAAGGGTCTGCGTTTGCTCACCCAACCTCACCAAACCTCTCAGCCCCAAGAGTGTCCACCCTTATGTCTCATCCAGCTGTGGGTCTAGATATGGTCAATCCAGGTTGCATCACAGACCCTGAACGAATTGTGTAAGAATTTCTCTCTCTTTCACTGTCTTTGTTTCATGGGTTTTGAAAAGTAATTTATTTTTATAATGGGGTTTAGCTGCTTTTCACGGCTGTGTTTATGCCGCTTTACACCCACTTGACACACTAACAGAGAGATATCAATACATAGGTTTTAAGATTATTACTAGTCAGATATATTCTTGTGCGGTGAATCGGGCGTGTTGAGTCCAGTTCTCTGAGCAAGGAGTAGGTCTTGTCTGTTACATATTGGGTTTATGGAACGGTATCTGAGTTAATTTGAAACTCTTGTTTTATGTATCACCCCACCTCACCTTTCCCGTTAAGCAGCCATAGTGTGTTTTCTGCATGTGTGACTCTGTTCTGTTTTGTAATTCAGTTCAAGTGTAACGGTTTTTACATTCCCTCTATAAGTGACACCTTATGAGAAGTGTCCTTTTCTGTGTGACTTATGTCACTTAGAATCGTCGTACCTAAATCCACTCATCATGCTGCTACTAGCCTTATGACATTGATTTCATGGCTGAGTGATAATCCATTGTACATATGGACCTCAAATTTTTTATCCATTTTTCGCTTTCCTGGGATATTTAAGGTGGAATGAAGTGGAGGTCCTTGTCAACAGAGCAGCCCTAAACTTTGGGGTGCTTGTGTCTTGCTGATTTTTAATTTTCCCACTTTATACCCCCATGCGTGGAAGTGCCCTATGCTCTCTAAGCTGTGTTTTTTAGATGTTTCAGGACACACCGTACACTTCTCCAGAGTGGCTGTTGGCAATTTACATCCCGCCCATCAGTGTAGCAAGGCTCCCATTTCTCCATGGCCTGTCCTGCATTTCTGGTTTTGACACGTTTTTCAGCATGGCCCTTTTGACCGATGGGAAGCGAGATTTCTTTGTAGCGCTGATTTGCCTTTCCAGGTTGCTTGGTTGGCCAAAAAGGGCGTATGCGTTTTTTCCTGAATATATTCAGGAAAAAACGCATACGCCCTTTTTGGCCAAGGGCATCATTGTCAACGTTTTGCCGCTTTTCATGTGCTTTAAAGGCGATTCGAATCTACCTCCTGAAATCTGTGTCCTGCAATTCTGCCTTGATTTCAATTCCTCGTCTTTGCCTTCCCTCAATATAATTGTGGACGAGAGTTATCATTTATAACTGTGCAGGTTTGTGAATTGCAGTGCCCTGAAGCTCCGTTTTACAACTCGCTTTTTCGGGAGCTGGCCGCAAAAGCGCAGGATGGCTTCAGGCCCTGTTCTGGTTCCGGGGGGCAGGCTGAGCCTGTGGTTAATTCTTCTTCCTGATGGGAAAATAGAGTGACCTGTCCCTGTCCCAACACCAAGAGCTAGTCTCTCATTGGTTCCCCGTCTTCACGTTCATCCTCAGGACAAATGGCAACCTGTACGGAACAGGAGGTTAAAGGTGCTGATGCTCCAAGTAGGGAGATTGCTAGTAAAGTGGCTGGAATGGCGAACCCGAGCACAAGGAGATGAGAAATGAGGTGCGTTTTAGAAACCTTTCCCCATCACACGGTGTACCATCTTCTGGGTTTCTCATGCATGTTTTCGATGTAGGAAGATGCCCTTGAACCTGGAGATTTGGGACCCATGCGATGGGTAGCACGCAGTATTACTTTAAAGGGTCTGCGTTTGCTCACCCAACCTCACCAAACCTCTCAGCCCCAAGAGTGTCCACCCTTATGTCTCATCCAGCTGTGGGTCTAGATATGGTCAATCCAGGTTGCATCACAGACCCTGAACGAATTGTGTAAGAATTTCTCTCTCTTTCACTGTCTTTGTTTCATGGGTTTTGAAAAGTAATTTATTTTTATAATGGGGTTTAGCTGCTTTTCACGGCTGTGTTTATGCCGCTTTACACCCACTTGACACACTAACAGAGAGATATCAATACATAGGTTTTAAGATTATTACTAGTCAGATATATTCTTGTGCGGTGAATCGGGCGTGTTGAGTCCAGTTCTCTGAGCAAGGAGTAGGTCTTGTCTGTTACATATTGGGTTTATGGAACGGTATCTGAGTTAATTTGAAACTCTTGTTTTATGTATCACCCCACCTCACCTTTCCCGTTAAGCAGCCATAGTGTGTTTTCTGCATGTGTGACTCTGTTCTGTTTTGTAATTCAGTTCAAGTGTAACGGTTTTTACATTCCCTCTATAAGTGACACCTTATGAGAAGTGTCCTTTTCTGTGTGACTTATGTCACTTAGAATCGTCGTACCTAAATCCACTCATCATGCTGCTACTAGCCTTATGACATTGATTTCATGGCTGAGTGATAATCCATTGTACATATGGACCTCAAATTTTTTATCCATTTTTCGCTTTCCTGGGATATTTAAGGTGGAATGAAGTGGAGGTCCTTGTCAACAGAGCAGCCCTAAACTTTGGGGTGCTTGTGTCTTGCTGATTTTTAATTTTCCCACTTTATACCCCCATGCGTGGAAGTGCCCTATGCTCTCTAAGCTGTGTTTTTTAGATGTTTCAGGACACACCGTACACTTCTCCAGAGTGGCTGTTGGCAATTTACATCCCGCCCATCAGTGTAGCAAGGCTCCCATTTCTCCATGGCCTGTCCTGCATTTCTGGTTTTGACACGTTTTTCAGCATGGCCCTTTTGACCGATGGGAAGCGAGATTTCTTTGTAGCGCTGATTTGCCTTTCCAGGTTGCTTGGTTGGCCAAAAAGGGCGTATGCGTTTTTTCCTGAATATATTCAGGAAAAAACGCATACGCCCTTTTTGGCCAAGGGCATCATTGTCAACGTTTTGCCGCTTTTCATGTGCTTTAAAGGCGATTCGAATCTACCTCCTGAAATCTGTGTCCTGCAATTCTGCCTTGATTTCAATTCCTCGTCTTTGCCTTCCCTCAATATAATTGTGGACGAGAGTTATCATTTATAACTGTGCAGGTTTGTGAATTGCAGTGCCCTGAAGCTCCGTTTTACAACTCGCTTTTTCGGGAGCTGGCCGCAAAAGCGCAGGATGGCTTCAGGCCCTGTTCTGGTTCCGGGGGGCAGGCTGAGCCTGTGGTTAATTCTTCTTCCTGATGGGAAAATAGAGTGACCTGTGCCTGTCCCAACACCAAGAGCTAGTCTCTCATTGGTTCCCCGTCTTCCCGTTCATCCTCAGGACAAATAGCAACCTGTACGGAACAGGAGGTTAAAGGTGCTGATGCTCCAAGTAGGGAGATTGCTAGTAAAGTGGCTGGAATGGCGAACCCGAGCACAAGGAGATGAGAAATGAGGTGCGTTTTAGAAACCTTTCCCCATCACACGGTGTACCATCTTTTGGGTTTCTCATGCATGTTTTCGATGTAGGAATATGCCCTTGAACCTGGAGATTTGGGACCCATGCGATGGGTAGCACGCATTATTACTTTAAAGGGTCTGCGTTTGCTCACCCAACCTCACCAAACCTCTCAGCCCCAAGAGTGTCCACCCTTATGTCTCATCCAGCTGTGGGTCTAGATATGGTCAATCCAGGTTGCATCACAGACCCTGAACGAATTGTGTAAGAATTTCTCTCTCTTTCACTGTCTTTGTTTCATGGGTTTTGAAAAGTAATTTATTTTTATAATGGGGTTTAGCTGCTTTTCACGGCTGTGTTTATGCTGCTTTACACCCACTTGACACACTAACAGAGAGATATCAATACATAGGTTTTAAGATTATTACTAGTCAGATATATTCTTGTGCGGTGAATCGGGCGTGTTGAGTCCAGTTCTCTGAGCAAGGAGTAGGTCTTGTCTGTTACATATTGGGTTTATGGAACGGTATCTGAGCTAATTTGAAACTCTTGTTTTATGTATCACCCCACCTCACCTTTCCCGTTAAGCAGCCATAGTGTGTTTTCTGCATGTGTGACTCTGTTCTGTTTTGTAATTCAGTTCAAGTGTAACGGTTTTTACATTCCCTCTATAAGTGACACCTTATGAGAAGTGTCCTTTTCTGTGTGACTTATGTCACTTAGAATCGTCGTACCTAAATCCACTCATCATGCTGCTACTAGCCTTATGACATTGATTTCATGGCTGAGTGATAATCCATTGTACATATGGACCTCAAATTTTTTATCCATTTTTCGCTTTCCTGGGATATTTAAGGTGGAATGAAGTGGAGGTCCTTGTCAACAGAGCAGCCCTAAACTTTGGGGTGCTTGTGTCTTGCTGATTTTTAATTTTCCCACTTTATACCCCCATGCGTGGAAGTGCCCTATGCTCTCTAAGCTGTGTTTTTTAGATGTTTCAGGACACACCGTACACTTCTCCAGAGTGGCTGTTGGCAATTTACATCCCGCCCATCAGTGTAGCAAGGCTCCCATTTCTCCATGGCCTGTCCTGCATTTCTGGTTTTGACACGTTTTTCAGCATGGCCCTTTTGACCGATGGGAAGCGAGATTTCTTTGTAGCGCTGATTTGCCTTTCCAGGTTGCTTGGTTGGCCAAAAAGGGCGTATGCGTTTTTTCCTGAATATATTCAGGAAAAAACGCATACGCCCTTTTTGGCCAAGGGCATCATTGTCAACGTTTTGCCGCTTTTCATGTGCTTTAAAAGCGATTCGAATCTACCTCCTGAAATCTGTTTCCTGCAATTCTGCCTTGATTTCAATTCCTCGTCTTTGCCTTCCCTCAATATATTTGTGGACGAGAGTTATCATTTATAACTGTGCAGGTTTGTGAATTGCAGTGCCCTGAAGCTCCGTTTTACAACTCGCTTTTTCGGGAGCTGGCCGCAAAAGCGCAGGATGGCTTCAGGCCCTGTTCTGGTTCCGGGGGGCAGGCTGAGCCTGTGGTTAATTCTTCTTCCTGATGGGAAAATAGAGTGACCTGTCCCTGTCCCAACACCAAGAGCTAGTCTCTCATTGGTTCCCCGTCTTCACGTTCATCCTCAGGACAAATGGCAACCTGTACGGAACAGGAGGTTAAAGGTGCTGATGCTCCAAGTAGGGAGATTGCTAGTAAAGTGGCTGGAATGGCGAACCCGAGCACAAGGAGATGAGAAATGAGGTGCGTTTTAGAAACCTTTCCCCATCACACGGTGTACCATCTTCTGGGTTTCTCATGCATGTTTTCGATGTAGGAAGATGCCCTTGAACCTGGAGATTTGGGACCCATGCGATGGGTAGCACGCAGTATTACTTTAAAGGGTCTGCGTTTGCTCACCCAACCTCACCAAACCTCTCAGCCCCAAGAGTGTCCACCCTTATGTCTCATCCAGCTGTGGGTCTAGATATGGTCAATCCAGGTTGCATCACAGACCCTGAACGAATTGTGTAAGAATTTCTCTCTCTTTCACTGTCTTTGTTTCATGGGTTTTGAAAAGTAATTTATTTTTATAATGGGGTTTAGCTGCTTTTCACGGCTGTGTTTATGCTGCTTTACACCCACTTGACACACTAACAGAGAGATATCAATACATAGGTTTTAAGATTATTACTAGTCAGATATATTCTTGTGCGGTGAATCGGGCGTGTTGAGTCCAGTTCTCTGAGCAAGGAGTAGGTCTTGTCTGTTACATATTGGGTTTATGGAACGGTATCTGAGCTAATTTGAAACTCTTGTTTTATGTATCACCCCACCTCACCTTTCCCGTTAAGCAGCCATAGTGTGTTTTCTGCATGTGTGACTCTGTTCTGTTTTGTAATTCAGTTCAAGTGTAACGGTTTTTACATTCCCTCTATAAGTGACACCTTATGAGAAGTGTCCTTTTCTGTGTGACTTATGTCACTTAGAATCGTCGTACCTAAATCCACTCATCATGCTGCTACTAGCCTTATGACATTGATTTCATGGCTGAGTGATAATCCATTGTACATATGGACCTCAAATTTTTTATCCATTTTTCGCTTTCCTGGGATATTTAAGGTGGAATGAAGTGGAGGTCCTTGTCAACAGAGCAGCCCTAAACTTTGGGGTGCTTGTGTCTTGCTGATTTTTAATTTTCCCACTTTATACCCCCATGCGTGGAAGTGCCCTATGCTCTCTAAGCTGTGTTTTTTAGATGTTTCAGGACACACCGTACACTTCTCCAGAGTGGCTGTTGGCAATTTACATCCCGCCCATCAGTGTAGCAAGGCTCCCATTTCTCCATGGCCTGTCCTGCATTTCTGGTTTTGACACGTTTTTCAGCATGGCCCTTTTGACCGATGGGAAGCGAGATTTCTTTGTAGCGCTGATTTGCCTTTCCAGGTTGCTTGGTTGGCCAAAAAGGGCGTATGCGTTTTTTCCTGAATATATTCAGGAAAAAACGCATACGCCCTTTTTGGCCAAGGGCATCATTGTCAACGTTTTGCCGCTTTTCATGTGCTTTAAAGGCGATTCGAATCTACCTCCTGAAATCTGTTTCCTGCAATTCTGCCTTGATTTCAATTCCTCGTCTTTGCCTTCCCTCAATATATTTGTGGACGAGAGTTATCATTTATAACTGTGCAGGTTTGTGAATTGCAGTGCCCTGAAGCTCCGTTTTACAACTCGCTTTTTCGGGAGCTGGCCGCAAAAGCGCAGGATGGCTTCAGGCCCTGTTCTGGTTCCGGGGGGCAGGCTGAGCCTGTGGTTAATTCTTCTTCCTGATGGGAAAATAGAGTGACCTGTCCCTGTCCCAACACCAAGAGCTAGTCTCTCATTGGTTCCCCGTCTTCACGTTCATCCTCAGGACAAATGGCAACCTGTACGGAACAGGAGGTTAAAGGTGCTGATGCTCCAAGTAGGGAGATTGCTAGTAAAGTGGCTGGAATGGCGAACCCGAGCACAAGGAGATGAGAAATGAGGTGCGTTTTAGAAACCTTTCCCCATCACACGGTGTACCATCTTCTGGGTTTCTCATGCATGTTTTCGATGTAGGAAGATGCCCTTGAACCTGGAGATTTGGGACCCATGCGATGGGTAGCACGCAGTATTACTTTAAAGGGTCTGCGTTTGCTCACCCAACCTCACCAAACCTCTCAGCCCCAAGAGTGTCCACCCTTATGTCTCATCCAGCTGTGGGTCTAGATATGGTCAATCCA
This sequence comes from Balaenoptera physalus, assembly GCF_965194825.1. Classification (NCBI taxonomy): domain Eukaryota; kingdom Metazoa; phylum Chordata; class Mammalia; order Artiodactyla; family Balaenopteridae; genus Balaenoptera; species Balaenoptera physalus. The sequence continues at coordinate 370,208 of NW_028126249.1, read as the reverse complement.
GGTTGCATCACAGACCCTGAACGAATTGTGTAAGAATTTCTCTCTCTTTCACTGTCTTTGTTTCATGGGTTTTGAAAAGTAATTTATTTTTATAATGGGGTTTAGCTGCTTTTCACGGCTGTGTTTATGCCGCTTTACACCCACTTGACACACTAACAGAGAGATATCAATACATAGGTTTTAAGATTATTACTAGTCAGATATATTCTTGTGCGGTGAATCGGGCGTGTTGAGTCCAGTTCTCTGAGCAAGGAGTAGGTCTTGTCTGTTACATATTGGGTTTATGGAACGGTATCTGAGCTAATTTGAAACTCTTGTTTTATGTATCACCCCACCTCACCTTTCCCGTTAAGCAGCCATAGTGTGTTTTCTGCATGTGTGATTCTGTTCTGTTTTGTAATTCAGTTCAAGTGTAACGGTTTTTACATTCCCTCTATAAGTGACACCTTATGAGAAGTGTCCTTTTCTGTGTGACTTATGTCACTTAGAATCGTCGTACCTAAATCCACTCATCATGCTGCTACTAGCCTTATGACATTGATTTCATGGCTGAGTGATAATCCATTGTACATATGGACCTCAAATTTTTTATCCATTTTTCGCTTTCCTGGGATATTTAAGGTGGAATGAAGTGGAGGTCCTTGTCAACAGAGCAGCCCTAAACTTTGGGGTGCTTGTGTCTTGCTGATTTTTAATTTTCCCACTTTATACCCCCATGCGTGGAAGTGCCCTATGCTCTCTAAGCTGTGTTTTTTAGATGTTTCAGGACACACCGTACACTTCTCCAGAGTGGCTGTTGGCAATTTACATCCCGCCCATCAGTGTAGCAAGGCTCCCATTTCTCCATGGCCTGTCCTGCATTTCTGGTTTTGACACGTTTTTCAGCATGGCCCTTTTGACCGATGGGAAGCGAGATTTCTTTGTAGCGCTGATTTGCCTTTCCAGGTTGCTTGGTTGGCCAAAAAGGGCGTATGCGTTTTTTCCTGAATATATTCAGGAAAAAACGCATACGCCCTTTTTGGCCAAGGGCATCATTGTCAACGTTTTGCCGCTTTTCATGTGCTTTAAAGGCGATTCGAATCTACCTCCTGAAATCTGTGTCCTGCAATTCTGCCTTGATTTCAATTCCTCGTCTTTGCCTTCCCTCAATATAATTGTGGACGAGAGTTATCATTTATAACTGTGCAGGTTTGTGAATTGCAGTGCCCTGAAGCTCCGTTTTACAACTCGCTTTTTCGGGAGCTGGCCGCAAAAGCGCAGGATGGCTTCAGGCCCTGTTCTGGTTCCGGGGGGCAGGCTGAGCCTGTGGTTAATTCTTCTTCCTGATGGGAAAATAGAGTGACCTGTGCCTGTCCCAACACCAAGAGCTAGTCTCTCATTGGTTCCCCGTCTTCCCGTTCATCCTCAGGACAAATAGCAACCTGTACGGAACAGGAGGTTAAAGGTGCTGATGCTCCAAGTAGGGAGATTGCTAGTAAAGTGGCTGGAATGGCGAACCCGAGCACAAGGAGATGAGAAATGAGGTGCGTTTTAGAAACCTTTCCCCATCACACGGTGTACCATCTTTTGGGTTTCTCATGCATGTTTTCGATGTAGGAATATGCCCTTGAACCTGGAGATTTGGGACCCATGCGATGGGTAGCACGCATTATTACTTTAAAGGGTCTGCGTTTGCTCACCCAACCTCACCAAACCTCTCAGCCCCAAGAGTGTCCACCCTTATGTCTCATCCAGCTGTGGGTCTAGATATGGTCAATCCAGGTTGCATCACAGACCCTGAACGAATTGTGTAAGAATTTCTCTCTCTTTCACTGTCTTTGTTTCATGGGTTTTGAAAAGTAATTTATTTTTATAATGGGGTTTAGCTGCTTTTCACGGCTGTGTTTATGCTGCTTTACACCCACTTGACACACTAACAGAGAGATATCAATACATAGGTTTTAAGATTATTACTAGTCAGATATATTCTTGTGCGGTGAATCGGGCGTGTTGAGTCCAGTTCTCTGAGCAAGGAGTAGGTCTTGTCTGTTACATATTGGGTTTATGGAACGGTATCTGAGCTAATTTGAAACTCTTGTTTTGTGTATCACCCCACCTCACCTTTCCCGTTAAGCAGCCATAGTGTGTTTTCTGCATGTGTGACTCTGTTCTGTTTTGTAATTCAGTTCAAGTGTAACGGTTTTTACATTCCCTCTATAAGTGACACCTTATGAGAAGTGTCCTTTTCTGTGTGACTTATGTCACTTAGAATCGTCGTACCTAAATCCACTCATCATGCTGCTACTAGCCTTATGACATTGATTTCATGGCTGAGTGATAATCCATTGTACATATGGACCTCAAATTTTTTATCCATTTTTCGCTTTCCTGGGATATTTAAGGTGGAATGAAGTGGAGGTCCTTGTCAACAGAGCAGCCCTAAACTTTGGGGTGCTTGTGTCTTGCTGATTTTTAATTTTCCCACTTTATACCCCCATGCGTGGAAGTGCCCTATGCTCTCTAAGCTGTGTTTTTTAGATGTTTCAGGACACACCGTACACTTCTCCAGAGTGGCTGTTGGCAATTTACATCCCGCCCATCAGTGTAGCAAGGCTCCCATTTCTCCATGGCCTGTCCTGCATTTCTGGTTTTGACACGTTTTTCAGCATGGCCCTTTTGACCTATGGGAAGCGAGATTTCTTTGTAGCGCTGATTTGCCTTTCCAGGTTGCTTGGTTGGCCAAAAAGGGCGTATGCGTTTTTTCCTGAATATATTCAGGAAAAAACGCATACGCCCTTTTTGGCCAAGGGCATCATTGTCAACGTTTTGCCGCTTTTCATGTGCTTTAAAAGCGATTCGAATCTACCTCCTGAAATCTGTTTCCTGCAATTCTGCCTTGATTTCAATTCCTCGTCTTTGCCTTCCCTCAATATATTTGTGGACGAGAGTTATCATTTATAACTGTGCAGGTTTGTGAATTGCAGTGCCCTGAAGCTCCGTTTTACAACTCGCTTTTTCGGGAGCTGGCCGCAAAAGCGCAGGATGGCTTCAGGCCCTGTTCTGGTTCCGGGGGGCAGGCTGAGCCTGTGGTTAATTCTTCTTCCTGATGGGAAAATAGAGTGACCTGTCCCTGTCCCAACACCAAGAGCTAGTCTCTCATTGGTTCCCCGTCTTCACGTTCATCCTCAGGACAAATGGCAACCTGTACGGAACAGGAGGTTAAAGGTGCTGATGCTCCAAGTAGGGAGATTGCTAGTAAAGTGGCTGGAATGGCGAACCCGAGCACAAGGAGATGAGAAATGAGGTGCGTTTTAGAAACCTTTCCCCATCACACGGTGTACCATCTTCTGGGTTTCTCATGCATGTTTTCGATGTAGGAAGATGCCCTTGAACCTGGAGATTTGGGACCCATGCGATGGGTAGCACGCAGTATTACTTTAAAGGGTCTGCGTTTGCTCACCCAACCTCACCAAACCTCTCAGCCCCAAGAGTGTCCACCCTTATGTCTCATCCAGCTGTGGGTCTAGATATGGTCAATCCAGGTTGCATCACAGACCCTGAACGAATTGTGTAAGAATTTCTCTCTCTTTCACTGTCTTTGTTTCATGGGTTTTGAAAAGTAATTTATTTTTATAATGGGGTTTAGCTGCTTTTCACGGCTGTGTTTATGCCGCTTTACACCCACTTGACACACTAACAGAGAGATATCAATACATAGGTTTTAAGATTATTACTAGTCAGATATATTCTTGTGCGGTGAATCGGGCGTGTTGAGTCCAGTTCTCTGAGCAAGGAGTAGGTCTTGTCTGTTACATATTGGGTTTATGGAACGGTATCTGAGCTAATTTGAAACTCTTGTTTTATGTATCACCCCACCTCACCTTTCCCGTTAAGCAGCCATAGTGTGTTTTCTGCATGTGTGACTCTGTTCTGTTTTGTAATTCAGTTCAAGTGTAACGGTTTTTACATTCCCTCTATAAGTGACACCTTATGAGAAGTGTCCTTTTCTGTGTGACTTATGTCACTTAGAATCGTCGTACCTAAATCCACTCATCATGCTGCTACTAGCCTTATGACATTGATTTCATGGCTGAGTGATAATCCATTGTACATATGGACCTCAAATTTTTTATCCATTTTTCGCTTTCCTGGGATATTTAAGGTGGAATGAAGTGGAGGTCCTTGTCAACAGAGCAGCCCTAAACTTTGGGGTGCTTGTGTCTTGCTGATTTTTAATTTTCCCACTTTATACCCCCATGCGTGGAAGTGCCCTATGCTCTCTAAGCTGTGTTTTTTAGATGTTTCAGGACACACCGTACACTTCTCCAGAGTGGCTGTTGGCAATTTACATCCCGCCCATCAGTGTAGCAAGGCTCCCATTTCTCCATGGCCTGTCCTGCATTTCTGGTTTTGACACGTTTTTCAGCATGGCCCTTTTGACCGATGGGAAGCGAGATTTCTTTGTAGCGCTGATTTGCCTTTCCAGGTTGCTTGGTTGGCCAAAAAGGGCGTATGCGTTTTTTCCTGAATATATTCAGGAAAAAACGCATACGCCCTTTTTGGCCAAGGGCATCATTGTCAACGTTTTGCCGCTTTTCATGTGCTTTAAAGGCGATTCGAATCTACCTCCTGAAATCTGTGTCCTGCAATTCTGCCTTGATTTCAATTCCTCGTCTTTGCCTTCCCTCAATATAATTGTGGACGAGAGTTATCATTTATAACTGTGCAGGTTTGTGAATTGCAGTGCCCTGAAGCTCCGTTTTACAACTCGCTTTTTCGGGAGCTGGCCGCAAAAGCGCAGGATGGCTTCAGGCCCTGTTCTGGTTCCGGGGGGCAGGCTGAGCCTGTGGTTAATTCTTCTTCCTGATGGGAAAATAGAGTGACCTGTGCCTGTCCCAACACCAAGAGCTAGTCTCTCATTGGTTCCCCGTCTTCCCGTTCATCCTCAGGACAAATAGCAACCTGTACGGAACAGGAGGTTAAAGGTGCTGATGCTCCAAGTAGGGAGATTGCTAGTAAAGTGGCTGGAATGGCGAACCCGAGCACAAGGAGATGAGAAATGAGGTGCGTTTTAGAAACCTTTCCCCATCACACGGTGTACCATCTTTTGGGTTTCTCATGCATGTTTTCGATGTAGGAATATGCCCTTGAACCTGGAGATTTGGGACCCATGCGATGGGTAGCACGCATTATTACTTTAAAGGGTCTGCGTTTGCTCACCCAACCTCACCAAACCTCTCAGCCCCAAGAGTGTCCACCCTTATGTCTCATCCAGCTGTGGGTCTAGATATGGTCAATCCAGGTTGCATCACAGACCCTGAACGAATTGTGTAAGAATTTCTCTCTCTTTCACTGTCTTTGTTTCATGGGTTTTGAAAAGTAATTTATTTTTATAATGGGGTTTAGCTGCTTTTCACGGCTGTGTTTATGCTGCTTTACACCCACTTGACACACTAACAGAGAGATATCAATACATAGGTTTTAAGATTATTACTAGTCAGATATATTCTTGTGCGGTGAATCGGGCGTGTTGAGTCCAGTTCTCTGAGCAAGGAGTAGGTCTTGTCTGTTACATATTGGGTTTATGGAACGGTATCTGAGCTAATTTGAAACTCTTGTTTTATGTATCACCCCACCTCACCTTTCCCGTTAAGCAGCCATAGTGTGTTTTCTGCATGTGTGACTCTGTTCTGTTTTGTAATTCAGTTCAAGTGTAACGGTTTTTACATTCCCTCTATAAGTGACACCTTATGAGAAGTGTCCTTTTCTGTGTGACTTATGTCACTTAGAATCGTCGTACCTAAATCCACTCATCATGCTGCTACTAGCCTTATGACATTGATTTCATGGCTGAGTGATAATCCATTGTACATATGGACCTCAAATTTTTTATCCATTTTTCGCTTTCCTGGGATATTTAAGGTGGAATGAAGTGGAGGTCCTTGTCAACAGAGCAGCCCTAAACTTTGGGGTGCTTGTGTCTTGCTGATTTTTAATTTTCCCACTTTATACCCCCATGCGTGGAAGTGCCCTATGCTCTCTAAGCTGTGTTTTTTAGATGTTTCAGGACACACCGTACACTTCTCCAGAGTGGCTGTTGGCAATTTACATCCCGCCCATCAGTGTAGCAAGGCTCCCATTTCTCCATGGCCTGTCCTGCATTTCTGGTTTTGACACGTTTTTCAGCATGGCCCTTTTGACCGATGGGAAGTGAGATTTCTTTGTAGCGCTGATTTGCCTTTCCAGGTTGCTTGGTTGGCCAAAAAGGGCGTATGCGTTTTTTCCTGAATATATTCAGGAAAAAACGCATACGCCCTTTTTGGCCAAGGGCATCATTGTCAACGTTTTGCCGCTTTTCATGTGCTTTAAAAGCGATTCGAATCTACCTCCTGAAATCTGTTTCCTGCAATTCTGCCTTGATTTCAATTCCTCGTCTTTGCCTTCCCTCAATATATTTGTGGACGAGAGTTATCATTTATAACTGTGCAGGTTTGTGAATTGCAGTGCCCTGAAGCTCCGTTTTACAACTCGCTTTTTCGGGAGCTGGCCGCAAAAGCGCAGGATGGCTTCAGGCCCTGTTCTGGTTCCGGGGGGCAGGCTGAGCCTGTGGTTAATTCTTCTTCCTGATGGGAAAATAGAGTGACCTGTCCCTGTCCCAACACCAAGAGCTAGTCTCTCATTGGTTCCCCGTCTTCACGTTCATCCTCAGGACAAATGGCAACCTGTACGGAACAGGAGGTTAAAGGTGCTGATGCTCCAAGTAGGGAGATTGCTAGTAAAGTGGCTGGAATGGCGAACCCGAGCACAAGGAGATGAGAAATGAGGTGCGTTTTAGAAACCTTTCCCCATCACACGGTGTACCATCTTCTGGGTTTCTCATGCATGTTTTCGATGTAGGAAGATGCCCTTGAACCTGGAGATTTGGGACCCATGCGATGGGTAGCACGCAGTATTACTTTAAAGGGTCTGCGTTTGCTCACCCAACCTCACCAAACCTCTCAGCCCCAAGAGTGTCCACCCTTATGTCTCATCCAGCTGTGGGTCTAGATATGGTCAATCCAGGTTGCATCACAGACCCTGAACGAATTGTGTAAGAATTTCTCTCTCTTTCACTGTCTTTGTTTCATGGGTTTTGAAAAGTAATTTATTTTTATAATGGGGTTTAGCTGCTTTTCACGGCTGTGTTTATGCCGCTTTACACCCACTTGACACACTAACAGAGAGATATCAATACATAGGTTTTAAGATTATTACTAGTCAGATATATTCTTGTGCGGTGAATCGGGCGTGTTGAGTCCAGTTCTCTGAGCAAGGAGTAGGTCTTGTCTGTTACATATTGGGTTTATGGAACGGTATCTGAGCTAATTTGAAACTCTTGTTTTATGTATCACCCCACCTCACCTTTCCCGTTAAGCAGCCATAGTGTGTTTTCTGCATGTGTGACTCTGTTCTGTTTTGTAATTCAGTTCAAGTGTAACGGTTTTTACATTCCCTCTATAAGTGACACCTTATGAGAAGTGTCCTTTTCTGTGTGACTTATGTCACTTAGAATCGTCGTACCTAAATCCACTCATCATGCTGCTACTAGCCTTATGACATTGATTTCATGGCTGAGTGATAATCCATTGTACATATGGACCTCAAATTTTTTATCCATTTTTCGCTTTCCTGGGATATTTAAGGTGGAATGAAGTGGAGGTCCTTGTCAACAGAGCAGCCCTAAACTTTGGGGTGCTTGTGTCTTGCTGATTTTTAATTTTCCCACTTTATACCCCCATGCGTGGAAGTGCCCTATGCTCTCTAAGCTGTGTTTTTTAGATGTTTCAGGACACACCGTACACTTCTCCAGAGTGGCTGTTGGCAATTTACATCCCGCCCATCAGTGTAGCAAGGCTCCCATTTCTCCATGGCCTGTCCTGCATTTCTGGTTTTGACACGTTTTTCAGCATGGCCCTTTTGACCGATGGGAAGCGAGACTTCTTTGTAGCGCTGATTTGCCTTTCCAGGTTGCTTGGTTGGCCAAAAAGGGCGTATGCGTTTTTTCCTGAATATATTCAGGAAAAAACGCATACGCCCTTTTTGGCCAAGGGCATCATTGTCAACGTTTTGCCGCTTTTCATGTGCTTTAAAGGCGATTCGAATCTACCTCCTGAAATCTGTGTCCTGCAATTCTGCCTTGATTTCAATTCCTCGTCTTTGCCTTCCCTCAATATATTTGTGGACGAGAGTTATCATTTATAACTGTGCAGGTTTGTGATTTGCAGTGCCCTGAAGCTCCGTTTTACAACTCGCTTTTTCGGGAGCTGGCCGCAAAAGCGCAGGATGGCTTCAGGCCCTGTTCTGGTTCCGGGGGGCAGGCTGAGCCTGTGGTTAATTCTTCTTCCTGATGGGAAAATAGAGTGACCTGTGCCTGTCCCAACACCAAGAGCTAGTCTCTCATTGGTTCCCCGTCTTCCCGTTCATCCTCAGGACAAATAGCAACCTGTACGGAACAGGAGGTTAAAGGTGCTGATGCTCCAAGTAGGGAGATTGCTAGTAAAGTGGCTGGAATGGCGAACCCGAGCACAAGGAGATGAGAAATGAGGTGCGTTTTAGAAACCTTTCCCCATCACACGGTGTACCATCTTTTGGGTTTCTCATGCATGTTTTCGATGTAGGAATATGCCCTTGAACCTGGAGATTTGGGACCCATGCGATGGGTAGCACGCATTATTACTTTAAAGGGTCTGCGTTTGCTCACCCAACCTCACCAAACCTCTCAGCCCCAAGAGTGTCCACCCTTATGTCTCATCCAGCTGTGGGTCTAGATATGGTCAATCCAGGTTGCATCACAGACCCTGAACGAATTGTGTAAGAATTTCTCTCTCTTTCACTGTCTTTGTTTCATGGGTTTTGAAAAGTAATTTATTTTTATAATGGGGTTTAGCTGCTTTTCACGGCTGTGTTTATGCTGCTTTACACCCACTTGACACACTAACAGAGAGATATCAATACATAGGTTTTAAGATTATTACTAGTCAGATATATTCTTGTGCGGTGAATCGGGCGTGTTGAGTCCAGTTCTCTGAGCAAGGAGTAGGTCTTGTCTGTTACATATTGGGTTTATGGAACGGTATCTGAGCTAATTTGAAACTCTTGTTTTATGTATCACCCCACCTCACCTTTCCCGTTAAGCAGCCATAGTGTGTTTTCTGCATGTGTGACTCTGTTCTGTTTTGTAATTCAGTTCAAGTGTAACGGTTTTTACATTCCCTCTATAAGTGACACCTTATGAGAAGTGTCCTTTTCTGTGTGACTTATGTCACTTAGAATCGTCGTACCTAAATCCACTCATCATGCTGCTACTAGCCTTATGACATTGATTTCATGGCTGAGTGATAATCCATTGTACATATGGACCTCAAATTTTTTATCCATTTTTCGCTTTCCTGGGATATTTAAGGTGGAATGAAGTGGAGGTCCTTGTCAACAGAGCAGCCCTAAACTTTGGGGTGCTTGTGTCTTGCTGATTTTTAATTTTCCCACTTTATACCCCCATGCGTGGAAGTGCCCTATGCTCTCTAAGCTGTGTTTTTTAGATGTTTCAGGACACACCGTACACTTCTCCAGAGTGGCTGTTGGCAATTTACATCCCGCCCATCAGTGTAGCAAGGCTCCCATTTCTCCATGGCCTGTCCTGCATTTCTGGTTTTGACACGTTTTTCAGCATGGCCCTTTTGACCGATGGGAAGCGAGATTTCTTTGTAGCGCTGATTTGCCTTTCCAGGTTGCTTGGTTGGCCAAAAAGGGCGTATGCGTTTTTTCCTGAATATATTCAGGAAAAAACGCATACGCCCTTTTTGGCCAAGGGCATCATTGTCAACGTTTTGCCGCTTTTCATGTGCTTTAAAAGCGATTCGAATCTACCTCCTGAAATCTGTTTCCTGCAATTCTGCCTTGATTTCAATTCCTCGTCTTTGCCTTCCCTCAATATATTTGTGGACGAGAGTTATCATTTATAACTGTGCAGGTTTGTGAATTGCAGTGCCCTGAAGCTCCGTTTTACAACTCGCTTTTTCGGGAGCTGGCCGCAAAAGCGCAGGATGGCTTCAGGCCCTGTTCTGGTTCCGGGGGGCAGGCTGAGCCTGTGGTTAATTCTTCTTCCTGATGGGAAAATAGAGTGACCTGTCCCTGTCCCAACACCAAGAGCTAGTCTCTCATTGGTTCCCCGTCTTCACGTTCATCCTCAGGACAAATGGCAACCTGTACGGAACAGGAGGTTAAAGGTGCTGATGCTCCAAGTAGGGAGATTGCTAGTAAAGTGGCTGGAATGGCGAACCCGAGCACAAGGAGATGAGAAATGAGGTGCGTTTTAGAAACCTTTCCCCATCACACGGTGTACCATCTTCTGGGTTTCTCATGCATGTTTTCGATGTAGGAAGATGCCCTTGAACCTGGAGATTTGGGACCCATTCGATGGGTAGCACGCAGTATTACTTTAAAGGGTCTGCGTTTGCTCACCCAACCTCACCAAACCTCTCAGCCCCAAGAGTGTCCACCCTTATGTCTCATCCAGCTGTGGGTCTAGATATGGTCAATCCAGGTTGCATCACAGACCCTGAACGAATTGTGTAAGAATTTCTCTCTCTTTCACTGTCTTTGTTTCATGGGTTTTGAAAAGTAATTTATTTTTATAATGGGGTTTAGCTGCTTTTCACGGCTGTGTTTATGCCGCTTTACACCCACTTGACACACTAACAGAGAGATATCAATACATAGGTTTTAAGATTATTACTAGTCAGATATATTCTTGTGCGGTGAATCGGGCGTGTTGAGTCCAGTTCTCTGAGCAAGGAGTAGGTCTTGTCTGTTACATATTGGGTTTATGGAACGGTATCTGAGCTAATTTGAAACTCTTGTTTTATGTATCACCCCACCTCACCTTTCCCGTTAAGCAGCCATAGTGTGTTTTCTGCATGTGTGACTCTGTTCTGTTTGGTAATTCAGTTCAAGTGTAACGGTTTTTACATTCCCTCTATAAGTGACACCTTATGAGAAGTGTCCTTTTCTGTGTGACTTATGTCACTTAGAATCGTCGTACCTAAATCCACTCATCATGCTGCTACTAGCCTTATGACATTGATTTCATGGCTGAGTGATAATCCATTGTACATATGGACCTCAAATTTTTTATCCATTTTTCGCTTTCCTGGGATATTTAAGGTGGAATGAAGTGGAGGTCCTTGTCAACAGAGCAGCCCTAAACTTTGGGGTGCTTGTGTCTTGCTGATTTTTAATTTTCCCACTTTATACCCCCATGCGTGGAAGTGCCCTATGCTCTCTAAGCTGTGTTTTTTAGATGTTTCAGGACACACCGTACACTTCTCCAGAGTGGCTGTTGGCAATTTACATCCCGCCCATCAGTGTAGCAAGGCTCCCATTTCTCCATGGCCTGTCCTGCATTTCTGGTTTTGACACGTTTTTCAGCATGGCCCTTTTGACCGATGGGAAGCGAGACTTCTTTGTAGCGCTGATTTGCCTTTCCAGGTTGCTTGGTTGGCCAAAAAGGGCGTATGCGTTTTTTCCTGAATATATTCAGGAAAAAACGCATACGCCCTTTTTGGCCAAGGGCATCATTGTCAACGTTTTGCCGCTTTTCATGTGCTTTAAAGGCGATTCGAATCTACCTCCTGAAATCTGTGTCCTGCAATTCTGCCTTGATTTCAATTCCTCGTCTTTGCCTTCCCTCAATATATTTGTGGACGAGAGTTATCATTTATAACTGTGCAGGTTTGTGAATTGCAGTGCCCTGAAGCTCCGTTTTACAACTCGCTTTTTCGGGAGCTGGCCGCAAAAGCGCAGGATGGCTTCAGGCCCTGTTCTGGTTCCGGGGGGCAGGCTGAGCCTGTGGTTAATTCTTCTTCCTGATGGGAAAATAGAGTGACCTGTGCCTGTCCCAACACCAAGAGCTAGTCTCTCATTGGTTCCCCGTCTTCCCGTTCATCCTCAGGACAAATAGCAACCTGTACGGAACAGGAGGTTAAAGGTGCTGATGCTCCAAGTAGGGAGATTGCTAGTAAAGTGGCTGGAATGGCGAACCCGAGCACAAGGAGATGAGAAATGAGGTGCGTTTTAGAAACCTTTCCCCATCACACGGTGTACCATCTTTTGGGTTTCTCATGCATGTTTTCGATGTAGGAATATGCCCTTGAACCTGGAGATTTGGGACCCATGCGATGGGTAGCACGCATTATTACTTTAAAGGGTCTGCGTTTGCTCACCCAACCTCACCAAACCTCTCAGCCCCAAGAGTGTCCACCCTTATGTCTCATCCAGCTGTGGGTCTAGATATGGTCAATCCAGGTTGCATCACAGACCCTGAACGAATTGTGTAAGAATTTCTCTCTCTTTCACTGTCTTTGTTTCATGGGTTTTGAAAAGTAATTTATTTTTATAATGGGGTTTAGCTGCTTTTCACGGCTGTGTTTATGCTGCTTTACACCCACTTGACACACTAACAGAGAGATATCAATACATAGGTTTTAAGATTATTACTAGTCAGATATATTCTTGTGCGGTGAATCGGGCGTGTTGAGTCCAGTTCTCTGAGCAAGGAGTAGGTCTTGTCTGTTACATATTGGGTTTATGGAACGGTATCTGAGCTAATTTGAAACTCTTGTTTTATGTATCACCCCACCTCACCTTTCCCGTTAAGCAGCCATTGTGTGTTTTCTGCATGTGTGACTCTGTTCTGTTTTGTAATTCAGTTCAAGTGTAACGGTTTTTACATTCCCTCTATAAGTGACACCTTATGAGAAGTGTCCTTTTCTGTGTGACTTATGTCACTTAGAATCGTCGTACCTAAATCCACTCATCATGCTGCTACTAGCCTTATGACATTGATTTCATGGCTGAGTGATAATCCATTGTACATATGGACCTCAAATTTTTTATCCATTTTTCCCTTTCCTGGGATATTTAAGGTGGAATGAAGTGGAGGTCCTTGTCAACAGAGCAGCCCTAAACTTTGGGGTGCTTGTGTCTTGCTGATTTTTAATTTTCCCACTTTATACCCCCATGCGTGGAAGTGCCCTATGCTCTCTAAGCTGTGTTTTTTAGATGTTTCAGGACACACCGTACACTTCTCCAGAGTGGCTGTTGGCAATTTACATCCCGCCCATCAGTGTAGCAAGGCTCCCATTTCTCCATGGCCTGTCCTGCATTTCTGGTTTTGACACGTTTTTCAGCATGGCCCTTTTGACCGATGGGAAGCGAGATTTCTTTGTAGCGCTGATTTGCCTTTCCAGGTTGCTTGGTTGGCCAAAAAGGGCGTATGCGTTTTTTCCTGAATATATTCAGGAAAAAACGCATACGCCCTTTTTGGCCAAGGGCATCATTGTCAACGTTTTGCCGCTTTTCATGTGCTTTAAAAGCGATTCGAATCTACCTCCTGAAATCTGTTTCCTGCAATTCTGCCTTGATTTCAATTCCTCGTCTTTGCCTTCCCTCAATATATTTGTGGATGAGAGTTATCATTTATAACTGTGCAGGTTTGTGAATTGCAGTGCCCTGAAGCTCCGTTTTACAACTCGCTTTTTCGGGAGCTGGCCGCAAAAGCGCAGGATGGCTTCAGGCCCTGTTCTGGTTCCGGGGGGCAGGCTGAGCCTGTGGTTAATTCTTCTTCCTGATGGGAAAATAGAGTGACCTGTCCCTGTCCCAACACCAAGAGCTAGTCTCTCATTGGTTCCCCGTCTTCACGTTCATCCTCAGGACAAATGGCAACCTGTACGGAACAGGAGGTTAAAGGTGCTGATGCTCCAAGTAGGGAGATTGCTAGTAAAGTGGCTGGAATGGCGAACCCGAGCACAAGGAGATGAGAAATGAGGTGCGTTTTAGAAACCTTTCCCCATCACACGGTGTACCATCTTCTGGGTTTCTCATGCATGTTTTCGATGTAGGAAGATGCCCTTGAACCTGGAGATTTGGGACCCATGCGATGGGTAGCACGCAGTATTACTTTAAAGGGTCTGCGTTTGCTCACCCAACCTCACCAAACCTCTCAGCCCCAAGAGTGTCCACCCTTATGTCTCATCCAGCTGTGGGTCTAGATATGGTCAATCCAGGTTGCATCACAGACCCTGAACGAATTGTGTAAGAATTTCTCTCTCTTTCACTGTCTTTGTTTCATGGGTTTTGAAAAGTAATTTATTTTTATAATGGGGTTTAGCTGCTTTTCACGGCTGTGTTTATGCCGCTTTACACCCACTTGACACACTAACAGAGAGATATCAATACATAGGTTTTAAGATTATTACTAGTCAGATATATTCTTGTGCGGTGAATCGGGCGTGTTGAGTCCAGTTCTCTGAGCAAGGAGTAGGTCTTGTCTGTTACATATTGGGTTTATGGAATGGTATCTGAGCTAATTTGAAACTCTTGTTTTATGTATCACCCCACCTCACCTTTCCCGTTAAGCAGCCATAGTGTGTTTTCTGCATGTGTGACTCTGTTCTGTTTTGTAATTCAGTTCAAGTGTAACGGTTTTTACATTCCCTCTATAAGTGACACCTTATGAGAAGTGTCCTTTTCTGTGTGACTTATGTCACTTAGAATCGTCGTACCTAAATCCACTCATCATGCTGCTACTAGCCTTATGACATTGATTTCATGGCTGAGTGATAATCCATTGTACATATGGACCTCAAATTTTTTATCCATTTTTCGCTTTCCTGGGATATTTAAGGTGGAATGAAGTGGAGGTCCTTGTCAACAGAGCAGCCCTAAACTTTGGGGTGCTTGTGTCTTGCTGATTTTTAATTTTCCCACTTTATACCCCCATGCGTGGAAGTGCCCTATGCTCTCTAAGCTGTGTTTTTTAGATGTTTCAGGACACACCGTACACTTCTCCAGAGTGGCTGTTGGCAATTTACATCCCGCCCATCAGTGTAGCAAGGCTCCCATTTCTCCATGGCCTGTCCTGCATTTCTGGTTTTGACACGTTTTTCAGCATGGCCCTTTTGACCGATGGGAAGCGAGATTTCTTTGTAGCGCTGATTTGCCTTTCCAGGTTGCTTGGTTGGCCAAAAAGGGCGTATGCGTTTTTTCCTGAATATATTCAGGAAAAAACGCATACGCCCTTTTTGGCCAAGGGCATCATTGTCAACGTTTTGCCGCTTTTCATGTGCTTTAAAAGCGATTCGAATCTACCTCCTGAAATCTGTTTCCTGCAATTCTGCCTTGATTTCAATTCCTCGTCTTTGCCTTCCCTCAATATATTTGTGGACGAGAGTTATCATTTATAACTGTGCAGGTTTGTGAATTGCAGTGCCCTGAAGCTCCGTTTTACAACTCGCTTTTTCGGGAGCTGGTCGCAAAAGCGCAGGATGGCTTCAGGCCCTGTTCTGGTTCCGGGGGGCAGGCTGAGCCTGTGGTTAATTCTTCTTCCTGATGGGAAAATAGAGTGACCTGTCCCTGTCCCAACACCAAGAGCTAGTCTCTCATTGGTTCCCCGTCTTCACGTTCATCCTCAGGACAAATGGCAACCTGTACGGAACAGGAGGTTAAAGGTGCTGATGCTCCAAGTAGGGAGATTGCTAGTAAAGTGGCTGGAATGGCGAACCCGAGCACAAGGAGATGAGAAATGAGGTGCGTTTTAGAAACCTTTCCCCATCACACGGTGTACCATCTTCTGGGTTTCTCATGCATGTTTTCGATGTAGGAAGATGCCCTTGAACCTGGAGATTTGGGACCCATGCGATGGGTAGCACGCAGTATTACTTTAAAGGGTCTGCGTTTGCTCACCCAACCTCACCAAACCTCTCAGCCCCAAGAGTGTCCACCCTTATGTCTCATCCAGCTGTGGGTCTAGATATGGTCAATCCAGGTTGCATCACAGACCCTGAACGAATTGTGTAAGAATTTCTCTCTCTTTCACTGTCTTTGTTTCATGGGTTTTGAAAAGTAATTTATTTTTATAATGGGGTTTAGCTGCTTTTCACGGCTGTGTTTATGCTGCTTTACACCCACTTGACACACTAACAGAGAGATATCAATACATAGGTTTTAAGATTATTACTAGTCAGATATATTCTTGTGCGGTGAATCGGGCGTGTTGAGTCCAGTTCTCTGAGCAAGGAGTAGGTCTTGTCTGTTACATATTGGGTTTATGGAACGGTATCTGAGCTAATTTGAAACTCTTGTTTTATGTATCACCCCACCTCACCTTTCCCGTTAAGCAGCCATAGTGTGTTTTCTGCATGTGTGACTCTGTTCTGTTTTGTAATTCAGTTCAAGTGTAACGGTTTTTACATTCCCTCTATAAGTGACACCTTATGAGAAGTGTCCTTTTCTGTGTGACTTATGTCACTTAGAATCGTCGTACCTAAATCCACTCATCATGCTGCTACTAGCCTTATGACATTGATTTCATGGCTGAGTGATAATCCATTGTACATATGGACCTCAAATTTTTTATCCATTTTTCGCTTTCCTGGGATATTTAAGGTGGAATGAAGTGGAGGTCCTTGTCAACAGAGCAGCCCTAAACTTTGGGGTGCTTGTGTCTTGCTGATTTTTAATTTTCCCACTTTATACCCCCATGCGTGGAAGTGCCCTATGCTCTCTAAGCTGTGTTTTTTAGATGTTTCAGGACACACCGTACACTTCTCCAGAGTGGCTGTTGGCAATTTACATCCCGCCCATCAGTGTAGCAAGGCTCCCATTTCTCCATGGCCTGTCCTGCATTTCTGGTTTTGACACGTTTTTCAGCATGGCCCTTTTGACCGATGGGAAGCGAGATTTCTTTGTAGCGCTGATTTGCCTTTCCAGGTTGCTTGGTTGGCCAAAAAGGGCGTATGCGTTTTTTCCTGAATATATTCAGGAAAAAACGCATACGCCCTTTTTGGCCAAGGGCATCATTGTCAACGTTTTGCCGCTTTTCATGTGCTTTAAAGGCGATTCGAATCTACCTCCTGAAATCTGTTTCCTGCAATTCTGCCTTGATTTCAATTCCTCGTCTTTGCCTTCCCTCAATATATTTGTGGACGAGAGTTATCATTTATAACTGTGCAGGTTTGTGAATTGCAGTGCCCTGAAGCTCCGTTTTACAACTCGCTTTTTCGGGAGCTGGCCGCAAAAGCGCAGGATGGCTTCAGGCCCTGTTCTGGTTCCGGGGGGCAGGCTGAGCCTGTGGTTAATTCTTCTTCCTGATGGGAAAATAGAGTGACCTGTCCCTGTCCCAACACCAAGAGCTAGTCTCTCATTGGTTCCCCGTCTTCACGTTCATCCTCAGGACAAATGGCAACCTGTACAGAACAGGAGGTTAAAGGTGCTGATGCTCCAAGTAGGGAGATTGCTAGTAAAGTGGCTGGAATGGCGAACCCGAGCACAAGGAGATGAGAAATGAGGTGCGTTTTAGAAACCTTTCCCCATCACACGGTGTACCATCTTCTGGGTTTCTCATGCATGTTTTCGATGTAGGAAGATGCCCTTGAACCTGGAGATTTGGGACCCATGCGATGGGTAGCACGCAGTATTACTTTAAAGGGTCTGCGTTTGCTCACCCAACCTCACCAAACCTCTCAGCCCCAAGAGTGTCCACCCTTATGTCTCATCCAGCTGTGGGTCTAGATATGGTCAATCCAGGTTGCATCACAGACCCTGAACGAATTGTGTAAGAATTTCTCTCTCTTTCACTGTCTTTGTTTCATGGGTTTTGAAAAGTAATTTATTTTTATAATGGGGTTTAGCTGCTTTTCACGGCTGTGTTTATGCCGCTTTACACCCACTTGAAACACTAACAGAGAGATATCAATACATAGGTTTTAAGATTATTACTAGTCAGATATATTCTTGTGCGGTGAATCGGGCGTGTTGAGTCCAGTTCTCTGAGCAAGGAGTAGGTCTTGTCTGTTACATATTGGGTTTATGGAACGGTATCTGAGCTAATTTGAAACTCTTGTTTTATGTATCACCCCACCTCACCTTTCCCGTTAAGCAGCCATAGTGTGTTTTCTGCATGTGTGACTCTGTTCTGTTTTGTAATTCAGTTCAAGTGTAACGGTTTTTACATTCCCTCTATAAGTGACACCTTATGAGAAGTGTCCTTTTCTGTGTGACTTATGTCACTTAGAATCGTCGTACCTAAATCCACTCATCATGCTGCTACTAGCCTTATGACATTGATTTCATGGCTGAGTGATAATCCATTGTACATATGGACCTCAAATTTTTTATCCATTTTTCGCTTTCCTGGGATATTTAAGGTGGAATGAAGTGGAGGTCCTTGTCAACAGAGCAGCCCTAAACTTTGGGGTGCTTGTGTCTTGCTGATTTTTAATTTTCCCACTTTATACCCCCATGCGTGGAAGTGCCCTATGCTCTCTAAGCTGTGTTTTTTAGATGTTTCAGGACACACCGTACACTTCTCCAGAGTGGCTGTTGGCAATTTACATCCCGCCCATCAGTGTAGCAAGGCTCCCATTTCTCCATGGCCTGTCCTGCATTTCTGGTTTTGACACGTTTTTCAGCATGGCCCTTTTGACCGATGGGAAGCGAGATTTCTTTGTAGCGCTGATTTGCCTTTCCAGGTTGCTTGGTTGGCCAAAAAGGGCGTATGCGTTTTTTCCTGAATATATTCAGGAAAAAACGCATACGCCCTTTTTGGCCAAGGGCATCATTGTCAACGTTTTGCCGCTTTTCATGTGCTTTAAAGGCGATTCGAATCTACCTCCTGAAATCTGTTTCCTGCAATTCTGCCTTGATTTCAATTCCTCGTCTTTGCCTTCCCTCAATATAATTGTGGACGAGAGTTATCATTTATAACTGTGCAGGTTTGTGAATTGCAGTGCCCTGAAGCTCCGTTTTACAACTCGCTTTTTCGGGAGCTGGCCGCAAAAGCGCAGGATGGCTTCAGGCCCTGTTCTGGTTCCGGGGGGCAGGCTGAGCCTGTGGTTAATTCTTCTTCCTGATGGGAAAATAGAGTGACCTGTCCCTGTCCCAACACCAAGAGCTAGTCTCTCATTGGTTCCCCGTCTTCACGTTCATCCTCAGGACAAATGGCAACCTGTACGGAACAGGAGGTTAAAGGTGCTGATGCTCCAAGTAGGGAGATTGCTAGTAAAGTGGCTGGAATGGCGAACCCGAGCACAAGGAGATGAGAAATGAGGTGCGTTTTAGAAACCTTTCCCCATCACACGGTGTACCATCTTCTGGGTTTCTCATGCATGTTTTCGATGTAGGAAGATGCCCTTGAACCTGGAGATTTGGGACCCATGCGATGGGTAGCACGCAGTATTACTTTAAAGGGTCTGCGTTTGCTCACCCAACCTCACCAAACCTCTCAGCCCCAAGAGTGTCCACGCTTATGTCTCATCCAGCTGTGGGTCTAGATATGGTCAATCCAGGTTGCATCACAGACCCTGAACGAATTGTGTAAGAATTTCTCTCTCTTTCACTGTCTTTGTTTCATGGGTTTTGAAAAGTAATTTATTTTTATAATGGGGTTTAGCTGCTTTTCACGGCTGTGTTTATGCCGCTTTACACCCACTTGACACACTAACAGAGAGATATCAATACATAGGTTTTAAGATTATTACTAGTCAGATATATTCTTGTGCGGTGAATCGGGCGTGTTGAGTCCAGTTCTCTGAGCAAGGAGTAGGTCTTGTCTGTTACATATTGGGTTTATGGAACGGTATCTGAGCTAATTTGAAACTCTTGTTTTATGTATCACCCCACCTCACCTTTCCCGTTAAGCAGCCATAGTGTGTTTTCTGCATGTGTGACTCTGTTCTGTTTTGTAATTCAGTTCAAGTGTAACGGTTTTTACATTCCCTCTATAAGTGACACCTTATGAGAAGTGTCCTTTTCTGTGTGACTTATGTCACTTAGAATCGTCGTACCTAAATCCACTCATCATGCTGCTACTAGCCTTATGACATTGATTTCATGGCTGAGTGATAATCCATTGTACATATGGACCTCAAATTTTTTATCCATTTTTCGCTTTCCTGGGATATTTAAGGTGGAATGAAGTGGAGGTCCTTGTCAACAGAGCAGCCCTAAACTTTGGGGTGCTTGTGTCTTGCTGATTTTTAATTTTCCCACTTTATACCCCCATGCGTGGAAGTGCCCTATGCTCTCTAAGCTGTGTTTTTTAGATGTTTCAGGACACACCGTACACTTCTCCAGAGTGGCTGTTGGCAATTTACATCCCGCCCATCAGTGTAGCAAGGCTCCCATTTCTCCATGGCCTGTCCTGCATTTCTGGTTTTGACACGTTTTTCAGCATGGCCCTTTTGACCGATGGGAAGCGAGATTTCTTTGTAGCGCTGATTTGCCTTTCCAGGTTGCTTGGTTGGCCAAAAAGGGCGTATGCGTTTTTTCCTGAATATATTCAGGAAAAAACGCATACGCCCTTTTTGGCCAAGGGCATCATTGTCAACGTTTTGCCGCTTTTCATGTGCTTTAAAAGCGATTCGAATCTACCTCCTGAAATCTGTTTCCTGCAATTCTGCCTTGATTTCAATTCCTCGTCTTTGCCTTCCCTCAATATATTTGTGGACGAGAGTTATCATTTATAACTGTGCAGGTTTGTGAATTGCAGTGCCCTGAAGCTCCGTTTTACAACTCGCTTTTTCGGGAGCTGGTCGCAAAAGCGCAGGATGGCTTCAGGCCCTGTTCTGGTTCCGGGGGGCAGGCTGAGCCTGTGGTTAATTCTTCTTCCTGATGGGAAAATAGAGTGACCTGTCCCTGTCCCAACACCAAGAGCTAGTCTCTCATTGGTTCCCCGTCTTCACGTTCATCCTCAGGACAAATGGCAACCTGTACGGAACAGGAGGTTAAAGGTGCTGATGCTCCAAGTAGGGAGATTGCTAGTAAAGTGGCTGGAATGGCGAACCCGAGCACAAGGAGATGAGAAATGAGGTGCGTTTTAGAAACCTTTCCCCATCACACGGTGTACCATCTTCTGGGTTTCTCATGCATGTTTTCGATGTAGGAAGATGCCCTTGAACCTGGAGATTTGGGACCCATGCGATGGGTAGCACGCAGTATTACTTTAAAGGGTCTGCGTTTGCTCACCCAACCTCACCAAACCTCTCAGCCCCAAGAGTGTCCACCCTTATGTCTCATCCAGCTGTGGGTCTAGATATGGTCAATCCAGGTTGCATCACAGACCCTGAACGAATTGTGTAAGAATTTCTCTCTCTTTCACTGTCTTTGTTTCATGGGTTTTGAAAAGTAATTTATTTTTATAATGGGGTTTAGCTGCTTTTCACGGCTGTGTTTATGCTGCTTTACACCCACTTGACACACTAACAGAGAGATATCAATACATAGGTTTTAAGATTATTACTAGTCAGATATATTCTTGTGCGGTGAATCGGGCGTGTTGAGTCCAGTTCTCTGAGCAAGGAGTAGGTCTTGTCTGTTACATATTGGGTTTATGGAACGGTATCTGAGCTAATTTGAAACTCTTGTTTTATGTATCACCCCACCTCACCTTTCCCGTTAAGCAGCCATAGTGTGTTTTCTGCATGTGTGACTCTGTTCTGTTTTGTAATTCAGTTCAAGTGTAACGGTTTTTACATTCCCTCTATAAGTGACACCTTATGAGAAGTGTCCTTTTCTGTGTGACTTATGTCACTTAGAATCGTCGTACCTAAATCCACTCATCATGCTGCTACTAGCCTTATGACATTGATTTCATGGCTGAGTGATAATCCATTGTACATATGGACCTCAAATTTTTTATCCATTTTTCGCTTTCCTGGGATATTTAAGGTGGAATGAAGTGGAGGTCCTTGTCAACAGAGCAGCCCTAAACTTTGGGGTGCTTGTGTCTTGCTGATTTTTAATTTTCCCACTTTATACCCCCATGCGTGGAAGTGCCCTATGCTCTCTAAGCTGTGTTTTTTAGATGTTTCAGGACACACCGTACACTTCTCCAGAGTGGCTGTTGGCAATTTACATCCCGCCCATCAGTGTAGCAAGGCTCCCATTTCTCCATGGCCTGTCCTGCATTTCTGGTTTTGACACGTTTTTCAGCATGGCCCTTTTGACCGATGGGAAGCGAGATTTCTTTGTAGCGCTGATTTGCCTTTCCAGGTTGCTTGGTTGGCCAAAAAGGGCGTATGCGTTTTTTCCTGAATATATTCAGGAAAAAACGCATACGCCCTTTTTGGCCAAGGGCATCATTGTCAACGTTTTGCCGCTTTTCATGTGCTTTAAAGGCGATTCGAATCTACCTCCTGAAATCTGTTTCCTGCAATTCTGCCTTGATTTCAATTCCTCGTCTTTGCCTTCCCTCAATATATTTGTGGACGAGAGTTATCATTTATAACTGTGCAGGTTTGTGAATTGCAGTGCCCTGAAGCTCCGTTTTACAACTCGCTTTTTCGGGAGCTGGCCGCAAAAGCGCAGGATGGCTTCAGGCCCTGTTCTGGTTCCGGGGGGCAGGCTGAGCCTGTGGTTAATTCTTCTTCCTGATGGGAAAATAGAGTGACCTGTCCCTGTCCCAACACCAAGAGCTAGTCTCTCATTGGTTCCCCGTCTTCACGTTCATCCTCAGGACAAATGGCAACCTGTACGGAACAGGAGGTTAAAGGTGCTGATGCTCCAAGTAGGGAGATTGCTAGTAAAGTGGCTGGAATGGCGAACCCGAGCACAAGGAGATGAGAAATGAGGTGCGTTTTAGAAACCTTTCCCCATCACACGGTGTACCATCTTCTGGGTTTCTCATGCATGTTTTCGATGTAGGAAGATGCCCTTGAACCTGGAGATTTGGGACCCATGCGATGGGTAGCACGCAGTATTACTTTAAAGGGTCTGCGTTTGCTCACCCAACCTCACCAAACCTCTCAGCCCCAAGAGTGTCCACCCTTATGTCTCATCCAGCTGTGGGTCTAGATATGGTCAATCCAGGTTGCATCACAGACCCTGAACGAATTGTGTAAGAATTTCTCTCTCTTTCACTGTCTTTGTTTCATGGGTTTTGAAAAGTAATTTATTTTTATAATGGGGTTTAGCTGCTTTTCACGGCTGTGTTTATGCCGCTTTACACCCACTTGAAACACTAACAGAGAGATATCAATACATAGGTTTTAAGATTATTACTAGTCAGATATATTCTTGTGCGGTGAATCGGGCGTGTTGAGTCCAGTTCTCTGAGCAAGGAGTAGGTCTTGTCTGTTACATATTGGGTTTATGGAACGGTATCTGAGCTAATTTGAAACTCTTGTTTTATGTATCACCCCACCTCACCTTTCCCGTTAAGCAGCCATAGTGTGTTTTCTGCATGTGTGACTCTGTTCTGTTTTGTAATTCAGTTCAAGTGTAACGGTTTTTACATTCCCTCTATAAGTGACACCTTATGAGAAGTGTCCTTTTCTGTGTGACTTATGTCACTTAGAATCGTCGTACCTAAATCCACTCATCATGCTGCTACTAGCCTTATGACATTGATTTCATGGCTGAGTGATAATCCATTGTACATATGGACCTCAAATTTTTTATCCATTTTTCGCTTTCCTGGGATATTTAAGGTGGAATGAAGTGGAGGTCCTTGTCAACAGAGCAGCCCTAAACTTTGGGGTGCTTGTGTCTTGCTGATTTTTAATTTTCCCACTTTATACCCCCATGCGTGGAAGTGCCCTATGCTCTCTAAGCTGTGTTTTTTAGATGTTTCAGGACACACCGTACACTTCTCCAGAGTGGCTGTTGGCAATTTACATCCCGCCCATCAGTGTAGCAAGGCTCCCATTTCTCCATGGCCTGTCCTGCATTTCTGGTTTTGACACGTTTTTCAGCATGGCCCTTTTGACCGATGGGAAGCGAGACTTCTTTGTAGCGCTGATTTGCCTTTCCAGGTTGCTTGGTTGGCCAAAAAGGGCGTATGCGTTTTTTCCTGAATATATTCAGGAAAAAACGCATACGCCCTTTTTGGCCAAGGGCATCATTGTCAACGTTTTGCCGCTTTTCATGTGCTTTAAAAGCGATTCGAATCTACCTCCTGAAATCTGTTTCCTGCAATTCTGCCTTGATTTCAATTCCTCGTCTTTGCCTTCCCTCAATATATTTGTGGACGAGAGTTATCATTTATAACTGTGCAGGTTTGTGAATTGCAGTGCCCTGAAGCTCCGTTTTACAACTCGCTTTTTCGGGAGCTGGCCGCAAAAGCGCAGGATGGCTTCAGGCCCTGTTCTGGTTCCGGGGGGCAGGCTGAGCCTGTGGTTAATTCTTCTTCCTGATGGGAAAATAGAGTGACCTGTCC
Organism: Balaenoptera physalus; assembly: GCF_965194825.1. NCBI lineage: Eukaryota > Metazoa > Chordata > Mammalia > Artiodactyla > Balaenopteridae > Balaenoptera > Balaenoptera physalus. Next base: position 345,979 of record NW_028126249.1, on the reverse strand, counting down.
CTGTCCCAACACCAAGAGCTAGTCTCTCATTGGTTCCCCGTCTTCACGTTCATCCTCAGGACAAATGGCAACCTGTACGGAACAGGAGGTTAAAGGTGCTGATGCTCCAAGTAGGGAGATTGCTAGTAAAGTGGCTGGAATGGCGAACCCGAGCACAAGGAGATGAGAAATGAGGTGCGTTTTAGAAACCTTTCCCCATCACACGGTGTACCATCTTCTGGGTTTCTCATGCATGTTTTCGATGTAGGAAGATGCCCTTGAACCTGGAGATTTGGGACCCATGCGATGGGTAGCACGCAGTATTACTTTAAAGGGTCTGCGTTTGCTCACCCAACCTCACCAAACCTCTCAGCCCCAAGAGTGTCCACCCTTATGTCTCATCCAGCTGTGGGTCTAGATATGGTCAATCCAGGTTGCATCACAGACCCTGAACGAATTGTGTAAGAATTTCTCTCTCTTTCACTGTCTTTGTTTCATGGGTTTTGAAAAGTAATTTATTTTTATAATGGGGTTTAGCTGCTTTTCACGGCTGTGTTTATGCTGCTTTACACCCACTTGACACACTAACAGAGAGATATCAATACATAGGTTTTAAGATTATTACTAGTCAGATATATTCTTGTGCGGTGAATCGGGCGTGTTGAGTCCAGTTCTCTGAGCAAGGAGTAGGTCTTGTCTGTTACATATTGGGTTTATGGAACGGTATCTGAGCTAATTTGAAACTCTTGTTTTATGTATCACCCCACCTCACCTTTCCCGTTAAGCAGCCATAGTGTGTTTTCTGCATGTGTGACTCTGTTCTGTTTTGTAATTCAGTTCAAGTGTAACGGTTTTTACATTCCCTCTATAAGTGACACCTTATGAGAAGTGTCCTTTTCTGTGTGACTTATGTCACTTAGAATCGTCGTACCTAAATCCACTCATCATGCTGCTACTAGCCTTATGACATTGATTTCATGGCTGAGTGATAATCCATTGTACATATGGACCTCAAATTTTTTATCCATTTTTCGCTTTCCTGGGATATTTAAGGTGGAATGAAGTGGAGGTCCTTGTCAACAGAGCAGCCCTAAACTTTGGGGTGCTTGTGTCTTGCTGATTTTTAATTTTCCCACTTTATACCCCCATGCGTGGAAGTGCCCTATGCTCTCTAAGCTGTGTTTTTTAGATGTTTCAGGACACACCGTACACTTCTCCAGAGTGGCTGTTGGCAATTTACATCCCGCCCATCAGTGTAGCAAGGCTCCCATTTCTCCATGGCCTGTCCTGCATTTCTGGTTTTGACACGTTTTTCAGCATGGCCCTTTTGACCGATGGGAAGCGAGATTTCTTTGTAGCGCTGATTTGCCTTTCCAGGTTGCTTGGTTGGCCAAAAAGGGCGTATGCGTTTTTTCCTGAATATATTCAGGAAAAAACGCATACGCCCTTTTTGGCCAAGGGCATCATTGTCAACGTTTTGCCGCTTTTCATGTGCTTTAAAGGCGATTCGAATCTACCTCCTGAAATCTGTTTCCTGCAATTCTGCCTTGATTTCAATTCCTCGTCTTTGCCTTCCCTCAATATATTTGTGGACGAGAGTTATCATTTATAACTGTGCAGGTTTGTGAATTGCAGTGCCCTGAAGCTCCGTTTTACAACTCGCTTTTTCGGGAGCTGGCCGCAAAAGCGCAGGATGGCTTCAGGCCCTGTTCTGGTTCCGGGGGGCAGGCTGAGCCTGTGGTTAATTCTTCTTCCTGATGGGAAAATAGAGTGACCTGTCCCTGTCCCAACACCAAGAGCTAGTCTCTCATTGGTTCCCCGTCTTCACGTTCATCCTCAGGACAAATGGCAACCTGTACGGAACAGGAGGTTAAAGGTGCTGATGCTCCAAGTAGGGAGATTGCTAGTAAAGTGGCTGGAATGGCGAACCCGAGCACAAGGAGATGAGAAATGAGGTGCGTTTTAGAAACCTTTCCCCATCACACGGTGTACCATCTTCTGGGTTTCTCATGCATGTTTTCGATGTAGGAAGATGCCCTTGAACCTGGAGATTTGGGACCCATGCGATGGGTAGCACGCAGTATTACTTTAAAGGGTCTGTGTTTGCTCACCCAACCTCACCAAACCTCTCAGCCCCAAGAGTGTCCACCCTTATGTCTCATCCAGCTGTGGGTCTAGATATGGTCAATCCAGGTTGCATCACAGACCCTGAACGAATTGTGTAAGAATTTCTCTCTCTTTCACTGTCTTTGTTTCATGGGTTTTGAAAAGTAATTTATTTTTATAATGGGGTTTAGCTGCTTTTCACGGCTGTGTTTATGCCGCTTTACACCCACTTGAAACACTAACAGAGAGATATCAATACATAGGTTTTAAGATTATTACTAGTCAGATATATTCTTGTGCGGTGAATCGGGCGTGTTGAGTCCAGTTCTCTGAGCAAGGAGTAGGTCTTGTCTGTTACATATTGGGTTTATGGAACGGTATCTGAGCTAATTTGAAACTCTTGTTTTATGTATCACCCCACCTCACCTTTCCCGTTAAGCAGCCATAGTGTGTTTTCTGCATGTGTGACTCTGTTCTGTTTTGTAATTCAGTTCAAGTGTAACGGTTTTTACATTCCCTCTATAAGTGACACCTTATGAGAAGTGTCCTTTTCTGTGTGACTTATGTCACTTAGAATCGTCGTACCTAAATCCACTCATCATGCTGCTACTAGCCTTATGACATTGATTTCATGGCTGAGTGATAATCCATTGTACATATGGACCTCAAATTTTTTATCCATTTTTCGCTTTCCTGGGATATTTAAGGTGGAATGAAGTGGAGGTCCTTGTCAACAGAGCAGCCCTAAACTTTGGGGTGCTTGTGTCTTGCTGATTTTTAATTTTCCCACTTTATACCCCCATGCGTGGAAGTGCCCTATGCTCTCTAAGCTGTGTTTTTTAGATGTTTCAGGACACACCGTACACTTCTCCAGAGTGGCTGTTGGCAATTTACATCCCGCCCATCAGTGTAGCAAGGCTCCCATTTCTCCATGGCCTGTCCTGCATTTCTGGTTTTGACACGTTTTTCAGCATGGCCCTTTTGACCGATGGGAAGCGAGACTTCTTTGTAGCGCTGATTTGCCTTTCCAGGTTGCTTGGTTGGCCAAAAAGGGCGTATGCGTTTTTTCCTGAATATATTCAGGAAAAAACGCATACGCCCTTTTTGGCCAAGGGCATCATTGTCAACGTTTTGCCGCTTTTCATGTGCTTTAAAAGCGATTCGAATCTACCTCCTGAAATCTGTTTCCTGCAATTCTGCCTTGATTTCAATTCCTCGTCTTTGCCTTCCCTCAATATATTTGTGGACGAGAGTTATCATTTATAACTGTGCAGGTTTGTGAATTGCAGTGCCCTGAAGCTCCGTTTTACAACTCGCTTTTTCGGGAGCTGGCCGCAAAAGCGCAGGATGGCTTCAGGCCCTGTTCTGGTTCCGGGGGGCAGGCTGAGCCTGTGGTTAATTCTTCTTCCTGATGGGAAAATAGAGTGACCTGTCCCTGTCCCAACACCAAGAGCTAGTCTCTCATTGGTTCCCCGTCTTCACGTTCATCCTCAGGACAAATGGCAACCTGTACGGAACAGGAGGTTAAAGGTGCTGATGCTCCAAGTAGGGAGATTGCTAGTAAAGTGGCTGGAATGGCGAACCCGAGCACAAGGAGATGAGAAATGAGGTGCGTTTTAGAAACCTTTCCCCATCACACGGTGTACCATCTTCTGGGTTTCTCATGCATGTTTTCGATGTAGGAAGATGCCCTTGAACCTGGAGATTTGGGACCCATGCGATGGGTAGCACGCAGTATTACTTTAAAGGGTCTGCGTTTGCTCACCCAACCTCACCAAACCTCTCAGCCCCAAGAGTGTCCACCCTTATGTCTCATCCAGCTGTGGGTCTAGATATGGTCAATCCAGGTTGCATCACAGACCCTGAACGAATTGTGTAAGAATTTCTCTCTCTTTCACTGTCTTTGTTTCATGGGTTTTGAAAAGTAATTTATTTTTATAATGGGGTTTAGCTGCTTTTCACGGCTGTGTTTATGCTGCTTTACACCCACTTGACACACTAACAGAGAGATATCAATACATAGGTTTTAAGATTATTACTAGTCAGATATATTCTTGTGCGGTGAATTGGGCGTGTTGAGTCCAGTTCTCTGAGCAAGGAGTAGGTCTTGTCTGTTACATATTGGGTTTATGGAACGGTATCTGAGCTAATTTGAAACTCTTGTTTTATGTATCACCCCACCTCACCTTTCCCGTTAAGCAGCCATAGTGTGTTTTCTGCATGTGTGACTCTGTTCTGTTTTGTAATTCAGTTCAAGTGTAACGGTTTTTACATTCCCTCTATAAGTGACACCTTATGAGAAGTGTCCTTTTCTGTGTGACTTATGTCACTTAGAATCGTCGTACCTAAATCCACTCATCATGCTGCTACTAGCCTTATGACATTGATTTCATGGCTGAGTGATAATCCATTGTACATATGGACCTCAAATTTTTTATCCATTTTTCGCTTTCCTGGGATATTTAAGGTGGAATGAAGTGGAGGTCCTTGTCAACAGAGCAGCCCTAAACTTTGGGGTGCTTGTGTCTTGCTGATTTTTAATTTTCCCACTTTATACCCCCATGCGTGGAAGTGCCCTATGCTCTCTAAGCTGTGTTTTTTAGATGTTTCAGGACACACCGTACACTTCTCCAGAGTGGCTGTTGGCAATTTACATCCCGCCCATCAGTGTAGCAAGGCTCCCATTTCTCCATGGCCTGTCCTGCATTTCTGGTTTTGACACGTTTTTCAGAATGGCCCTTTTGACCGATGGGAAGCGAGATTTCTTTGTAGCGCTGATTTGCCTTTCCAGGTTGCTTGGTTGGCCAAAAAGGGCGTATGCGTTTTTTCCTGAATATATTCAGGAAAAAACGCATACGCCCTTTTTGGCCAAGGGCATCATTGTCAACGTTTTGCCGCTTTTCATGTGCTTTAAAGGCGATTCGAATCTACCTCCTGAAATCTGTTTCCTGCAATTCTGCCTTGATTTCAATTCCTCGTCTTTGCCTTCCCTCAATATATTTGTGGACGAGAGTTATCATTTATAACTGTGCAGGTTTGTGAATTGCAGTGCCCTGAAGCTCCGTTTTACAACTCGCTTTTTCGGGAGCTGGCCGCAAAAGCGCAGGATGGCTTCAGGCCCTGTTCTGGTTCCGGGGGGCAGGCTGAGCCTGTGGTTAATTCTTCTTCCTGATGGGAAAATAGAGTGACCTGTCCCTGTCCCAACACCAAGAGCTAGTCTCTCATTGGTTCCCCGTCTTCACGTTCATCCTCAGGACAAATGGCAACCTGTACGGAACAGGAGGTTAAAGGTGCTGATGCTCCAAGTAGGGAGATTGCTAGTAAAGTGGCTGGAATGGCGAACCCGAGCACAAGGAGATGAGAAATGAGGTGCGTTTTAGAAACCTTTCCCCATCACACGGTGTACCATCTTCTGGGTTTCTCATGCATGTTTTCGATGTAGGAAGATGCCCTTGAACCTGGAGATTTGGGACCCATGCGATGGGTAGCACGCAGTATTACTTTAAAGGGTCTGCGTTTGCTCACCCAACCTCACCAAACCTCTCAGCCCCAAGAGTGTCCACCCTTATGTCTCATCCAGCTGTGGGTCTAGATATGGTCAATCCAGGTTGCATCACAGACCCTGAACGAATTGTGTAAGAATTTCTCTCTCTTTCACTGTCTTTGTTTCATGGGTTTTGAAAAGTAATTTATTTTTATAATGGGGTTTAGCTGCTTTTCACGGCTCTGTTTATGCCGCGTTACACCCACTTGACACACTAACAGAGAGATATCAATACATAGGTTTTAAGATTATTACTAGTCAGATATATTCTTGTGCGGTGAATCGGGCGTGTTGAGTCCAGTTCTCTGAGCAAGGAGTAGGTCTTGTCTGTTACATATTGGGTTTATGGAACGGTATCTGAGCTAATTTGAAACTCTTGTTTTATGTATCACCCCACCTCACCTTTCCCGTTAAGCAGCCATAGTGTGTTTTCTGCATGTGTGACTCTGTTCTGTTTTGTAATTCAGTTCAAGTGTAACGGTTTTTACATTCCCTCTATAAGTGACACCTTATGAGAAGTGTCCTTTTCTGTGTGAATTATGTCACTTAGAATCGTCGTACCTAAATCCACTCATCATGCTGCTACTAGCCTTATGACATTGATTTCATGGCTGAGTGATAATCCATTGTACATATGGACCTCAAATTTTTTATCCATTTTTCGCTTTCCTGGGATATTTAAGGTGGAATGAAGTGGAGGTCCTTGTCAACAGAGCAGCCCTAAACTTTGGGGTGCTTGTGTCTTGCTGATTTTTAATTTTCCCACTTTATACCCCCATGCGTGGAAGTGCCCTATGCTCTCTAAGCTGTGTTTTTTAGATGTTTCAGGACACACCGTACACTTCTCCAGAGTGGCTGTTGGCAATTTACATCCCGCCCATCAGTGTAGCAAGGCTCCCATTTCTCCATGGCCTGTCCTGTATTTCTGGTTTTGACACGTTTTTCAGCATGGCCCTTTTGACCGATGGGAAGCGAGACTTCTTTGTAGCGCTGATTTGCCTTTCCAGGTTGCTTGGTTGGCCAAAAAGGGCGTATGCGTTTTTTCCTGAATATATTCAGGAAAAAACGCATACGCCCTTTTTGGCCAAGGGCATCATTGTCAACGTTTTGCCGCTTTTCATGTGCTTTAAAGGCGATTCGAATCTACCTCCTGAAATCTGTGTCCTGCAATTCTGCCTTGATTTCAATTCCTCGTCTTTGCCTTCCCTCAATATATTTGTGGACGAGAGTTATCATTTATAACTGTGCAGGTTTGTGAATTGCAGTGCCCTGAAGCTCCGTTTTACAACTCGCTTTTTCGGGAGCTGGCCGCAAAAGCGCAGGATGGCTTCAGGCCCTGTTCTGGTTCCGGGGGGCAGGCTGAGCCTGTGGTTAATTCTTCTTCCTGATGGGAAAATAGAGTGACCTGTGCCTGTCCCAACACCAAGAGCTAGTCTCTCATTGGTTCCCCGTCTTCCCGTTCATCCTCAGGACAAATAGCAACCTGTACGGAACAGGAGGTTAAAGGTGCTGATGCTCCAAGTAGGGAGATTGCTAGTAAAGTGGCTGGAATGGCGAACCCGAGCACAAGGAGATGAGAAATGAGGTGCGTTTTAGAAACCTTTCCCCATCACACGGTGTACCATCTTTTGGGTTTCTCATGCATGTTTTCGATGTAGGAATATGCCCTTGAACCTGGAGATTTGGGACCCATGCGATGGGTAGCACGCAGTATTACTTTAAAGGGTCTGCGTTTGCTCACCCAACCTCACCAAACCTCTCAGCCCCAAGAGTGTCCACCCTTATGTCTCATCCAGCTGTGGGTCTAGATATGGTCAATCCAGGTTGCATCACAGACCCTGAACGAATTGTGTAAGAATTTCTCTCTCTTTCACTGTCTTTGTTTCATGGGTTTTGAAAAGTAATTTATTTTTATAATGGGGTTTAGCTGCTTTTCACGGCTGTGTTTATGCTGCTTTACACCCACTTGACACACTAACAGAGAGATATCAATACATAGGTTTTAAGATTATTACTAGTCAGATATATTCTTGTGCGGTGAATCGGGCGTGTTGAGTCCAGTTCTCTGAGCAAGGAGTAGGTCTTGTCTGTTACATATTGGGTTTATGGAACGGTATCTGAGCTAATTTGAAACTCTTGTTTTATGTATCACCCCACCTCACCTTTCCCGTTAAGCAGCCATAGTGTGTTTTCTGCATGTGTGACTCTGTTCTGTTTTGTAATTCAGTTCAAGTGTAACGGTTTTTACATTCCCTCTATAAGTGACACCTTATGAGAAGTGTCCTTTTCTGTGTGACTTATGTCACTTAGAATCGTCGTACCTAAATCCACTCATCATGCTGCTACTAGCCTTATGACATTGATTTCATGGCTGAGTGATAATCCATTGTACATATGGACCTCAAATTTTTTATCCATTTTTCGCTTTCCTGGGATATTTAAGGTGGAATGAAGTGGAGGTCCTTGTCAACAGAGCAGCCCTAAACTTTGGGGTGCTTGTGTCTTGCTGATTTTTAATTTTCCCACTTTATACCCCCATGCGTGGAAGTGCCCTATGCTCTCTAAGCTGTGTTTTTTAGATGTTTCAGGACACACCGTACACTTCTCCAGAGTGGCTGTTGGCAATTTACATCCCGCCCATCAGTGTAGCAAGGCTCCCATTTCTCCATGGCCTGTCCTGCATTTCTGGTTTTGACACGTTTTTCAGCATGGCCCTTTTGACCGATGGGAAGCGAGATTTCTTTGTAGCGCTGATTTGCCTTTCCAGGTTGCTTGGTTGGCCAAAAAGGGCGTATGCGTTTTTTCCTGAATATATTCAGGAAAAAACGCATACGCCCTTTTTGGCCAAGGGCATCATTGTCAACGTTTTGCCGCTTTTCATGTGCTTTAAAAGCGATTCGAATCTACCTCCTGAAATCTGTTTCCTGCAATTCTGCCTTGATTTCAATTCCTCGTCTTTGCCTTCCCTCAATATATTTGTGGACGAGAGTTATCATTTATAACTGTGCAGGTTTGTGAATTGCAGTGCCCTGAAGCTCCGTTTTACAACTCGCTTTTTCGGGAGCTGGCCGCAAAAGCGCAGGATGGCTTCAGGCCCTGTTCTGGTTCCGGGGGGCAGGCTGAGCCTGTGGTTAATTCTTCTTCCTGATGGGAAAATAGAGTGACCTGTCCCTGTCCCAACACCAAGAGCTAGTCTCTCATTGGTTCCCCGTCTTCACGTTCATCCTCAGGACAAATGGCAACCTGTACGGGACAGGAGGTTAAAGGTGCTGATGCTCCAAGTAGGGAGATTGCTAGTAAAGTGGCTGGAATGGCGAACCCGAGCACAAGGAGATGAGAAATGAGGTGCGTTTTAGAAACCTTTCCCCATCACACGGTGTACCATCTTCTGGGTTTCTCATGCATGTTTTCGATGTAGGAAGATGCCCTTGAACCTGGAGATTTGGGACCCATGCGATGGGTAGCACGCAGTATTACTTTAAAGGGTCTGCGTTTGCTCACCCAACCTCACCAAACCTCTCAGCCCCAAGAGTGTCCACCCTTATGTCTCATCCAGCTGTGGGTCTAGATATGGTCAATCCAGGTTGCATCACAGACCCTGAACGAATTGTGTAAGAATTTCTCTCTCTTTCACTGTCTTTGTTTCATGGGTTTTGAAAAGTAATTTATTTTTATAATGGGGTTTAGCTGCTTTTCACGGCTGTGTTTATGCTGCTTTACACCCACTTGACACACTAACAGAGAGATATCAATACATAGGTTTTAAGATTATTACTAGTCAGATATATTCTTGTGCGGTGAATCGGGCGTGTTGAGTCCAGTTCTCTGAGCAAGGAGTAGGTCTTGTCTGTTACATATTGGGTTTATGGAACGGTATCTGAGCTAATTTGAAACTCTTGTTTTATGTATCACCCCACCTCACCTTTCCCGTTAAGCAGCCATAGTGTGTTTTCTGCATGTGTGACTCTGTTCTGTTTTGTAATTCAGTTCAAGTGTAACGGTTTTTACATTCCCTCTATAAGTGACACCTTATGAGAAGTGTCCTTTTCTGTGTGACTTATGTCACTTAGAATCGTCGTACCTAAATCCACTCATCATGCTGCTACTAGCCTTATGACATTGATTTCATGGCTGAGTGATAATCCATTGTACATATGGACCTCAAATTTTTTATCCATTTTTCGCTTTCCTGGGATATTTAAGGTGGAATGAAGTGGAGGTCCTTGTCAACAGAGCAGCCCTAAACTTTGGGGTGCTTGTGTCTTGCTGATTTTTAATTTTCCCACTTTATACCCCCATGCGTGGAAGTGCCCTATGCTCTCTAAGCTGTGTTTTTTAGATGTTTCAGGACACACCGTACACTTCTCCAGAGTGGCTGTTGGCAATTTACATCCCGCCCATCAGTGTAGCAAGGCTCCCATTTCTCCATGGCCTGTCCTGCATTTCTGGTTTTGACACGTTTTTCAGCATGGCCCTTTTGACCGATGGGAAGCGAGATTTCTTTGTAGCGCTGATTTGCCTTTCCAGGTTGCTTGGTTGGCCAAAAAGGGCGTATGCGTTTTTTCCTGAATATATTCAGGAAAAAACGCATACGCCCTTTTTGGCCAAGGGCATCATTGTCAACGTTTTGCCGCTTTTCATGTGCTTTAAAGGCGATTCGAATCTACCTCCTGAAATCTGTTTCCTGCAATTCTGCCTTGATTTCAATTCCTCGTCTTTGCCTTCCCTCAATATATTTGTGGACGAGAGTTATCATTTATAACTGTGCAGGTTTGTGAATTGCAGTGCCCTGAAGCTCCGTTTTACAACTCGCTTTTTCGGGAGCTGGCCGCAAAAGCGCAGGATGGCTTCAGGCCCTGTTCTGGTTCCGGGGGGCAGGCTGAGCCTGTGGTTAATTCTTCTTCCTGATGGGAAAATAGAGTGACCTGTCCCTGTCCCAACACCAAGAGCTAGTCTCTCATTGGTTCCCCGTCTTCACGTTCATCCTCAGGACAAATGGCAACCTGTACGGAACAGGAGGTTAAAGGTGCTGATGCTCCAAGTAGGGAGATTGCTAGTAAAGTGGCTGGAATGGCGAACCCTAGCACAAGGAGATGAGAAATGAGGTGCGTTTTAGAAACCTTTCCCCATCACACGGTGTACCATCTTCTGGGTTTCTCATGCATGTTTTCGATGTAGGAAGATGCCCTTGAACCTGGAGATTTGGGACCCATGCGATGGGTAGCACGCAGTATTACTTTAAAGGGTCTGCGTTTGCTCACCCAACCTCACCAAACCTCTCAGCCCCAAGAGTGTCCACCCTTATGTCTCATCCAGCTGTGGGTCTAGATATGGTCAATCCAGGTTGCATCACAGACCCTGAACGAATTGTGTAAGAATTTCTCTCTCTTTCACTGTCTTTGTTTCATGGGTTTTGAAAAGTAATTTATTTTTATAATGGGGTTTAGCTGCTTTTCACGGCTGTGTTTATGCTGCTTTACACCCACTTGACACACTAACAGAGAGATATCAATACATAGGTTTTAAGATTATTACTAGTCAGATATATTCTTGTGCGGTGAATCGGGCGTGTTGAGTCCAGTTCTCTGAGCAAGGAGTAGGTCTTGTCTGTTACATATTGGGTTTATGGAACGGTATCTGAGCTAATTTGAAACTCTTGTTTTATGTATCACCCCACCTCACCTTTCCCGTTAAGCAGCCATAGTGTGTTTTCTGCATGTGTGACTCTGTTCTGTTTTGTAATTCAGTTCAAGTGTAACGGTTTTTACATTCCCTCTATAAGTGACACCTTATGAGAAGTGTCCTTTTCTGTGTGACTTATGTCACTTAGAATCGTCGTACCTAAATCCACTCATCATGCTGCTACTAGCCTTATGACATTGATTTCATGGCTGAGTGATAATCCATTGTACATATGGACCTCAAATTTTTTATCCATTTTTCGCTTTCCTGGGATATTTAAGGTGGAATGAAGTGGAGGTCCTTGTCAACAGAGCAGCCCTAAACTTTGGGGTGCTTGTGTCTTGCTGATTTTTAATTTTCCCACTTTATACCCCCATGCGTGGAAGTGCCCTATGCTCTCTAAGCTGTGTTTTTTAGATGTTTCAGGACACACCGTACACTTCTCCAGAGTGGCTGTTGGCAATTTACATCCCGCCCATCAGTGTAGCAAGGCTCCCATTTCTCCATGGCCTGTCCTGCATTTCTGGTTTTGACACGTTTTTCAGCATGGCCCTTTTGACCGATGGGAAGCGAGATTTCTTTGTAGCGCTGATTTGCCTTTCCAGGTTGCTTGGTTGGCCAAAAAGGGCGTATGCGTTTTTTCCTGAATATATTCAGGAAAAAACGCATACGCCCTTTTTGGCCAAGGGCATCATTGTCAACGTTTTGCCGCTTTTCATGTGCTTTAAAAGCGATTCGAATCTACCTCCTGAAATCTGTTTCCTGCAATTCTGCCTTGATTTCAATTCCTCGTCTTTGCCTTCCCTCAATATATTTGTGGACGAGAGTTATCATTTATAACTGTGCAGGTTTGTGAATTGCAGTGCCCTGAAGCTCCGTTTTACAACTCGCTTTTTCGGGAGCTGGCCGCAAAAGCGCAGGATGGCTTCAGGCACTGTTCTGGTTCCGGGGGGCAGGCTGAGCCTGTGGTTAATTCTTCTTCCTGATGGGAAAATAGAGTGACCTGTCCCTGTCCCAACACCAAGAGCTAGTCTCTCATTGGTTCCCCGTCTTCACGTTCATCCTCAGGACAAATGGCAACCTGTACGGGACAGGAGGTTAAAGGTGCTGATGCTCCAAGTAGGGAGATTGCTAGTAAAGTGGCTGGAATGGCGAACCCGAGCACAAGGAGATGAGAAATGAGGTGCGTTTTAGAAACCTTTCCCCATCACACGGTGTACCATCTTCTGGGTTTCTCATGCATGTTTTCGATGTAGGAAGATGCCCTTGAACCTGGAGATTTGGGACCCATGCGATGGGTAGCACGCAGTATTACTTTAAAGGGTCTGCGTTTGCTCACCCAACCTCACCAAACCTCTCAGCCCCAAGAGTGTCCACCCTTATGTCTCATCCAGCTGTGGGTCTAGATATGGTCAATCCAGGTTGCATCACAGACCCTGAACGAATTGTGTAAGAATTTCTCTCTCTTTCACTGTCTTTGTTTCATGGGTTTTGAAAAGTAATTTATTTTTATAATGGGGTTTAGCTGCTTTTCACGGCTGTGTTTATGCTGCTTTACACCCACTTGACACACTAACAGAGAGATATCAATACATAGGTTTTAAGATTATTACTAGTCAGATATATTCTTGTGCGGTGAATCGGGCGTGTTGAGTCCAGTTCTCTGAGCAAGGAGTAGGTCTTGTCTGTTACATATTGGGTTTATGGAACGGTATCTGAGCTAATTTGAAACTCTTGTTTTATGTATCACCCCACCTCACCTTTCCCGTTAAGCAGCCATAGTGTGTTTTCTGCATGTGTGACTCTGTTCTGTTTTGTAATTCAGTTCAAGTGTAACGGTTTTTACATTCCCTCTATAAGTGACACCTTATGAGAAGTGTCCTTTTCTGTGTGACTTATGTCACTTAGAATCGTCGTACCTAAATCCACTCATCATGCTGCTACTAGCCTTATGACATTGATTTCATGGCTGAGTGATAATCCATTGTACATATGGACCTCAAATTTTTTATCCATTTTTCGCTTTCCTGGGATATTTAAGGTGGAATGAAGTGGAGGTCCTTGTCAACAGAGCAGCCCTAAACTTTGGGGTGCTTGTGTCTTGCTGATTTTTAATTTTCCCACTTTATACCCCCATGCGTGGAAGTGCCCTATGCTCTCTAAGCTGTGTTTTTTAGATGTTTCAGGACACACCGTACACTTCTCCAGAGTGGCTGTTGGCAATTTACATCCCGCCCATCAGTGTAGCAAGGCTCCCATTTCTCCATGGCCTGTCCTGCATTTCTGGTTTTGACACGTTTTTCAGCATGGCCCTTTTGACCGATGGGAAGCGAGATTTCTTTGTAGCGCTGATTTGCCTTTCCAGGTTGCTTGGTTGGCCAAAAAGGGCGTATGCGTTTTTTCCTGAATATATTCAGGAAAAAACGCATACGCCCTTTTTGGCCAAGGGCATCATTGTCAACGTTTTGCCGCTTTTCATGTGCTTTAAAGGCGATTCGAATCTACCTCCTGAAATCTGTTTCCTGCAATTCTGCCTTGATTTCAATTCCTCGTCTTTGCCTTCCCTCAATATATTTGTGGACGAGAGTTATCATTTATAACTGTGCAGGTTTGTGAATTGCAGTGCCCTGAAGCTCCGTTTTACAACTCGCTTTTTCGGGAGCTGGCCGCAAAAGCGCAGGATGGCTTCAGGCCCTGTTCTGGTTCCGGGGGGCAGGCTGAGCCTGTGGTTAATTCTTCTTCCTGATGGGAAAATAGAGTGACCTGTCCCTGTCCCAACACCAAGAGCTAGTCTCTCATTGGTTCCCCGTCTTCACGTTCATCCTCAGGACAAATGGCAACCTGTACGGAACAGGAGGTTAAAGGTGCTGATGCTCCAAGTAGGGAGATTGCTAGTAAAGTGGCTGGAATGGCGAACCCGAGCACAAGGAGATGAGAAATGAGGTGCGTTTTAGAAACCTTTCCCCATCACACGGTGTACCATCTTCTGGGTTTCTCATGCATGTTTTCGATGTAGGAAGATGCCCTTGAACCTGGAGATTTGGGACCCATGCGATGGGTAGCACGCAGTATTACTTTAAAGGGTCTGCGTTTGCTCACCCAACCTCACCAAACCTCTCAGCCCCAAGAGTGTCCACCCTTATGTCTCATCCAGCTGTGGGTCTAGATATGGTCAATCCAGGTTGCATCACAGACCCTGAACGAATTGTGTAAGAATTTCTCTCTCTTTCACTGTCTTTGTTTCATGGGTTTTGAAAAGTAATTTATTTTTATAATGGGGTTTAGCTGCTTTTCACGGCTGTGTTTATGCTGCTTTACACCCACTTGACACACTAACAGAGAGATATCAATACATAGGTTTTAAGATTATTACTAGTCAGATATATTCTTGTGCGGTGAATCGGGCGTGTTGAGTCCAGTTCTCTGAGCAAGGAGTAGGTCTTGTCTGTTACATATTGGGTTTATGGAACGGTATCTGAGCTAATTTGAAACTCTTGTTTTATGTATCACCCCACCTCACCTTTCCCGTTAAGCAGCCATAGTGTGTTTTCTGCATGTGTGACTCTGTTCTGTTTTGTAATTCAGTTCAAGTGTAACGGTTTTTACATTCCCTCTATAAGTGACACCTTATGAGAAGTGTCCTTTTCTGTGTGACTTATGTCACTTAGAATCGTCGTACCTAAATCCACTCATCATGCTGCTACTAGCCTTATGACATTGATTTCATGGCTGAGTGATAATCCATTGTACATATGGACCTCAAATTTTTTATCCATTTTTCGCTTTCCTGGGATATTTAAGGTGGAATGAAGTGGAGGTCCTTGTCAACAGAGCAGCCCTAAACTTTGGGGTGCTTGTGTCTTGCTGATTTTTAATTTTCCCACTTTATACCCCCATGCGTGGAAGTGCCCTATGCTCTCTAAGCTGTGTTTTTTAGATGTTTCAGGACACACCGTACACTTCTCCAGAGTGGCTGTTGGCAATTTACATCCCGCCCATCAGTGTAGCAAGGCTCCCATTTCTCCATGGCCTGTCCTGCATTTCTGGTTTTGACACGTTTTTCAGCATGGCCCTTTTGACCGATGGGAAGCGAGATTTCTTTGTAGCGCTGATTTGCCTTTCCAGGTTGCTTGGTTGGCCAAAAAGGGCGTATGCGTTTTTTCCTGAATATATTCAGGAAAAAACGCATACGCCCTTTTTGGCCAAGGGCATCATTGTCAACGTTTTGCCGCTTTTCATGTGCTTTAAAGGCGATTCGAATCTACCTCCTGAAATCTGTTTCCTGCAATTCTGCCTTGATTTCAATTCCTCGTCTTTGCCTTCCCTCAATATATTTGTGGACGAGAGTTATCATTTATAACTGTGCAGGTTTGTGAATTGCAGTGCCCTGAAGCTCCGTTTTACAACTCGCTTTTTCGGGAGCTGGCCGCAAAAGCGCAGGATGGCTTCAGGCCCTGTTCTGGTTCCGGGGGGCAGGCTGAGCCTGTGGTTAATTCTTCTTCCTGATGGGAAAATAGAGTGACCTGTCCCTGTCCCAACACCAAGAGCTAGTCTCTCATTGGTTCCCCGTCTTCACGTTCATCCTCAGGACAAATGGCAACCTGTACAGAACAGGAGGTTAAAGGTGCTGATGCTCCAAGTAGGGAGATTGCTAGTAAAGTGGCTGGAATGGCGAACCCGAGCACAAGGAGATGAGAAATGAGGTGTGTTTTAGAAACCTTTCCCCATCACACGGTGTACCATCTTCTGGGTTTCTCATGCATGTTTTCGATGTAGGAAGATGCCCTTGAACCTGGAGATTTGGGACCCATGCGATGGGTAGCACGCAGTATTACTTTAAAGGGTCTGCGTTTGCTCACCCAACCTCACCAAACCTCTCAGCCCCAAGAGTGTCCACCCTTATGTCTCATCCAGCTGTGGGTCTAGATATGGTCAATCCAGGTTGCATCACAGACCCTGAACGAATTGTGTAAGAATTTCTCTCTCTTTCACTGTCTTTGTTTCATGGGTTTTGAAAAGTAATTTATTTTTATAATGGGGTTTAGCTGCTTTTCACGGCTGTGTTTATGCCGCTTTACACCCACTTGAAACACTAACAGAGAGATATCAATACATAGGTTTTAAGATTATTACTAGTCAGATATATTCTTGTGCGGTGAATCGGGCGTGTTGAGTCCAGTTCTCTGAGCAAGGAGTAGGTCTTGTCTGTTACATATTGGGTTTATGGAACGGTATCTGAGCTAATTTGAAACTCTTGTTTTATGTATCACCCCACCTCACCTTTCCCGTTAAGCAGCCATAGTGTGTTTTCTGCATGTGTGACTCTGTTCTGTTTTGTAATTCAGTTCAAGTGTAACGGTTTTTACATTCCCTCTATAAGTGACACCTTATGAGAAGTGTCCTTTTCTGTGTGACTTATGTCACTTAGAATCGTCGTACCTAAATCCACTCATCATGCTGCTACTAGCCTTATGACATTGATTTCATGGCTGAGTGATAATCCATTGTACATATGGACCTCAAATTTTTTATCCATTTTTCGCTTTCCTGGGATATTTAAGGTGGAATGAAGTGGAGGTCCTTGTCAACAGAGCAGCCCTAAACTTTGGGGTGCTTGTGTCTTGCTGATTTTTAATTTTCCCACTTTATACCCCCATGCGTGGAAGTGCCCTATGCTCTCTAAGCTGTGTTTTTTAGATGTTTCAGGACACACCGTACACTTCTCCAGAGTGGCTGTTGGCAATTTACATCCCGCCCATCAGTGTAGCAAGGCTCCCATTTCTCCATGGCCTGTCCTGCATTTCTGGTTTTGACACGTTTTTCAGCATGGCCCTTTTGACCGATGGGAAGCGAGATTTCTTTGTAGCGCTGATTTGCCTTTCCAGGTTGCTTGGTTGGCCAAAAAGGGCGTATGCGTTTTTTCCTGAATATATTCAGGAAAAAACGCATACGCCCTTTTTGGCCAAGGGCATCATTGTCAACGTTTTGCCGCTTTTCATGTGCTTTAAAGGCGATTCGAATCTACCTCCTGAAATCTGTTTCCTGCAATTCTGCCTTGATTTCAATTCCTCGTCTTTGCCTTCCCTCAATATATTTGTGGACGAGAGTTATCATTTATAACTGTGCAGGTTTGTGAATTGCAGTGCCCTGAAGCTCCGTTTTACAACTCGCTTTTTCGGGAGCTGGCCGCAAAAGCGCAGGATGGCTTCAGGCCCTGTTCTGGTTCCGGGGGGCAGGCTGAGCCTGTGGTTAATTCTTCTTCCTGATGGGAAAATAGAGTGACCTGTCCCTGTCCCAACACCAAGAGCTAGTCTCTCATTGGTTCCCCGTCTTCACGTTCATCCTCAGGACAAATGGCAACCTGTACAGAACAGGAGGTTAAAGGTGCTGATGCTCCAAGTAGGGAGATTGCTAGTAAAGTGGCTGGAATGGCGAACCCGAGCACAAGGAGATGAGAAATGAGGTGTGTTTTAGAAACCTTTCCCCATCACACGGTGTACCATCTTCTGGGTTTCTCATGCATGTTTTCGATGTAGGAAGATGCCCTTGAACCTGGAGATTTGGGACCCATGCGATGGGTAGCACGCAGTATTACTTTAAAGGGTCTGCGTTTGCTCACCCAACCTCACCAAACCTCTCAGCCCCAAGAGTGTCCACCCTTATGTCTCATCCAGCTGTGGGTCTAGATATGGTCAATCCAGGTTGCATCACAGACCCTGAACGAATTGTGTAAGAATTTCTCTCTCTTTCACTGTCTTTGTTTCATGGGTTTTGAAAAGTAATTTATTTTTATAATGGGGTTTAGCTGCTTTTCACGGCTGTGTTTATGCCGCTTTACACCCACTTGAAACACTAACAGAGAGATATCAATACATAGGTTTTAAGATTATTACTAGTCAGATATATTCTTGTGCGGTGAATCGGGCGTGTTGAGTCCAGTTCTCTGAGCAAGGAGTAGGTCTTGTCTGTTACATATTGGGTTTATGGAACGGTATCTGAGCTAATTTGAAACTCTTGTTTTATGTATCACCCCACCTCACCTTTCCCGTTAAGCAGCCATAGTGTGTTTTCTGCATGTGTGACTCTGTTCTGTTTTGTAATTCAGTTCAAGTGTAACGGTTTTTACATTCCCTCTATAAGTGACACCTTATGAGAAGTGTCCTTTTCTGTGTGACTTATGTCACTTAGAATCGTCGTACCTAAATCCACTCATCATGCTGCTACTAGCCTTATGACATTGATTTCATGGCTGAGTGATAATCCATTGTACATATGGACCTCAAATTTTTTATCCATTTTTCGCTTTCCTGGGATATTTAAGGTGGAATGAAGTGGAGGTCCTTGTCAACAGAGCAGCCCTAAACTTTGGGGTGCTTGTGTCTTGCTGATTTTTAATTTTCCCACTTTATACCCCCATGCGTGGAAGTGCCCTATGCTCTCTAAGCTGTGTTTTTTAGATGTTTCAGGACACACCGTACACTTCTCCAGAGTGGCTGTTGGCAATTTACATCCCGCCCATCAGTGTAGCAAGGCTCCCATTTCTCCATGGCCTGTCCTGCATTTCTGGTTTTGACACGTTTTTCAGCATGGCCCTTTTGACCGATGGGAAGCGAGATTTCTTTGTAGCGCTGATTTGCCTTTCCAGGTTGCTTGGTTGGCCAAAAAGGGCGTATGCGTTTTTTCCTGAATATATTCAGGAAAAAACGCATACGCCCTTTTTGGCCAAGGGCATCATTGTCAACGTTTTGCCGCTTTTCATGTGCTTTAAAGGCGATTCGAATCTACCTCCTGAAATCTGTTTCCTGCAATTCTGCCTTGATTTCAATTCCTCGTCTTTGCCTTCCCTCAATATATTTGTGGACGAGAGTTATCATTTATAACTGTGCAGGTTTGTGAATTGCAGTGCCCTGAAGCTCCGTTTTACAACTCGCTTTTTCGGGAGCTGGCCGCAAAAGCGCAGGATGGCTTCAGGCCCTGTTCTGGTTCCGGGGGGCAGGCTGAGCCTGTGGTTAATTCTTCTTCCTGATGGGAAAATAGAGTGACCTGTCCCTGTCCCAACACCAAGAGCTAGTCTCTCATTGGTTCCCCGTCTTCACGTTCATCCTCAGGACAAATGGCAACCTGTACGGAACAGGAGGTTAAAGGTGCTGATGCTCCAAGTAGGGAGATTGCTAGTAAAGTGGCTGGAATGGCGAACCCTAGCACAAGGAGATGAGAAATGAGGTGCGTTTTAGAAACCTTTCCCCATCACACGGTGTACCATCTTCTGGGTTTCTCATGCATGTTTTCGATGTAGGAAGATGCCCTTGAACCTGGAGATTTGGGACCCATGCGATGGGTAGCACGCAGTATTACTTTAAAGGGTCTGCGTTTGCTCACCCAACCTCACCAAACCTCTCAGCCCCAAGAGTGTCCACCCTTATGTCTCATCCAGCTGTGGGTCTAGATATGGTCAATCCAGGTTGCATCACAGACCCTGAACGAATTGTGTAAGAATTTCTCTCTCTTTCACTGTCTTTGTTTCATGGGTTTTGAAAAGTAATTTATTTTTATAATGGGGTTTAGCTGCTTTTCACGGCTGTGTTTATGCTGCTTTACACCCACTTGACACACTAACAGAGAGATATCAATACATAGGTTTTAAGATTATTACTAGTCAGATATATTCTTGTGCGGTGAATCGGGCGTGTTGAGTCCAGTTCTCTGAGCAAGGAGTAGGTCTTGTCTGTTACATATTGGGTTTATGGAACGGTATCTGAGCTAATTTGAAACTCTTGTTTTATGTATCACCCCACCTCACCTTTCCCGTTAAGCAGCCATAGTGTGTTTTCTGCATGTGTGACTCTGTTCTGTTTTGTAATTCAGTTCAAGTGTAACGGTTTTTACATTCCCTCTATAAGTGACACCTTATGAGAAGTGTCCTTTTCTGTGTGACTTATGTCACTTAGAATCGTCGTACCTAAATCCACTCATCATGCTGCTACTAGCCTTATGACATTGATTTCATGGCTGAGTGATAATCCATTGTACATATGGACCTCAAATTTTTTATCCATTTTTCGCTTTCCTGGGATATTTAAGGTGGAATGAAGTGGAGGTCCTTGTCAACAGAGCAGCCCTAAACTTTGGGGTGCTTGTGTCTTGCTGATTTTTAATTTTCCCACTTTATACCCCCATGCGTGGAAGTGCCCTATGCTCTCTAAGCTGTGTTTTTTAGATGTTTCAGGACACACCGTACACTTCTCCAGAGTGGCTGTTGGCAATTTACATCCCGCCCATCAGTGTAGCAAGGCTCCCATTTCTCCATGGCCTGTCCTGCATTTCTGGTTTTGACACGTTTTTCAGCATGGCCCTTTTGACCGATGGGAAGCGAGATTTCTTTGTAGCGCTGATTTGCCTTTCCAGGTTGCTTGGTTGGCCAAAAAGGGCGTATGCGTTTTTTCCTGAATATATTCAGGAAAAAACGCATACGCCCTTTTTGGCCAAGGGCATCATTGTCAACGTTTTGCCGCTTTTCATGTGCTTTAAAAGCGATTCGAATCTACCTCCTGAAATCTGTTTCCTGCAATTCTGCCTTGATTTCAATTCCTCGTCTTTGCCTTCCCTCAATATATTTGTGGACGAGAGTTATCATTTATAACTGTGCAGGTTTGTGAATTGCAGTGCCCTGAAGCTCCGTTTTACAACTCGCTTTTTCGGGAGCTGGCCGCAAAAGCGCAGGATGGCTTCAGGCACTGTTCTGGTTCCGGGGGGCAGGCTGAGCCTGTGGTTAATTCTTCTTCCTGATGGGAAAATAGAGTGACCTGTCCCTGTCCCAACACCAAGAGCTAGTCTCTCATTGGTTCCCCGTCTTCACGTTCATCCTCAGGACAAATGGCAACCTGTACGGGACAGGAGGTTAAAGGTGCTGATGCTCCAAGTAGGGAGATTGCTAGTAAAGTGGCTGGAATGGCGAACCCGAGCACAAGGAGATGAGAAATGAGGTGCGTTTTAGAAACCTTTCCCCATCACACGGTGTACCATCTTCTGGGTTTCTCATGCATGTTTTCGATGTAGGAAGATGCCCTTGAACCTGGAGATTTGGGACCCATGCGATGGGTAGCACGCAGTATTACTTTAAAGGGTCTGCGTTTGCTCACCCAACCTCACCAAACCTCTCAGCCCCAAGAGTGTCCACCCTTATGTCTCATCCAGCTGTGGGTCTAGATATGGTCAATCCAGGTTGCATCACAGACCCTGAACGAATTGTGTAAGAATTTCTCTCTCTTTCACTGTCTTTGTTTCATGGGTTTTGAAAAGTAATTTATTTTTATAATGGGGTTTAGCTGCTTTTCACGGCTGTGTTTATGCTGCTTTACACCCACTTGACACACTAACAGAGAGATATCAATACATAGGTTTTAAGATTATTACTAGTCAGATATATTCTTGTGCGGTGAATCGGGCGTGTTGAGTCCAGTTCTCTGAGCAAGGAGTAGGTCTTGTCTGTTACATATTGGGTTTATGGAACGGTATCTGAGCTAATTTGAAACTCTTGTTTTATGTATCACCCCACCTCACCTTTCCCGTTAAGCAGCCATAGTGTGTTTTCTGCATGTGTGACTCTGTTCTGTTTTGTAATTCAGTTCAAGTGTAACGGTTTTTACATTCCCTCTATAAGTGACACCTTATGAGAAGTGTCCTTTTCTGTGTGACTTATGTCACTTAGAATCGTCGTACCTAAATCCACTCATCATGCTGCTACTAGCCTTATGACATTGATTTCATGGCTGAGTGATAATCCATTGTACATATGGACCTCAAATTTTTTATCCATTTTTCGCTTTCCTGGGATATTTAAGGTGGAATGAAGTGGAGGTCCTTGTCAACAGAGCAGCCCTAAACTTTGGGGTGCTTGTGTCTTGCTGATTTTTAATTTTCCCACTTTATACCCCCATGCGTGGAAGTGCCCTATGCTCTCTAAGCTGTGTTTTTTAGATGTTTCAGGACACACCGTACACTTCTCCAGAGTGGCTGTTGGCAATTTACATCCCGCCCATCAGTGTAGCAAGGCTCCCATTTCTCCATGGCCTGTCCTGCATTTCTGGTTTTGACACGTTTTTCAGCATGGCCCTTTTGACCGATGGGAAGCGAGATTTCTTTGTAGCGCTGATTTGCCTTTCCAGGTTGCTTGGTTGGCCAAAAAGGGCGTATGCGTTTTTTCCTGAATATATTCAGGAAAAAACGCATACGCCCTTTTTGGCCAAGGGCATCATTGTCAACGTTTTGCCGCTTTTCATGTGCTTTAAAGGCGATTCGAATCTACCTCCTGAAATCTGTTTCCTGCAATTCTGCCTTGATTTCAATTCCTCGTCTTTGCCTTCCCTCAATATATTTGTGGACGAGAGTTATCATTTATAACTGTGCAGGTTTGTGAATTGCAGTGCCCTGAAGCTCCGTTTTACAACTCGCTTTTTCGGGAGCTGGCCGCAAAAGCGCAGGATGGCTTCAGGCCCTGTTCTGGTTCCGGGGGGCAGGCTGAGCCTGTGGTTAATTCTTCTTCCTGATGGGAAAATAGAGTGACCTGTCCCTGTCCCAACACCAAGAGCTAGTCTCTCATTGGTTCCCCGTCTTCACGTTCATCCTCAGGACAAATGGCAACCTGTACGGAACAGGAGGTTAAAGGTGCTGATGCTCCAAGTAGGGAGATTGCTAGTAAAGTGGCTGGAATGGCGAACCCGAGCACAAGGAGATGAGAAATGAGGTGCGTTTTAGAAACCTTTCCCCATCACACGGTGTACCATCTTCTGGGTTTCTCATGCATGTTTTCGATGTAGGAAGATGCCCTTGAACCTGGAGATTTGGGACCCATGCGATGGGTAGCACGCAGTATTACTTTAAAGGGTCTGCGTTTGCTCACCCAACCTCACCAAACCTCTCAGCCCCAAGAGTGTCCACCCTTATGTCTCATCCAGCTGTGGGTCTAGATATGGTCAATCCAGGTTGCATCACAGACCCTGAACGAATTGTGTAAGAATTTCTCTCTCTTTCACTGTCTTTGTTTCATGGGTTTTGAAAAGTAATTTATTTTTATAATGGGGTTTAGCTGCTTTTCACGGCTGTGTTTATGCTGCTTTACACCCACTTGACACACTAACAGAGAGATATCAATACATAGGTTTTAAGATTATTACTAGTCAGATATATTCTTGTGCGGTGAATCGGGCGTGTTGAGTCCAGTTCTCTGAGCAAGGAGTAGGTCTTGTCTGTTACATATTGGGTTTATGGAACGGTATCTGAGCTAATTTGAAACTCTTGTTTTATGTATCACCCCACCTCACCTTTCCCGTTAAGCAGCCATAGTGTGTTTTCTGCATGTGTGACTCTGTTCTGTTTTGTAATTCAGTTCAAGTGTAACGGTTTTTACATTCCCTCTATAAGTGACACCTTATGAGAAGTGTCCTTTTCTGTGTGACTTATGTCACTTAGAATCGTCGTACCTAAATCCACTCATCATGCTGCTACTAGCCTTATGACATTGATTTCATGGCTGAGTGATAATCCATTGTACATATGGACCTCAAATTTTTTATCCATTTTTCGCTTTCCTGGGATATTTAAGGTGGAATGAAGTGGAGGTCCTTGTCAACAGAGCAGCCCTAAACTTTGGGGTGCTTGTGTCTTGCTGATTTTTAATTTTCCCACTTTATACCCCCATGCGTGGAAGTGCCCTATGCTCTCTAAGCTGTGTTTTTTAGATGTTTCAGGACACACCGTACACTTCTCCAGAGTGGCTGTTGGCAATTTACATCCCGCCCATCAGTGTAGCAAGGCTCCCATTTCTCCATGGCCTGTCCTGCATTTCTGGTTTTGACACGTTTTTCAGCATGGCCCTTTTGACCGATGGGAAGCGAGATTTCTTTGTAGCGCTGATTTGCCTTTCCAGGTTGCTTGGTTGGCCAAAAAGGGCGTATGCGTTTTTTCCTGAATATATTCAGGAAAAAACGCATACGCCCTTTTTGGCCAAGGGCATCATTGTCAACGTTTTGCCGCTTTTCATGTGCTTTAAAGGCGATTCGAATCTACCTCCTGAAATCTGTTTCCTGCAATTCTGCCTTGATTTCAATTCCTCGTCTTTGCCTTCCCTCAATATATTTGTGGACGAGAGTTATCATTTATAACTGTGCAGGTTTGTGAATTGCAGTGCCCTGAAGCTCCGTTTTACAACTCGCTTTTTCGGGAGCTGGCCGCAAAAGCGCAGGATGGCTTCAGGCCCTGTTCTGGTTCCGGGGGGCAGGCTGAGCCTGTGGTTAATTCTTCTTCCTGATGGGAAAATAGAGTGACCTGTCCCTGTCCCAACACCAAGAGCTAGTCTCTCATTGGTTCCCCGTCTTCACGTTCATCCTCAGGACAAATGGCAACCTGTACAGAACAGGAGGTTAAAGGTGCTGATGCTCCAAGTAGGGAGATTGCTAGTAAAGTGGCTGGAATGGCGAACCCGAGCACAAGGAGATGAGAAATGAGGTGCGTTTTAGAAACCTTTCCCCATCACACGGTGTACCATCTTCTGGGTTTCTCATGCATGTTTTCGATGTAGGAAGATGCCCTTGAACCTGGAGATTTGGGACCCATGCGATGGGTAGCACGCAGTATTACTTTAAAGGGTCTGCGTTTGCTCACCCAACCTCACCAAACCTCTCAGCCCCAAGAGTGTCCACCCTTATGTCTCATCCAGCTGTGGGTCTAGATATGGTCAATCCAGGTTGCATCACAGACCCTGAACGAATTGTGTAAGAATTTCTCTCTCTTTCACTGTCTTTGTTTCATGGGTTTTGAAAAGTAATTTATTTTTATAATGGGGTTTAGCTGCTTTTCACGGCTCTGTTTATGCCGCGTTACACCCACTTGACACACTAACAGAGAGATATCAATACATAGGTTTTAAGATTATTACTAGTCAGATATATTCTTGTGCGGTGAATCGGGCGTGTTGAGTCCAGTTCTCTGAGCAAGGAGTAGGTCTTGTCTGTTACATATTGGGTTTATGGAACGGTATCTGAGCTAATTTGAAACTCTTGTTTTATGTATCACCCCACCTCACCTTTCCCGTTAAGCAGCCATAGTGTGTTTTCTGCATGTGTGACTCTGTTCTGTTTTGTAATTCAGTTCAAGTGTAACGGTTTTTACATTCCCTCTATAAGTGACACCTTATGAGAAGTGTCCTTTTCTGTGTGACTTATGTCACTTAGAATCGTCGTACCTAAATCCACTCATCATGCTGCTACTAGCCTTATGACATTGATTTCATGGCTGAGTGATAATCCATTGTACATATGGACCTCAAATTTTTTATCCATTTTTCGCTTTCCTGGGATATTTAAGGTGGAATGAAGTGGAGGTCCTTGTCAACAGAGCAGCCCTAAACTTTGGGGTGCTTGTGTCTTGCTGATTTTTAATTTTCCCACTTTATACCCCCATGCGTGGAAGTGCCCTATGCTCTCTAAGCTGTGTTTTTTAGATGTTTCAGGACACACCGTACACTTCTCCAGAGTGGCTGTTGGCAATTTACATCCCGCCCATCAGTGTAGCAAGGCTCCCATTTCTCCATGGCCTGTCCTGCATTTCTGGTTTTGACACGTTTTTCAGCATGGCCCTTTTGACCGATGGGAAGCGAGACTTCTTTGTAGCGCTGATTTGCCTTTCCAGGTTGCTTGGTTGGCCAAAAAGGGCGTATGCGTTTTTTCCTGAATATATTCAGGAAAAAACGCATACGCCCTTTTTGGCCAAGGGCATCATTGTCAACGTTTTGCCGCTTTTCATGTGCTTTAAAAGCGATTCGAATCTACCTCCTGAAATCTGTTTCCTGCAATTCTGCCTTGATTTCAATTCCTCGTCTTTGCCTTCCCTCAATATATTTGTGGACGAGAGTTATCATTTATAACTGTGCAGGTTTGTGAATTGCAGTGCCCTGAAGCTCCGTTTTACAACTCGCTTTTTCGGGAGCTGGCCGCAAAAGCGCAGGATGGCTTCAGGCCCTGTTCTGGTTCCGGGGGGCAGGCTGAGCCTGTGGTTAATTCTTCTTCCTGATGGGAAAATAGAGTGACCTGTCCCTGTCCCAACACCAAGAGCTAGTCTCTCATTGGTTCCCCGTCTTCACGTTCATCCTCAGGACAAATGGCAACCTGTACGGAACAGGAGGTTAAAGGTGCTGATGCTCCAAGTAGGGAGATTGCTAGTAAAGTGGCTGGAATGGCGAACCCGAGCACAAGGAGATGAGAAATGAGGTGCGTTTTAGAAACCTTTCCCCATCACACGGTGTACCATCTTCTGGGTTTCTCATGCATGTTTTCGATGTAGGAAGATGCCCTTGAACCTGGAGATTTGGGACCCATGCGATGGGTAGCACGCAGTATTACTTTAAAGGGTCTGCGTTTGCTCACCCAACCTCACCAAACCTCTCAGCCCCAAGAGTGTCCACCCTTATGTCTCATCCAGCTGTGGGTCTAGATATGGTCAATCCAGGTTGCATCACAGACCCTGAACGAATTGTGTAAGAATTTCTCTCTCTTTCACTGTCTTTGTTTCATGGGTTTTGAAAAGTAATTTATTTTTATAATGGGGTTTAGCTGCTTTTCACGGCTGTGTTTATGCTGCTTTACACCCACTTGACACACTAACAGAGAGATATCAATACATAGGTTTTAAGATTATTACTAGTCAGATATATTCTTGTGCGGTGAATTGGGCGTGTTGAGTCCAGTTCTCTGAGCAAGGAGTAGGTCTTGTCTGTTACATATTGGGTTTATGGAACGGTATCTGAGCTAATTTGAAACTCTTGTTTTATGTATCACCCCACCTCACCTTTCCCGTTAAGCAGCCATAGTGTGTTTTCTGCATGTGTGACTCTGTTCTGTTTTGTAATTCAGTTCAAGTGTAACGGTTTTTACATTCCCTCTATAAGTGACACCTTATGAGAAGTGTCCTTTTCTGTGTGACTTATGTCACTTAGAATCGTCGTACCTAAATCCACTCATCATGCTGCTACTAGCCTTATGACATTGATTTCATGGCTGAGTGATAATCCATTGTACATATGGACCTCAAATTTTTTATCCATTTTTCGCTTTCCTGGGATATTTAAGGTGGAATGAAGTGGAGGTCCTTGTCAACAGAGCAGCCCTAAACTTTGGGGTGCTTGTGTCTTGCTGATTTTTAATTTTCCCACTTTATACCCCCATGCGTGGAAGTGCCCTATGCTCTCTAAGCTGTGTTTTTTAGATGTTTCAGGACACACCGTACACTTCTCCAGAGTGGCTGTTGGCAATTTACATCCCGCCCATCAGTGTAGCAAGGCTCCCATTTCTCCATGGCCTGTCCTGCATTTCTGGTTTTGACACGTTTTTCAGCATGGCCCTTTTGACCGATGGGAAGCGAGATTTCTTTGTAGCGCTGATTTGCCTTTCCAGGTTGCTTGGTTGGCCAAAAAGGGCGTATGCGTTTTTTCCTGAATATATTCAGGAAAAAACGCATACGCCCTTTTTGGCCAAGGGCATCATTGTCAACGTTTTGCCGCTTTTCATGTGCTTTAAAGGCGATTCGAATCTACCTCCTGAAATCTGTTTCCTGCAATTCTGCCTTGATTTCAATTCCTCGTCTTTGCCTTCCCTCAATATATTTGTGGACGAGAGTTATCATTTATAACTGTGCAGGTTTGTGAATTGCAGTGCCCTGAAGCTCCGTTTTACAACTCGCTTTTTCGGGAGCTGGCCGCAAAAGCGCAGGATGGCTTCAGGCCCTGTTCTGGTTCCGGGGGGCAGGCTGAGCCTGTGGTTAATTCTTCTTCCTGATGGGAAAATAGAGTGACCTGTCCCTGTCCCAACACCAAGAGCTAGTCTCTCATTGGTTCCCCGTCTTCACGTTCATCCTCAGGACAAATGGCAACCTGTACGGAACAGGAGGTTAAAGGTGCTGATGCTCCAAGTAGGGAGATTGCTAGTAAAGTGGCTGGAATGGCGAACCCGAGCACAAGGAGATGAGAAATGAGGTGCGTTTTAGAAACCTTTCCCCATCACACGGTGTACCATCTTCTGGGTTTCTCATGCATGTTTTCGATGTAGGAAGATGCCCTTGAACCTGGAGATTTGGGACCCATGCGATGGGTAGCACGCAGTATTACTTTAAAGGGTCTGCGTTTGCTCACCCAACCTCACCAAACCTCTCAGCCCCAAGAGTGTCCACCCTTATGTCTCATCC
Organism: Balaenoptera physalus; assembly: GCF_965194825.1. Taxonomy (NCBI): domain Eukaryota; kingdom Metazoa; phylum Chordata; class Mammalia; order Artiodactyla; family Balaenopteridae; genus Balaenoptera; species Balaenoptera physalus. The sequence continues at coordinate 317,436 of NW_028126249.1, read as the reverse complement.
AGCTGTGGGTCTAGATATGGTCAATCCAGGTTGCATCACAGACCCTGAACGAATTGTGTAAGAATTTCTCTCTCTTTCACTGTCTTTGTTTCATGGGTTTTGAAAAGTAATTTATTTTTATAATGGGGTTTAGCTGCTTTTCACGGCTGTGTTTATGCCGCGTTACACCCACTTGACACACTAACAGAGAGATATCAATACATAGGTTTTAAGATTATTACTAGTCAGATATATTCTTGTGCGGTGAATCGGGCGTGTTGAGTCCAGTTCTCTGAGCAAGGAGTAGGTCTTGTCTGTTACATATTGGGTTTATGGAACGGTATCTGAGCTAATTTGAAACTCTTGTTTTATGTATCACCCCACCTCACCTTTCCCGTTAAGCAGCCATAGTGTGTTTTCTGCATGTGTGACTCTGTTCTGTTTTGTAATTCAGTTCAAGTGTAACGGTTTTTACATTCCCTCTATAAGTGACACCTTATGAGAAGTGTCCTTTTCTGTGTGACTTATGTCACTTAGAATCGTCGTACCTAAATCCACTCATCATGCTGCTACTAGCCTTATGACATTGATTTCATGGCTGAGTGATAATCCATTGTACATATGGACCTCAAATTTTTTATCCATTTTTCGCTTTCCTGGGATATTTAAGGTGGAATGAAGTGGAGGTCCTTGTCAACAGAGCAGCCCTAAACTTTGGGGTGCTTGTGTCTTGCTGATTTTTAATTTTCCCACTTTATACCCCCATGCGTGGAAGTGCCCTATGCTCTCTAAGCTGTGTTTTTTAGATGTTTCAGGACACACCGTACACTTCTCCAGAGTGGCTGTTGGCAATTTACATCCCGCCCATCAGTGTAGCAAGGCTCCCATTTCTCCATGGCCTGTCCTGCATTTCTGGTTTTGACACGTTTTTCAGCATGGCCCTTTTGACCGATGGGAAGCGAGACTTCTTTGTAGCGCTGATTTGCCTTTCCAGGTTGCTTGGTTGGCCAAAAAGGGCGTATGCGTTTTTTCCTGAATATATTCAGGAAAAAACGCATACGCCCTTTTTGGCCAAGGGCATCATTGTCAACGTTTTGCCGCTTTTCATGTGCTTTAAAGGCGATTCGAATCTACCTCCTGAAATCTGTGTCCTGCAATTCTGCCTTGATTTCAATTCCTCGTCTTTGCCTTCCCTCAATATATTTGTGGACGAGAGTTATCATTTATAACTGTGCAGGTTTGTGAATTGCAGTGCCCTGAAGCTCCGTTTTACAACTCGCTTTTTCGGGAGCTGGCCGCAAAAGCGCAGGATGGCTTCAGGCCCTGTTCTGGTTCCGGGGGGCAGGCTGAGCCTGTGGTTAATTCTTCTTCCTGATGGGAAAATAGAGTGACCTGTGCCTGTCCCAACACCAAGAGCTAGTCTCTCATTGGTTCCCCGTCTTCCCGTTCATCCTCAGGACAAATAGCAACCTGTACGGAACAGGAGGTTAAAGGTGCTGATGCTCCAAGTAGGGAGATTGCTAGTAAAGTGGCTGGAATGGCGAACCCGAGCACAAGGAGATGAGAAATGAGGTGCGTTTTAGAAACCTTTCCCCATCACACGGTGTACCATCTTTTGGGTTTCTCATGCATGTTTTCGATGTAGGAATATGCCCTTGAACCTGGAGATTTGGGACCCATGCGATGGGTAGCACGCAGTATTACTTTAAAGGGTCTGCGTTTGCTCACCCAACCTCACCAAACCTCTCAGCCCCAAGAGTGTCCACCCTTATGTCTCATCCAGCTGTGGGTCTAGATATGGTCAATCCAGGTTGCATCACAGACCCTGAACGAATTGTGTAAGAATTTCTCTCTCTTTCACTGTCTTTGTTTCATGGGTTTTGAAAAGTAATTTATTTTTATAATGGGGTTTAGCTGCTTTTCACGGCTGTGTTTATGCTGCTTTACACCCACTTGACACACTAACAGAGAGATATCAATACATAGGTTTTAAGATTATTACTAGTCAGATATATTCTTGTGCGGTGAATCGGGCGTGTTGAGTCCAGTTCTCTGAGCAAGGAGTAGGTCTTGTCTGTTACATATTGGGTTTATGGAACGGTATCTGAGCTAATTTGAAACTCTTGTTTTATGTATCACCCCACCTCACCTTTCCCGTTAAGCAGCCATAGTGTGTTTTCTGCATGTGTGACTCTGTTCTGTTTTGTAATTCAGTTCAAGTGTAACGGTTTTTACATTCCCTCTATAAGTGACACCTTATGAGAAGTGTCCTTTTCTGTGTGACTTATGTCACTTAGAATCGTCGTACCTAAATCCACTCATCATGCTGCTACTAGCCTTATGACATTGATTTCATGGCTGAGTGATAATCCATTGTACATATGGACCTCAAATTTTTTATCCATTTTTCGCTTTCCTGGGATATTTAAGGTGGAATGAAGTGGAGGTCCTTGTCAACAGAGCAGCCCTAAACTTTGGGGTGCTTGTGTCTTGCTGATTTTTAATTTTCCCACTTTATACCCCCATGCGTGGAAGTGCCCTATGCTCTCTAAGCTGTGTTTTTTAGATGTTTCAGGACACACCGTACACTTCTCCAGAGTGGCTGTTGGCAATTTACATCCCGCCCATCAGTGTAGCAAGGCTCCCATTTCTCCATGGCCTGTCCTGCATTTCTGGTTTTGACACGTTTTTCAGCATGGCCCTTTTGACCGATGGGAAGCGAGATTTCTTTGTAGCGCTGATTTGCCTTTCCAGGTTGCTTGGTTGGCCAAAAAGGGCGTATGCGTTTTTTCCTGAATATATTCAGGAAAAAACGCATACGCCCTTTTTGGCCAAGGGCATCATTGTCAACGTTTTGCCGCTTTTCATGTGCTTTAAAAGCGATTCGAATCTACCTCCTGAAATCTGTTTCCTGCAATTCTGCCTTGATTTCAATTCCTCGTCTTTGCCTTCCCTCAATATATTTGTGGACGAGAGTTATCATTTATAACTGTGCAGGTTTGTGAATTGCAGTGCCCTGAAGCTCCGTTTTACAACTCGCTTTTTCGGGAGCTGGCCGCAAAAGCGCAGGATGGCTTCAGGCCCTGTTCTGGTTCCGGGGGGCAGGCTGAGCCTGTGGTTAATTCTTCTTCCTGATGGGAAAATAGAGTGACCTGTCCCTGTCCCAACACCAAGAGCTAGTCTCTCATTGGTTCCCCGTCTTCACGTTCATCCTCAGGACAAATGGCAACCTGTACGGAACAGGAGGTTAAAGGTGCTGATGCTCCAAGTAGGGAGATTGCTAGTAAAGTGGCTGGAATGGCGAACCCGAGCACAAGGAGATGAGAAATGAGGTGCGTTCTAGAAACCTTTCCCCATCACACGGTGTACCATCTTCTGGGTTTCTCATGCATGTTTTCGATGTAGGAAGATGCCCTTGAACCTGGAGATTTGGGACCCATGCGATGGGTAGCACGCAGTATTACTTTAAAGGGTCTGCGTTTGCTCACCCAACCTCACCAAACCTCTCAGCCCCAAGAGTGTCCACCCTTATGTCTCATCCAGCTGTGGGTCTAGATATGGTCAATCCAGGTTGCATCACAGACCCTGAACGAATTGTGTAAGAATTTCTCTCTCTTTCACTGTCTTTGTTTCATGGGTTTTGAAAAGTAATTTATTTTTATAATGGGGTTTAGCTGCTTTTCACGGCTGTGTTTATGCTGCTTTACACCCACTTGACACACTAACAGAGAGATATCAATACATAGGTTTTAAGATTATTACTAGTCAGATATATTCTTGTGCGGTGAATCGGGCGTGTTGAGTCCAGTTCTCTGAGCAAGGAGTAGGTCTTGTCTGTTACATATTGGGTTTATGGAACGGTATCTGAGCTAATTTGAAACTCTTGTTTTATGTATCACCCCACCTCACCTTTCCCGTTAAGCAGCCATAGTGTGTTTTCTGCATGTGTGACTCTGTTCTGTTTTGTAATTCAGTTCAAGTGTAACGGTTTTTACATTCCCTCTATAAGTGACACCTTATGAGAAGTGTCCTTTTCTGTGTGACTTATGTCACTTAGAATCGTCGTACCTAAATCCACTCATCATGCTGCTACTAGCCTTATGACATTGATTTCATGGCTGAGTGATAATCCATTGTACATATGGACCTCAAATTTTTTATCCATTTTTCGCTTTCCTGGGATATTTAAGGTGGAATGAAGTGGAGGTCCTTGTCAACAGAGCAGCCCTAAACTTTGGGGTGCTTGTGTCTTGCTGATTTTTAATTTTCCCACTTTATACCCCCATGCGTGGAAGTGCCCTATGCTCTCTAAGCTGTGTTTTTTAGATGTTTCAGGACACACCGTACACTTCTCCAGAGTGGCTGTTGGCAATTTACATCCCGCCCATCAGTGTAGCAAGGCTCCCATTTCTCCATGGCCTGTCCTGCATTTCTGGTTTTGACACGTTTTTCAGCATGGCCCTTTTGACCGATGGGAAGCGAGATTTCTTTGTAGCGCTGATTTGCCTTTCCAGGTTGCTTGGTTGGCCAAAAAGGGCGTATGCGTTTTTTCCTGAATATATTCAGGAAAAAACGCATACGCCCTTTTTGGCCAAGGGCATCATTGTCAACGTTTTGCCGCTTTTCATGTGCTTTAAAGGCGATTCGAATCTACCTCCTGAAATCTGTTTCCTGCAATTCTGCCTTGATTTCAATTCCTCGTCTTTGCCTTCCCTCAATATATTTGTGGACGAGAGTTATCATTTATAACTGTGCAGGTTTGTGAATTGCAGTGCCCTGAAGCTCCGTTTTACAACTCGCTTTTTCGGGAGCTGGCCGCAAAAGCGCAGGATGGCTTCAGGCCCTGTTCTGGTTCCGGGGGGCAGGCTGAGCCTGTGGTTAATTCTTCTTCCTGATGGGAAAATAGAGTGACCTGTCCCTGTCCCAACACCAAGAGCTAGTCTCTCATTGGTTCCCCGTCTTCACGTTCATCCTCAGGACAAATGGCAACCTGTACGGAACAGGAGGTTAAAGGTGCTGATGCTCCAAGTAGGGAGATTGCTAGTAAAGTGGCTGGAATGGCGAACCCGAGCACAAGGAGATGAGAAATGAGGTGCGTTTTAGAAACCTTTCCCCATCACACGGTGTACCATCTTCTGGGTTTCTCATGCATGTTTTCGATGTAGGAAGATGCCCTTGAACCTGGAGATTTGGGACCCATGCGATGGGTAGCACGCAGTATTACTTTAAAGGGTCTGCGTTTGCTCACCCAACCTCACCAAACCTCTCAGCCCCAAGAGTGTCCACCCTTATGTCTCATCCAGCTGTGGGTCTAGATATGGTCAATCCAGGTTGCATCACAGACCCTGAACGAATTGTGTAAGAATTTCTCTCTCTTTCCCTGTCTTTGTTTCATGGGTTTTGAAAAGTAATTTATTTTTATAATGGGGTTTAGCTGCTTTTCACGGCTGTGTTTATGCCGCTTTACACCCACTTGACACACTAACAGAGAGATATCAATACATAGGTTTTAAGATTATTACTAGTCAGATATATTCTTGTGCGGTGAATCGGGCGTGTTGAGTCCAGTTCTCTGAGCAAGGAGTAGGTCTTGTCTATTACATATTGGGTTTATGGAACGGTATCTGAGCTAATTTGAAACTCTTGTTTTATGTATCACCCCACCTCACCTTTCCCGTTAAGCAGCCATAGTGTGTTTTCTGCATGTGTGACTCTGTTCTGTTTTGTAATTCAGTTCAAGTGTAACGGTTTTTACATTCCCTCTATAAGTGACACCTTATGAGAAGTGTCCTTTTCTGTGTGACTTATTTCACTTAGAATCGTCTTACCTAAATCCACTCATCGTGCTGCTACTAGCCTTATGACATTGATTTCATGGCTGAGTGATATTCCATTGTACATAAGGACCACAACTTTTTTATCCATTTTTCGTTCTCCTGGGATATTTAAGGTGGAATGAAGTGGAGGTCTTTGTCAACAGAGCAGCCCTAAACTTTGGGGTGCTTGTGTCTTGCTGATTTTCAATTTTCCCACTTTATCCCCCCATGCCTGGAAGTGCCCTATGCTCTCTAAGCTGTGTTTTTTAGATGTTTCAGGACACACCGTACACTTCTCCAGAGTGGCTGTTGGCGATTTACATCCCGCCCATCAGTGTAGCAAGGCTCCCATTTCTCCATGGCCTGTCCTGCTTTTCTGGTTTTGACACTTTTTTCAGCATGGCCCTTTTGACCGATGGGAAGCGAGACTTCTTTGTAGCGCTGATTTGCCTTTCCAGGTTGCTTGGTTGGCCAAAAAGGGCGTATGCGTTTTTTCCTGAATATATTCAGGAAAAAACGCATACGCCCTTTTTGGCCAAGGGCATCATTGTCAACGTTTTGCCGCTTTTCATGTGCTTTAAAGGCGATTCGAATCTACCTCCTGAAATCTGTTTCCTGCAATTCTGCCTTGATTTCAAATCCTCTTCTTTGCCTTCCCTCAATATATTTGTGGACGAGAGTTATCATTTATAACTCTGCAGTTTTGTGAATTGCAGTGCCCTGAGGCTCCATTTTACAAGTCGCTTTTTTGGGAGCTGGACGCAAAAGCGCAGGATGGCTTCAGGCCCTGTTCTGGTTCCGGGGGGCAGGCTGAGCCTGTGGTTAATTCTTCTTCCTGATGGGAAAATAGAGTGACCTGTGCCTGTCCCAACACCAAGAGCTAGTCTCTCATTGGTTCCCCGTCTTCCCGTTCATCCTCAGGACAAATTGCAACCTGTACGGAACAGGAGGTTAAAGGTGCTGATGCTCCAAGTAGGGAGATTGCTAGTAAAGTGGCTGGAATGGCGAACACGAGCCCAAGGAGATGAGAAATGAGGTGCGTTTTAGAAACCTTTCCCCATCACACGGTGTACCATCTTCTGGGTTTCTCATGCATGTTTTCGATGTAGGAAGATGCCCTTGAACCTGGAGATTTGGGACCCATGCGATGGGTAGCACGCAGTATTACTTTAAAGGGTCTGCGTTTGCTCACCCAACCTCACCAAACCTCTCAGCCCCAAGAGTGTCCACCCTTATGTCTCATCCAGCTGTGGGTCTAGATATGGTCAATCCAGGTTGCATCACAGCCCCTGAACGAATTGTGTAAGAATTTCTCTCTCTTTCCCTGTCTTTGTTTCATGGGTTTTTAAAAGTAATTTATTTTTATAATGGGGTTTAGCTGCTTTTCACGGCTGTGTTTATGCCGCTTTACACCCAGTTGACACACTAACAGAGAGATATCAATACATAGGTTTTAAGATTATTACTAGTCAGATATATTCTTGTGCGGTGAATCGGGCGTGTTGAGTCCAGTTCTCTGAGCAAGGAGTAGGTCTTGTCTATTACATATTGGGTTTATGGAACGGTATCTGAGCTAATTTGAAACTCTTGTTTTATGTATCACCCCACCTCACCTTTCCCGTTAAGCAGCCATAGTGTGTTTTCTGCATGTGTGACTCTGTTCTGTTTTGTAATTCAGTTCAAGTGTAACGGTTTTTACATTCCCTCTATAAGTGACACCTTATGAGAAGTGTCCTTTTCTGTGTGACTTATTTCACTTAGAATCGTCCTACCTAAATCCACTCATCATGCTGCTACTAGCCTTATGACATTGATTTCATGGCTGAGTGATATTCCATTGTACATAAGGACCACAAATTTTTTATCCATTTTTCGTTCTCCTGGGATATTTAAGGTGGAATGAAGTGGAGGTCTTTGTCAACAGAGCAGCCCTAAACTTTGGGGTGCTTGTGTCTTGCTGATTTTCAATTTTCCCACTTTATCCCCCCATGCGTGGAAGTGCCCTATGCTCTCTAAGCTGTGTTTTTTAGATGTTTCAGGACACACCGTACACTTCTCCAGAGTGGCTGTTGGTGATTTACATCCCACCCATCAGTGTAGCAAGGCTCCCATTTCTCCATGGCCTGTCCTGCTTTTCTGGTTTTGACACTTTTTTCAGCATGGCCCTTTTGACCGATGGGAAGCGAGACTTCTTTGTAGCGCTGATTTGCCTTTCCAGGTTGCTTGGTTGGCCAAAAAGGGCGTATGCGTTTTTTCCTGAATATATTCAGGAAAAAACGCATACGCCCTTTTTGGCCAAGGGCATCATTGTCAACGTTTTGCCGCTTTTCATGTGCTTTAAAGGCGATTCGAATCTACCTCCTGAAATCTGTTTCCTGCAATTCTGCCTTGATTTCAAATCCTCTTCTTTGCCTTCCCTCAATATATTTGTGGACGAGAGTTATCATTTATAACTCTGCAGGTTTGTGAATTGCAGTGCCCTGAGGCTCCATTTTACAAGTCGCTTTTTTGGGAGCTGGCCGCAAAAGCGCAGGATGGCTTCAGGCCCTGTTCTGGTTCCGGGGGGCAGGCTGAGCCTGTGGTTAATTCTTCTTCCTGATGGGAAAATAGAGTGACCTGTGCCTGTCCCAACACCAAGAGCTAGTCTCTCATTGGTTCCCCGTCTTCCCGTTCATCCTCAGGACAAATTGCAACCTGTACGGAACAGGAGGTTAAAGGTGCTGATGCTCCAAGTAGGGAGATTGCTAGTAAAGTGGCTGGAATGGCGAACCCGAGCCCAAGGAGATGAGAAATGAGGTGCGTTTTAGAAACCTTTCCCCATCACACGGTGTACCATCTTCTGGGTTTCTCATGCATGTTTTCGATGTAGGAAGATGCCCTTGAACCTGGAGATTTGGGACCCATGCGATGGGTAGCACGCAGTATTACTTTAAAGGGTCTGCGTTTGCTCACCCAACCTCACCAAACCTCTCAGCCCCAAGAGTGTCCACCCTTATGTCTCATCCAGCTGTGGGTCTAGATATGGTCAATCCAGGTTGCATCACAGCCCCTGAACGAATTGTGTAAGAATTTCTCTCTCTTTCCCTGTCTTTGTTTCATGGGTTTTTAAAAGTAATTTATTTTTATAATGGGGTTTAGCTGCTTTTCACGGCTGTGTTTATGCCGCTTTACACCCACTTGACACACTAACAGAGAGATATCAATACATAGGTTTTAAGATTATTACTAGTCAGATATATTCTTGTGCGGTGAATCGGGCGTGTTGAGTCCAGTTCTCTGAGCAAGGAGTAGGTCTTGTCTATTACATATTGGGTTTATGGAACGGTATCTGAGCTAATTTGAAACTCTTGTTTTATGTATCACCCCACCTCACCTTTCCCGTTAAGCAGCCATAGTGTGTTTTCTGCATGTGTGACTCTGTTCTGTTTTGTAATTCAGTTCAAGTGTAACGGTTTTTACATTCCCTCTATAAGTGACACCTTATGAGAAGTGTCCTTTTCTGTGTGACTTATTTCACTTAGAATCGTCTTACCTAAATCCACTCATCGTGCTGCTACTAGCCTTATGACATTGATTTCATGGCTGAGTGATATTCCATTGTACATAAGGACCACAACTTTTTTATCCATTTTTCGTTCTCCTGGGATATTTAAGGTGGAATGAAGTGGAGGTCTTTGTCAACAGAGCAGCCCTAAACTTTGGGGTGCTTGTGTCTTGCTGATTTTCAATTTTCCCACTTTATCCCCCCATGCGTGGAAGTGCCCTATGCTCTCTAAGCTGTGTTTTTTAGATGTTTCAGGACACACCGTACACTTCTCCAGAGTGGCTGTTGGCGATTTACATCCCGCCCATCAGTGTAGCAAGGCTCCCATTTCTCCATGACCTGTCCTGCTTTTCTGGTTTTGACACTTTTTTCAGCATGGCCCTTTTGACCGATGGGAAGCGAGACTTCTTTGTAGCGCTGATTTGCCTTTCCAGGTTGCTTGGTTGGCCAAAAAGGGCGTATGCGTTTTTTCCTGAATATATTCAGGAAAAAACGCATACGCCCTTTTTGGCCAAGGGCATCATTGTCAACGTTTTGCCGCTTTTCATGTGCTTTAAAGGCGATTCGAATCTACCTCCTGAAATCTGTTTCCTGCAATTCTGCCTTGATTTCAAATCCTCTTCTTTGCCTTCCCTCAATATATTTGTGGACGAGAGTTATCATTTATAACTCTGCAGGTTTGTGAATTGCAGTACCCTGAGGCTCCATTTTACAAGTCGCTTTTTTGGGAGCTGGCCGCAAAAGCGCAGGATGGCTTCAGGCCCTGTTCTGGTTCCGGGGGGCAGGCTGAGCCTGTGGTTAATTCTTCTTCCTGATGGGAAAATAGAGTGACCTGTGCCTGTCCCAAAACCAAGAGCTAGTCTCTCATTGGTTCCCCGTCTTCCCGTTCATCCTCAGGACAAATTGCAACCTGTACGGAACAGGAGGTTAAAGGTGCTGATGCTCCAAGTAGGGAGATTGCTAGTAAAGTGGCTGGAATGGCGAACCCGAGCACAAGGAGATGAGAAATGAGGTGCGTTTTAGAAACCTTTCCCCATCACACGGTGTACCATCTTCTGGGTTTCTCATGCATGTTTTCGATGTAGGAAGATGCCCTTGAACCTGGAGATTTGGGACCCATGCGATGGGTAGCACGCAGTATTACTTTAAAGGGTCTGCGTTTGCTCACCCAACCTCACCAAACCTCTCAGCCCCAAGAGTGTCCACCCTTATGTCTCATCCAGCTGTGGGTCTAGATATGGTCAATCCAGGTTGCATCACAGCCCCTGAACGAATTGTGTAAGAATTTCTCTCTCTTTCCCTGTCTTTGTTTCATGGGTTTTTAAAAGTAATTTATTTTTATAATGGGGTTTAGCTGCTTTTCATGGCTGTGTTTATGCCGCTTTACACCCACTTGACACACTAACAGAGAGATATCAATACATAGGTTTTAAGATTATTACTAGTCAGATATATTCTTGTGCAGTGAATCGGGCGTGTTGAGTCCAGTTCTCTGAGCAAGGAGTAGGTCTTGTCTATTACATATTGGGTTTATGGAACGGTATCTGAGCTAATTTGAAACTCTTGTTTTATGTATCACCCCACCTCACCTTTCCCGTTAAGCAGCCATAGTGTGTTTTCTGCATGTGTGACTCTGTTCTGTTTTGTAATTCAGTTCAAGTGTAACGGTTTTTACATTCCCTCTATAAGTGACACCTTATGAGAAGTGTCCTTTTCTGTGTGACTTATTTCACTTAGAATCGTCTTACCTAAATCCACTCATCGTGCTGCTACTAGCCTTATGACATTGATTTCATGGCTGAGTGATATTCCATTGTACATAAGGACCACAACTTTTTTATCCATTTTTCGTTCTCCTGGGATATTTAAGGTGGAATGAAGTGGAGGTCTTTGTCAACAGAGCAGCCCTAAACTTTGGGGTGCTTGTGTCTTGCTGATTTTCAATTTTCCCACTTTATCCCCCCATGCGTGGAAGTGCCCTATGCTCTCTAAGCTGTGTTTTTTAGATGTTTCAGGACACACCGTACACTTCTCCAGAGTGGCTGTTGGCGATTTACATCCCGCCCATCAGTGTAGCAAGGCTCCCATTTCTCCATGGCCTGTCCTGCATTTCTGGTTTTGACACTTTTTTCAGCATGGCCCTTTTGACCGATGGGAAGCGAGACTTCTTTGTAGCGCTGATTTGCCTTTCCAGGTTGCTTGGTTGGCCAAAAAGGGCGTATGCGTTTTTTCCTGAATATATTCAGGAAAAAACGCATACGCCCTTTTTGGCCAAGGGCATCATTGTCAACGTTTTGCCGCTTTTCATGTGCTTTAAAGGCGATTCGAATCTACCTCCTGAAATCTGTTTCCTGCAATTCTGCCTTGATTTCAAATCCTCTTCTTTGCCTTCCCTCAATATATTTGTGGACGAGAGTTATCATTTATAACTCTGCAGGTTTGTGAATTGCAGTGCCCTGAGGCTCCATTTTACAAGTCGCTTTTTTGGGAGCTGGCCGCAAAAGCGCAGGATGGCTTCAGGCCCTGTTCTGGTTCCGGGGGGCAGGCTGAGCCTGTGGTTAATTCTTCTTCCTGATGGGAAAATAGAGTGACCTGTGCCTGTCCCAACACCAAGAGCTAGTCTCTCATTGGTTCCCCGTCTTCCCGTTCATCCTCAGGACAAATTGCAACCTGTACGGAACAGGAGGTTAAAGGTGCTGATGCTCCAAGTAGGGAGATTGCTAGTAAAGTGGCTGGAATGGCGAACCCGAGCCCAAGGAGATGAGAAATGAGGTGCGTTTTAGAAACCTTTCCCCATCACACGGTGTACCATCTTCTGGGTTTCTCATGCATGTTTTCGATGTAGGAAGATGCCCTTGAACCTGGAGATTTGGGACCCATGCGATGGGTAGCACGCAGTATTACTTTAAAGGGTCTGCGTTTGCTCACCCAACCTCACCAAACCTCTCAGCCCCAAGAGTGTCCACCCTTATGTCTCAACCAGCTGTGGGTCTAGATATGGTCAATCCAGGTTGCATCACAGCCCCTGAACGAATTGTGTAAGAATTTCTCTCTCTTTCCCTGTCTTTGTTTCATGGGTTTTTAAAAGTAATTTATTTTTATAATGGGGTTTAGCTGCTTTTCACGGCTGTGTTTATGCCGCTTTACACCCACTTGACACACTAACAGAGAGATATCAATACATAGGTTTTAAGATTATTACTAATCAGATATATTCTTGTGCGGTGAATCGGGCGTGTTGAGTCCAGTTCTCTGAGCAAGGAGTAGGTCTTGTCTATTACATATTGGGTTTATGGAACGGTATCTGAGCTAATTTGAAACTCTTGTTTTATGAATCACCCCACCTCACCTTTCCCGTTAAGCAGCCATAGTGTGTTTTCTGCATGTGTGACTCTGTTCTGTTTTGTAATTCAGTTCAAGTGTAACGGTTTTTACATTCCCTCTATAAGTGACACCTTATGAGAAGTGTCCTTTTCTGTGTGACTTATTTCACTTAGAATCGTCTTACCTAAATCCACTCATCGTGCTGCTACTAGCCTTATGACATTGATTTCATGGCTGAGTGATATTCCATTGTACATAAGGACCACAACTTTTTTATCCATTTTTCGTTCTCCTGGGATATTTAAGGTGGAATGAAGTGGAGGTCTTTGTCAACAGAGCAGCCCTAAACTTTGGGGTGCTTGTGTCTTGCTGATTTTCAATTTTCCCACTTTATCCCCCCATGCGTGGAAGTGCCCTATGCTCTCTAAGCTGTGTTTTTTAGATGTTTCAGGACACACCGTACACTTCTCCAGAGTGGCTGTTGGCGATTTACATCCCGCCCATCAGTGTAGCAAGGCTCCCATTTCTCCATGGCCTGTCCTGCTTTTCTGGTTTTGACACTTTTTTCAGCATGGCCCTTTTGACCGATGGGAAGCGAGACTTCTTTGTAGCGCTGATTTGCCTTTCCAGGTTGCTTGGTTGGCCAAAAAGGGCGTATGCGTTTTTTCCTGAATATATTCAGGAAAAAACGCATACGCCCTTTTTGGCCAAGGGCATCATTGTCAACGTTTTGCCGCTTTTCATGTGCTTTAAAGGCGATTCGAATCTACCTCCTGAAATCTGTTTCCTGCAATTCTGCCTTGATTTCAAATCCTCTTCTTTGCCTTCCCTCAATATATTTGTGGACGAGAGTTATCATTTATAACTCTGCAGGTTTGTGAATTGCAGTGCCCTGAGGCTCCATTTTACAAGTCGCTTTTTTGGGAGCTGGCCGCAAAAGCGCAGGATGGCTTCAGGCCCTGTTCTGGTTCCGGGGGGCAGGCTGAGCCTGTGGTTAATTCTTCTTCCTGATGGGAAAATAGAGTGACCTGTGCCTGTCCCAACACCAAGAGCTAGTCTCTCATTGGTTCCCCGTCTTCCCGTTCATCCTCAGGACAAATTGCAACCTGTACGGAACAGGAGGTTAAAGGTGCTGATGCTCCAAGTAGGGAGATTGCTAGTAAAGTGGCTGGAATGGCGAACCCGAGCCCAAGGAGATGAGAAATGAGGTGCGTTTTAGAAACCTTTCCCCATCACACGGTGTACCATCTTCTGGGTTTCTCATGCATGTTTTCGATGTAGGAAGATGCCCTTGAACCTGGAGATTTGGGACCCATGCGATGGGTAGCACGCAGTATTACTTTAAAGGGTCTGCGTTTGCTCACCCAACCTCACCAAACCTCTCAGCCCCAAGAGTGTCCACCCTTATGTCTCATCCAGCTGTGGGTCTAGATATGGTCAATCCAGGTTGCATCACAGCCCCTGAACGAATTGTGTAAGAATTTCTCTCTCTTTCCCTGTCTTTGTTTCATGGGTTTTTAAAAGTAATTTATTTTTATAATGGGGTTTAGCTGCTTTTCACGGCTGTGTTTATGCCGCTTTACACCCACTTGACACACTAACAGAGAGATATCAATACATAGGTTTTAAGATTATTACTAGTCAGATATATTCTTGTGCGGTGAATCGGGCGTGTTGAGTCCAGTTCTCTGAGCAAGGAGTAGGTCTTGTCTATTACATATTGGGTTTATGGAACGGTATCTGAGCTAATTTGAAACTCTTGTTTTATGTATCACCCCACCTCACCTTTCCCGTTAAGCAGCCATAGTGTGTTTTCTGCATGTGTGACTCTGTTCTGTTTTGTAATTCAGTTCAAGTGTAACGGTTTTTACATTCCCTCTATAAGTGACACCTTATGAGAAGTGTCCTTTTCTGTGTGACTTATTTCACTTAGAATCGTCTTACCTAAATCCACTCATCATGCTGCTACTAGCCTTATGACATTGATTTCATGGCTGAGTGATATTCCATTGTACATAAGGACCACAAATTTTTTATCCATTTTTCGTTCTCCTGGGATATTTAAGGTGGAATGAAGTGGAGGTCTTTGTCAACAGAGCAGCCCTAAACTTTGGGGTGCTTGTGTCTTGCTGATTTTCAATTTTCCCACTTTATCCCCCCATGCGTGGAAGTGCCCTATGCTCTCTAAGCTGTGTTTTTTAGATGTTTCAGGACACACCGTACACTTCTCCAGAGTGGCTGTTGGTGATTTACATCCCACCCATCAGTGTAGCAAGGCTCCCATTTCTCCATGGCCTGTCCTGCTTTTCTGGTTTTGACACTTTTTTCAGCATGGCCCTTTTGACCGATGGGAAGCGAGACTTCTTTGTAGCGCTGATTTGCCTTTCCAGGTTGCTTGGTTGGCCAAAAAGGGCGTATGCGTTTTTTCCTGAATATATTCAGGAAAAAACGCATACGCCCTTTTTGGCCAAGGGCATCATTGTCAACGTTTTGCCGCTTTTCATGTGCTTTAAAGGCGATTCGAATCTACCTCCTGAAATCTGTTTCCTGCAATTCTGCCTTGATTTCAAATCCTCTTCTTTGCCTTCCCTCAATATATTTGTGGACGAGAGTTATCATTTATAACTCTGCAGGTTTGTGAATTGCAGTGCCCTGAGGCTCCATTTTACAAGTCGCTTTTTTGGGAGCTGGCCGCAAAAGCGCAGGATGGCTTCAGGCCCTGTTCTGGTTCCGGGGGGCAGGCTGAGCCTGTGGTTAATTCTTCTTCCTGATGGGAAAATAGAGTGACCTGTGCCTGTCCCAACACCAAGAGCTAGTCTCTCATTGGTTCCCCGTCTTCCCGTTCATCCTCAGGACAAATTGCAACCTGTACGGAACAGGAGGTTAAAGGTGCTGATGCTCCAAGTAGGGAGATTGCTAGTAAAGTGGCTGGAATGGCGAACCCGAGCCCAAGGAGATGAGAAATGAGGTGCGTTTTAGAAACCTTTCCCCATCACACGGTGTACCATCTTCTGGGTTTCTCATGCATGTTTTCGATGTAGGAAGATGCCCTTGAACCTGGAGATTTGGGACCCATGCGATGGGTAGCACGCAGTATTACTTTAAAGGGTCTGCGTTTGCTCACCCAACCTCACCAAACCTCTCAGCCCCAAGAGTGTCCACCCTTATGTCTCATCCAGCTGTGGGTCTAGATATGGTCAATCCAGGTTGCATCACAGCCCCTGAACGAATTGTGTAAGAATTTCTCTCTCTTTCCCTGTCTTTGTTTCATGGGTTTTTAAAAGTAATTTATTTTTATAATGGGGTTTAGCTGCTTTTCACGGCTGTGTTTATGCCGCTTTACACCCACTTGACACACTAACAGAGAGATATCAATACATAGGTTTTAAGATTATTACTAGTCAGATATATTCTTGTGCGGTGAATCGGGCGTGTTGAGTCCAGTTCTCTGAGCAAGGAGTAGGTCTTGTCTATTACATATTGGGTTTATGGAACGGTATCTGAGCTAATTTGAAACTCTTGTTTTATGTATCACCCCACCTCACCTTTCCCGTTAAGCAGCCATAGTGTGTTTTCTGCATGTGTGACTCTGTTCTGTTTTGTAATTCAGTTCAAGTGTAACGGTTTTTACATTCCCTCTATAAGTGACACCTTATGAGAAGTGTCCTTTTCTGTGTGACTTATTTCACTTAGAATCGTCTTACCTAAATCCACTCATCGTGCTGCTACTAGCCTTATGACATTGATTTCATGGCTGAGTGATATTCCATTGTACATAAGGACCACAACTTTTTTATCCATTTTTCGTTCTCCTGGGATATTTAAGGTGGAATGAAGTGGAGGTCTTTGTCAACAGAGCAGCCCTAAACTTTGGGGTGCTTGTGTCTTGCTGATTTTCAATTTTCCCACTTTATCCCCCCATGCGTGGAAGTGCCCTATGCTCTCTAAGCTGTGTTTTTTAGATGTTTCAGGACACACCGTACACTTCTCCAGAGTGGCTGTTGGCGATTTACATCCCGCCCATCAGTGTAGCAAGGCTCCCATTTCTCCATGACCTGTCCTGCTTTTCTGGTTTTGACACTTTTTTCAGCATGGCCCTTTTGACCGATGGGAAGCGAGACTTCTTTGTAGCGCTGATTTGCCTTTCCAGGTTGCTTGGTTGGCCAAAAAGGGCGTATGCGTTTTTTCCTGAATATATTCAGGAAAAAACGCATACGCCCTTTTTGGCCAAGGGCATCATTGTCAACGTTTTGCCGCTTTTCATGTGCTTTAAAGGCGATTCGAATCTACCTCCTGAAATCTGTTTCCTGCAATTCTGCCTTGATTTCAAATCCTCTTCTTTGCCTTCCCTCAATATATTTGTGGACGAGAGTTATCATTTATAACTCTGCAGGTTTGTGAATTGCAGTACCCTGAGGCTCCATTTTACAAGTCGCTTTTTTGGGAGCTGGCCGCAAAAGCGCAGGATGGCTTCAGGCCCTGTTCTGGTTCCGGGGGGCAGGCTGAGCCTGTGGTTAATTCTTCTTCCTGATGGGAAAATAGAGTGACCTGTGCCTGTCCCAAAACCAAGAGCTAGTCTCTCATTGGTTCCCCGTCTTCCCGTTCATCCTCAGGACAAATTGCAACCTGTACGGAACAGGAGGTTAAAGGTGCTGATGCTCCAAGTAGGGAGATTGCTAGTAAAGTGGCTGGAATGGCGAACCCGAGCACAAGGAGATGAGAAATGAGGTGCGTTTTAGAAACCTTTCCCCATCACACGGTGTACCATCTTCTGGGTTTCTCATGCATGTTTTCGATGTAGGAAGATGCCCTTGAACCTGGAGATTTGGGACCCATGCGATGGGTAGCACGCAGTATTACTTTAAAGGGTCTGCGTTTGCTCACCCAACCTCACCAAACCTCTCAGCCCCAAGAGTGTCCACCCTTATGTCTCATCCAGCTGTGGGTCTAGATATGGTCAATCCAGGTTGCATCACAGCCCCTGAACGAATTGTGTAAGAATTTCTCTCTCTTTCCCTGTCTTTGTTTCATGGGTTTTTAAAAGTAATTTATTTTTATAATGAGGTTTAGCTGCTTTTCACGGCTGTGTTTATGCCGCTTTACACCCACTTGACACACTAACAGAGAGATATCAATACATAGGTTTTAAGATTATTACTAGTCAGATATATTCTTGTGCAGTGAATCGGGCGTGTTGAGTCCAGTTCTCTGAGCAAGGAGTAGGTCTTGTCTATTACATATTGGGTTTATGGAACGGTATCTGAGCTAATTTGAAACTCTTGTTTTATGTATCACCCCACCTCACCTTTCCCGTTAAGCAGCCATAGTGTGTTTTCTGCATGTGTGACTCTGTTCTGTTTTGTAATTCAGTTCAAGTGTAACGGTTTTTACATTCCCTCTATAAGTGACACCTTATGAGAAGTGTCCTTTTCTGTGTGACTTATTTCACTTAGAATCGTCTTACCTAAATCCACTCATCGTGCTGCTACTAGCCTTATGACATTGATTTCATGGCTGAGTGATATTCCATTGTACATAAGGACCACAACTTTTTTATCCATTTTTCGTTCTCCTGGGATATTTAAGGTGGAATGAAGTGGAGGTCTTTGTCAACAGAGCAGCCCTAAACTTTGGGGTGCTTGTGTCTTGCTGATTTTCAATTTTCCCACTTTATCCCCCCATGCGTGGAAGTGCCCTATGCTCTCTAAGCTGTGTTTTTTAGATGTTTCAGGACACACCGTACACTTCTCCAGAGTGGCTGTTGGCGATTTACATCCCGCCCATCAGTGTAGCAAGGCTCCCATTTCTCCATGGCCTGTCCTGCATTTCTGGTTTTGACACTTTTTTCAGCATGGCCCTTTTGACCGATGGGAAGCGAGACTTCTTTGTAGCGCTGATTTGCCTTTCCAGGTTGCTTGGTTGGCCAAAAAGGGCGTATGCGTTTTTTCCTGAATATATTCAGGAAAAAACGCATACGCCCTTTTTGGCCAAGGGCATCATTGTCAACGTTTTGCCGCTTTTCATGTGCTTTAAAGGCGATTCGAATCTACCTCCTGAAATCTGTTTCCTGCAATTCTGCCTTGATTTCAAATCCTCTTCTTTGCCTTCCCTCAATATATTTGTGGACGAGAGTTATCATTTATAACTCTGCAGGTTTGTGAATTGCAGTGCCCTGAGGCTCCATTTTACAAGTCGCTTTTTTGGGAGCTGGCCGCAAAAGCGCAGGATGGCTTCAGGCCCTGTTCTGGTTCCGGGGGGCAGGCTGAGCCTGTGGTTAATTCTTCTTCCTGATGGGAAAATAGAGTGACCTGTGCCTGTCCCAACACCAAGAGCTAGTCTCTCATTGGTTCCCCGTCTTCCCGTTCATCCTCAGGACAAATTGCAACCTGTACGGAACAGGAGGTTAAAGGTGCTGATGCTCCAAGTAGGGAGATTGCTAGTAAAGTGGCTGGAATGGCGAACCCGAGCCCAAGGAGATGAGAAATGAGGTGCGTTTTAGAAACCTTTCCCCATCACACGGTGTACCATCTTCTGGGTTTCTCATGCATGTTTTCGATGTAGGAAGATGCCCTTGAACCTGGAGATTTGGGACCCATGCGATGGGTAGCACGCAGTATTACTTTAAAGGGTCTGCGTTTGCTCACCCAACCTCACCAAACCTCTCAGCCCCAAGAGTGTCCACCCTTATGTCTCAACCAGCTGTGGGTCTAGATATGGTCAATCCAGGTTGCATCACAGCCCCTGAACGAATTGTGTAAGAATTTCTCTCTCTTTCCCTGTCTTTGTTTCATGGGTTTTTAAAAGTAATTTATTTTTATAATGGGGTTTAGCTGCTTTTCACGGCTGTGTTTATGCCGCTTTACACCCACTTGACACACTAACAGAGAGATATCAATACATAGGTTTTAAGATTATTACTAATCAGATATATTCTTTTGCGGTGAATCGGGCGTGTTGAGTCCAGTTCTCTGAGCAAGGAGTAGGTCTTGTCTATTACATATTGGGTTTATGGAACGGTATCTGAGCTAATTTGAAACTCTTGTTTTATGAATCACCCCACCTCACCTTTCCCGTTAAGCAGCCATAGTGTGTTTTCTGCATGTGTGACTCTGTTCTGTTTTGTAATTCAGTTCAAGTGTAACGGTTTTTACATTCCCTCTATAAGTGACACCTTATGAGAAGTGTCCTTTTCTGTGTGACTTATTTCACTTAGAATCGTCTTACCTAAATCCACTCATCGTGCTGCTACTAGCCTTATGACATTGATTTCATGGCTGAGTGATATTCCATTGTACATAAGGACCACAACTTTTTTATCCATTTTTCGTTCTCCTGGGATATTTAAGGTGGAATGAAGTGGAGGTCTTTGTCAACAGAGCAGCCCTAAACTTTGGGGTGCTTGTGTCTTGCTGATTTTCAATTTTCCCACTTTATCCCCCCATGCGTGGAAGTGCCCTATGCTCTCTAAGCTGTGTTTTTTAGATGTTTCAGGACACACCGTACACTTCTCCAGAGTGGCTGTTGGCGATTTACATCCCGCCCATCAGTGTAGCAAGGCTCCCATTTCTCCATGGCCTGTCCTGCTTTTCTGGTTTTGACACTTTTTTCAGCATGGCCCTTTTGACCGATGGGAAGCGAGACTTCTTTGTAGCGCTGATTTGCCTTTCCAGGTTGCTTGGTTGGCCAAAAAGGGCGTATGCGTTTTTTCCTGAATATATTCAGGAAAAAACGCATACGCCCTTTTTGGCCAAGGGCATCATTGTCAACGTTTTGCCGCTTTTCATGTGCTTTAAAGGCGATTCGAATCTACCTCCTGAAATCTGTTTCCTGCAATTCTGCCTTGATTTCAAATCCTCTTCTTTGCCTTCCCTCAATATATTTGTGGACGAGAGTTATCATTTATAACTCTGCAGGTTTGCGAATTGCAGTGCCCTGAGGCTCCATTTTACAAGTCGCTTTTTTGGGAGCTGGCCGCAAAAGCGCAGGATGGCTTCAGGCCCTGTTCTGGTTCCGGGGGGCAGGCTGAGCCTGTGGTTAATTCTTCTTCCTGATGGGAAAATAGAGTGACCTGTGCCTGTCCCAACACCAAGAGCTAGTCTCTCATTGGTTCCCCGTCTTCCCGTTCATCCTCAGGACAAATTGCAACCTGTACGGAACAGGAGGTTAAAGGTGCTGATGCTCCAAGTAGGGAGATTGCTAGTAAAGTGGCTGGAATGGCGAACCCGAGCCCAAGGAGATGAGAAATGAGGTGCGTTTTAGAAACCTTTCCCCATCACACGGTGTACCATCTTCTGGGTTTCTCATGCATGTTTTCGATGTAGGAAGATGCCCTTGAACCTGGAGATTTGGGACCCATGCGATGGGTAGCACGCAGTATTACTTTAAAGGGTCTGCGTTTGCTCACCCAACCTCACCAAACCTCTCAGCCCCAAGAGTGTCCACCCTTATGTCTCATCCAGCTGTGGGTCTAGATATGGTCAATCCAGGTTGCATCACAGCCCCTGAACGAATTGTGTAAGAATTTCTCTCTCTTTCCCTGTCTTTGTTTCATGGGTTTTTAAAAGTAATTTATTTTTATAATGGGGTTTAGCTGCTTTTCACGGCTGTGTTTATGCCGCTTTACACCCACTTGACACACTAACAGAGAGATATCAATACATAGGTTTTAAGATTATTACTAGTCAGATATATTCTTGTGCGGTGAATCGGGCGTGTTGAGTCCAGTTCTCTGAGCAAGGAGTAGGTCTTGTCTATTACATATTGGGTTTATGGAACGGTATCTGAGCTAATTTGAAACTCTTGTTTTATGTATCACCCCACCTCACCTTTCCCGTTAAGCAGCCATAGTGTGTTTTCTGCATGTGTGACTCTGTTCTGTTTTGTAATTCAGTTCAAGTGTAACGGTTTTTACATTCCCTCTATAAGTGACACCTTATGAGAAGTGTCCTTTTCTGTGTGACTTATTTCACTTAGAATCGTCTTACCTAAATCCACTCATCGTGCTGCTACTAGCCTTATGACATTGATTTCATGGCTGAGTGATATTCCATTGTACATAAGGACCACAACTTTTTTATCCATTTTTCGTTCTCCTGGGATATTTAAGGTGGAATGAAGTGGAGGTCTTTGTCAACAGAGCAGCCCTAAACTTTGGGGTGCTTGTGTCTTGCTGATTTTCAATTTTCCCACTTTATCCCCCCATGCGTGGAAGTGCCCTATGCTCTCTAAGCTGTGTTTTTTAGATGTTTCAGGACACACCGTACACTTCTCCAGAGTGGCTGTTGGCGATTTACATCCCGCCCATCAGTGTAGCAAGGCTCCCATTTCTCCATGGCCTGTCCTGCTTTTCTGGTTTTGACACTTTTTTCAGCATGGCCCTTTTGACCGATGGGAAGCGAGACTTCTTTGTAGCGCTGATTTGCCTTTCCAGGTTGCTTGGTTGGCCAAAAAGGGCGTATGCGTTTTTTCCTGAATATATTCAGGAAAAAACGCATACGCCCTTTTTGGCCAAGGGCATCATTGTCAACGTTTTGCCGCTTTTCATGTGCTTTAAAGGCGATTCGAATCTACCTCCTGAAATCTGTTTCCTGCAATTCTGCCTTGATTTCAAATCCTCTTCTTTGCCTTCCCTCAATATATTTGTGGACGAGAGTTATCATTTATAACTCTGCAGGTTTGTGAATTGCAGTGCCCTGAGGCTCCATTTTACAAGTCGCTTTTTTGGGAGCTGGCCGCAAAAGCGCAGGATGGCTTCAGGCCCTGTTCTGGTTCCGGGGGGCAGGCTGAGCCTGTGGTTAATTCTTCTTCCTGATGGGAAAATAGAGTGACCTGTGCCTGTCCCAACACCAAGAGCTAGTCTCTCATTGGCTCCCCGTCTTCCCGTTCATCCTCAGGACAAATTGCAACCTGTACGGAACAGGAGGTTAAAGGTGCTGATGCTCCAAGTAGGGAGATTGCTAGTAAAGTGGCTGGAATGGCGAACCCGAGACCAAGGAGATGAGAAATGAGGTGCGTTTTAGAAACCTTTCCCCATCACACGGTGTACCATCTTCTGGGTTTCTCATGCATGTTTTCGATGTAGGAAGATGCCCTTGAACCTGGAGATTTGGGACCCATGCGATGGGTAGCACGCAGTATTACTTTAAAGGGTCTGCGTTTGCTCACCCAACCTCACCAAACCTCTCAGCCCCAAGAGTGTCCACCCTTATGTCTCATCCAGCTGTGGGTCTAGATATGGTCAATCCAGGTTGCATCACAGCCCCTGAACGAATTGTGTAAGAATTTCTCTCTCTTTCCCTGTCTTTGTTTCATGGGTTTTTAAAAGTAATTTATTTTTATAATGGGGTTTAGCTGCTTTTCACGGCTGTGTTTATGCCGCTTTACACCCACTTGACACACTAACAGAGAGATATCAATACATAGGTTTTAAGATTATTACTAGTCAGATATATTCTTGTGCGGTGAATCGGGCGTGTTGAGTCCAGTTCTCTGAGCAAGGAGTAGGTCTTGTCTATTACATATTGGGTTTATGGAACGGTATCTGAGCTAATTTGAAACTCTTGTTTTATGTATCACCCCACCTCACCTTTCCCGTTAAGCAGCCATAGTGTGTTTTCTGCATGTGTGACTCTGTTCTGTTTTGTAATTCAGTTCAAGTGTAACGGTTTTTACATTCCCTCTATAAGTGACACCTTATGAGAAGTGTCCTTTTCTGTGTGACTTATTTCACTTAGAATCGTCTTACCTAAATCCACTCATCGTGCTGCTACTAGCCTTATGACATTGATTTCATGGCTGAGTGATATTCCATTGTACATAAGGACCACAACTTTTTTATCCATTTTTCGTTCTCCTGGGATATTTAAGGTGGAATGAAGTGGAGGTCTTTGTCAACAGAGCAGCCCTAAACTTTGGGGTGCTTGTGTCTTGCTGATTTTCAATTTTCCCACTTTATCCCCCCATGCGTGGAAGTGCCCTATGCTCTCTAAGCTGTGTTTTTTAGATGTTTCAGGACACACCGTACACTTCTCCAGAGTGGCTGTTGGCGATTTACATCCCGCCCATCAGTGTAGCAAGGCTCCCATTTCTCCATGGCCTGTCCTGCTTTTCTGGTTTTGACACTTTTTTCAGCATGGCCCTTTTGACCGATGGGAAGCGAGACTTCTTTGTAGCGCTGATTTGCCTTTCCAGGTTGCTTGGTTGGCCAAAAAGGGCGTATGCGTTTTTTCCTGAATATATTCAGGAAAAAACGCATACGCCCTTTTTGGCCAAGGGCATCATTGTCAACGTTTTGCCGCTTTTCATGTGCTTTAAAGGCGATTCGAATCTACCTCCTGAAATCTGTTTCCTGCAATTCTGCCTTGATTTCAAATCCTCTTCTTTGCCTTCCCTCAATATATTTGTGGACGAGAGTTATCATTTATAACTCTGCAGGTTTGTGAATTGCAGTGCCCTGAGGCTCCATTTTACAAGTCGCTTTTTTGGGAGCTGGCCGCAAAAGCGCAGGATGGCTTCAGGCCCTGTTCTGGTTCCGGGGGGCAGGCTGAGCCTGTGGTTAATTCTTCTTCCTGATGGGAAAATAGAGTGACCTGTGCCTGTCCCAACACCAAGAGCTAGTCTCTCATTGGCTCCCCGTCTTCCCGTTCATCCTCAGGACAAATTGCAACCTGTACGGAACAGGAGGTTAAAGGTGCTGATGCTCCAAGTAGGGAGATTGCTAGTAAAGTGGCTGGAATGGCGAACCCGAGCACAAGGAGATGAGAAATGAGGTGCGTTTTAGAAACCTTTCCCCATCACACGGTGTACCATCTTCTGGGTTTCTCATGCATGTTTTCGATGTAGGAAGATGCCCTTGAACCTGGAGATTTGGGACCCATGCGATGGGTAGCACGCAGTATTACTTTAAAGGGTCTGCGTTTGCTCACCCAACCTCACCAAACCTCTCAGCCCCAAGAGTGTCCACCCTTATGTCTCATCCAGCTGTGGGTCTAGATATGGTCAATCCAGGTTGCATCACAGCCCCTGAACGAATTGTGTAAGAATTTCTCTCTCTTTCCCTGTCTTTGTTTCATGGGTTTTTAAAAGTAATTTATTTTTATAATGGGGTTTAGCTGCTTTTCACGGCTGTGTTTATGCCGCTTTACACCCACTTGACACACTAACAGAGAGATATCAATACATAGGTTTTAAGATTATTACTAGTCAGATATATTCTTGTGCGGTGAATCGGGCGTGTTGAGTCCAGTTCTCTGAGCAAGGAGTAGGTCTTGTCTATTACATATTGGGTTTATGGAACGGTATCTGAGTTAATTTGAAACTCTTGTTTTATGTATCACCCCACCTCACCTTTCCCGTTAAGCAGCCATAGTGTGTTTTCTGCATGTGTGACTCTGTTCTGTTTTGTAATTCAGTTCAAGTGTAACGGTTTTTACATTCCCTCTATAAGTGACACCTTATGAGAAGTGTCCTTTTCTGTGTGACTTATTTCACTTAGAATCGTCTTACCTAAATCCACTCATCGTGCTGCTACTAGCCTTATGACATTGATTTCATGGCTGAGTGATATTCCATTGTACATAAGGACCACAACTTTTTTATCCATTTTTCGCTCTCCTGGGATATTTAAGGTGGAATGAAGTGGAGGTCCTTGTCAACAGAGCAGCCCTAAACTTTGGGGTGCTTGTGTCTTGCTGATTTTCAATTTTCCCACTTTATCCCCCCATGCGTGGAAGTGCCCTATGCTCTCTAAGCTGTGTTTTTTAGATGTTTCAGGACACACCGTACACTTCTCCAGAGTGGCTGTTGGCGATTTACATCCCGCCCATCAGTGTAGCAAGGCTCCCATTTCTCCATGGCCTGTCCTGCTTTTCTGGTTTTGACACTTTTTTCAGCATGGCCCTTTTGACCGATGGGAAGCGAGACTTCTTTGTAGCGCTGATTTGCCTTTCCAGGTTGCTTGGTTGGCCAAAAAGGGCGTATGCGTTTTTTCCTGAATATATTCAGGAAAAAACGCATACGCCCTTTTTGGCCAAGGGCATCATTGTCAACGTTTTGCCGCTTTTCATGTGCTTTAAAGGCGATTCGAATCTACCTCCTGAAATCTGTTTCCTGCAATTCTGCCTTGATTTCAAATCCTCTTCTTTGCCTTCCCTCAATATATTTGTGGACGAGAGTTATCATTTATAACTCTGCAGGTTTGTGAATTGCAGTGCCCTGAGGCTCCATTTTACAAGTCGCTTTTTTGGGAGCTGGCCGCAAAAGCGCAGGATGGCTTCAGGCCCTGTTCTGGTTCCGGGGGGCAGGCTGAGCCTGTGGTTAATTCTTCTTCCTGATGGGAAAATAGAGTGACCTGTGCCTGTCCCAACACCAAGAGCTAGTCTCTCATTGGCTCCCCGTCTTCCCGTTCATCCTCAGGACAAATTGCAACCTGTACGGAACAGGAGGTTAAAGGTGCTGATGCTCCAAGTAGGGAGATTGCTAGTAAAGTGGCTGGAATGGCGAACCCGAGCCCAAGGAGATGAGAAATGAGGTGCGTTTTAGAAACCTTTCCCCATCACACGGTGTACCATCTTCTGGGTTTCTCATGCATGTTTTCGATGTAGGAAGATGCCCTTGAACCTGGAGATTTGGGACCCATGCGATGAGTAGCACGCAGTATTACTTTAAAGGGTCTGCGTTTGCTCACCCAACCTCACCAAACCTCTCAGCCCCAAGAGTGTCCACCCTTATGTCTCATCCAGCTGTTGGTCTAGATATGGTCAATCCAGGTTGCATCACAGCCCCTGAACGAATTGTGTAAGAATTTCTCTCTCTTTCCCTGTCTTTGTTTCATGGGTTTTTAAAAGTAATTTATTTTTATAATGGGGTTTAGCTGCTTTTCACGGCTGTGTTTATGCCGCTTTACACCCACTTGACACACTAACAGAGAGATATCAATACATAGGTTTTAAGATTATTACTAGTCAGATATATTCTTGTGCGGTGAATCGGGCGTGTTGAGTCCAGTTCTCTGAGCAAGGAGTAGGTCTTGTCTATTACATATTGGGTTTATGGAACGGTATCTGAGCTAATTTGAAACTCTTGTTTTATGTATCACCCCACCTCACCTTTCCCGTTAAGCAGCCATAGTGTGTTTTCTGCATGTGTGACTCTGTTCTGTTTTGTAATTCAGTTCAAGTGTAACGGTTTTTACATTCCCTCTATAAGTGACACCTTATGAGAAGTGTCCTTTTCTGTGTGACTTATTTCACTTAGAATCGTCTTACCTAAATCCACTCATCGTGCTGCTACTAGCCTTATGACATTGATTTCATGGCTGAGTGATATTCCATTGTACATAAGGACCACAACTTTTTTATCCATTTTTCGTTCTCCTGGGATATTTAAGGTGGAATGAAGTGGAGGTCTTTGTCAACAGAGCAGCCCTAAACTTTGGGGTGCTTGTGTCTTGCTGATTTTCAATTTTCCCACTTTATCCCCCCATGCGTGGAAGTGCCCTATGCTCTCTAAGCTGTGTTTTTTAGATGTTTCAGGACACACCGTACACTTCTCCAGAGTGGCTGTTGGCGATTTACATCCCGCCCATCAGTGTAGCAAGGCTCCCATTTCTCCATGGCCTGTCCTGCTTTTCTGGTTTTGACACTTTTTTCAGCATGGCCCTTTTGACCGATGGGAAGCGAGACTTCTTTGTAGCGCTGATTTGCCTTTCCAGGTTGCTTGGTTGGCCAAAAAGGGCGTATGCGTTTTTTCCTGAATATATTCAGGAAAAAACGCATACGCCCTTTTTGGCCAAGGGCATCATTGTCAACGTTTTGCCGCTTTTCATGTGCTTTAAAGGCGATTCGAATCTACCTCCTGAAATCTGTTTCCTGCAATTCTGCCTTGATTTCAAATCCTCTTCTTTGCCTTCCCTCAATATATTTGTGGACGAGAGTTATCATTTATAACTCTGCAGGTTTGTGAATTGCAGTGCCCTGAGGCTCCATTTTACAAGTCGCTTTTTTGGGAGCTGGCCGCAAAAGCGCAGGATGGCTTCAGGCCCTGTTCTGGTTCCGGGGGGCAGGCTGAGCCTGTGGTTAATTCTTCTTCCTGATGGGAAAATAGAGTGACCTGTGCCTGTCCCAACACCAAGAGCTAGTCTCTCATTGGCTCCCCGTCTTCCCGTTCATCCTCAGGACAAATTGCAACCTGTACGGAACAGGAGGTTAAAGGTGCTGAGGCTCCAAGTAGGGAGATTGCTAGTAAAGTGGCTGGAATGGCGAACCCGAGCCCAAGGAGATGAGAAATGAGGTGCGTTTTAGAAACCTTTCCCCATCACACGGTGTACCATCTTCTGGGTTTCTCATGCATGTTTTCGATGTAGGAAGATGCCCTTGAACCTGGAGATTTGGGACCCATGCGATGAGTAGCACGCAGTATTACTTTAAAGGGTCTGCGTTTGCTCACCCAACCTCACCAAACCTCTCAGCCCCAAGAGTGTCCACCCTTATGTCTCATCCAGCTGTTGGTCTAGATATGGTCAATCCAGGTTGCATCACAGCCCCTGAACGAATTGTGTAAGAATTTCTCTCTCTTTCCCTGTCTTTGTTTCATGGGTTTTTAAAAGTAATTTATTTTTATAATGGGGTTTAGCTGCTTTTCACGGCTGTGTTTATGCCGCTTTACACCCACTTGACACACTAACAGAGAGATATCAATACATAGGTTTTAAGATTATTACTAGTCAGATATATTCTTGTGCGGTGAATCGGGCGTGTTGAGTCCAGTTCTCTGAGCAAGGAGTAGGTCTTGTCTATTACATATTGGGTTTATGGAACGGTATCTGAGCTAATTTGAAACTCTTGTTTTATGTATCACCCCACCTCACCTTTCCCGTTAAGCAGCCATAGTGTGTTTTCTGCATGTGTGACTCTGTTCTGTTTTGTAATTCAGTTCAAGTGTAACGGTTTTTACATTCCCTCTATAAGTGACACCTTATGAGAAGTGTCCTTTTCTGTGTGACTTATTTCACTTAGAATCGTCTTACCTAAATCCACTCATCGTGCTGCTACTAGCCTTATGACATTGATTTCATGGCTGAGTGATATTCCATTGTACATAAGGACCACAACTTTTTTATCCATTTTTCGTTCTCCTGGGATATTTAAGGTGGAATGAAGTGGAGGTCTTTGTCAACAGAGCAGCCCTAAACTTTGGGGTGCTTGTGTCTTGCTGATTTTCAATTTTCCCACTTTATCCCCCCATGCGTGGAAGTGCCCTATGCTCTCTAAGCTGTGTTTTTTAGATGTTTCAGGACACACCGTACACTTCTCCAGAGTGGCTGTTGGCGATTTACATCCCGCCCATCAGTGTAGCAAGGCTCCCATTTCTCCATGGCCTGTCCTGCTTTTCTGGTTTTGACACTTTTTTCAGCATGGCCCTTTTGACCGATGGGAAGCGAGACTTCTTTGTAGCGCTGATTTGCCTTTCCAGGTTGCTTGGTTGGCCAAAAAGGGCGTATGCGTTTTTTCCTGAATATATTCAGGAAAAAACGCATACGCCCTTTTTGGCCAAGGGCATCATTGTCAACGTTTTGCCGCTTTTCATGTGCTTTAAAGGCGATTCGAATCTACCTCCTGAAATCTGTTTCCTGCAATTCTGCCTTGATTTCAAATCCTCTTCTTTGCCTTCCCTCAATATATTTGTGGACGAGAGTTATCATTTATAACTCTGCAGGTTTGTGAATTGCAGTGCCCTGAGGCTCCATTTTACAAGTCGCTTTTTTGGGAGCTGGCCGCAAAAGCGCAGGATGGCTTCAGGCCCTGTTCTGGTTCCGGGGGGCAGGCTGAGCCTGTGGTTAATTCTTCTTCCTGATGGGAAAATAGAGTGACCTGTGCCTGTCCCAACACCAAGAGCTAGTCTCTCATTGGTTCCCCGTCTTCCCGTTCATCCTCAGGACAAATTGCAACCTGTACGGAACAGGAGGTTAAAGGTGCTGATGCTCCAAGTAGGGAGATTGCTAGTAAAGTGGCTGGAATGGCGAACCCGAGCACAAGGAGATGAGAAATGAGGTGCGTTTTAGAAACCTTTCCCCATCACACGGTGTACCATCTTCTGGGTTTCTCATGCATGTTTTCGATGTAGGAAGATGCCCTTGAACCTGGAGATTTGGGACCCATGCGATGGGTAGCACGCAGTATTACTTTAAAGGGTCTGCGTTTGCTCACCCAACCTCACCAAACCTCTCAGCCCCAAGAGTGTCCACCCTTATGTCTCATCCAGCTGTGGGTCTAGATATGGTCAATCCAGGTTGCATCACAGCCCCTGAACGAATTGTGTAAGAATTTCTCTGTCTTTCCCTGTCTTTGTTTCATGGGTTTTTAAAAGTAATTTATTTTTATAATGGGGTTTAGCTGCTTTTCACGGCTGTGTTTATGCCGCTTTACACCCACTTGACACACTAACAGAGAGATATCAATACATAGGTTTTAAGATTATTACTAGTCAGATATATTCTTGTGCGGTGAATCGGGCGTGTTGAGTCCAGTTCTCTGAGCAAGGAGTAGGTCTTGTCTATTACATATTGGGTTTATGGAACGGTATCTGAGTTAATTTGAAACTCTTGTTTTATGTATCACCCCACCTCACCTTTCCCGTTAAGCAGCCATAGTGTGTTTTCTGCATGTGTGACTCTGTTCTGTTTTGTAATTCAGTTCAAGTGTAACGGTTTTTTCATTCCCTCTATAAGTGACACCTTATGAGAAGTGTCCTTTTCTGTGTGACTTATTTCACTTAGAATCGTCTTACCTAAATCCACTCATCGTGCTGCTACTAGCCTTATGACATTGATTTCATGGCTGAGTGATATTCCATTGTACATAAGGACCACAACTTTTTTATCCATTTTTCGCTTTCCTGGGATATTTAAGGTGGAATGAAGTGGAGGTCCTTGTCAACAGAGCAGCCCTAAACTTTGGGGTGCTTGTGTCTTGCTGATTTTCAATTTTCCCACTTTATCCCCCCATGCGTGGAAGTGCCCTATGCTCTCTAAGCTGTGTTTTTTAGATGTTTCAGGACACACCGTACACTTCTCCAGAGTGGCTGTTGGCGATTTACATCCCGCCCATCAGTGTAGCAAGGCTCCCATTTCTCCATGGCCTGTCCTGCTTTTCTGGTTTTGACACTTTTTTCAGCATGGCCCTTTTGACCGATGGGAAGCGAGACTTCTTTGTAGCGCTGATTTGCCTTTCCAGGTTGCTTGGTTGGCCAAAAAGGGCGTATGCGTTTTTTCCTGAATATATTCAGGAAAAAACGCATACGCCCTTTTTGGCCAAGGGCATCATTGTCAACGTTTTGCCGCTTTTCATGTGCTTTAAAGGCGATTCGAATCTACCTCCTGAAATCTGTTTCCTGCAATTCTGCCTTGATTTCAAATCCTCTTCTTTGCCTTCCCTCAATATATTTGTGGACGAGAGTTATCATTTATAACTCTGCAGGTTTGTGAATTGCAGTGCCCTGAGGCTCCATTTTACAAGTCGCTTTTTTGGGAGCTGGCCGCAAAAGCGCAGGATGGCTTCAGGCCCTGTTCTGGTTCCGGGGGGCAGGCTGAGCCTGTGGTTAATTCTTCTTCCTGATGGGAAAATAGAGTGACCTGTGCCTGTCCCAACACCAAGAGCTAGTCTCTCATTGGTTCCCCGTCTTCCCGTTCATCCTCAGGACAAATTGCAACCTGTACGGAACAGGAGGTTAAAGGTGCTGATGCTCCAAGTAGGGAGATTGCTAGTAAAGTGGCTGGAATGGCGAACCCGAGCCCAAGGAGATGAGAAATGAGGTGCGTTTTAGAAACCTTTCCCCATCACACGGTGTACCATCTTCTGGGTTTCTCATGCATGTTTTCGATGTAGGAAGATGCCCTTGAACCTGGAGATTTGGGACCCATGCGATGGGTAGCACGCAGTATTACTTTAAAGGGTCTGCGTTTGCTCACCCAACCTCACCAAACCTCTCAGCCCCAAGAGTGTCCACCCTTATGTCTCATCCAGCTGTGGGTCTAGATATGGTCAATCCAGGTTGCATCACAGCCCCTGAACGAATTGTGTAAGAATTTCTCTCTCTTTCCCTGTCTTTGTTTCATGGGTTTTTAAAAGTAATTTATTTTTATAATGGGGTTTAGCTGCTTTTCACGGCTGTGTTTATGCCGCTTTACACCCACTTGACACACTAACAGAGAGATATCAATACATAGGTTTTAAGATTATTACTAGTCAGATATATTCTTGTGCGGTGAATCGGGCGTGTTGAGTCCAGTTCTCTGAGCAAGGAGTAGGTCTTGTCTATTACATATTGGGTTTATGGAACGGTATCTGAGCTAATTTGAAACTCTTGTTTTATGTATCACCCCACCTCACCTTTCCCGTTAAGCAGCCATAGTGTGTTTTCTGCATGTGTGACTCTGTTCTGTTTTGTAATTCAGTTCAAGTGTAACGGTTTTTACATTCCCTCTATAAGTGACACCTTATGAGAAGTGTCCTTTTCTGTGTGACTTATTTCACTTAGAATCGTCTTACCTAAATCCACTCATCGTGCTGCTACTAGCCTTATGACATTGATTTCATGGCTGAGTGATATTCCATTGTACATAAGGACCACAACTTTTTTATCCATTTTTCGTTCTCCTGGGATATTTAAGGTGGAATGAAGTGGAGGTCTTTGTCAACAGAGCAGCCCTAAACTTTGGGGTGCTTGTGTCTTGCTGATTTTCAATTTTCCCACTTTATCCCCCCATGCGTGGAAGTGCCCTATGCTCTCTAAGCTGTGTTTTTTAGATGTTTCAGGACACACCGTACACTTCTCCAGAGTGGCTGTTGGCGATTTACATCCCGCCCATCAGTGTAGCAAGGCTCCCATTTCTCCATGGCCTGTCCTGCTTTTCTGGTTTTGACACTTTTTTCAGCATGGCCCTTTTGACCGATGGGAAGCGAGACTTCTTTGTAGCGCTGATTTGCCTTTCCAGGTTGCTTGGTTGGCCAAAAAGGGCGTATGCGTTTTTTCCTGAATATATTCAGGAAAAAACGCATACGCCCTTTTTGGCCAAGGGCATCATTGTCAACGTTTTGCCGCTTTTCATGTGCTTTAAAGGCGATTCGAATCTACCTCCTGAAATCTGTTTCCTGCAATTCTGCCTTGATTTCAAATCCTCTTCTTTGCCTTCCCTCAATATATTTGTGGACGAGAGTTATCATTTATAACTCTGCAGGTTTGTGAATTGCAGTGCCCTGAGGCTCCATTTTACAAGTCGCTTTTTTGGGAGCTGGCCGCAAAAGCGCAGGATGGCTTCAGGCCCTGTTCTGGTTCCGGGGGGCAGGCTGAGCCTGTGGTTAATTCTTCTTCCTGATGGGAAAATAGAGTGACCTGTGCCTGTCCCAACACCAAGAGCTAGTCTCTCATTGGTTCCCCGTCTTCCCGTTCATCCTCAGGACAAATTGCAACCTGTACGGAACAGGAGGTTAAAGGTGCTGATGCTCCAAGTAGGGAGATTGCTAGTAAAGTGGCTGGAATGGCGAACCCGAGCCCAAGGAGATGAGAAATGAGGTGCGTTTTAGAAACCTTTCCCCATCACACGGTGTACCATCTTCTGGGTTTCTCATGCATGTTTTCGATGTAGGAAGATGCCCTTGAACCTGGAGATTTGGGACCCATGCGATGGGTAGCACGCAGTATTACTTTAAAGGGTCTGCGTTTGCTCACCCAACCTCACCAAACCTCTCAGCCCCAAGAGTGTCCACCCTTATGTCTCATCCAGCTGTGGGTCTAGATATGGTCAATCCAGGTTGCATCACAGCCCCTGAACGAATTGTGTAAGAATTTCTCTCTCTTTCCCTGTCTTTGTTTCATGGGTTTTTAAAAGTAATTTATTTTTATAATGGGGTTTAGCTGCTTTTCACGGCTGTGTTTATGCCGCTTTACACCCACTTGACACACTAACAGAGAGATATCAATACATAGGTTTTAAGATTATTACTAGTCAGATATATTCTTGTGCGGTGAATCGGGCGTGTTGAGTCCAGTTCTCTGAGCAAGGAGTAGGTCTTGTCTATTACATATTGGGTTTATGGAACGGTATCTGAGCTAATTTGAAACTCTTGTTTTATGTATCACCCCACCTCACCTTTCCCGTTAAGCAGCCATAGTGTGTTTTCTGCATGTGTGACTCTGTTCTGTTTTGTAATTCAGTTCAAGTGTAACGGTTTTTACATTCCCTCTATAAGTGACACCTTATGAGAAGTGTCCTTTTCTGTGTGACTTATTTCACTTAGAATCGTCTTACCTAAATCCACTCATCGTGCTGCTACTAGCCTTATGACATTGATTTCATGGCTGAGTGATATTCCATTGTACATAAGGACCACAACTTTTTTATCCATTTTTCGTTCTCCTGGGATATTTAAGGTGGAATGAAGTGGAGGTCTTTGTCAACAGAGCAGCCCTAAACTTTGGGGTGCTTGTGTCTTGCTGATTTTCAATTTTCCCACTTTATCCCCCCATGCGTGGAAGTGCCCTATGCTCTCTAAGCTGTGTTTTTTAGATGTTTCAGGACACACCGTACACTTCTCCAGAGTGGCTGTTGGCGATTTACATCCCGCCCATCAGTGTAGCAAGGCTCCCATTTCTCCATGGCCTGTCCTGCTTTTCTGGTTTTGACACTTTTTTCAGCATGGCCCTTTTGACCGATGGGAAGCGAGACTTCTTTGTAGCGCTGATTTGCCTTTCCAGGTTGCTTGGTTGGCCAAAAAGGGCGTATGCGTTTTTTCCTGAATATATTCAGGAAAAAACGCATACGCCCTTTTTGGCCAAGGGCATCATTGTCAACGTTTTGCCGCTTTTCATGTGCTTTAAAGGCGATTCGAATCTACCTCCTGAAATCTGTTTCCTGCAATTCTGCCTTGATTTCAAATCCTCTTCTTTGCCTTCCCTCAATATATTTGTGGACGAGAGTTATCATTTATAACTCTGCAGGTTTGTGAATTGCAGTGCCCTGAGGCTCCATTTTACAAGTCGCTTTTTTGGGAGCTGGCCGCAAAAGCGCAGGATGGCTTCAGGCCCTGTTCTGGTTCCGGGGGGCAGGCTGAGCCTGTGGTTAATTCTTCTTCCTGATGGGAAAATAGAGTGACCTGTGCCTGTCCCAACACCAAGAGCTAGTCTCTCATTGGTTCCCCATCTTCCCGTTCATCCTCAGGACAAATTGCAACCTGTACGGAACAGGAGGTTAAAGGTGCTGATGCTCCAAGTAGGGAGATTGCTAGTAAAGTGGCTGGAATGGCGAACCCGAGCCCAAGGAGATGAGAAATGAGGTGCGTTTTAGAAACCTTTCCCCATCACACGGTGTACCATCTTCTGGGTTTCTCATGCATGTTTTCGATGTAGGAAGATGCCCTTGAACCTGGAGATTTGGGACCCATGCGATGGGTAGCACGCAGTATTACTTTAAAGGGTCTGCGTTTGCTCACCCAACCTCACCAAACCTCTCAGCCCCAAGAGTGTCCACCCTTATGTCTCATCCAGCTGTGGGTCTAGATATGGTCAATCCAGGTTGCATCACAGCCCCTGAACGAATTGTGTAAGAATTTCTCTCTCTTTCCCTGTCTTTGTTTCATGGGTTTTTAAAAGTAATTTATTTTTATAATGGGGTTTAGCTGCTTTTCACGGCTGTGTTTATGCCGCTTTACACCCACTTGACACACTAACAGAGAGATATCAATACATAGGTTTTAAGATTATTACTAGTCAGATATATTCTTGTGCGGTGAATCGGGCGTGTTGAGTCCAGTTCTCTGAGCAAGGAGTAGGTCTTGTCTATTACATATTGGGTTTATGGAACGGTATCTGAGCTAATTTGAAACTCTTGTTTTATGTATCACCCCACCTCACCTTTCCCGTTAAGCAGCCATAGTGTGTTTTCTGCATGTGTGACTCTGTTCTGTTTTGTAATTCAGTTCAAGTGTAACGGTTTTTACATTCCCTCTATAAGTGACACCTTATGAGAAGTGTCCTTTTCTGTGTGACTTATTTCACTTAGAATCGTCTTACCTAAATCCACTCATCGTGCTGCTACTAGCCTTATGACATTGATTTCATGGCTGAGTGATATTCCATTGTACATAAGGACCACAACTTTTTTATCCATTTTTCGTTCTCCTGGGATATTTAAGGTGGAATGAAGTGGAGGTCTTTGTCAACAGAGCAGCCCTAAACTTTGGGGTGCTTGTGTCTTGCTGATTTTCAATTTTCCCACTTTATCCCCCCATGCGTGGAAGTGCCCTATGCTCTCTAAGCTGTGTTTTTTAGATGTTTCAGGACACACCGTACACTTCTCCAGAGTGGCTGTTGGCGATTTACATCCCGCCCATCAGTGTAGCAAGGCTCCCATTTCTCCATGGCCTGTCCTGCTTTTCTGGTTTTGACACTTTTTTCAGCATGGCCCTTTTGACCGATGGGAAGCGAGACTTCTTTGTAGCGCTGATTTGCCTTTCCAGGTTGCTTGGTTGGCCAAAAAGGGCGTATGCGTTTTTTCCTGAATATATTCAGGAAAAAACGCATACGCCCTTTTTGGCCAAGGGCATCATTGTCAACGTTTTGCCGCTTTTCATGTGCTTTAAAGGCGATTCGAATCTACCTCCTGAAATCTGTTTCCTGCAATTCTGCCTTGATTTCAAATCCTCTTCTTTGCCTTCCCTCAATATATTTGTGGACGAGAGTTATCATTTATAACTCTGCAGGTTTGTGAATTGCAGTGCCCTGAGGCTCCATTTTACAAGTCGCTTTTTTGGGAGCTGGCCGCAAAAGCGCAGGATGGCTTCAGGCCCTGTTCTGGTTCCGGGGGGCAGGCTGAGCCTGTGGTTAATTCTTCTTCCTGATGGGAAAATAGAGTGACCTGTGCCTGTCCCAACACCAAGAGCTAGTCTCTCATTGGTTCCCCATCTTCCCGTTCATCCTCAGGACAAATTGCAACCTGTACGGAACAGGAGGTTAAAGGTGCTGATGCTCCAAGTAGGGAGATTGCTAGTAAAGTGGCTGGAATGGCGAACCCGAGCACAAGGAGATGAGAAATGAGGTGCGTTTTAGAAACCTTTCCCCATCACACGGTGTACCATCTTCTGGGTTTCTCATGCATGTTTTCGATGTAGGAAGATGCCCTTGAACCTGGAGATTTGGGACCCATGCGATGGGTAGCACGCAGTATTACTTTAAAGGGTCTGCGTTTGCTCACCCAACCTCACCAAACCTCTCAGCCCCAAGAGTGTCCACCCTTATGTCTCATCCAGCTGTGGGTCTAGATATGGTCAATCCAGGTTGCATCACAGCCCCTGAACGAATTGTGTAAGAATTTCTCTCTCTTTCCCTGTCTTTGTTTCATGGGTTTTTAAAAGTAATTTATTTTTATAATGTGGTTTAGCTGCTTTTCACGGCTGTGTTTATGCCGCTTTACACCCACTTGACACACTAACAGAGAGATATCAATACATAGGTTTTAAGATTATTACTAGTCAGATATATTCTTGTGCGGTGAATCGGGCGTGTTGAGTCCAGTTCTCTGAGCAAGGAGTAGGTCCTGTCTATTACATATTGGGTTTATGGAACGGTATCTGAGCTAATTTGAAACTCTTGTTTTATGTATCACCCCACCTCACCTTTCCCGTTAAGCAGCCATAGTGTGTTTTCTGCATGTGTGACTCTGTTCTGTTTTGTAATTCAGGTCAAGTGTAACGGTTTTTACATTCCCTCTATAAGTGACACCTTATGAGAAGTGTCCTTTTCTGTGTGACTTATTTCACTTAGAATCGTTTTACCTAAATGCACTCATCGTGCTGCTACTAGCCTTATGACATTGATTTCATGGCTGAGTGATATTCCATTGTACATAAGGACCACAACTTTTTTATCCATTTTTCGCTTTCCTGGGATATTTAAGGTGGAATGAAGTGGAGGTCCTTGTCAACAGAGCAGCCCTAAACTTTGGGGTGCTTGTGTCTTGCTGATTTTCAATTTTCCCACTTTATCCCCCCATGCGTGGAAGTGCCCTATGCTCTCTAAGCTGTGTTTTTTAGATGTTTCAGGACACACCGTACACTTCTCCAGAGTGGCTGTTGGCGATTTACATCCCGCCCATCAGTGTAGCAAGGCTCCCATTTCTCCATGGCCTGTCCTGCATTTCTGGTTTTGACACTTTTTTCAGCATGGCCCTTTTGACCGATGGGAAGCGAGACTTCTTTGTAGCGCTGATTTGCCTTTCCAGGTTGCTTGGTTGGCCAAAAAGGGCGTATGCGTTTTTTCCTGAATATATTCAGGAAAAAACGCATACGCCCTTTTTGGCCAAGGGCATCATTGTCAACGTTTTGCCGCTTTTCATGTGCTTTAAAGGCGATTCGAATCTACCTCCTGAAATCTGTTTCCTGCAATTCTGCCTTGATTTCAAATCCTCTTCTTTGCCTTCCCTCAATATATTTGTGGATGAGAGTTATCATTTATAACTCTGCAGGTTTGTGAATTGCAGTGCCCTGAGGCTCCATTTTACAAGTCGCTTTTTTGGGAGCTGGCCGCAAAAGCGCAGGATGGCTTCAGGCCCTGTTCTGGTTCCGGGGGGCAGGCTGAGCCTGTGGTTAATTCTTCTTCCTGATGGGAAAATAGAGTGACCTGTGCCTGTCCCAACACCAAGAGCTAGTCTCTCATTGGTTCCCCGTCTTCCCGTTCATCCTCAGGACAAATTGCAACCTGTACGGAACAGGAGGTTAAAGGTGCTGATGCTCCAAGTAGGGAGATTGCTAGTAAAGTGGCTGGAATGGCGAACCCGAGCACAAGGAGATGAGAAATGAGGTGCGTTTTAGAAACCTTTCCCCATCACACGGTGTACCATCTTCTGGGTTTCTCATGCATGTTTTCGATGTAGGAAGATGCCCTTGAACCTGGAGATTTGGGACCCATGCGATGGGTAGCACGCAGTATTACTTTAAAGGGTCTGCGTTTGCTCACCCAACCTCACCAAACCTCTCAGCCCCAAGAGTGTCCACCCTTATGTCTCATCCAGCTGTGGGTCTAGATATGGTCAATCCAGGTTGCATCACAGCCCCTGAACGAATTGTGTAAGAATTTCTCTCTCTTTCCCTGTCTTTGTTTCATGGGTTTTTAAAAGTAATTTATTTTTATAATGGGGTTTAGCTGCTTTTCACGGCTGTGTTTATGCCGCTTTACACCCACTTGACACACTAACAGAGAGATATCAATACATAGGTTTTAAGATTATTACTAGTCAGATATATTCTTGTGCGGTGAATCGGGCGTGTTGAGTCCAGTTCTCTGAGCAAGGAGTAGGTCTTGTCTATTACATATTGGGTTTATGGAACGGTATCTGAGTTAATTTGAAACTCTTGTTTTATGTATCACCCCACCTCACCTTTCCCGTTAAGCAGCCATAGTGTGTTTTCTGCATGTGTGACTCTGTTCTGTTTTGTAATTCAGTTCAAGTGTAACGGTTTTTACATTCCCTCTATAAGTGACACCTTATGAGAAGTGTCCTTTTCTGTGTGACTTATTTCACTTAGAATCGTCTTACCTAAATCCACTCATCGTGCTGCTACTAGCCTTATGACATTGATTTCATGGCTGAGTGATATTCCATTGTACATAAGGACCACAACTTTTTTATCCATTTTTCGCTTTCCTGGGATATTTAAGTTGGAATGAAGTGGAGGTCCTTGTCAACAGAGCAGCCCTAAACTTTGGGGTGCTTGTGTCTTGCTGATTTTCAATTTTCCCACTTTATCCCCCCATGCGTGGAAGTGCCCTATGCTCTCTAAGCTGTGTTTTTTAGATGTTTCAGGACACACCGTACACTTCTCCAGAGTGGCTGTTGGCGATTTACATCCCGCCCATCAGTGTAGCAAGGCTCCCATTTCTCCATGGCCTGTCCTGCATTTCTGGTTTTGACACTTTTTTCAGCATGGCCCTTTTGACCGATGGGAAGCGAGACTTCTTTGTAGCGCTGATTTGCCTTTCCAGGTTGCTTGGTTGGCCAAAAAGGGCGTATGCGTTTTTTCCTGAATATATTCAGGAAAAAACGCATACGCCCTTTTTGGCCAAGGGCATCATTGTCAACGTTTTGCCGCTTTTCATGTGCTTTAAATGCGATTCGTATCTACCTCCTGAAATCTGTTTCCTGCAATTCTGCCTTGATTTCAAATCCTCTTCTTTGCCTTCCCTCAATATATTTGTGGACGAGAGTTATCATTTATAACTCTGCAGGTTTGTGAATTGCAGTGCCCTTAGGCTCCATTTTACAAGTCGCTTTTTTGGGAGCTGGCCGCAAAAGCGCAGGATGGCTTCAGGCCCTGTTCTGGTTCCGGGGGGCAGGCTGAGCCTGTGGTTAATTCTTCTTCCTGATGGGAAAATAGAGTGACCTGTGCCTGTCCCAACACCAAGAGCTAGTCTCTCATTGGTTCCCCGTCTTCCCGTTCATCCTCAGGACAAATTGCAACCTGTACGGAACAGGAGGTTAAAGGTGCTGATGCTCCAAGTAGGGAGATTGCTAGTAAAGTGGCTGGAATGGCGAACCCGAGCACAAGGAGATGAGAAATGAGGTGCGTTTTAGAAACCTTTCCCCATCACACGGTGTACCATCTTCTGGGTTTCTCATGCATGTTTTCGATGTAGGAAGATGCCCTTGAACCTGGAGATTTGGGACCCATGCGATGGGTAGCACGCAGTATTACTTTAAAGGGTCTGCGTTTGCTCACCCAACCTCACCAAACCTCTCAGCCCCAAGAGTGTCCACCCTTATGTCTCATCCAGCTGTGGGTCTAGATATGGTCAATCCAGGTTGCATCACAGCCCCTGAACGAATTGTGTAAGAATTTCTCTCTCTTTCCCTGTCTTTGTTTCATGGGTTTTTAAAAGTAATTTATTTTTATAATGGGGTTTAGCTGCTTTTCACGGCTGTGTTTATGCCGCTTTACACCCACTTGACACACTAACAGAGAGATATCAATACATAGGTTTTAAGATTATTACTAGTCAGATATATTCTTGTGCGGTGAATCGGGCGTGTTGAGTCCAGTTCTCTGAGCAAGGAGTAGGTCTTGTCTATTACATATTGGGTTTATGGAACGGTATCTGAGTTAATTTGAAACTCTTGTTTTATGTATCACCCCACCTCACCTTTCCCGTTAAGCAGCCATAGTGTGTTTTCTGCATGTGTGACTCTGTTCTGTTTTGTAATTCAGTTCAAGTGTAACGGTTTTTACATTCCCTCTATAAGTGACACCTTATGAGAAGTGTCCTTTTCTGTGTGACTTATTTCACTTAGAATCGTCTTACCTAAATCCACTCATCGTGCTGCTACTAGCCTTATGACATTGATTTCATGGCTGAGTGATATTCCATTGTACATAAGGACCACAACTTTTTTATCCATTTTTCGCTTTCCTGGGATATTTAAGTTGGAATGAAGTGGAGGTCCTTGTCAACAGAGCAGCCCTAAACTTTGGGGTGCTTGTGTCTTGCTGATTTTCAATTTTCCCACTTTATCCCCCCATGCGTGGAAGTGCCCTATGCTCTCTAAGCTGTGTTTTTTAGATGTTTCAGGACACACCGTACACTTCTCCAGAGTGGCTGTTGGCGATTTACATCCCGCCCATCAGTGTAGCAAGGCTCCCATTTCTCCATGGCCTGTCCTGCATTTCTGGTTTTGACACTTTTTTCAGCATGGCCCTTTTGACCGATGGGAAGCGAGACTTCTTTGTAGCGCTGATTTGCCTTTCCAGATTGCTTGGTTGGCCAAAAAGGGCGTATGCGTTTTTTCCTGAATATATTCAGGAAAAAACGCATACGCCCTTTTTGGCCAAGGGCATCATTGTCAACGTTTTGCCGCTTTTCATGTGCTTTAAATGCGATTCGTATCTACCTCCTGAAATCTGTTTCCTGCAATTCTGCCTTGATTTCAAATCCTCTTCTTTGCCTTCCCTCAATATATTTGTGGACGAGAGTTATCATTTATAACTCTGCAGGTTTGTGAATTGCAGTGCCCTTAGGCTCCATTTTACAAGTCGCTTTTTTGGGAGCTGGCCGCAAAAGCGCAGGATGGCTTCAGGCCCTGTTCTGGTTCCGGGGGGCAGGCTGAGCCTGTGGTTAATTCTTCTTCCTGATGGGAAAATAGAGTGACCTGTGCCTGTCCCAACACCAAGAGCTAGTCTCTCATTGGTTCCCCGTCTTCCCGTTCATCCTCAGGACAAATTGCAACCTGTACGGAACAGGAGGTTAAAGGTGCTGATGCTCCAAGTAGGGAGATTGCTAGTAAAGTGGCTGGAATGGCGAACCCGAGCACAAGGAGATGAGAAATGAGGTGCGTTTTAGAAACCTTTCCCCATCACACGGTGTACCATCTTCTGGGTTTCTCATGCATGTTTTCGATGTAGGAAGATGCCCTTGAACCTGGAGATTTGGGACCCATGCGATGGGTAGCACGCAGTATTACTTTAAAGGGTCTGCGTTTGCTCACCCAACCTCACCAAACCTCTCAGCCCCAAGAGTGTCCACCCTTATGTCTCATCCAGCTGTGGGTCTAGATATGGTCAATCCAGGTTGCATCACAGCCCCTGAA
Source organism: Balaenoptera physalus (assembly GCF_965194825.1). Taxonomy (NCBI): domain Eukaryota; kingdom Metazoa; phylum Chordata; class Mammalia; order Artiodactyla; family Balaenopteridae; genus Balaenoptera; species Balaenoptera physalus. The sequence goes on along the minus strand of NW_028126249.1, from coordinate 275,147 downwards.
CGAATTGTGTAAGAATTTCTCTCTCTTTCCCTGTCTTTGTTTCATGGGTTTTTAAAAGTAATTTATTTTTATAATGGGGTTTAGCTGCTTTTCACGGCTGTGTTTATGCCGCTTTACACCCACTTGACACACTAACAGAGAGATATCAATACATAGGTTTTAAGATTATTACTAGTCAGATATATTCTTGTGCGGTGAATCGGGCGTGTTGAGTCCAGTTCTCTGAGCAAGGAGTAGGTCCTGTCTATTACATATTGGGTTTATGGAACGGTATCTGAGCTAATTTGAAACTCTTGTTTTATGTATCACCCCACCTCACCTTTCCCGTTAAGCAGCCATAGTGTGTTTTCTGCATGTGTGACTCTGTTCTGTTTTGTAATTCAGGTCAAGTGTAACGGTTTTTACATTCCCTCTATAAGTGACACCTTATGAGAAGTGTCCTTTTCTGTGTGACTTATTTCACTTAGAATCGTCTTACCTAAATCCACTCATCATGCTGCTACTAGCCTTATGACATTGATTTCATGGCTGAGTGATATTCCATTGTACATAAGGACCACAACTTTTTTATCCATTTTTCGCTTTCCTGGGATATTTAAGGTGGAATGAAGTGGAGGTCCTTGTCAACAGAGCAGCCCTAAACTTTGAGGTGCTTGTGTCTTGCTGATTTTCAATTGTCCCACTTTATCCCCCCATGCGTGGAAGTGCCCTATGCTCTCTAAGCTGTGTTTTTTAGATGTTTCAGGACACACCGTACACTTCTCCAGAGTGGCTGTTGGCGATTTACATCCCGCCCATCAGTGTAGCAAGGCTCCGATTCCTCCATGGCCTGTCCTGCATTTCTGGTTTTGACACTTTTTTCAGCATGGCCCTTTTGACCGATGGGAAGCGAGACTTCTTTGTAGCGCTGATTTGCCTTTCCAGGTTGCTTGGTTGGCCAAAAAGGGCGTATGCGTTTTTTCCTGAATATATTCAGGAAAAAACGCATACGCCCTTTTTGGCCAAGGGCATCATTGTCAACGTTTTGCCGCTTTTCATGTGCTTTAAAGGCGATTCGAATCTACCTCCTGAAACCTGTTTCATGCAATTCTGCCTTGATTTCAAATCCTCTTCTTTGCCTTCCCTCAATATATTTGTGGACGTGAGTTATCATTTATAACTCTGCAGGTTTGTGAATTGCAGTGCCCTGAAGCTCCATTTTACAAGTCGCTTTTTTGGGAGCTGGACGCAAAAGCGCAGGATGGCTTCAGGCCCTGTTCTGGTTCCGGGAGGCAGGCTGAGCCTGTGGTTAATTCTTCTTCCTGATGGGAAAATAGAGTGACCTGTGCCTGTACCAACACCAAGAGCTAGTCTCTCATTGGTTCCCCGTCTTCCCGTTCATCCTCAGGACAAATTGCAACCTGTACGGAACAGGAGGTTAAAGGTGCTGATGCTCCAAGTAGGGAGATTGCTAGTAAAGTGGCTGGAATGGCGAACCCGAGCACAAGGAGATGAGAAATGAGGTGCGTTTTAGAAACCTTTCCCCATCACACGGTGTACCATCTTCTGGGTTTCTCATGCATGTTTTCAATGTAGGAAGATGCCCTTGAACCTGGAGATTTGGGACCCATGCGATGGGTAGCACGCAGTATTACTTTAAAGGGTCTGCGTTTGCTCACCCAACCTCACCAAACCTCTCAGCCCCAAGAGTGTCCACCCTTATGTCTCATCCAGCTGTGGGTCTAGATATGGTCAATCCAGGTTGCATCACAGCCCCTGAACGAATTGTGTAAGAATTTCTCTGTCTTTCCCTGTCTTTGTTTCATGGGTTTTTAAAAGTAATTTATTTTTATAATGGGGTTTAGCTGCTTTTCACGGCTCTGTTTATGCCGCTTTACACCCACTTGACACACTAACAGAGAGATATCAATACATAGGTTTTAAGATTATTACTAGTCAGATATATTCTTGTGCGGTGAATCGGGCGTGTTGAGTCCAGTTCTCTGAGCAAGGAGTAGGTCTTGTCTATTACATATTGGGTTTATGGAACGGTATCTGAGCTAATTTGAAACTCTTGTTTTATGTATCACCCCACCTCACCTTTCCCGTTAAGCAGCCATAGTGTGTTTTTTGCATGTGTGACTCTGTTCTGTTTTGTAATTCAGTTCAAGTGTAACGGTTTTTACATTCCCTCTATAAGTGACACCTTATGAGAAGTGTCCTTTTCTGTGTGACTTATTTCACTTAGAATCGTCTTACCTAAATCCACCCATCATGCTGCTACTAGCCTTATGACATTGATTTCATGGCTGAGTGATATTCCATTGTATATAAGGACCACAACTTTTTTATCCATTTTTCGCTTTCCTGGGATATTTAAGGTGGAATGAAGTGGAGGTCTTTGTCAGCAGAGCAGCCCTAAACTTTGGGGTGCTTGTGTCTTGCTGATTTTCAATTTTCCCACTTTATCCCCCATGAGTGGAAGTGCCCTATGCTCTCTAAGCTGTGTTTTTTAGATGTTTCAGGACACACCGTACACTTCTCCAGAGTGGCTGTTGGCGATTTACATCCCGCCCATCAGTGTAGCAAGGCTCCCATTTCTCCATGGCCTGTCCTGCATTTCTGGTTTTGACACTTTTTTCAGCATGGCCCTTTTGACCGATGGGAAGCGAGACTTCTTTGTAGCGCTGATTTGCCTTTCCAGGTTGCTTGGTTGGCCAAAAAGGGCGTATGCGTTTTTTCCTGAATATATTCAGGAAAAACCGCATACGCCCTTTTTGGCCAAGGGCATCATTGTCAACGTTTTGCCGCTTTTCATGTGCTTTAAAAGCGATTCGAATCTACCTCCTGAAATCTGTTTCCTGCAATTCTGCCTTGATTTCAAATCCTCTTCTTTGCCTTCCCTCAATATATTTGTGGACGAGAGTTATCATTTATAACTCTGCAGGTTTGTGAATTGCAGTGCCCTGAAGCTCCATTTTACAAGTCGCTTTTTTGGGAGCTGGCCGCAAAAGCGCAGGATGGCTTCAGGCCCTGTTCTGGTTCCGGGGGGCAGGTTGAGCCTGTGGTTAATTCTTCTTCCTGATGGGAAAATAGAGTGACCTGTGCCTGTCCCAACACCAAGAGCTAGTCTCTCATTGGTTCCCCGTCTTCCCGTTCATCCTCAGGACAAATTGCAACCTGTACGGAACAGGAGGTTAAAGGTGCTGATGCTCCAAGTAGGGAGATTGCTAGTAAAGTGGCTGGAATGGCGAACCCGAGCACAAGGAGATGAGAAATGAGGTGCGTTTTAGAAACCTTTCCCCATCACACGGTGTACCATCTTCTGGGTTTCTCATGCATGTTTTCGATGTAGGAAGATGCCCTTGAACCTGGAGATTTGGGACCCATGCGATGGGTAGCACGCAGTATTACTTTAAAGGGTCTGCGTTTGCTCACCCAACCTCACCAAACCTCTCAGCCCCAAGAGTGTCCACCCTTATGTCTCATCCAGCTGTGGGTCTAGATATGGTCAATCCAGGTTGCATCACAGCCCCTGAACGAATTGTGTAAGAATTTCTCTGTCTTTCCCTGTCTTTGTTTCATGGGTTTTTAAAAGTAATTTATTTTTATAATGGGGTTTAGCTGCTTTTCACGGCTCTGTTTATGCCGCTTTACACCCACTTGACACACTAACAGAGAGATATCAATACATAGGTTTTAAGATTATTACTAGTCAGATATATTCTTGTGCGGTGAATCGGGCGTGTTGACTCCAGTTCTCTGAGCAAGGAGTAGGTCCTGTCTATTACATATTGGGTTTATGGAACGGTATCTGAGCTAATTTGAAACTCTTGTTTTATGTATCACCCCACCTCACCTTTCCCGTTAAGCAGCCATAGTGTGTTTTCTGCATGTGTGACTCTGTTCTGTTTTGTAATTCAGTTCAAGTGTAACGGTTTTTACATTCCCTCTATAAGTGACACCTTATGAGAAGTGTCCTTTTCTGTGTGACTTATTTCACTTAGAATCGTCTTACCTAAATCCACTCATCATGCTGCTACTAGCCTTATGACATTGATTTCATGGCTGAGTGATATTCCATTGTACATAAGGACCACAACTTTTTTATCCATTTTTCGCTCTCCTGGGATATTTAAGGTGGAATGAAGTGGAGGTCCTTGTCAACAGAGCAGCCCTAAACTTTGGGGTGCTTGTGTCTTGCTGATTTTCAATTTTCCCACTTTATCCCCCCATGCGTGGAAGTGCCCTATGCTCTCTAAGCTGTGTTTTTTAGATGTTTCAGGACACACCGTACACTTCTCCAGAGTGGCTGTTGGCAATTTACATCCCGCCCATCTGTGTAGCAAGGCTCCCATTTCTCCATGGCCTGTCCTGCATTTCTGGTTTTGACACTTTTTTCAGCATGGCCCTTTTGACCGATGGGAAGCGAGATTTCTTTGTAGCGCTGATTTGCCTTTCCAGGTTGCTTGGTTGGCCAAAAAGGGCGTATGCGTTTTTTCCTGAATATATTCAGGAAAAAACGCATACGCGCTTTTTGGCCAAGGGCATCATTGTCAACGTTTTGCCGCTTTTCATGTGCTTTAAAGGCGATTCGAATCTACCTCCTGAAATCTGTTTCATGCAATTCTGCCTTGATTTCAAATCCTCTTCTTTGCCTTCCCTCAATATATTTGTGGACGTGAGTTATCATTTATAACTCTGCAGGTTTGTGAATTGCAGTGCCCTAAAGCTCCATTTTACAAGTCGCTTTTTTGGGAGCTGGCCGCAAAAGCGCAGGATGGCTTCAGGCCCTGTTCTGGTTCCGGGGGGCAGGCTGAGCCTGTGGTTAATTCTTCTTCCTGATGGGAAAATAGAGTGACCTGTGCCTGTCCCAACACCAAGAGCTAGTCTCTCATTGGTTCCCCGTCTTCCCGTTCATCCTCAGGACAAATTGCAACCTGTACGGAACAGGATGTTAAAGGTGCTGATGCTCCAAGTAGGGAGATTGCTAGTAAAGTGGCTGGAATGGCGAACCCGAGCACAAGGAGATGAGAAATGAGGTGCGTTTTAGAAACCTTTCCCCATCACACGGTGTACCATCTTCTGGGTTTCTCATGCATGTTTTCGATGTAGGAAGATGCCCTTGAACCTGGAGATTTGGGACCCATGCGATGGGTAGCACGCAGTATTACTTTAAAGGGTCTGCGTTTGCTCACCCAACCTCACCAAACCTCTCAGCCCCAAGAGTGTCCACCCTTATGTCTCATCCAGCTGTGGGTCTAGATATGGTCAATCCAGGTTGCATCACAGCCCCTGAACGAATTGTGTAAGAATTTCTCTGTCTTTCCCTGTCTTTGTTTCATGGGTTTTTAAAAGTAATTTATTTTTATAATGGGGTTTAGCTGCTTTTCACGGCTCTGTTTATGCCGCTTTACACCCACTTGACACACTAACAGAGAGATATCAATACATAGGTTTTAAGATTATTACTAGTCAGATATATTCTTGTGCGGTGAATCGGGCGTGTTGAGTCCAGTTCTCTGAGCAAGGAGTAGGTCTTGTCTATTACATATTGGGTTTATGGAACGGTATCTGAGCTAATTTGAAACTCTTGTTTTATGTATCACCCCACCTCACCTTTCCCGTTAAGCAGCCATAGTGTGTTTTCTGCATGTGTGACTCTGTTCTGTTTTGTAATTCAGTTCAAGTGTAACGGTTTTTACATTCCCTCTATAAGTGACACCTTATGAGAAGTGTCCTTTTCTGTGTGACTTATTTCACTTAGAATCGTCTTACCTAAATCCACTCATCATGCTGCTACTAGCCTTATGACATTGATTTCATGGCTGAGTGATATTCCATTGTACATAAGGACCACAACTTTTTTATCCATTTTTCGCTTTCCTGGGATATATAAGGTGGAATGAAGTGGAGGTCTTTGTCAGCAGAGCAGCCCTAAACTTTGGGGTGCTTGTGTCTTGCTGATTTTCAATTTTCCCACTTTATCCCCCCATGAGTGGAAGTGCCCTATGCTCTCTAAGCTGTGTTTTTTAGATGTTTCAGGACACACCGTACACTTCTCCAGAGTGGCTGTTGGCGATTTACATCCCGCCCATCAGTGTAGCAAGGCTCCCATTTCTCCATGGCCTGTCCTGCATTTCTGGTTTTGACACTTTTTTCAGCATGGCCCTTTTGACCGATGGGAAGCGAGACTTCTTTGTAGCGCTGATTTGCCTTTCCAGGTTGCTTGGTTGGCCAAAAAGGGCGTATGCGTTTTTTCCTGAATATATTCAGGAAAAACCGCATACGCCCTTTTTGGCCAAGGGCATCATTGTCAACGTTTTGCCGCTTTTCATGTGCTTTAAAAGCGATTCGAATCTACCTCCTGAAATCTGTTTCCTGCAATTCTGCCTTGATTTCAAATCCTCTTCTTTGCCTTCCCTCAATATATTTGTGGACGAGAGTTATCATTTATAACTCTGCAGGTTTGTGAATTGCAGTGCCCTGAAGCTCCATTTTACAAGTTGCTTTTTTGGGAGCTGGCCGCAAAAGCGCAGGATGGCTTCAGGCCCTGTTCTGGTTCCGGGGGGCAGGTTGAGCCTGTGGTTAATTCTTCTTCCTGATGGGAAAATAGAGTGACCTGTGCCTGTCCCAACACCAAGAGCTAGTCTCTCATTGGTTCCCCGTCTTCCCGTTCATCCTCAGGACAAATTGCAACCTGTACGGAACAGGAGGTTAAAGGTGCTGATGCTCCAAGTAGGGAGATTGCTAGTAAAGTGGCTGGAATGGCGAACCCGAGCACAAGGAGATGAGAAATGAGGTGCGTTTTAGAAACCTTTCCCCATCACACGGTGTACCATCTTCTGGGTTTCTCATGCATGTTTTCGATGTAGGAAGATGCCCTTGAACCTGGAGATTTGGGACCCATGCGATGGGTAGCACGCAGTATTACTTTAAAGGGTCTGGGTTTGCTCACCCAACCTCACCAAACCTCTCAGCCCCAAGAGTGTCCACCCTTATGTCTCATCCAGCTGTGGGTCTAGATATGGTCAATCCAGGTTGCATCACAGCCCCTGAACGAATTGTGTAAGAATTTCTCTGTCTTTCCCTGTCTTTGTTTCATGGGTTTTTAAAAGTAATTTATTTTTATAATGGGGTTTAGCTGCTTTTCACGGCTGTGTTTATGCCGCTTTACACCCACTTGACACACTAACAGAGAGATATCAATACATAGGTTTTAAGATTATTACTAGTCAGATATATTCTTGTGCGGTGAATCGGGCGTGTTGACTCCAGTTCTCTGAGCAAGGAGTAGGTCCTGTCTATTACATATTGGGTTTATGGAACGGTATCTGAGCTAATTTGAAACTCTTGTTTTATGTATCACCCCACCTCACCTTTCCCGTTAAGCAGCCATAGTGTGTTTTCTGCATGTGTGACTCTGTTCTGTTTTGTAATTCAGTTCAAGTGTAACGGTTTTTACATTCCCTCTATAAGTGACACCTTATGAGAAGTGTCCTTTTCTGTGTGACTTATTTCACTTAGAATCGTCTTACCTAAATCCACTCATCATGCTGCTACTAGCCTTATGACATTGATTTCATGGCTGAGTGATATTCCATTGTACATAAGGACCACAACTTTTTTATCCATTTTTCGCTTTCCTGGGATATTTAAGGTGGAATGAAGTGGAGGTCCTTGTCAACAGAGCAGCCCTAAACTTTGGGGTGCTTGTTTCTTGCTGATTTTCAATTTTCCCACTTTATCCCCCCATGCGTGGAAGTGCCCTATGCTCTCTAAGCTGTGTTTTTTAGATGTTTCAGGACACACCGTACACTTCTCCAGAGTGGCTGTTGGCGATTTACATCCCGCCCATCAGTGTAGCAAGGCTCCGATTCCTCCATGGCCTGTCCTGCATTTCTGGTTTTGACACTTTTTTCAGCATGGCCCTTTTGACCTATGGGAAGCGAGACTTCTTTGTAGCGCTGATTTGCCTTTCCAGGTTGCTTGGTTGGCCAAAAAGGGCGTATGCGTTTTTTCCTGAATATATTCAGGAAAAAACGCATACGCCCTTTTTGGCCAAGGGCATCATTGTCAACGTTTTGCCGCTTTTCATGTGCTTTAAAGGCGATTCGAATCTACCTCCTGAAATCTGTTTCCTGCAATTCTGCCTTGATTTCAAATCCTCTTCTTTGCCTTCCCTCAATATATTTGTGGACGAGAGTTATCATTTATAACTCTGCAGGTTTGTGAATTGCAGTGCCCTGAAGCTCCATTTTACAAGTCGCTTTTTTGGGAGCTGGCCGCAAAAGCGCAGGATGGCTTCAGGCCCTGTTCTGGTTCCGGGGGGCAGGCTGAGCCTGTGGTTAATTCTTCTTCCTGATGGGAAAATAGAGTGACCTGTGCCTGTCCCAACACCAAGAGCTAGTCTCTCATTGGTTCCCCGTCTTCCCGTTCATCCTCAGGACAAATTGCAACCTGTACGGAACAGGAGGTTAAAGGTGCTGATGCTCCAAGTAGGGAGATTGCTAGTAAAGTGGCTGGAATGGCGAACCCGAGCACAAGGAGATGAGAAATGAGGTGCGTTTTAGAAACCTTTCCCCATCACACGGTGTACCATCTTCTGGGTTTCTCATGCATGTTTTCGATGTAGGAAGATGCCCTTGAACCTGGAGATTTGGGACCCATGCGATGGGTAGCACGCAGTATTACTTTAAAGGGTCTGCGTTTGCTCACCCAACCTCACCAAACCTCTCAGCCCCAAGAGTGTCCACCCTTATGTCTCATCCAGCTGTGGGTCTAGATATGGTCAATCCATGTTGCATCACAGCCCCTGAACGAATTGTGTAAGAATTTCTCTCTCTTTCCCTGTCTTTGTTTCATGGGTTTTTAAAAGTAATTTATTTTTATAATGGGGTTTAGCTGCTTTTCACGGCTGTGTTTATGCCGCTTTACACCCACTTGACACACTAACAGAGAGATATCAATACATAGGTTTTAAGATTATTACTAGTCAGATATATTCTTGTGCGGTGAATCGGGCGTGTTGAGTCCAGTTCTCTGAGCAAGGAGTAGGTCCTGTCTATTACATATTGGGTTTATGGAACGGTATCTGAGCTAATTTGAAACTCTTGTTTTATGTATCACCCCACCTCACCTTTCCCGTTAAGCAGCCATAGTGTGTTTTCTGCATGTGTGACTCTGTTCTGTTTTGTAATTCATTTCAAGTGTAAAGGTTTTTACATTCCCTCTATAAGTGACACCTTATGAGAAGTGTCCTTTTCTGTGTGACTTATTTCACTTAGAATTGTCTTACCTAAATCCACTCATCATGCTGCTACTAGCCTTATGACATTGATTTCATGGCTGAGTGATATTCCATTGTACATAAGGACCACAACTTTTTTATCCATTTTTCGCTCTCCTGGGATATTTAAGGTGGAATGAAGTGGAGGTCCTTGTCAACAGAGCAGCCCTAAACTTTGGGGTGCTTGTGTCTTGCTGATTTTCAATTTTCCCACTTTATCCCCCCATGCGTGGAAGTGCCCTATGCTCTCTAAGCTGTGTTTTTTAGATGTTTCAGGACACACCGTACACTTCTCCAGAGTGGCTGTTGGCAATTTACATCCCGCCCATCTGTGTAGCAAGGCTCCCATTTCTCCATGGCCTGTCCTGCATTTCTGGTTTTGACACTTTTTTCAGCATGGCCCTTTTGACCGATGGGAAGCGAGATTTCTTTGTAGCGCTGATTTGCCTTTCCAGGTTGCTTGGTTGGCCAAAAAGGGCGTATGCGTTTTTTCCTGAATATATTCAGGAAAAAACGCATACGCCCTTTTTGGCCAAGGGCATCATTGTCAACGTTTTGCCGCTTTTCATGTGCTTTAAAGGCGATTCGAATCTACCTCCTGAAATCTGTTTCATGCAATTCTGCCTTGATTTCAAATCCTCTTCTTTGCCTTCCCTCAATATATTTGTGGACGTGAGTTATCATTTATAACTCTGCAGGTTTGTGAATTGCAGTGCCCTGAAGCTCCATTTTACAAGTCGCTTTTTTGGGAGCTGGCCGCAAAAGCGCAGGATGGCTTCAGGCCCTGTTCTGGTTCCGGGGGGCAGGCTGAGCCTGTGGTTAATTCTTCTTCCTGATGGGAAAATAGAGTGACCTGTGCCTGTCCCAACACCAAGAGCTAGTCTCTCATTGGTTCCCCGTCTTCCCGTTCATCCTCAGGACAAATTGCAACCTGTACGGAACAGGATGTTAAAGGTGCTGATGCTCCAAGTAGGGAGATTGCTAGTAAAGTGGCTGGAATGGCGAACCCGAGCACAAGGAGATGAGAAATGAGGTGCGTTTTAGAAACCTTTCCCCATCACACGGTGTACCATCTTCTGGGTTTCTCATGCATGTTTTCGATGTAGGAAGATGCCCTTGAACCTGGAGATTTGGGACCCATGCGATGGGTAGCACGCAGTATTACTTTAAAGGGTCTGCGTTTGCTCACCCAACCTCACCAAACCTCTCAGCCCCAAGAGTGTCCACCCTTATGTCTCATCCAGCTGTGGGTCTAGATATGGTCAATCCAGGTTGCATCACAGCCCCTGAACGAATTGTGTAAGAATTTCTCTGTCTTTCCCTGTCTTTGTTTCATGGGTTTTTAAAAGTAATTTATTTTTATAATGGGGTTTAGCTGCTTTTCACGGCTCTGTTTATGCCGCTTTACACCCACTTGACACACTAACAGAGAGATATCAATACATAGGTTTTAAGATTATTACTAGTCAGATATATTCTTGTGCGGTGAATCGGGCGTGTTGAGTCCAGTTCTCTGAGCAAGGAGTAGGTCTTGTCTATTACATATTGGGTTTATGGAACGGTATCTGAGCTAATTTGAAACTCTTGTTTTATGTATCACCCCACCTCACCTTTCCCGTTAAGCAGCCATAGTGTGTTTTCTGCATGTGTGACTCTGTTCTGTTTTGTAATTCAGTTCAAGTGTAACGGTTTTTACATTCCCTCTATAAGTGACACCTTATGAGAAGTGTCCTTTTCTGTGTGACTTATTTCACTTAGAATCGTCTTACCTAAATCCACTCATCATGCTGCTACTAGCCTTATGACATTGATTTCATGGCTGAGTGATATTCCATTGTACATAAGGACCACAACTTTTTTATCCATTTTTCGCTTTCCTGGGATATTTAAGGTGGAATGAAGTGGAGGTCTTTGTCAGCAGAGCAGTCCTAAACTTTGGGGTGCTTGTGTCTTGCTGATTTTCAATTTTCCCACTTTATCCCCCCATGAGTGGAAGTGCCCTATGCTCTCTAAGCTGTGTTTTTTAGATGTTTCAGGACACACCGTACACTTCTCCAGAGTGGCTGTTGGCGATTTACATCCCGCCCATCAGTGTAGCAAGGCTCCCATTTCTCCATGGCCTGTCCTGCATTTCTGGTTTTGACACTTTTTTCAGCATGGCCCTTTTGACCGATGGGAAGCGAGACTTCTTTGTAGCGCTGATTTGCCTTTCCAGGTTGCTTGGTTGGCCAAAAAGGGCGTATGCGTTTTTTCCTGAATATATTCAGGAAAAAACGCATACGCCCTTTTTGGCCAAGGGCATCATTGTCAACGTTTTGCCGCTTTTCATGTGCTTTAAAGGCGATTCGAATCTACCTCCTGAAATCTGTTTCCTGCAATTCTGCCTTGATTTCAAATCCTCTTCTTTGCCTTCCCTCAATATATTTGTGGACGAGAGTTATCATTTATAACTCTGCAGGTTTGTGAATTGCAGTGCCCTGAAGCTCCATTTTACAAGTCGCTTTTTTGCGAGCTGGCCGCAAAAGCGCAGGATGGCTTCAGGCCCTGTTCTGGTTCCGGGGGGCAGGTTGAGCCTGTGGTTAATTCTTCTTCCTGATGGGAAAATAGAGTGACCTGTGCCTGTCCCAACACCAAGAGCTAGTCTCTCATTGGTTCCCCGTCTTCCCGTTCATCCTCAGGACAAATTGCAACCTGTACGGAACAGGAGGTTAAAGGTGCTGATGCTCCAAGTAGGGAGATTGCTAGTAAAGTGGCTGGAATGGGGAACCGAGCACAAGGAGATGAGAAATGAGGTGCGTTTTAGAAACCTTTCCCCATCACACGGTGTACCATCTTCTGGGTTTCTCATGCATGTTTTCGATGTAGGAAGATGCCCTTGAACCTGGAGATTTTGGACCCATGCGATGGGTAGCACGCAGTATTACTTTAAAGGGTCTGCGTTTGCTCACCCAACCTCACCAAACCTCTCAGCCCCAAGAGTGTCCACCCTTATGTCTCATCCAGCTGTGGGTCTAGATATGGTCAATCCAGGTTGCATCACAGCCCCTGAACGAATTGTGTAAGAATTTCTCTGTCTTTCCCTGTCTTTGTTTCATGGGTTTTTAAAAGTAATTTATTTTTATAATGGGGTTTAGCTGCTTTTCACGGCTGTGTTTATGCCGCTTTACACCCACTTGACACACTAACAGAGAGATATCAATACATAGGTTTTAAGATTATTACTAGTCAGATATATTCTTCTGCGGTGAATCGGGCGTGTTGAGTCCAGTTCTCTGAGCAAGGAGTAGGTCTTGTCTATTACATATTGGGTTTATGGAACGGTATCTGAGCTAATTTGAAACTCTTGTTTTATGTATCACCCCACCTCACCTTTCCCGTTAAGCAGCCATAGTGTGTTTTCTGCATGTGTGACTCTGTTCTGTTTTGTAATTCAGTTCAAGTGTAACGGTTTTTACATTCCCTCTATAAGTGACACCTTATGAGAAGTGTCCTTTTCTGTGTGACTTATTTCACTTAGAATCGTCTTACCTAAATCCACTCATCATGCTGCTACTAGCCTTATGACATTGATTTCATGGCTGAGTGATATTCCATTGTACATAAGGACCACAACTTTTTGATCCATTTTTCGCTTTCCTGGGATATTTAAGGTGGAATGAAGTGGAGGTCCTTGTCAACAGAGCAGCCCTAAACTTTGGGGTGCTTGTGTCTTGCTGATTTTCAATTTTCCCACTTTATCCCCCCATGCGTGGAAGTGCCCTATGCTCTCTAAGCTGTGTTTTTTAGATGTTTCAGGACACACCGTACACTTCTCCAGAGTGGCTGTTGGCGATTTACATCCCGCCCATCAGTGTAGCAAGGCTCCGATTCCTCCATGGCCTGTCCTGCATTTCTGGTTTTGACACTTTTTTCAGCATGGCCCTTTTGACCGATGGGAAGCGAGACTTCTTTGTAGCGCTGATTTGCCTTTCCAGGTTGCTTGGTTGGCCAAAAAGGGCGTATGCGTTTTTTCCTGAATATATTCAGGAAAAAACGCATACGCCCTTTTTGGCCAAGGGCATCATTGTTAACGTTTTGCCGCTTTTCATGTGCTTTAAAGGCGATTCGAATCTACCTCCTGAAATCTGTTTCCTGCAATTCTGCCTTGATTTCAAATCCTCTTCTTTGCCTTCCCTCAATATATTTGTGGACGAGAGTTATCATTTATAACTCTGCAGGTTTGTGAATTGCAGTGCCCTGAAGCTCCATTTTACAAGTCGCTTTTTTGGGAGCTGACCGCAAAAGCGCAGGATGGCTTCAGGCCCTGTTCTGGTTCCGGGGGGCAGGCTGAGCCTGTGCTTAATTCTTCTTCCTGATGGGAAAATAGAGTGACCTGTGCCTGTCCCAACACCAAGAGCTAGTCTCTCATTGGTTCCCCGTCTTCCCGTTCATCCTCAGGACAAATTGCAACCTGTACGGAACAGGAGGTTAAAGGTGCTGATGCTCCAAGTAGGGAGATTGCTAGTAAAGTGGCTGGAATGGCGAACCCGAGCACAAGGAGATGAGAAATGAGGTGCGTTTTAGAAACCTTTCCCCATCACACGGTGTACCATCTTCTGGGTTTCTCATGCATGTTTTCGATGTAGGAAGATGCCCTTGAACCTGGAGATTTGGGACCCATGCGATGGGTAGCACGCAGTATTACTTTAAAGGGTCTGCGTTTGCTCACCCAACCTCACCAAACCTCTCAGCCCCAAGAGTGTCCACCCTTATGTCTCATCCAGCTGTGGGTCTAGATATGGTCAATCCAGGTTGCATCACAGCCCCTGAACGAATTGTGTAAGAATTTCTCTCTCTTTCCCTGTCTTTGTTTCATGGGATTTTAAAAGTAATTTATTTTTATAATGGGGTTTAGCTGCTTTTCACGGCTGTGTTTATGCTGCTTTACACCCACTTGACACACTAACAGAGAGATATCAATACATAGGTTTTAAGATTATTACTAGTCAGATATATTCTTGTGCGGTGAATCAGGCGTGTTGAGTCCAGTTCTCTGAGCAAGGAGTAGGTCCTGTCTATTACATATTGGGTTTATGGAACGGTATCTGAGCTAATTTGAAACTCTTGTTTTATGTATCACCCCACCTCACCTTTCCCGTTAAGCAGCCATAGTGTGTTTTCTGCATGTGTGACTCTGTTCTGTTTTGTAATTCAGTTCAAGTGTAACGGTTTTTACATTCCCTCTATAAGTGACACCTTATGAGAAGTGTCCTTTTCTGTGTGACTTATTTCACTTAGAATCGTCTTACCTAAATCCACTCATCATGCTTCTACTAGCCTTATGACATTGATTTCATGGCTGAGTGATATTCCATTGTACATAAGGACCACAAATTTTTTATCCATTTTTCGCTCTCCTGGGATATTTAAGGTGGAATGAATTGGAGGTCTTTGTCAACAGAGCAGCCCTAAACTTTGGGGTGCTTGTGTCTTGCTGATTTTCAATTTTCCCACTTTATCCCCCCATGCGTGGAAGTGCCCTATGCTCTCTAAGCTGTGTTTTTTAGATGTTTCAGGACACACCGTACACTTCTCCACAGTGGCTGTTGGCGATTTACATCCCGCCCATCAGTGTAGCAAGGCTCCCATTTCTCCATGGCCTGTCCTGCATTTCTGGTTTTGACACTTTTTTCAGCATGGCCCTTTTGACCGATGGGAAGCGAGACTTCTTTGTAGCGCTGATTTGCCTTTCCAGGTTGCTTGGTTGGCCAAAAAGGGCGTATGCGTTTTTTCCTGAATATATTCAGGAAAAAACGCATACGCCCTTTTTGGCCAAGGGCATCATTGTCAACGTTTTGCCGCTTTTCATGTGCTTTAAAGGCGATTCGAATCTACCTCCTGAAATCTGTTTCCTGCAATTCTGCCTTGATTTCAAATCCTCTTCTTTACCTTCCCTCAATATATTTGTGGACGTGAGTTATCATTTATAACTCTGCAGGTTTGTGAATTGCAGTGCCCTGAAGCTCCATTTTACAAGTCGCTTTTTTGGGAGCTGGCCGCAAAAGCGAAGGATGGCTTCAGGCCCTGTTCTGGTTCCGGGGGGCAGGCGGAGCCTGTGGTTAATTCTTCTTCCTGATGGGAAAATAGAGTGACCTGTGCCTGTCCCAACACCAAGAGCTAGTCTCTCATTGGTTCCCCGTCTTCCCGTTCATCCTCAGGACAAATTGCAACCTGTACGCTACAGGAGGTTAAAGGTGCTGAGGCTCCAAGTAGGGAGATTGCTAGTAAAGTGGCTGGAATGGCGAACCCGAGCACAAGGAGATGAGAAATGAGGTGCGTTTTAGAAACCTTTCCCCATCACACGGTGTACCATCTTCTGGGTTTCTCATGCATGTTTTCGATGTAGGAAGATGCCCTTGAACCTGGAGATTTGGGACCCATGCGATGGTTAGCACCCAGTATTACTTTAAAGGGTCTGCATTTGCTCACCCAACCTCACCAAACCTCTCAGCCCCAAGAGTGTCCACCCTTATGTCTCATCCAGCTGTGGGTCTAGATATGGTCAATCCAGGTTGCATCACAGCCCCTGAACGAATTGTGTAAGAATTTCTCTCTCTTTCCCTGTCTTTGTTTCATGGGATTTTAAAAGTAATTTATTTTTATAATGGGGTTTAGCTGCTTTTCACGGCTGTGTTTATGCCGCTTTACACCCACTTGACACACTAACAGAGAGATATCAATACATAAGTTTTAAGATTATTACTAGTCAGATATATTCTTGTGCGGTGAATCGGGCGTGTTGAGTCCAGTTCTCTGAGCAAGGAGTAGGTCCTGTCTATTACATATTGGGTTTATGGAACGGTATCTGAGCTAATTTGAAACTCTTGTTTTATGTATCACCCCACCTCACCTTTCCCGTTAAGCAGCCATAGTGTGTTTTCTGCATGTGTGACTCTGTTCTGTTTTGTAATTCAGTTCAAGTGTAACGGTTTTTACATTCCCTCTATAAGTGACACCTTATGAGAAGTGTCCTTTTCTGTGTGACTTATTTCACTTAGAATCGTCTTACCTAAATCCACTCATCATGCTGCTACTAGCCTTATGACATTGATTTCATGGCTGAGTGATATTCCATTGTACATAAGGACCACAAATTTTTTATCCATTTTTCGCTCTCCTGGGATATTTAAGGTGGAATGAATTGGAGGTCTTTGTCAACAGAGCAGCCCTAAACTTTGGGGTGCTTGTGTCTTGCTGATTTTCAATTTTCCCACTTTATCCCCCCATGCGTGGAAGTGCCCTATGCTCTCTAAGCTGTGTTTTTTAGATGTTTCAGGACACACCGTACACTTCTCCAGAGTGGCTGTTGGCGATTTACATCCCGCCCATCAGTGTAGCAAGGCTCCCATTTCTCCATGGCCTGTCCTGCATTTCTGGTTTTGACACTTTTTTCAGCATGGCCCTTTTGACCGATGGGAAGCGAGACTTCTTTGTAGCGCTGATTTGCCTTTCCAGGTTGCTTGGTTGGCCAAAAAGGGCGTATGCGTTTTTTCCTGAATATATTCAGGAAAAAACGCATACGCCCTTTTTGGCCAAGGGCATCATTGTCAACGTTTTGCCGCTTTTCATGTGCTTTAAAGGCGATTCGAATCTACCTCCTGAAATCTGTTTCCTGCAATTCTGCCTTGATTTCAAATCCTCTTCTTTGCCTTCCCTCAATATATTTGTGGACGTGAGTTATCATTTATAACTCTGCAGGTTTGTGAATTGCAGTGCCCTGAAGCTCCATTTTACAAGTCGCTTTTTTGGGAGCTGGCCGCAAAAGCGCAGGATGGCTTCAGGCCCTGTTCTGGTTCCGGGGGGCAGGCTGAGCCTGTGGTTAATTCTTCTTCCTGATGGGAAAATAGAGTGACCTGTGCCTGTCCCAACACCAAGAGCTAGTCTCTCATTGGTTCCCCGTCTTCCCGTTCATCCTCAGGACAAATTGCAACCTGTACGGAACAGGAGGTTAAAGGTGCTGAGGCTCCAAGTAGGGAGATTGCTAGTAAAGTGGCTGGAATGGCGAACCCGAGCACAAGGAGATGAGAAATGAGGTGCGTTTTAGAAACCTTTCCCCATCACACGGTGTACCATCTTCTGGGTTTCTCATGCATGTTTTCGATGTAGGAAGATGCCCTTGAACCTGGAGATTTGGGACCCATGCGATGGGTAGCACCCAGTATTACTTTAAAGGGTCTGCGTTTGCTCACCCAACCTCACCAAACCTCTCAGCCCCAAGAGTGTCCACCCTTATGTCTCATCCAGCTGTGGGTCTAGATATGGTCAATCCAGGTTGCATCACAGCCCCTGTACGAATTGTGTAAGAATTTCTCTCTCTTTCCCTGTCTTTGTTTCATGGGTTTTTAAAAGTAATTTATTTTTATAATGGGGTTTAGCTGCTTTTCACGGCTGTGTTTATGCCGCTTTACACCCACTTGACACACTAACAGAGAGATATCAATACATAGGTTTTAAGATTATTACTAGTCAGATATATTCTTGTGCGGTGAATCGGGCGTGTTGAGTCCAGTTCTCTGAGCAAGGAGTAGGTCTTGTCTATTACATATTGGGTTTATGGAACGGTATCTGAGCTAATTTGAAACTCTTGTTTTATGTATCACCCCACCTCACCTTTCCCGTTAAGCAGCCATAGTGTGTTTTCTGCATGTGTGACTCTGTTCTGTTTTGTAATTCAGTTCAAGTGTAACGGTTTTTACATTCCCTCTATAAGGGACACCTTATGAGAAGTGTCCTTTTCTGTGTGACTTATTTCACTTAGAATCGTCTTACCTAAATCCACTCATCATGCTGCTACTAGCCTTATGACATTGATTTCATGGCTGAGTGATATTCCATTGTACATAAGGACCACAACTTTTTTATCCATTTTTCGCTTTCCTGGGATATTTAAGGTGGAATGAAGTGGAGGTCCTTGTCAACAGAGCAGCCCTAAACTTTGAGGTGCTTGTGTCTTGCTGATTTTCAATTGTCCCACTTTATCCCCCCATGCGTGGAAGTGCCCTATGCTCTCTAAGCTGTGTTTTTTAGATGTTTCAGGACACACCGTACACTTCTCCAGAGTGGCTGTTGGCGATTTACATCCCGCCCATCAGTGTAGCAAGGCTCCGATTCCTCCATGGCCTGTCCTGCATTTCTGGTTTTGACACTTTTTTCAGCATGGCCCTTTTGACCTATGGGAAGCGAGACTTCTTTGTAGCGCTGATTTGCCTTTCCAGGTTGCTTGGTTGGCCAAAAAGGGCGTATGCGTTTTTTCCTGAATATATTCAGGAAAAAACGCATACGCCCTTTTTGGCCAAGGGCATCATTGTTAACGTTTTGCCGCTTTTCATGTGCTTTAAAGGCGATTCGAATCTACCTCCTGAAATCTGTTTCCTGCAATTCTGCCTTGATTTCAAATCCTCTTCTTTGCCTTCCCTCAATATATTTGTGGACGAGAGTTATCATTTATAACTCTGCAGGTTTGTGAATTGCAGTGCCCTGAAGCTCCATTTTACAAGTCGCTTTTTTGGGAGCTGGCCGCAAAAGCGCAGGATGGCTTCAGGCCCTGTTCTGGTTCCGGGGGGCAGGCTGAGCCTGTGCTTAATTCTTCTTCCTGATGGGAAAATAGAGTGACCTGTGCCTGTCCCAACACCAAGAGCTAGTCTCTCATTGGTTCCCCGTCTTCCCGTTCATCCTCAGGACAAATTGCAACCTGTACGGAACAGGAGGTTAAAGGTGCTGATGCTCCAAGTAGGGAGATTGCTAGTAAAGTGGCTGGAATGGCGAACCCGAGCACAAGGAGATGAGAAATGAGGTGCGTTTTAGAAACCTTTCCCCATCACACGGTGTACCATCTTCTGGGTTTCTCATGCATGTTTTCGATGTAGGAAGATGCCCTTGAACCTGGAGATTTGGGACCCATGCGATGGGTAGCACGCAGTATTACTTTAAAGGGTCTGCGTTTGCTCACCCAACCTCACCAAACCTCTCAGCCCCAAGAGTGTCCACCCTTATGTCTCATCCAGCTGTGGGTCTAGATATGGTCAATCCAGGTTGCATCACAGCCCCTGAACGAATTGTGTAAGAATTTCTCTGTCTTTCCCTGTCTTTGTTTCATGGGTTTTTAAAAGTAATTTATTTTTATAATGGGGTTTAGCTGCTTTTCACGGCTGTGTTTATGCCGCTTTACACCCACTTGACACACTAACAGAGAGATATCAATACATAGGTTTTAAGATTATTACTAGTCAGATATATTCTTGTGCGGTGAATCGGGCGTGTTGAGTCCAGTTCTCTGAGCAAGGAGTAGGTCTTGTCTATTACATATTGGGTTTATGGAACGGTATCTGAGCTAATTTGAAACTCTTGTTTTATGTATCACCCCACCTCACCTTTCCCGTTAAGCAGCCATAGTGTGTTTTCTGCATGTGTGACTCTGTTCTGTTTTGTAATTCAGTTCAAGTGTAACGGTTTTTACATTCCCTCTATAAGGGACACCTTATGAGAAGTGTCCTTTTCTGTGTGACTTATTTCACTTAGAATCGTCTTACCTAAATCCACTCATCATGCTGCTACTAGCCTTATGACATTGATTTCATGGCTGAGTGATATTCCATTGTACATAAGGACCACAACTTTTTTATCCATTTTTCGCTTTCCTGGGATATTTAAGGTGGAATGAAGTGGAGGTCCTTGTCAACAGAGCAGCCCTAAACTTTGAGGTGCTTGTGTCTTGCTGATTTTCAATTGTCCCACTTTATCCCCCCATGCGTGGAAGTGCCCTATGCTCTCTAAGCTGTGTTTTTTAGATGTTTCAGGACACACCGTACACTTCTCCAGAGTGGCTGTTGGCGATTTACATCCCGCCCATCAGTGTAGCAAGGCTCCGATTCCTCCATGGCCTGTCCTGCATTTCTGGTTTTGACACTTTTTTCAGCATGGCCCTTTTGACCTATGGGAAGCGAGACTTCTTTGTAGCGCTGATTTGCCTTTCCAGGTTGCTTGGTTGGCCAAAAAGGGCGTATGCGTTTTTTCCTGAATATATTCAGGAAAAAACGCATACGCCCTTTTTGGCCAAGGGCATCATTGTTAACGTTTTGCCGCTTTTCATGTGCTTTAAAGGCGATTCGAATCTACCTCCTGAAATCTGTTTCCTGCAATTCTGCCTTGATTTCAAATCCTCTTCTTTGCCTTCCCTCAATATATTTGTGGACGAGAGTTATCATTTATAACTCTGCAGGTTTGTGAATTGCAGTGTCCTGAAGCTCCATTTTACAAGTCGCTTTTTTGGGAGCTGGCCGCAAAAGCGCAGGATGGCTTCAGGCCCTGTTCTGGTTCCGGGGGGCAGGCTGAGCCTGTGCTTAATTCTTCTTCCTGATGGGAAAATAGAGTGACCTGTGCCTGTCCCAACACCAAGAGCTAGTCTCTCATTGGTTCCCCGTCTTCCCGTTCATCCTCAGGACAAATTGCAACCTGTACGGAACAGGAGGTTAAAGGTGCTGATGCTCCAAGTAGGGAGATTGCTAGTAAAGTGGCTGGAATGGCGAACCCGAGCACAAGGAGATGAGAAATGAGGTGCGTTTTAGAAACCTTTCCCCATCACACGGTGTACCATCTTCTGGGTTTCTCATGCATGTTTTCGATGTAGGAAGATGCCCTTGAACCTGGAGATTTGGGACCCATGCGATGGGTAGCACGCAGTATTACTTTAAAGGGTCTGCGTTTGCTCACCCAACCTCACCAAACCTCTCAGCCCCAAGAGTGTCCACCCTTATGTCTCATCCAGCTGTGGGTCTAGATATGGTCAATCCAGGTTGCATCACAGCCCCTGAACGAATTGTGTAAGAATTTCTCTGTCTTTCCCTGTCTTTGTTTCATGGGTTTTTAAAAGTAATTTATTTTTATAATGGGGTTTAGCTGCTTTTCACGGCTGTGTTTATGCCGCTTTACACCCACTTGACACACTAACAGAGAGATATCAATACATAGGTTTTAAGATTATTACTAGTCAGATATATTCTTGTGCGGTGAATCGGGCGTGTTGAGTCCAGTTCTCTGAGCAAGGAGTAGGTCTTGTCTATTACATATTGGGTTTATGGAACGGTATCTGAGCTAATTTGAAACTCTTGTTTTATGTATCACCCCACCTCACCTTTCCCGTTAAGCAGCCATAGTGTGTTTTCTGCATGTGTGACTCTGTTCTGTTTTGTAATTCAGTTCAAGTGTAACGGTTTTTACATTCCCTCTATAAGTGACACCTTATGAGAAGTGTCCTTTTCTGTGTGACTTATTTCACTTAGAATCGTCTTACCTAAATCCACTCATCATGCTGCTACTAGCCTTATGACATTGATTTCATGGCTGAGTGATATTCCATTGTACATAAGGACCACAACTTTTTTATCCATTTTTCGCTTTCCTGGGATATTTAAGGTGGAATGAAGTGGAGGTCCTTGTCAACAGAGCAGCCCTAAACTTTGGGGTGCTTGTGTCTTGCTGATTTTCAATTTTCCCACTTTATCCCCCCATGCGTGGAAGTGCCCTATGCTCTCTAAGCTGTGTTTTTTAGATGTTTCAGGACACACCGTACACTTCTCCAGAGTGGCTGTTGGCGATTTACATCCCGCCCATCAGTGTAGAAAGGCTCCGATTCCTCCATGGCCTGTCCTGCATTTCTGGTTTTGACACTTTTTTCAGCATGGCCCTTTTGACCTATGGGAAGCGAGACTTCTTTGTAGCGCTGATTTGCCTTTCCAGGTTGCTTGGTTGGCCAAAAAGGGCGTATGCGTTTTTTCCTGAATATATTCAGGAAAAAACGCATACGCCCTTTTTGGCCAAGGGCATCATTGTCAACGTTTTGCCGCTTTTCATGTGCTTTAAAGGCGATTCGAATCTACCTCCTGAAATCTGTTTCCTGCAATTCTGCCTTGATTTCAAATCCTCTTCTTTGCCTTCCCTCAATATATTTGTGGACGAGAGTTATCATTTATAACTCTGCAGGTTTGTGAATTGCAGTGCCCTGAAGCTCCATTTTACAAGTTGCTTTTTTGGGAGCTGGCCGCAAAACGCAGGATGGCTTCAGGCCCTGTTCTGGTTCCGGGGGGCAGGTTGAGCCTGTGGTTAATTCTTCTTCCTGATGGGAAAATAGAGTGACCTGTGCCTGTCCCAACACCAAGAGCTAGTCTCTCATTGGTTCCCCGTCTTCCCGTTCATCCTCAGGACAAATTGCAACCTGTACGGAACAGGAGGTTAAAGGTGCTGATGCTCCAAGTAGGGAGATTGCTAGTAAAGTGGCTGGAATGGCGAACCCGAGCACAAGGAGATGAGAAATGAGGTGCGTTTTAGAAACCTTTCCCCATCACACGGTGTACCATCCTCTGGGTTTCTCATGCATGTTTTCGATGTAGGAAGATGCCCTTGAACCTGGAGATTTGGGACCCATGCGATGGGTAGCACGCAGTATTACTTTAAAGGGTCTGCGTTTGCTCACCCAACCTCACCAAACCTCTTAGCCCCAAGAGTGTCCACCCTTATGTCTCATCCAGCTGTGGGTCTAGATATGGTCAATCCAGGTTGCATCACAGCCCCTGAACGAATTGTGTAAGAATTTCTCTGTCTTTCCCTGTCTTTGTTTCATGGGTTTTTAAAAGTAATTTATTTTTATAATGGGGTTTAGCTGCTTTTCACGGCTGTGTTTATGCCGCTTTACACCCACTTGACACACTAACAGAGATATCAATACATAGGTTTTAAGATTATTACTAGTCAGATATATTCTTGTGCGGTGAATCGGGCGTGTTGAGTCCAGTTCTCTGAGCAAGGAGTAGGTCTTGTCTATTACATATTGGGTTTATGGAACGGTATCTGAGCTAATTTGAAACTCTTGTTTTATGTATCACCCCACCTCACCTTTCCCGTTAAGCAGCCATAGTGTGTTTTCTGCATGTGTGACTCTGTTCTGTTTTGTAATTCAGTTCAAGTGTAACGGTTTTTACATTCCCTCTATAAGTGACACCTTATGAGAAGTGTCCTTTTCTGTGTGACTTATTTCACTTAGAATCGTCTTACCTAAATCCACTCATCATGCTGCTACTAGCCTTATGACATTGATTTCATGGCTGAGTGATATTCCATTGTACATAAGGACCACAACTTTTTTATCCATTTTTCGCTTTCCTGGGATATTTAAGGTGGAATGAAGTGGAGGTCCTTGTCAACAGAGCAGCCCTAAACTTTGGGGTGCTTGTGTCTTGCTGATTTTCAATTTTCCCACTTTATCCCCCCATGCGTGGAAGTGCCCTATGCTCTCTAAGCTGTGTTTTTTAGATGTTTCAGGACACACCGTACACTTCTCCAGAGTGGCTGTTGGCGATTTACATCCCGCCCATCAGTGTAGCAAGGCTCCGATTCCTCCATGGCCTGTCCTGCATTTCTGGTTTTGACACTTTTTTCAGCATGGCCCTTTTGACCTATGGGAAGCGAGACTTCTTTGTAGCGCTGATTTGCCTTTCCAGGTTGCTTGGTTGGCCAAAAAGGGCGTATGCGTTTTTTCCTGAATATATTCAGGAAAAAACGCATACGCCCTTTTTGGCCAAGGGCATCATTGTTAACGTTTTGCCGCTTTTCATGTGCTTTAAAGGCGATTCGAATCTACCTCCTGAAATCTGTTTCCTGCAATTCTGCCTTGATTTCAAATCCTCTTCTTTGCCTTCCCTCAATATATTTGTGGACGAGAGTTATCATTTATAACTCTGCAGGTTTGTGAATTGCAGTGCCCTGAAGCTCCATTTTACAAGTCGCTTTTTTGGGAGCTGGCCGCAAAAGCGCAGGATGGCTTCAGGCCCTGTTCTGGTTCCGGGGGGCAGGCTGAGCCTGTGCTTAATTCTTCTTCCTGATGGGAAAATAGAGTGACCTGTGCCTGTCCCAACACCAAGAGCTAGTCTCTCATTGGTTCCCCGTCTTCCCGTTCATCCTCAGGACAAATTGCAACCTGTACGGAACAGGAGGTTAAAGGTGCTGATGCTCCAAGTAGGGAGATTGCTAGTAAAGTGGCTGGAATGGCGAACCCGAGCACAAGGAGATGAGAAATGAGGTGCGTTTTAGAAACCTTTCCCCATCACACGGTGTACCATCTTCTGGGTTTCTCATGCATGTTTTCGATGTAGGAAGATGCCCTTGAACCTGGAGATTTGGGACCCATGCGATGGGTAGCACGCAGTATTACTTTAAAGGGTCTGCGTTTGCTCACCCAACCTCACCAAACCTCTCAGCCCCAAGAGTGTCCACCCTTATGTCTCATCCAGCTGTGGGTCTAGATATGGTCAATCCAGGTTGCATCACAGCCCCTGAACGAATTGTGTAAGAATTTCTCTGTCTTTCCCTGTCTTTGTTTCATGGGTTTTTAAAAGTAATTTATTTTTATAATGGGGTTTAGCTGCTTTTCACGGCTGTGTTTATGCCGCTTTACACCCACTTGACACACTAACAGAGAGATATCAATACATAGGTTTTAAGATTATTACTAGTCAGATATATTCTTGTGCGGTGAATCGGGCGTGTTGAGTCCAGTTCTCTGAGCAAGGAGTAGGTCTTGTCTGTTACATATTGGGTTTATGGAACGGTATCTGAGCTAATTTGAAACTCTTGTTTTATGTATCACCCCACCTCACCTTTCCCGTTAAGCAGCCATAGTGTGTTTTCTGCATGTGTGACTCTGTTCTGTTTTGTAATTCAGTTCAAGTGTAACGGTTTTTACATTCCCTCTATAAGTGACACCTTATGAGAAGTGTCCTTTTCTGTGTGACTTATTTCACTTAGAATCGTCTTACCTAAATCCACTCATCATGCTGCTACTAGCCTTATGACATTGATTTCATGGCTGAGTGATATTCCATTGTACATAAGGACCACAACTTTTTTATCCATTTTTCGCTTTCCTGGGATATTTAAGGTGGAATGAAGTGGAGGTCCTTGTCAACAGAGCAGCCCTAAACTTTGGGGTGCTTGTGTCTTGCTGATTTTCAATTTTCCCACTTTATCCCCCCATGCGTGGAAGTGCCCTATGCTCTCTAAGCTGTGTTTTTTAGATGTTTCAGGACACACCGTACACTTCTCCAGAGTGGCTGTTGGCGATTTACATCCCGCCCATCAGTGTAGAAAGGCTCCGATTCCTCCATGGCCTGTCCTGCATTTCTGGTTTTGACACTTTTTTCAGCATGGCCCTTTTGACCTATGGGAAGCGAGACTTCTTTGTAGCGCTGATTTGCCTTTCCAGGTTGCTTGGTTGGCCAAAAAGGGCGTATGCGTTTTTTCCTGAATATATTCAGGAAAAAACGCATACGCCCTTTTTGGCCAAGGGCATCATTGTCAACGTTTTGCCGCTTTTCATGTGCTTTAAAGGCGATTCGAATCTACCTCCTGAAATCTGATTCCTGCAATTCTGCCTTGATTTCAAATCCTCTTCTTTGCCTTCCCTCAATATATTTGTGGACGAGAGTTATCATTTATAACTCTGCAGGTTTGTGAATTGCAGTGCCCTGAAGCTCCATTTTACAAGTTGCTTTTTTGGGAGCTGGCCGCAAAAGCGCAGGATGGCTTCAGGCCCTGTTCTGGTTCCGGGGGGCAGGTTGAGCCTGTGGTTAATTCTTCTTCCTGATGGGAAAATAGAGTGACCTGTGCCTGTCCCAACACCAAGAGCTAGTCTCTCATTGGTTCCCCGTCTTCCCGTTCATCCTCAGGACAAATTGCAACCTGTACGGAACAGGAGGTTAAAGGTGCTGATGCTCCAAGTAGGGAGATTGCTAGTAAAGTGGCTGGAATGGCGAACCCGAGCACAAGGAGATGAGAAATGAGGTGCGTTTTAGAAACCTTTCCCCATCGCACGGTGTACCATCTTCTGGGTTTCTCATGCATGTTTTCGATGTAGGAAGATGCCCTTGAACCTGGAGATTTGGGACCCATGCGATGGGTAGCACGCAGTATTACTTTAAAGGGTCTGCGTTTGCTCACCCAACCTCACCAAACCTCTTAGCCCCAAGAGTGTCCACCCTTATGTCTCATCCAGCTGTGGGTCTAGATATGGTCAATCCAGGTTGCATCACAGCCCCTGAACGAATTGTGTAAGAATTTCTCTGTCTTTCCCTGTCTTTGTTTCATGGGTTTTTAAAAGTAATTTATTTTTATAATGGGGTTTAGCTGCTTTTCACGGCTGTGTTTATGCCGCTTTACACCCACTTGACACACTAACAGAGATATCAATACATAGGTTTTAAGATTATTACTAGTCAGATATATTCTTGTGCGGTGAATCGGGCGTGTTGAGTCCAGTTCTCTGAGCAAGGAGTAGGTCTTGTCTATTACATATTGGGTTTATGGAACGGTATCTGAGCTAATTTGAAACTCTTGTTTTATGTATCACCCCACCTCACCTTTCCCGTTAAGCAGCCATAGTGTGTTTTCTGCATGTGTGACTCTGTTCTGTTTTGTAATTCAGTTCAAGTGTAACGGTTTTTACATTGCCTCTATAAGTGACACCTTATGAGAAGTGTCCTTTTCTATGTGACTTATTTCACTTAGAATCGTCTTACCTAAATCCACTCATCATGCTGCTACTAGCCTTATGACATTGATTTCATGGCTGAGTGATATTCCATTGTACATAAGGACCACAACTTTTTTATCCATTTTTCGCTTTCCTGGGATATTTAAGGTGGAATGAAGTGGAGGTCCTTGTCAACAGAGCAGCCCTAAACTTTGGGGTGCTTGTGTCTTGCTGATTTTCAATTTTCCCACTTTATCCCCCCATGCGTGGAAGTGCCCTATGCTCTCTAAGCTGTGTTTTTTAGATGTTTCAGGACACACCGTACACTCCTCCAGAGTGGCTGTTGGCGATTTACATCCCGCCCATCAGTGTAGCAAGGCTCCGATTCCTCCATGGCCTGTCCTGCATTTCTGGTTTTGACACTTTTTTCAGCATGGCCCTTTTGACCTATGGGAAGCGAGACTTCTTTGTAGCGCTGATTTGCCTTTCCAGGTTGCTTGGTTGGCCAAAAAGGGCGTATGCGTTTTTTCCTGAATATATTCAGGAAAAAACGCATACGCCCTTTTTGGCCAAGGGCATCATTGTCAACGTTTTGCCGCTTTTCATGTGCTTTAAAGGCGATTCGAATCTACCTCCTGAAATCTGTTTCCTGCAATTCTGCCTTGATTTCAAATCCTCTTCTTTGCCTTCCCTCAATATATTTGTGGACGAGAGTTATCATTTATAACTCTGCAGGTTTGTGAATTGCAGTGCCCTGAAGCTCCATTTTACAAGTCGCTTTTTTGGGAGCTGGCCGCAAAAGCGCAGGATGGCTTCAGGCCCTGTTCTGGTTCCGGGGGGCAGGTTGAGCCTGTGGTTAATTCTTCTTCCTGATGGGAAAATAGAGTGACCTGTGCCTGTCCCAACACCAAGAGCTAGTCTCTCATTGGTTCCCCGTCTTCCCGTTCATCCTCAGGACAAATTGCAACCTGTACGGAACAGGAGGTTAAAGGTGCTGATGCTCCAAGTAGGGAGATTGCTAGTAAAGTGGCTGGAATGGCGAACCCGAGCACAAGGAGATGAGAAATGAGGTGCGTTTTAGAAACCTTTCCCCATCACACGGTGTACCATCTTCTGGGTTTCTCATGCATGTTTTCGATGTAGGAAGATGCCCTTGAACCTGGAGATTTGGGACCCATGCGATGGGTAGCACGCAGTATTACTTTAAAGGGTCTGCGTTTGCTCACCCAACCTCACCAAACCTCTTAGCCCCAAGAGTGTCCACCCTTATGTCTCATCCAGCTGTGGGTCTAGATATGGTCAATCCAGGTTGCATCACAGCCCCTGAACGAATTGTGTAAGAATTTCTCTGTCTTTCCCTGTCTTTGTTGCATGGGTTTTTAAAAGTAATTTATTTTTATAATGGGGTTTAGCTGCTTTTCACGGCTGTGTTTATGCCGCTTTACACCCACTTGACACACTAACAGAGATATCAATACATAGGTTTTAAGATTATTACTAGTCAGATATATTCTTGTGCGGTGAATCGGGCGTGTTGAGTCCAGTTCTCTGAGCAAGGAGTAGGTCTTGTCTATTACATATTGGGTTTATGGAACGGTATCTGAGCTAATTTGAAACTCTTGTTTTATGTATCACCCCACCTCACCTTTCCCGTTAAGCAGCCATAGTGTGTTTTCTGCATGTGTGACTCTGTTCTGTTTTGTAATTCAGTTCAAGTGTAACGGTTTTTACATTCCCTCTATAAGTGACACCTTATGAGAAGTGTCCTTTTCTGTGTGACTTATTTCACTTAGAATCGTCTTACCTAAATCCACTCATCGTGCTGCTACTAGCCTTATGACATTGATTTCATGGCTGAGTGATATTCCATTGTACATAAGGACCACAACTTTTTTATCCATTTTTCGCTTTCCTGGGATATTTAAGGTGGAATGAAGTGGAGGTCTTTTACAACAGAGCAGCCCTAAACTTTGGGGTGCTTGTGTCTTGCTGATTTTCAATTTTCCCACTTTATCCCCCCATGCGTGGAAGTGCCCTATGCTCTCTAAGCTGTGTTTTTTAGATGTTTCAGGACACACCGTACACTTCTCCAGAGTGGCTGTTGGCAATTTACATCCCGCCCATCAGTGTAGCAAGGCTCCCATTTCTCCATGGCCTGTCCTGCTTTTCTGGTTTTGACACTTTTTTCAGCATGGCCCTTTTGACCGATGGGAAGCGAGACTTCTTTGTAGCGCTGATTTGCCTTTCCAGGTTGCTTGGTTGGCCAAAAAGGGCGTATGCGTTTTTTCCTGAATATATTCAGGAAAAAACGCATACGCCCTTTTTGGCCAAGGGCATCATTGTCAACGTTTTGCCGCTTTTCATGTGCTTTAAAGGCGATTCGAATCTACCTCCTGAAATCTGTTTCCTGCAATTCTGCCTTGATTTCAAATCCTCTTCTTTGCCTTCCCTCAATATATTTGTGGACGAGAGTTATCATTTATAACTCTGCAGGTTTGTGAATTGCAGTGCCCTGAGGCTCCATTTTACAAGTCGCTTTTTTGGGAGCTGGCCGCAAAAGCGCAGGATGGCTTCAGGCCCTGTTCTGGTTCCGGGGGGCAGGCTGAGCCTGTGGTTAATTCTTCTTCCTGATGGGAAAATAGAGTGACCTGTGCCTGTCCCAACACCAAGAGCTAGTCTCTCATTGGTTCCCCGTCTTCCCGTTCATCCTCAGGACAAATTGCAACCTGTACGGAACAGGAGGTTAAAGGTGCTGATGCTCCAAGTAGGGAGATTGCTAGTAAAGTGGCTGGAATGGCGAACCCGAGCACAAGGAGATGAGAAATGAGGTGCGTTTTAGAAACCTTTCCCCATCACACGGTGTACCATCTTCTGGGTTTCTCATGCATGTTTTCGATGTAGGAAGATGCCCTTGAACCTGGAGATTTGGGACCCATGCGATGGGTAGCACGCAGTATTACTTTAAAGGGTCTGCGTTTGCTCACCCAACCTCACCAAACCTCTCAGCCCCAAGAGTGTCCACCCTTATGTCTCATCCAGCTGTGGGTCTAGATATGGTCAATCCAGGTTGCATCACAGCCCCTGAACGAATTGTGTAAGAATTTCTCTCTCTTTCCCTGTCTTTGTTTCATGGGTTTTTAAAAGTAATTTATTTTTATAATGGGGTTTAGCTGCTTTTCACGGCTGTGTTTATGCCGCTTTACACCCACTTGACACACTAACAGAGAGATATCAATACATAGGTTTTAAGATTATTACTAGTCAGATATATTCTTGTGCGGTGAATCGGGCGTGTTGAGTCCAGTTCTCTGAGCAAGGAGTAGGTCTTGTCTATTACATATTGGGTTTATGGAACGGTATCTGAGTTAATTTGAAACTCTTGTTTTATGTATCACCCCACCTCACCTTTCCCGTTAAGCAGCCATAGTGTGTTTTCTGCATGTGTGACTCTGTTCTGTTTTGTAATTCAGTTCAAGTGTAACGGTTTTTACATTCCCTCTATAAGTGACACCTTATGAGAAGTGTCCTTTTCTGTGTGACTTATTTCACTTAGAATCGTCTTACCTAAATCCACTCCTCGTGCTGCTACTAGCCTTATGACATTGATTTCATGGCTGAGTGATATTCCATTGTACATAAGGACCACAACTTTTTTATCCATTTTTCGCTTTCCTGGGATATTTAAGGTGGAATGAAGTGGAGGTCCTTGTCAACAGAGCAGCCCTAAACTTTGGGGTGCTTGTGTCTTGCTGATTTTCAATTTTCCCACTTTATCCCCCCATGCGTGGAAGTGCCCTATGCTCTCTAAGCTGTGTTTTTTAGATGTTTCAGGACACACCGTACACTTCTCCAGAGTGGCTGTTGGCGATTTACATCCCGCCCATCAGTGTAGCAAGGCTCCCATTTCTCCATGGCCTGTCCTGCATTTCTGGTTTTGACACTTTTTTCAGCATGGCCCTTTTGACCGATGGGAAGCGAGACTTTTTGTAGCGCTGATTTGCCTTTCCAGGTTGCTTGGTTGGCCAAAAAGGGCGTATGCGTTTTTTCCTGAATATATTCAGGAAAAAACGCATACGCCCTTTTTGGCCAAGGGCATCATTGTCAACGTTTTGCCGCTTTTCATGTGCTTTAAATGCGATTCGTATCTACCTCCTGAAATCTGTTTCCTGCAATTCTGCCTTGATTTCAAATCCTCTTCTTTGCCTTCCCTCAATATATTTGTGGACGAGAGTTATCATTTATAACTCTGCAGGTTTGTGAATTGCAGTGCCCTTAGGCTCCATTTTACAAGTCGCTTTTTTGGGAGCTGGCCGCAAAAGCGCAGGATGGCTTCAGGCCCTGTTCTGGTTCCGGGGGGCAGGCTGAGCCTGTGGTTAATTCTTCTTCCTGATGGGAAAATAGAGTGACCTGTGCCTGTCCCAACACCAAGAGCTAGTCTCTCATTGGTTCCCCGTCTTCCCGTTCATCCTCAGGACAAATTGCAACCTGTACGGAACAGGAGGTTAAAGGTGCTGATGCTCCAAGTAGGGAGATTGCTAGTAAAGTGGCTGGAATGGCGAACCCGAGCACAAGGAGA
This sequence comes from Balaenoptera physalus, assembly GCF_965194825.1. Taxonomy (NCBI): domain Eukaryota; kingdom Metazoa; phylum Chordata; class Mammalia; order Artiodactyla; family Balaenopteridae; genus Balaenoptera; species Balaenoptera physalus. Next base: position 243,746 of record NW_028126249.1, on the reverse strand, counting down.
TGAGAAATGAGGTGCGTTTTAGAAACCTTTCCCCATCACACGGTGTACCATCTTCTGGGTTTCTCATGCATGTTTTCGATGTAGGAAGATGCCCTTGAACCTGGAGATTTGGGACCCATGCGATGGGTAGCACGCAGTATTACTTTAAAGGGTCTGCGTTTGCTCACCCAACCTCACCAAACCTCTCAGCCCCAAGAGTGTCCACCCTTATGTCTCATCCAGCTGTGGGTCTAGATATGGTCAATCCAGGTTGCATCACAGCCCCTGAACGAATTGTGTAAGAATTTCTCTCTCTTTCCCTGTCTTTGTTTCATGGGTTTTTAAAAGTAATTTATTTTTATAATGGGGTTTAGCTGCTTTTCACGGCTGTGTTTATGCCGCTTTACACCCACTTGACACACTAACAGAGAGATATCAATACATAGGTTTTAAGATTATTACTAGTCAGATATATTCTTGTGCGGTGAATCGGGCGTGTTGAGTCCAGTTCTCTGAGCAAGGAGTAGGTCCTGTCTATTACATATTGGGTTTATGGAACGGTATCTGAGCTAATTTGAAACTCTTGTTTTATGTATCACCCCACCTCACCTTTCCCGTTAAGCAGCCATAGTGTGTTTTCTGCATGTGTGACTCTGTTCTGTTTTGTAATTCAGGTCAAGTGTAACGGTTTTTACATTCCCTCTATAAGTGACACCTTATGAGAAGTGTCCTTTTCTGTGTGACTTATTTCACTTAGAATCTTCTTACGTAAATCCACTCATCATGCTGCTACTAGCCTTATGACATTGATTTCATGGCTGAGTGATATTCCATTGTACATAAGGACCACAACTTTTTTATCCATTTTTCGCTCTCCTGGGATATTTAAGGTGGAATGAAGTGGAGGTCTTTGTCAACAGAGCAGCCCTAAACTTTGGGGTGCTTGTGTCTTGCTGATTTTCAATTTTCCCACTTTATCCCCCCATGAGTGGAAGTGCCCTATGCTCTCTAAGCTGTGTTTTTTAGATGTTTCAGGACACACCGTACACTTCTCCAGAGTGGCTGTTGGCGATTTACATCCCGCCCATCAGTGTAGCAAGGCTCCCATTTCTCCATGGCCTGTCCTGCATTTCTGGTTTTGACACTTTTTTCAGCATGGCCCTTTTGACCGATGGTAAGCGAGACTTCTTTGTAGCGCTGATTTGCCTTTCCAGGTTGCTTGGTTGGCCAAAAAGGGCGTATGCGTTTTTTCCTGAATATATTCAGGAAAAAACGCATACGCCCTTTTTGGCCAAGGGCATCATTGTCAACGTTTTGCCGCTTTTCATGTGCTTTAAAGGCGATTCGAATCTACCTCCTGAAATCTGTTTCCTGCAATTCTGCCTTGATTTCAAATCCTCTTCTTTGCCTTCCCTCAATATATTTGTGGACGTGAGTTATCATTTATAACTCTGCAGGTTTGTGAATTGCAGTGCCCTGAAGCTCCATTTTACAAGTCGCTTTTTTGGGAGCTGGCCGCAAAAGCGCAGGATGGCTTCAGGCCCTGTTCTGGTTCCGGGAGGCAGGCTGAGCCTGTGGTTAATTCTTCTTCCTGATGGGAAAATAGAGTGACCTGTGCCTGTCCCAACACCAAGAGCTAGTCTCTCATTGGTTCCCCGTCTTCCCGTTCATCCTCAGGACAAATTGCAACCTGTACGGAACAGGAGGTTAAAGGTGCTGAGGCTCCAAGTAGGGAGATTGCTAGTAAAGTGGCTGGAATGGCGAACCCGAGCACAAGGAGATGAGAAATGAGGTGCGTTTTAGAAACCTTTCCCCATCACACGGTGTACCATCTTCTGGGTTTCTCATGCATGTTTTCGATGTAGGAAGATGCCCTTGAACCTGGAGATTTGGGACCCATGCGATGGGTAGCACCCAGTATTACTTTAAAGGGTCTGCGTTTGCTCACCCAACCTCACCAAACCTCTCAGCCCCAAGAGTGTCCACCCTTATGTCTCATCCAGCTGTGGGTCTAGATATGGTCAATCCAGGTTGCATCACAGCCCCTGTACGAATTGTGTAAGAATTTCTCTCTCTTTCCCTGTCTTTGTTTCATGGGTTTTTAAAAGTAATTTATTTTTATAATGGGGTTTAGCTGCTTTTCACGGCTGTGTTTATGCCGCTTTACACCCACTTGACACACTAACAGAGAGATATCAATACATAGGTTTTAAGATTATTACTAGTCAGATATATTCTTGTGCGGTGAATCGGGCGTGTTGAGTCCAGTTCTCTGAGCAAGGAGTAGGTCTTGTCTATTACATATTGGGTTTATGGAACGGTATCTGAGCTAATTTGAAACTCTTGTTTTATGTATCACCCCACCTCACCTTTCCCGTTAAGCAGCCATAGTGTGTTTTCTGCATGTGTGACTCTGTTCTGTTTTGTAATTCAGTTCAAGTGTAACGGTTTTTACATTCCCTCTATAAGGGACACCTTATGAGAAGTGTCCTTTTCTGTGTGACTTATTTCACTTAGAATCGTCTTACCTAAATCCACTCATCATGCTGCTACTAGCCTTATGACATTGATTTCATGGCTGAGTGATATTCCATTGTACATAAGGACCACAACTTTTTTATCCATTTTTCGCTTTCCTGGGATATTTAAGGTGGAATGAAGTGGAGGTCCTTGTCAACAGAGCAGCCCTAAACTTTGAGGTGCTTGTGTCTTGCTGATTTTCAATTGTCCCACTTTATCCCCCCATGCGTGGAAGTGCCCTATGCTCTCTAAGCTGTGTTTTTTAGATGTTTCAGGACACACCGTACACTTCTCCAGAGTGGCTGTTGGCGATTTACATCCCGCCCATCAGTGTAGCAAGGCTCCGATTCCTCCATGGCCTGTCCTGCATTTCTGGTTTTGACACTTTTTTCAGCATGGCCCTTTTGACCTATGGGAAGCGAGACTTCTTTGTAGCGCTGATTTGCCTTTCCAGGTTGCTTGGTTGGCCAAAATGGCGTATGCGTTTTTTCCTGAATATATTCAGGAAAAAACGCATACGCCCTTTTTGGCCAAGGGCATCATTGTTAACGTTTTGCCGCTTTTCATGTGCTTTAAAGGCGATTCGAATCTACCTCCTGAAATCTGTTTCCTGCAATTCTGCCTTGATTTCAAATCCTCTTCTTTGCCTTCCCTCAATATATTTGTGGACGAGAGTTATCATTTATAAGTCTGCAGGTTTGTGAATTGCAGTGCCCTGAAGCTCCATTTTACAAGTCGCTTTTTTGGGAGCTGGCCGCAAAAGCGCAGGATGGCTTCAGGCCCTGTTCTGGTTCCGGGGGGCAGGCTGAGCCTGTGCTTAATTCTTCTTCCTGATGGGAAAATAGAGTGACCTGTGCCTGTCCCAACACCAAGAGCTAGTCTCTCATTGGTTCCCCGTCTTCCCGTTCATCCTCAGGACAAATTGCAACCTGTACGGAACAGGAGGTTAAAGGTGCTGATGCTCCAAGTAGGGAGATTGCTAGTAAAGTGGCTGGAATGGCGAACCCGAGCACAAGGAGATGAGAAATGAGGTGCGTTTTAGAAACCTTTCCCCATCACACGGTGTACCATCTTCTGGGTTTCTCATGCATGTTTTCGATGTAGGAAGATGCCCTTGAACCTGGAGATTTGGGACCCATGCGATGGGTAGCACGCAGTATTACTTTAAAGGGTCTGCGTTTGCTCACCCAACCTCACCAAACCTCTCAGCCCCAAGAGTGTCCACCCTTATGTCTCATCCAGCTGTGGGTCTAGATATGGTCAATCCAGGTTGCATCACAGCCCCTGAACGAATTGTGTAAGAATTTCTCTCTCTTTCCCTGTCTTTGTTTCATGGGTTTTTAAAAGTAATTTATTTTTATAATGGGGTTTAGCTGCTTTTCACGGCTGTGTTTATGCCGCTTTACACCCACTTGACACACTAACAGAGAGATATCAATACATAGGTTTTAAGATTATTACTAGTCAGATATATTCTTGTGCGGTGAATCGGGCGTGTTGAGTCCAGTTCTCTGAGCAAGGAGTAGGTCTTGTCTATTACATATTGGGTTTATGGAACGGTATCTGAGCTAATTTGAAACTCTTGTTTTATGTATCACCCCACCTCACCTTTCCCGTTAAGCAGCCATAGTGTGTTTTCTGCATGTGTGACTCTGTTCTGTTTTGTAATTCAGTTCAAGTGTAACGGTTTTTACATTCCCTCTATAAGTGACACCTTATGAGAAGTGTCCTTTTCTGTGTGACTTATTTCACTTAGAATCGTCTTACCTAAATCCACTCATCATGCTGCTACTAGCCTTATGACATTGATTTCATGGCTGAGTGATATTCCATTGTACATAAGGACCACAACTTTTTTATCCATTTTTCGCTTTCCTGGGATATTTAAGGTGGAATGAAGTGGAGGTCCTTGTCAACAGAGCAGCCCTAAACTTTGGGGTGCTTGTGTCTTGCTGATTTTCAATTTTCCCACTTTATGCCCCCATGCGTGGAAGTGCCCTATGCTCTCTAAGCTGTGTTTTTTAGATGTTTCAGGACACACCGTACACTTCTCCAGAGTGGCTGTTGGCGATTTACATCCCGCCCATCAGTGTAGAAAGGCTCCGATTCCTCCATGGCCTGTCCTGCATTTCTGGTTTTGACACTTTTTTCAGCATGGCCCTTTTGACCTATGGGAAGCGAGACTTCTTTGTAGCGCTGATTTGCCTTTCCAGGTTGCTTGGTTGGCCAAAAAGGGCGTATGCGTTTTTTCCTGAATATATTCAGGAAAAAACGCATACGCCCTTTTTGGCCAAGGGCATCATTGTCAACGTTTTGCCGCTTTTCATGTGCTTTAAAGGCAATTCGAATCTACCGCCTGAAATCTGTTTCCTGCAATTCTGCCTTGATTTCAAATCCTCTTCTTTGCCTTCCCTCAATATATTTGTGGACGAGAGTTATCATTTATAACTCTGCAGGTTTGTGAATTGCAGTGCCCTGAAGCTCCATTTTACAAGTTGCTTTTTTGGGAGCTGGCCGCAAAAGCGCAGGATGGCTTCAGGCCCTGTTCTGGTTCCGGGGGGCAGGTTGAGCCTGTGGTTAATTCTTCTTCCTGATGGGAAAATAGAGTGACCTGTGCCTGTCCCAACACCAAGAGCTAGTCTCTCATTGGTTCCCCGTCTTCCCGTTCATCCTCAGGACAAATTGCAACCTGTACGGAACAGGAGGTTAAAGGTGCTGATGCTCCAAGTAGGGAGATTGCTAGTAAAGTGGCTGGAATGGCGAACCCGAGCACAAGGAGATGAGAAATGAGGTGCGTTTTAGAAACCTTTCCCCATCACACGGTGTACCATCCTCTGGGTTTCTCATGCATGTTTTCGATGTAGGAAGATGCCCTTGAACCTGGAGATTTGGGACCCATGCGATGGGTAGCACGCAGTATTACTTTAAAGGGTCTGCGTTTGCTCACCCAACCTCACCAAACCTCTTAGCCCCAAGAGTGTCCACCCTTATGTCTCATCCAGCTGTGGGTCTAGATATGGTCAATCCAGGTTGCATCACAGCCCCTGAACGAATTGTGTAAGAATTTCTCTGTCTTTCCCTGTCTTTGTTTCATGGGTTTTTAAAAGTAATTTATTTTTATAATGGGGTTTAGCTGCTTTTCACGGCTGTGTTTATGCCGCTTTACACCCACTTGACACACTAACAGAGATATCAATACATAGGTTTTAAGATTATTACTAGTCAGATATATTCTTGTGCGGTGAATCGGGCGTGTTGAGTCCAGTTCTCTGAGCAAGGAGTAGGTCTTGTCTATTACATATTGGGTTTATGGAACAGTATCTGAGCTAATTTGAAACTCTTGTTTTATGTATCACCCCACCTCACCTTTCCCGTTAAGCAGCCATAGTGTGTTTTCTGCATGTGTGACTCTGTTCTGTTTTGTAATTCAGTTCAAGTGTAACGGTTTTTACATTCCCTCTATAAGGGACACGTTATGAGAAGTGTCCTTTTCTGTGTGACTTATTTCACTTAGAATCGTCTTACCTAAATCCACTCATCATGCTGCTACTAGCCTTATGACATTGATTTCATGGCTGAGTGATATTCCATTGTACATAAGGACCACAACTTTTTTATCCATTTTTCGCTTTCCTGGGATATTTAAGGTGGAATGAAGTGGAGGTCCTTGTCAACAGAGCAGCCCTAAACTTTGAGGTGCTTGTGTCTTGCTGATTTTCAATTGTCCCACTTTATCCCCCCATGCGTGGAAGTGCCCTATGCTCTCTAAGCTGTGTTTTTTAGATGTTTCAGGACACACCGTACACTTCTCCAGAGTGGCTGTTGGCGATTTACATCCCGCCCATCAGTGTAGCAAGGCTCCGATTCCTCCATGGCCTGTCCTGCATTTCTGGTTTTGACACTTTTTTCAGCATGGCCCTTTTGACCGATGGGAAGCGAGACTTCTTTGTAGCGCTGATTTGCCTTTCCAGGTTGCTTGGTTGGCCAAAAAGGGCGTATGCGTTTTTTCCTGAATATATTCAGGAAAAAACGCATACGCCCTTTTTGGCCAAGGGCATCATTGTCAACGTTTTGCCGCTTTTCATGTGCTTTAAAGGCGATTCGAATCTACCTCCTGAAACCTGTTTCATGCAATTCTGCCTTGATTTCAAATCCTCTTCTTTGCCTTCCCTCAATATATTTGTGGACGTGAGTTATCATTTATAACTCTGCAGGTTTGTGAATTGCAGTGCCCTGAAGCTCAATTTTACAAGTCGCTTTTTTGGGAGCTGGCCGCAAAAGCGCAGGATGGCTTCAGGCCCTGTTCTGGTTCCGGGAGGCAGGCTGAGCCTGTGGTTAATTCTTCTTCCTGATGGGAAAATAGAGTGACCTGTGCCTGTCCCAACACCAAGAGCTAGTCTCTCATTGGTTCCCCGTCTTCCCGTTCATCCTCAGGACAAATTGCAACCTGTACGGAACAGGAGGTTAAAGGTGCTGAGGCTCCAAGTAGGGAGATTGCTAGTAAAGTGGCTGGAATGGCGAACCCGAGCACAAGGAGATGAGAAATGAGGTGCGTTTTAGAAACCTTTCCCCATCACACGGTGTACCATCTTCTGGGTTTCTCATGCATGTTTTCGATGTAGGAAGATGCCCTTGAACCTGGAGATTTGGGACCCATGCGATGGGTAGCACCCAGTATTACTTTAAAGGGTCTGCGTTTGCTCACCCAACCTCACCAAACCTCTCAGCCCCAAGAGTGTCCACCCTTATGTCTCATCCAGCTGTGGGTCTAGATATGGTCAATCCAGGTTGCATCACAGCCCCTGTACGAATTGTGTAAGAATTTCTCTCTCTTTCCCTGTCTTTGTTTCATGGGTTTTTAAAAGTAATTTATTTTTATAATGGGGTTTAGCTGCTTTTCACGGCTGTGTTTATGCCGCTTTACACCCACTTGACACACTAACAGAGAGATATTAATACATAGGTTTTAAGATTATTACTAGTCAGATATATTCTTGTGCGGTGAATCGGGCGTGTTGAGTCCAGTTCTCTGAGCAAGGAGTAGGTCTTGTCTATTACATATTGGGTTTATGGAACGGTATCTGAGCTAATTTGAAACTCTTGTTTTATGTATCACCCCACCTCACCTTTCCCGTTAAGCAGCCATAGTGTGTTTTCTGCATGTGTGACTCTGTTCTGTTTTGTAATTCAGTTCAAGTGTAACGGTTTTTACATTCCCTCTATAAGGGACACCTTATGAGAAGTGTCCTTTTCTGTGTGACTTATTTCACTTAGAATCGTCTTACCTAAATCCACTCATCATGCTGCTACTAGCCTTATGACATTGATTTCATGGCTGAGTGATATTCCATTGTACATAAGGACCACAACTTTTTTATCCATTTTTCGCTTTCCTGGGATATTTAAGGTGGAATGAAGTGGAGGTCCTTGTCAACAGAGCAGCCCTAAACTTTGAGGTGCTTGTGTCTTGCTGATTTTCAATTGTCCCACTTTATCCCCCCATGCGTGGAAGTGCCCTATGCTCTCTAAGCTGTGTTTTTTAGATGTTTCAGGACACACCGTACACTTCTCCAGAGTGGCTGTTGGCGATTTACATCCCGCCCATCAGTGTAGCAAGGCTCCGATTCCTCCATGGCCTGTCCTGCATTTCTGGTTTTGACACTTTTTTCAGCATGGCCCTTTTGACCTATGGGAAGCGAGACTTCTTTGTAGCGCTGATTTGCCTTTCCAGGTTGCTTGGTTGGCCAAAAAGGGCGTATGCGTTTTTTCCTGAATATATTCAGGAAAAAACGCATACGCCCTTTTTGGCCAAGGGCATCATTGTTAACGTTTTGCCGCTTTTCATGTGCTTTAAAGGCGATTCGAATCTACCTCCTGAAATCTGTTTCCTGCAATTCTGCCTTGATTTCAAATCCTCTTCTTTGCCTTCCCTCAATATATTTGTGGACGAGAGTTATCATTTATAACTCTGCAGGTTTGTGAATTGCAGTGCCCTGAAGCTCCATTTTACAAGTCGCTTTTTTGGGAGCTGGCCGCAAAAGCGCAGGATGGCTTCAGGCCCTGTTCTGGTTCCGGGGGGCAGGCTGAGCCTGTGCTTAATTCTTCTTCCTGATGGGAAAATAGAGTGACCTGTGCCTGTCCCAACACCAAGAGCTAGTCTCTCATTGGTTCCCCGTCTTCCCGTTCATCCTCAGGACAAATTGCAACCTGTACGGAACAGGAGGTTAAAGGTGCTGATGCTCCAAGTAGGGAGATTGCTAGTAAAGTGGCTGGAATGGCGAACCCGAGCACAAGGAGATGAGAAATGAGGTGCGTTTTAGAAACCTTTCCCCATCACACGGTGTACCATCTTCTGGGTTTCTCATGCATGTTTTCGATGTAGGAAGATGCCCTTGAACCTGGAGATTTGGGACCCATGCGATGGGTAGCACGCAGTATTACTTTAAAGGGTCTGCGTTTGCTCACCCAACCTCACCAAACCTCTCAGCCCCAAGAGTGTCCACCCTTATGTCTCATCCAGCTGTGGGTCTAGATATGGTCAATCCAGGTTGCATCACAGCCCCTGTACGAATTGTGTAAGAATTTCTCTCTCTTTCCCTGTCTTTGTTTCATGGGTTTTTAAAAGTAATTTATTTTTATAATGGGGTTTAGCTGCTTTTCACGGCTGTGTTTATGCCGCTTTACACCCACTTGACACACTAACAGAGAGATATCAATACATAGGTTTTAAGATTATTACTAGTCAGATATATTCTTGTGCGGTGAATCGGGCGTGTTGAGTCCAGTTCTCTGAGCAAGGAGTAGGTCTTGTCTATTACATATTGGGTTTATGGAACGGTATCTGAGCTAATTTGAAACTCTTGTTTTATGTATCACCCCACCTCACCTTTCCCGTTAAGCAGCCATAGTGTGTTTTCTGCATGTGTGACTCTGTTCTGTTTTGTAATTCAGTTCAAGTGTAACGGTTTTTACATTCCCTCTATAAGGGACACCTTATGAGAAGTGTCCTTTTCTGTGTGACTTATTTCACTTAGAATCGTCTTACCTAAATCCACTCATCATGCTGCTACTAGCCTTATGACATTGATTTCATGGCTGAGTGATATTCCATTGTACATAAGGACCACAACTTTTTTATCCATTTTTCGCTTTCCTGGGATATTTAAGGTGGAATGAAGTGGAGGTCCTTGTCAACAGAGCAGCCCTAAACTTTGAGGTGCTTGTGTCTTGCTGATTTTCAATTGTCCCACTTTATCCCCCCATGCGTGGAAGTGCCCTATGCTCTCTAAGCTGTGTTTTTTAGATGTTTCAGGACACACCGTACACTTCTCCAGAGTGGCTGTTGGCGATTTACATCCCGCCCATCAGTGTAGCAAGGCTCCGATTCCTCCATGGCCTGTCCTGCATTTCTGGTTTTGACACTTTTTTCAGCATGGCCCTTTTGACCTATGGGAAGCGAGACTTCTTTGTAGCGCTGATTTGCCTTTCCAGGTTGCTTGGTTGGCCAAAAAGGGCGTATGCGTTTTTTCCTGAATATATTCAGGAAAAAACGCATACGCCCTTTTTGGCCAAGGGCATCATTGTTAACGTTTTGCCGCTTTTCATGTGCTTTAAAGGCGATTCGAATCTACCTCCTGAAATCTGTTTCCTGCAATTCTGCCTTGATTTCAAATCCTCTTCTTTGCCTTCCCTCAATATATTTGTGGACGAGAGTTATCATTTATAACTCTGCAGGTTTGTGAATTGCAGTGCCCTGAAGCTCCATTTTACAAGTCGCTTTTTTGGGAGCTGGCCGCAAAAGCGCAGGATGGCTTCAGGCCCTGTTCTGGTTCCGGGGGGCAGGCTGAGCCTGTGCTTAATTCTTCTTCCTGATGGGAAAATAGAGTGACCTGTGCCTGTCCCAACACCAAGAGCTAGTCTCTCATTGGTTCCCCGTCTTCCCGTTCATCCTCAGGACAAATTGCAACCTGTACGGAACAGGAGGTTAAAGGTGCTGATGCTCCAAGTAGGGAGATTGCTAGTAAAGTGGCTGGAATGGCGAACCCGAGCACAAGGAGATGAGAAATGAGGTGCGTTTTAGAAACCTTTCCCCATCACACGGTGTACCATCTTCTGGGTTTCTCATGCATGTTTTCGATGTAGGAAGATGCCCTTGAACCTGGAGATTTGGGACCCATGCGATGGGTAGCACGCAGTATTACTTTAAAGGGTCTGCGTTTGCTCACCCAACCTCACCAAACCTCTCAGCCCCAAGAGTGTCCACCCTTATGTCTCATCCAGCTGTGGGTCTAGATATGGTCAATCCAGGTTGCATCACAGCCCCTGAACGAATTGTGTAAGAATTTCTCTCTCTTTCCCTGTCTTTGTTTCATGGGTTTTTAAAAGTAATTTATTTTTATAATGGGGTTTAGCTGCTTTTCACGGCTGTGTTTATGCCGCTTTACACCCACTTGACACACTAACAGAGAGATATCAATACATAGGTTTTAAGATTATTACTAGTCAGATATATTCTTGTGTGGTGAATCGGGCGTGTTGAGTCCAGTTCTCTGAGCAAGGAGTAGGTCTTGTCTATTACATATTGGGTTTATGGAACGGTATCTGAGCTAATTTGAAACTCTTGTTTTATGTATCACCCCACCTCACCTTTCCCGTTAAGCAGCCATAGTGTGTTTTCTGCATGTGTGACTCTGTTCTGTTTTGTAATTCAGTTCAAGTGTAACGGTTTTTACATTCCCTCTATAAGTGACACCTTATGAGAAGTGTCCTTTTCTGTGTGACTTATTTCACTTAGAATCGTCTTACCTAAATCCACTCATCATGCTGCTACTAGCCTTATGACATTGATTTCATGGCTGAGTGATATTCCATTGTACATAAGGACCACAACTTTTTTATCCATTTTTCGCTTTCCTGGGATATTTAAGGTGGAATGAAGTGGAGGTCCTTGTCAACAGAGCAGCCCTAAACTTTGAGGTGCTTGTGTCTTGCTGATTTTCAATTGTCCCACTTTATCCCCCCATGCGTGGAAGTGCCCTATGCTCTCTAAGCTGTGTTTTTTAGATGTTTCAGGACACACCGTACACTTCTCCAGAGTGGCTGTTGGCGATTTACATCCCGCCCATCAGTGTAGCAAGGCTCCGATTCCTCCATGGCCTGTCCTGCATTTCTGGTTTTGACACTTTTTTCAGCATGGCCCTTTTGACCTATGGGAAGCGAGACTTCTTTGTAGCGCTGATTTGCCTTTCCAGGTTGCTTGGTTGGCCAAAAAGGGCGTATGCGTTTTTTCCTGAATATATTCAGGAAAAAACGCATACGCCCTTTTTGGCCAAGGGCATCATTGTTAACGTTTTGCCGCTTTTCATGTGCTTTAAAGGCGATTCGAATCTACCTCCTGAAATCTGTTTCCTGCAATTCTGCCTTGATTTCAAATCCTCTTCTTTGCCTTCCCTCAATATATTTGTGGACGAGAGTTATCATTTATAACTCTGCAGGTTTGTGAATTGCAGTGCCCTGAAGCTCCATTTTACAAGTCGCTTTTTTGGGAGCTGGCCGCAAAAGCGCAGGATGGCTTCAGGCCCTGTTCTGGTTCCGGGGGGCAGGCTGAGCCTGTGCTTAATTCTTCTTCCTGATGGGAAAATAGAGTGACCTGTGCCTGTCCCAACACCAAGAGCTAGTCTCTCATTGGTTCCCCGTCTTCCCGTTCATCCTCAGGACAAATTGCAACCTGTACGGAACAGGAGGTTAAAGGTGCTGATGCTCCAAGTAGGGAGATTGCTAGTAAAGTGGCTGGAATGGCGAACCCGAGCACAAGGAGATGAGAAATGAGGTGCGTTTTAGAAACCTTTCCCCATCACACGGTGTACCATCTTCTGGGTTTCTCATGCATGTTTTCGATGTAGGAAGATGCCCTTGAACCTGGAGATTTGGGACCCATGCGATGGGTAGCACGCAGTATTACTTTAAAGGGTCTGCGTTTGCTCACCCAACCTCACCAAACCTCTCAGCCCCAAGAGTGTCCACCCTTATGTCTCATCCAGCTGTGGGTCTAGATATGGTCAATCCAGGTTGCATCACAGCCCCTGAACGAATTGTGTAAGAATTTCTCTCTCTTTCCCTGTCTTTGTTTCATGGGTTTTTAAAAGTAATTTATTTTTATAATGGGGTTTAGCTGCTTTTCACGGCTGTGTTTATGCCGCTTTACACCCACTTGACACACTAACAGAGAGATATCAATACATAGGTTTTAAGATTATTACTAGTCAGATATATTCTTGTGTGGTGAATCGGGCGTGTTGAGTCCAGTTCTCTGAGCAAGGAGTAGGTCTTGTCTATTACATATTGGGTTTATGGAACGGTATCTGAGCTAATTTGAAACTCTTGTTTTATGTATCACCCCACCTCACCTTTCCCGTTAAGCAGCCATAGTGTGTTTTCTGCATGTGTGACTCTGTTCTGTTTTGTAATTCAGTTCAAGTGTAACGGTTTTTACATTCCCTCTATAAGTGACACCTTATGAGAAGTGTCCTTTTCTGTGTGACTTATTTCACTTAGAATCGTCTTACCTAAATCCACTCATCATGCTGCTACTAGCCTTATGACATTGATTTCATGGCTGAGTGATATTCCATTGTACATAAGGACCACAACTTTTTTATCCATTTTTCGCTTTCCTGGGATATTTAAGGTGGAATGAAGTGGAGGTCCTTGTCAACAGAGCAGCCCTAAACTTTGGGGTGCTTGTGTCTTGCTGATTTTCAATTTTCCCACTTTATCCCCCCATGCGTGGAAGTGCCCTATGCTCTCTAAGCTGTGTTTTTTAGATGTTTCAGGACACACCGTACACTTCTCCAGAGTGGCTGTTGGCGATTTACATCCCGCCCATCAGTGTAGCAAGGCTCCGATTCCTCCATGGCCTGTCCTGCATTTCTGGTTTTGACACTTTTTTCAGCATGGCCCTTTTGACCGATGGGAAGCGAGACTTCTTTGTAGCGCTGATTTGCCTTTCCAGGTTGCTTGGTTGGCCAAAAAGGGCGTATGCGTTTTTTCCTGAATATATGCAGGAAAAAACGCATACGCCCTTTTTGGCCAAGGGCATCATTGTCAACGTTTTGCCGCTTTTCATGTGCTTTAAAGGCGATTCGAATCTACCTCCTGAAATCTGTTTCCTGCAATTCTGCCTTGATTTCAAATCCTCTTCTTTGCCTTCCCTCAATATATTTGTGGACGTGAGTTATCATTTATAACTCTGCAGGTTTGTGAATTGCAGTGCCCTGAAGCTCCATTTTACAAGTCGCTTTTTTGGGAGCTGGCCGCAAAAGCGCAGGATGGCTTCAGGCCCTGTTCTGGTTCCGGGGGGCAGGCTGAGCCTGTGGTTAATTCTTCTTCCTGATGGGAAAATAGAGTGACCTGTGCCTGTCCCAACACCAAGAGCTAGTCTCTCATTGGTTCCCCGTCTTCCCGTTCATCCTCAGGACAAATTGCAACCTGTACGGAACAGGAGGTTAAAGGTGCTGATGCTCCAAGTAGGGAGATTGCTATTAACGTGGCTGGAATGGCGAACCCGAGCACAAGGAGATGAGAAATGAGGTGCGTTTTAGAAACCTTTCCCCATCACACGGTGTACCATCTTCTGGGTTTCTCATGCATGTTTTCGATGTAGGAAGATGCCCTTGAACCTGGAGATTTGGGACCCATGCGATGGGTAGCACGCAGTATTACTTTAAAGGGTCTGCGTTTGCTCACCCAACCTCACCAAACCTCTCAGCCCCAAGAGTGTCCACCCTTATGTCTCATCCAGCTGTGGGTCTAGATATGGTCAATCCAGGTTGCATCACAGCCCCTGAACGAATTGTGTAAGAATTTCTCTCTCTTTCCCTGTCTTTGTTTCATGGGTTTTTAAAAGTAATTTATTTTTATAATGGGGTTTAGCTGCTTTTCACGGCTGTGTTTATGCCGCTTTACACCCACTTGACACACTAACAGAGAGATATCAATACATAGGTTTTAAGATTATTACTAGTCAGATATATTCTTGTGCGGTGAATCGGGCGTGTTGAGTCCAGTTCTCTGAGCAAGGAGTAGGTCCTGTCTATTACATATTGGGTTTATGGAACGGTATCTGAGCTAATTTGAAACTCTTGTTTTATGTATCACCCCACCTCACCTTTCCCGTTAAGCAGCCATAGTGTGTTTTCTGCATGTGTGACTCTGTTCTGTTTTGTAATTCAGGTCAAGTGTAACGGTTTTTACATTCCCTCTATAAGTGACACCTTATGAGAAGTGTCCTTTTCTGTGTGACTTATTTCACTTAGAATCTTCTTACGTAAATCCACTCATCATGCTGCTACTAGCCTTATGACATTGATTTCATGGCTGAGTGATATTCCATTGTACATAAGGACCACAACTTTTTTATCCATTTTTCGCTCTCCTGGGATATTTAAGGTGGAATGAAGTGGAGGTCTTTGTCAACAGAGCAGCCCTAAACTTTGGGGTGCTTGTGTCTTGCTGATTTTCAATTTTCCCACTTTATCCCCCCATGAGTGGAAGTGCCCTATGCTCTCTAAGCTGTGTTTTTTAGATGTTTCAGGACACACCGTACACTTCTCCAGAGTGGCTGTTGGCGATTTACATCCCGCCCATCAGTGTAGCAAGGCTCCCATTTCTCCATGGCCTGTCCTGCATTTCTGGTTTTGACACTTTTTTCAGCATGGCCCTTTTGACCGATGGTAAGCGAGACTTCTTTGTAGCGCTGATTTGCCTTTCCAGGTTGCTTGGTTGGCCAAAAAGGGCGTATGCGTTTTTTCCTGAATATATTCAGGAAAAAACGCATACGCCCTTTTTGGCCAAGGGCATCATTGTCAACGTTTTGCCGCTTTTCATGTGCTTTAAAGGCGATTCGAATCTACCTCCTGAAATCTGTTTCCTGCAATTCTGCCTTGATTTCAAATCCTCTTCTTTGCCTTCCCTCAATATATTTGTGGACGTGAGTTATCATTTATAACTCTGCAGGTTTGTGAATTGCAGTGCCCTGAAGCTCCATTTTACAAGTCGCTTTTTTGGGAGCTGGCCGCAAAAGCGCAGGATGGCTTCAGGCCCTGTTCTGGTTCCGGGGGGCAGGCTGAGCCTGTGGTTAATTCTTCTTCCTGATGGGAAAATAGAGTGACCTGTGCCTGTCCCAACACCAAGAGCTAGTCTCTCATTGGTTCCCCGTCTTCCCGTTCATCCTCAGGACAAATTGCAACCTGTACGGAACAGGAGGTTAAAGGTGCTGATGCTCCAAGTAGGGAGATTGCTATTAACGTGGCTGGAATGGCGAACCCGAGCACAAGGAGATGAGAAATGAGGTGCGTTTTAGAAACCTTTCCCCATCACACGGTGTACCATCTTCTGGGTTTCTCATGCATGTTTTCGATGTAGGAAGATGCCCTTGAACCTGGAGATTTGGGACCCATGCGATGGGTAGCACGCAGTATTACTTTAAAGGGTCTGCGTTTGCTCACCCAACCTCACCAAACCTCTCAGCCCCAAGAGTGTCCACCCTTATGTCTCATCCAGCTGTGGGTCTAGATATGGTCAATCCAGGTTGCATCACAGCCCCTGAACGAATTGTGTAAGAATTTCTCTCTCTTTCCCTGTCTTTGTTTCATGGGTTTTTAAAAGTAATTTATTTTTATAATGGGGTTTAGCTGCTTTTCACGGCTGTGTTTATGCCGCTTTACACCCACTTGACACACTAACAGAGAGATATCAATACATAGGTTTTAAGATTATTACTAGTCAGATATATTCTTGTGCGGTGAATCGGGCGTGTTGAGTCCAGTTCTCTGAGCAAGGAGTAGGTCCTGTCTATTACATATTGGGTTTATGGAACGGTATCTGAGCTAATTTGAAACTCTTGTTTTATGTATCACCCCACCTCACCTTTCCCGTTAAGCAGCCATAGTGTGTTTTCTGCATGTGTGACTCTGTTCTGTTTTGTAATTCAGGTCAAGTGTAACGGTTTTTACATTCCCTCTATAAGTGACACCTTATGAGAAGTGTCCTTTTCTGTGTGACTTATTTCACTTAGAATCTTCTTACGTAAATCCACTCATCATGCTGCTACTAGCCTTATGACATTGATTTCATGGCTGAGTGATATTCCATTGTACATAAGGACCACAACTTTTTTATCCATTTTTCGCTCTCCTGGGATATTTAAGGTGGAATGAAGTGGAGGTCTTTGTCAACAGAGCAGCCCTAAACTTTGGGGTGCTTGTGTCTTGCTGATTTTCAATTTTCCCACTTTATCCCCCCATGAGTGGAAGTGCCCTATGCTCTCTAAGCTGTGTTTTTTAGATGTTTCAGGACACACCGTACACTTCTCCAGAGTGGCTGTTGGCGATTTACATCCCGCCCATCAGTGTAGCAAGGCTCCCATTTCTCCATGGCCTGTCCTGCATTTCTGGTTTTGACACTTTTTTCAGCATGGCCCTTTTGACCGATGGTAAGCGAGACTTCTTTGTAGCGCTGATTTGCCTTTCCAGGTTGCTTGGTTGGCCAAAAAGGGCGTATGCGTTTTTTCCTGAATATATTCAGGAAAAAACGCATACGCCCTTTTTGGCCAAGGGCATCATTGTCAACGTTTTGCCGCTTTTCATGTGCTTTAAAGGCGATTCGAATCTACCTCCTGAAATCTGTTTCCTGCAATTCTGCCTTGATTTCAAATCCTCTTCTTTGCCTTCCCTCAATATATTTGTGGACGAGAGTTATCATTTATAACTCTGCAGGTTTGTGAATTGCAGTGCCCTGAAGCTCCATTTTACAAGTCGCTTTTTTGGGAGCTGGCCGCAAAAGCGCAGGATGGCTTCAGGCCCTGTTCTGGTTCCGGGGGGCAGGCTGAGCCTGTGGTTAATTCTTCTTCCTGATGGGAAAATAGAGTGACCTGTGCCTGTCCCAACACCAAGAGCTAGTCTCTCATTGGTTCCCCGTCTTCCCGTTCATCCTCAGGACAAATTGCAACCTGTACGGAACAGGAGGTTAAAGGTGCTGAGGCTCCAAGTAGGGAGATTGCTAGTAAAGTGGCTGGAATGGCGAACCCGAGCACAAGGAGATGAGAAATGAGGTGCGTTTTAGAAACCTTTCCCCATCACACGGTGTACCATCTTCTGGGTTTCTCATGCATGTTTTCGATGTAGGAAGATGCCCTTGAACCTGGAGATTTGGGACCCATGCGATGGGTAGCACGCAGTATTACTTTAAAGGGTCTGCGTTTGCTCACCCAACCTCACCAAACCTCTCAGCCCCAAGAGTGTCCACCCTTATGTCTCATCCAGCTGTGGGTCTAGATATGGTCAATCCAGGTTGCATCACAGCCCCTGAACGAATTGTGTAAGAATTTCTCTCTCTTTCCCTGTCTTTGTTTCATGGGTGTTTAAAAGTAATTTATTTTTATAATGGGGTTTAGCTGCTTTTCACGGCTGTGTTTATGCCGCTTTACACCCACTTGACACACTAACAGAGAGATATCAATACATAGGTTTTAAGATTATTACTAGTCAGATATATTCTTGTGCGGTGAATCGGGCGTGTTGAGTCCAGTTCTCTGAGCAAGGAGTAGGTCTTGTCTATTACATATTGGGTTTATGGAACGGTATCTGAGCTAATTTGAAACTCTTG
The DNA here is from genome assembly GCF_965194825.1 of Balaenoptera physalus. Lineage (NCBI taxonomy): Eukaryota > Metazoa > Chordata > Mammalia > Artiodactyla > Balaenopteridae > Balaenoptera > Balaenoptera physalus. The sequence continues at coordinate 225,584 of NW_028126249.1, read as the reverse complement.
TTTTATGTATCACCCCACCTCACCTTTCCCGTTAAGCAGCCATAGTGTGTTTTCTGCATGTGTGACTCTGTTCTGTTTTGTAATTCAGTTCAAGTGTAACGGTTTTTACATTCCCTCTATAAGGGACACGTTATGAGAAGTGTCCTTTTCTGTGTGACTTATTTCACTTAGAATCGTCTTACCTAAATCCACTCATCATGCTGCTACTAGCCTTATGACATTGATTTCATGGCTGAGTGATATTCCATTGTACATAAGGACCACAACTTTTTTATCCATTTTTCGCTTTCCTGGGATATTTAAGGTGGAATGAAGTGGAGGTCCTTGTCAACAGAGCAGCCCTAAACTTTGAGGTGCTTGTGTCTTGCTGATTTTCAATTGTCCCACTTTATCCCCCCATGCGTGGAAGTGCCCTATGCTCTCTAAGCTGTGTTTTTTAGATGTTTCAGGACACACCGTACACTTCTCCAGAGTGGCTGTTGGCGATTTACATCCCGCCCATCAGTGTAGCAAGGCTCCGATTCCTCCATGGCCTGTCCTGCATTTCTGGTTTTGACACTTTTTTCAGCATGGCCCTTTTGACCGATGGGAAGCGAGACTTCTTTGTAGCGCTGATTTGCCTTTCCAGGTTGCTTGGTTGGCCAAAAAGGGCGTATGCGTTTTTTCCTGAATATATTCAGGAAAAAACGCATACGCCCTTTTTGGCCAAGGGCATCATTGTCAACGTTTTGCCGCTTTTCATGTGCTTTAAAGGCGATTCGAATCTACCTCCTGAAACCTGTTTCATGCAATTCTGCCTTGATTTCAAATCCTCTTCTTTGCCTTCCCTCAATATATTTGTGGACGTGAGTTATCATTTATAACTCTGCAGGTTTGTGAATTGCAGTGCCCTGAAGCTCCATTTTACAAGTCGCTTTTTTGGGAGCTGGCCGCAAAAGCGCAGGATGGCTTCAGGCCCTGTTCTGGTTCCGGGAGGCAGGCTGAGCCTGTGGTTAATTCTTCTTCCTGATGGGAAAATAGAGTGACCTGTGCCTGTCCCAACACCAAGAGCTAGTCTCTCATTGGTTCCCCGTCTTCCCGTTCATCCTCAGGACAAATTGCAACCTGTACGGAACAGGAGGTTAAAGGTGCTGATGCTCCAAGTAGGGAGATTGCTAGTAAAGTGGCTGGAATGGCGAACCCGAGCACAAGGAGATGAGAAATGAGGTGCGTTTTAGAAACCTTTCCCCATCACACGGTGTACCATCTTCTGGGTTTCTCATGCATGTTTTCGATGTAGGAAGATGCCCTTGAACCTGGAGATTTGGGACCCATGCGATGGGTAGCACGCAGTATTACTTTAAAGGGTCTGCGTTTGCTCACCCAACCTCACCAAACCTCTCAGCCCCAAGAGTGTCCACCCTTATGTCTCATCCAGCTGTGGGTCTAGATATGGTCAATCCAGGTTGCATCACAGCCCCTGAACGAATTGTGTAAGAATTTCTCTCTCTTTCCCTGTCTTTGTTTCATGGGTTTTTAAAAGTAATTTATTTTTATAATGGGGTTTAGCTGCTTTTCACGGCTGTGTTTATGCCGCTTTACACCCACTTGACACACTAACAGAGAGATATCAATACATAGGTTTTAAGATTATTACTAGTCAGATATATTCTTGTGCGGTGAATCGGGCGTGTTGAGTCCAGTTCTCTGAGCAAGGAGTAGGTCCTGTCTATTACATATTGGGTTTATGGAACGGTATCTGAGCTAATTTGAAACTCTTGTTTTATGTATCACCCCACCTCACCTTTCCCGTTAAGCAGCCATAGTGTGTTTTCTGCATGTGTGACTCTGTTCTGTTTTGTAATTCAGGTCAAGTGTAACGGTTTTTACATTCCCTCTATAAGTGACACCTTATGAGAAGTGTCCTTTTCTGTGTGACTTATTTCACTTAGAATCTTCTTACGTAAATCCACTCATCATGCTGCTACTAGCCTTATGACATTGATTTCATGGCTGAGTGATATTCCATTGTACATAAGGACCACAACTTTTTTATCCATTTTTCGCTCTCCTGGGATATTTAAGGTGGAATGAAGTGGAGGTCTTTGTCAACAGAGCAGCCCTAAACTTTGGGGTGCTTGTGTCTTGCTGATTTTCAATTTTCCCACTTTATCCCCCCATGAGTGGAAGTGCCCTATGCTCTCTAAGCTGTGTTTTTTAGATGTTTCAGGACACACCGTACACTTCTCCAGAGTGGCTGTTGGCGATTTACATCCCGCCCATCAGTGTAGCAAGGCTCCCATTTCTCCATGGCCTGTCCTGCATTTCTGGTTTTGACACTTTTTTCAGCATGGCCCTTTTGACCGATGGTAAGCGAGACTTCTTTGTAGCGCTGATTTGCCTTTCCAGGTTGCTTGGTTGGCCAAAAAGGGCGTATGCGTTTTTTCCTGAATATATTCAGGAAAAAACGCATACGCCCTTTTTGGCCAAGGGCATCATTGTCAACGTTTTGCCGCTTTTCATGTGCTTTAAAGGCGATTCGAATCTACCTCCTGAAATCTGTTTCCTGCAATTCTGCCTTGATTTCAAATCCTCTTCTTTGCCTTCCCTCAATATATTTGTGGACGAGAGTTATCATTTATAACTCTGCAGGTTTGTGAATTGCAGTGCCCTGAAGCTCCATTTTACAAGTCGCTTTTTTGGGAGCTGGCCGCAAAAGCGCAGGATGGCTTCAGGCCCTGTTCTGGTTCCGGGGGGCAGGCTGAGCCTGTGGTTAATTCTTCTTCCTGATGGGAAAATAGAGTGACCTGTGCCTGTCCCAACACCAAGAGCTAGTCTCTCATTGGTTCCCCGTCTTCCCGTTCATCCTCAGGACAAATTGCAACCTGTACGGAACAGGAGGTTAAAGGTGCTGAGGCTCCAAGTAGGGAGATTGCTAGTAAAGTGGCTGGAATGGCGAACCCGAGCACAAGGAGATGAGAAATGAGGTGCGTTTTAGAAACCTTTCCCCATCACACGGTGTACCATCTTCTGGGTTTCTCATGCATGTTTTCGATGTAGGAAGATGCCCTTGAACCTGGAGATTTGGGACCCATGCGATGGGTAGCACGCAGTATTACTTTAAAGGGTCTGCGTTTGCTCACCCAACCTCACCAAACCTCTCAGCCCCAAGAGTGTCCACCCTTATGTCTCATCCAGCTGTGGGTCTAGATATGGTCAATCCAGGTTGCATCACAGCCCCTGAACGAATTGTGTAAGAATTTCTCTCTCTTTCCCTGTCTTTGTTTCATGGGTGTTTAAAAGTAATTTATTTTTATAATGGGGTTTAGCTGCTTTTCACGGCTGTGTTTATGCCGCTTTACACCCACTTGACACACTAACAGAGAGATATCAATACATAGGTTTTAAGATTATTACTAGTCAGATATATTCTTGTGCGGTGAATCGGGCGTGTTGAGTCCAGTTCTCTGAGCAAGGAGTAGGTCTTGTCTATTACATATTGGGTTTATGGAACAGTATCTGAGCTAATTTGAAACTCTTGTTTTATGTATCACCCCACCTCACCTTTCCCGTTAAGCAGCCATAGTGTGTTTTCTGCATGTGTGACTCTGTTCTGTTTTGTAATTCAGTTCAAGTGTAACGGTTTTTACATTCCCTCTATAAGGGACACGTTATGAGAAGTGTCCTTTTCTGTGTGACTTATTTCACTTAGAATCGTCTTACCTAAATCCACTCATCATGCTGCTACTAGCCTTATGACATTGATTTCATGGCTGAGTGATATTCCATTGTACATAAGGACCACAACTTTTTTATCCATTTTTCGCTTTCCTGGGATATTTAAGGTGGAATGAAGTGGAGGTCCTTGTCAACAGAGCAGCCCTAAACTTTGAGGTGCTTGTGTCTTGCTGATTTTCAATTGTCCCACTTTATCCCCCCATGCGTGGAAGTGCCCTATGCTCTCTAAGCTGTGTTTTTTAGATGTTTCAGGACACACCGTACACTTCTCCAGAGTGGCTGTTGGCGATTTACATCCCGCCCATCAGTGTAGCAAGGCTCCGATTCCTCCATGGCCTGTCCTGCATTTCTGGTTTTGACACTTTTTTCAGCATGGCCCTTTTGACCGATGGGAAGCGAGACTTCTTTGTAGCGCTGATTTGCCTTTCCAGGTTGCTTGGTTGGCCAAAAAGGGCGTATGCGTTTTTTCCTGAATATATTCAGGAAAAAACGCATACGCCCTTTTTGGCCAAGGGCATCATTGTCAACGTTTTGCCGCTTTTCATGTGCTTTAAAGGCGATTCGAATCTACCTCCTGAAACCTGTTTCATGCAATTCTGCCTTGATTTCAAATCCTCTTCTTTGCCTTCCCTCAATATATTTGTGGACGTGAGTTATCATTTATAACTCTGCAGGTTTGTGAATTGCAGTGCCCTGAAGCTCCATTTTACAAGTCGCTTTTTTGGGAGCTGGCCGCAAAAGCGCAGGATGGCTTCAGGCCCTGTTCTGGTTCCGGGAGGCAGGCTGAGCCTGTGGTTAATTCTTCTTCCTGATGGGAAAATAGAGTGACCTGTGCCTGTCCCAACACCAAGAGCTAGTCTCTCATTGGTTCCCCGTCTTCCCGTTCATCCTCAGGACAAATTGCAACCTGTACGGAACAGGAGGTTAAAGGTGCTGAGGCTCCAAGTAGGGAGATTGCTAGTAAAGTGGCTGGAATGGCGAACCCGAGCACAAGGAGATGAGAAATGAGGTGCGTTTTAGAAACCTTTCCCCATCACACGGTGTACCATCTTCTGGGTTTCTCATGCATGTTTTCGATGTAGGAAGATGCCCTTGAACCTGGAGATTTGGGACCCATGCGATGGGTAGCACCCAGTATTACTTTAAAGGGTCTGCGTTTGCTCACCCAACCTCACCAAACCTCTCAGCCCCAAGAGTGTCCACCCTTATGTCTCATCCAGCTGTGGGTCTAGATATGGTCAATCCAGGTTGCATCACAGCCCCTGTACGAATTGTGTAAGAATTTCTCTCTCTTTCCCTGTCTTTGTTTCATGGGTTTTTAAAAGTAATTTATTTTTATAATGGGGTTTAGCTGCTTTTCACGGCTGTGTTTATGCCGCTTTACACCCACTTGACACACTAACAGAGAGATATCAATACATAGGTTTTAAGATTATTACTAGTCAGATATATTCTTGTGCGGTGAATCGGGCGTGTTGAGTCCAGTTCTCTGAGCAAGGAGTAGGTCTTGTCTATTACATATTGGGTTTATGGAACGGTATCTGAGCTAATTTGAAACTCTTGTTTTATGTATCACCCCACCTCACCTTTCCCGTTAAGCAGCCATAGTGTGTTTTCTGCATGTGTGACTCTGTTCTGTTTTGTAATTCAGTTCAAGTGTAACGGTTTTTACATTCCCTCTATAAGGGACACCTTATGAGAAGTGTCCTTTTCTGTGTGACTTATTTCACTTAGAATCGTCTTACCTAAATCCACTCATCATGCTGCTACTAGCCTTATGACATTGATTTCATGGCTGAGTGATATTCCATTGTACATAAGGACCACAACTTTTTTATCCATTTTTCGCTTTCCTGGGATATTTAAGGTGGAATGAAGTGGAGGTCCTTGTCAACAGAGCAGCCCTAAACTTTGAGGTGCTTGTGTCTTGCTGATTTTCAATTGTCCCACTTTATCCCCCCATGAGTGGAAGTGCCCTATGCTCTCTAAGCTGTGTTTTTTAGATGTTTCAGGACACACCGTACACTTCTCCAGAGTGGCTGTTGGCGATTTACATCCCGCCCATCAGTGTAGCAAGGCTCCCATTTCTCCATGGCCTGTCCTGCATTTCTGGTTTTGACACTTTTTTCAGCATGGCCCTTTTGACCGATGGGAAGCGAGACTTCTTTGTAGCGCTGATTTGCCTTTCCAGGTTGCTTGGTTGGCCAAAAAGGGCGTATGCGTTTTTTCCTGAATATATTCAGGAAAAAACGCATACGCCCTTTTTGGCCAAGGGCATCATTGTTAACGTTTTGCCGCTTTTCATGTGCTTTAAAGGCGATTCGAATCTACCTCCTGAAATCTGTTTCCTGCAATTCTGCCTTGATTTCAAATCCTCTTCTTTGCCTTCCCTCAATATATTTGTGGACGAGAGTTATCATTTATAACTCTGCAGGTTTGTGAATTGCAGTGCCCTGAAGCTCCATTTTACAAGTCGCTTTTTTGGGAGCTGGCCGCAAAAGCGCAGGATGGCTTCAGGCCCTGTTCTGGTTCCGGGGGGCAGGCTGAGCCTGTGCTTAATTCTTCTTCCTGATGGGAAAATAGAGTGACCTGTGCCTGTCCCAACACCAAGAGCTAGTCTCTCATTGGTTCCCCGTCTTCCCGTTCATCCTCAGGACAAATTGCAACCTGTACGGAACAGGAGGTTAAAGGTGCTGATGCTCCAAGTAGGGAGATTGCTAGTAAAGTGGCTGGAATGGCGAACCCGAGCACAAGGAGATGAGAAATGAGGTGCGTTTTAGAAACCTTTCCCCATCACACGGTGTACCATCTTCTGGGTTTCTCATGCATGTTTTCGATGTAGGAAGATGCCCTTGAACCTGGAGATTTGGGACCCATGCGATGGGTAGCACGCAGTATTACTTTAAAGGGTCTGCGTTTGCTCACCCAACCTCACCAAACCTCTCAGCCCCAAGAGTGTCCACCCTTATGTCTCATCCAGCTGTGGGTCTAGATATGGTCAATCCAGGTTGCATCACAGCCCCTGAACGAATTGTGTAAGAATTTCTCTCTCTTTCCCTGTCTTTGTTTCATGGGTTTTTAAAAGTAATTTATTTTTATAATGGGGTTTAGCTGCTTTTCACGGCTGTGTTTATGCCGCTTTACACCCACTTGACACACTAACAGAGAGATATCAATACATAGGTTTTAAGATTATTACTAGTCAGATATATTCTTGTGCGGTGAATCGGGCGTGTTGAGTCCAGTTCTCTGAGCAAGGAGTAGGTCTTGTCTATTACATATTGGGTTTATGGAACGGTATCTGAGCTAATTTGAAACTCTTGTTTTATGTATCACCCCACCTCACCTTTCCCGTTAAGCAGCCATAGTGTGTTTTCTGCATGTGTGACTCTGTTCTGTTTTGTAATTCAGTTCAAGTGTAACGGTTTTTACATTCCCTCTATAAGTGACACCTTATGAGAAGTGTCCTTTTCTGTGTGACTTATTTCACTTAGAATCGTCTTACCTAAATCCACTCATCATGCTGCTACTAGCCTTATGACATTGATTTCATGGCTGAGTGATATTCCATTGTACATAAGGACCACAACTTTTTTATCCATTTTTCGCTTTCCTGGGATATTTAAGGTGGAATGAAGTGGAGGTCCTTGTCAACAGAGCAGCCCTAAACTTTGGGGTGCTTGTGTCTTGCTGATTTTCAATTTTCCCACTTTATGCCCCCATGCGTGGAAGTGCCCTATGCTCTCTAAGCTGTGTTTTTTAGATGTTTCAGGACACACCGTACACTTCTCCAGAGTGGCTGTTGGCGATTTACATCCCGCCCATCAGTGTAGAAAGGCTCCGATTCCTCCATGGCCTGTCCTGCATTTCTGGTTTTGACACTTTTTTCAGCATGGCCCTTTTGACCTATGGGAAGCGAGACTTCTTTGTAGCGCTGATTTGCCTTTCCAGGTTGCTTGGTTGGCCAAAAAGGGCGTATGCGTTTTTTCCTGAATATATTCAGGAAAAAACGCATACGCCCTTTTTGGCCAAGGGCATCATTGTCAACGTTTTGCCGCTTTTCATGTGCTTTAAAGGCAATTCGAATCTACCTCCTGAAATCTGTTTCCTGCAATTCTGCCTTGATTTCAAATCCTCTTCTTTGCCTTCCCTCAATATATTTGTGGACGAGAGTTATCATTTATAACTCTGCAGGTTTGTGAATTGCAGTGCCCTGAAGCTCCATTTTACAAGTTGCTTTTTTGGGAGCTGGCCGCAAAAGCGCAGGATGGCTTCAGGCCCTGTTCTGGTTCCGGGGGGCAGGTTGAGCCTGTGGTTAATTCTTCTTCCTGATGGGAAAATAGAGTGACCTGTGCCTGTCCCAACACCAAGAGCTAGTCTCTCATTGGTTCCCCGTCTTCCCGTTCATCCTCAGGACAAATTGCAACCTGTACGGAACAGGAGGTTAAAGGTGCTGATGCTCCATGTAGGGAGATTGCTAGTAAAGTGGCTGGAATGGCGAACCCGAGCACAAGGAGATGAGAAATGAGGTGCGTTTTAGAAACCTTTCCCCATCACACGGTGTACCATCCTCTGGGTTTCTCATGCATGTTTTCGATGTAGGAAGATGCCCTTGAACCTGGAGATTTGGGACCCATGCGATGGGTAGCACGCAGTATTACTTTAAAGGGTCTGCGTTTGCTCACCCAACCTCACCAAACCTCTTAGCCCCAAGAGTGTCCACCCTTATGTCTCATCCAGCTGTGGGTCTAGATATGGTCAATCCAGGTTGCATCACAGCCCCTGAACGAATTGTGTAAGAATTTCTCTGTCTTTCCCTGTCTTTGTTTCATGGGTTTTTAAAAGTAATTTATTTTTATAATGGGGTTTAGCTGCTTTTCACGGCTGTGTTTATGCCGCTTTACACCCACTTGACACACTAACAGAGATATCAATACATAGGTTTTAAGATTATTACTAGTCAGATATATTCTTGTGCGGTGAATCGGGCGTGTTGAGTCCAGTTCTCTGAGCAAGGAGTAGGTCTTGTCTATTACATATTGGGTTTATGGAACGGTATCTGAGCTAATTTGAAACTCTTGTTTTATGTATCACCCCACCTCACCTTTCCCGTTAAGCAGCCATAGTGTGTTTTCTGCATGTGTGACTCTGTTCTGTTTTGTAATTCAGTTCAAGTGTAACGGTTTTTACATTCCCTCTATAAGTGACACCTTATGAGAAGTGTCCTTTTCTGTGTGACTTATTTCACTTAGAATCGTCTTACCTAAATCCACTCATCATGCTGCTACTAGCCTTATGACATTGATTTCATGGCTGAGTGATATTCCATTGTACATAAGGACCACAACTTTTTTATCCATTTTTCGCTTTCCTGGGATATTTAAGGTGGAATGAAGTGGAGGTCCTTGTCAACAGAGCAGCCCTAAACTTTGGGGTGCTTGTGTCTTGCTGATTTTCAATTTTCCCACTTTATCCCCCCATGCGTGGAAGTGCCCTATGCTCTCTAAGCTGTGTTTTTTAGATGTTTCAGGACACACCGTACACTTCTCCAGAGTGGCTGTTGGCGATTTACATCCCGCCCATCAGTGTAGCAAGGCTCCGATTCCTCCATGGCCTGTCCTGCATTTCTGGTTTTGACACTTTTTTCAGCATGGCCCTTTTGACCTATGGGAAGCGAGACTTCTTTGTAGCGCTGATTTGCCTTTCCAGGTTGCTTGGTTGGCCAAAAAGGGCGTATGCGTTTTTTCCTGAATATATTCAGGAAAAAACGCATACGCCCTTTTTGGCCAAGGGCATCATTGTCAACGTTTTGCCGCTTTTCATGTGCTTTAAAGGCGATTCGAATCTACCTCCTGAAATCTGTTTCCTGCAATTCTGCCTTGATTTCAAATCCTCTTCTTTGCCTTCCCTCAATATATTTGTGGACGTGAGTTATCATTTATAACTCTGCAGGTTTGTGAATTGCAGTGCCCTGAAGCTCCATTTTACAAGTCGCTTTTTTGGGAGCTGGCCGCAAAAGCGCAGGATGGCTTCAGGCCCTGTTCTGGTTCCGGGGGGCAGGCTGAGCCTGTGGTTAATTCTTCTTCCTGATGGGAAAATAGAGTGACCTGTGCCTGTCCCAACACCAAGAGCTAGTCTCTCATTGGTTCCCCGTCTTCCCGTTCATCCTCAGGACAAATTGCAACCTGTACGGAACAGGAGGTTAAAGGTGCTGAGGCTCCAAGTAGGGAGATTGCTAGTAAAGTGGCTGGAATGGCGAACCCGAGCACAAGGAGATGAGAAATGAGGTGCGTTTTAGAAACCTTTCCCCATCACACGGTGTACCATCTTCTGGGTTTCTCATGCATGTTTTCGATGTAGGAAGATGCCCTTGAACCTGGAGATTTGGGACCCATGCGATGGGTAGCACCCAGTATTACTTTAAAGGGTCTGCGTTTGCTCACCCAACCTCACCAAACCTCTCAGCCCCAAGAGTGTCCACCCTTATGTCTCATCCAGCTGTGGGTCTAGATATGGTCAATCCAGGTTGCATCACAGCCCCTGTACGAATTGTGTAAGAATTTCTCTCTCTTTCCCTGTCTTTGTTTCATGGGTTTTTAAAAGTAATTTATTTTTATAATGGGGTTTAGCTGCTTTTCACGGCTGTGTTTATGCCGCTTTACACCCACTTGACACACTAACAGAGAGATATCAATACATAGGTTTTAAGATTATTACTAGTCAGATATATTCTTGTGCGGTGAATCGGGCGTGTTGAGTCCAGTTCTCTGAGCAAGGAGTAGGTCTTGTCTATTACATATTGGGTTTATGGAACGGTATCTGAGCTAATTTGAAACTCTTGTTTTATGTATCACCCCACCTCACCTTTCCCGTTAAGCAGCCATAGTGTGTTTTCTGCATGTGTGACTCTGTTCTGTTTTGTAATTCAGTTCAAGTGTAACGGTTTTTACATTCCCTCTATAAGGGACACCTTATGAGAAGTGTCCTTTTCTGTGTGACTTATTTCACTTAGAATCGTCTTACCTAAATCCACTCATCATGCTGCTACTAGCCTTATGACATTGATTTCATGGCTGAGTGATATTCCATTGTACATAAGGACCACAACTTTTTTATCCATTTTTCGCTTTCCTGGGATATTTAAGGTGGAATGAAGTGGAGGTCCTTGTCAACAGAGCAGCCCTAAACTTTGAGGTGCTTGTGTCTTGCTGATTTTCAATTGTCCCACTTTATCCCCCCATGCGTGGAAGTGCCCTATGCTCTCTAAGCTGTGTTTTTTAGATGTTTCAGGACACACCGTACACTTCTCCAGAGTGGCTGTTGGCGATTTACATCCCGCCCATCAGTGTAGCAAGGCTCCGATTCCTCCATGGCCTGTCCTGCATTTCTGGTTTTGACACTTTTTTCAGCATGGCCCTTTTGACCTATGGGAAGCGAGACTTCTTTGTAGCGCTGATTTGCCTTTCCAGGTTGCTTGGTTGGCCAAAAAGGGCGTATGCGTTTTTTCCTGAATATATTCAGGAAAAAACGCATACGCCCTTTTTGGCCAAGGGCATCATTGTTAACGTTTTGCCGCTTTTCATGTGCTTTAAAGGCGATTCGAATCTACCTCCTGAAATCTGTTTCCTGCAATTCTGCCTTGATTTCAAATCCTCTTCTTTGCCTTCCCTCAATATATTTGTGGACGAGAGTTATCATTTATAACTCTGCAGGTTTGTGAATTGCAGTGCCCTGAAGCTCCATTTTACAAGTCGCTTTTTTGGGAGCTGGCCGCAAAAGCACAGGATGGCTTCAGGCCCTGTTCTGGTTCCGGGGGGCAGGCTGAGCCTGTGCTTAATTCTTCTTCCTGATGGGAAAATAGAGTGACCTGTGCCTGTCCCAACACCAAGAGCTAGTCTCTCATTGGTTCCCCGTCTTCCCGTTCATCCTCAGGACAAATTGCAACCTGTACGGAACAGGAGGTTAAAGGTGCTGATGCTCCAAGTAGGGAGATTGCTAGTAAAGTGGCTGGAATGGCGAACCCGAGCACAAGGAGATGAGAAATGAGGTGCGTTTTAGAAACCTTTCCCCATCACACGGTGTACCATCTTCTGGGTTTCTCATGCATGTTTTCGATGTAGGAAGATGCCCTTGAACCTGGAGATTTGGGACCCATGCGATGGGTAGCACGCAGTATTACTTTAAAGGGTCTGCGTTTGCTCACCCAACCTCACCAAACCTCTCAGCCCCAAGAGTGTCCACCCTTATGTCTCATCCAGCTGTGGGTCTAGATATGGTCAATCCAGGTTGCATCACAGCCCCTGAACGAATTGTGTAAGAATTTCTCTCTCTTTCCCTGTCTTTGTTTCATGGGTTTTTAAAAGTAATTTATTTTTATAATGGGGTTTAGCTGCTTTTCACGGCTGTGTTTATGCCGCTTTACACCCACTTGACACACTAACAGAGAGATATCAATACATAGGTTTTAAGATTATTACTAGTCAGATATATTCTTGTGCGGTGAATCGGGCGTGTTGAGTCCAGTTCTCTGAGCAAGGAGTAGGTCTTGTCTATTACATATTGGGTTTATGGAACGGTATCTGAGCTAATTTGAAACTCTTGTTTTATGTATCACCCCACCTCACCTTTCCCGTTAAGCAGCCATAGTGTGTTTTCTGCATGTGTGACTCTGTTCTGTTTTGTAATTCAGTTCAAGTGTAACGGTTTTTACATTCCCTCTATAAGTGACACCTTATGAGAAGTGTCCTTTTCTGTGTGACTTATTTCACTTAGAATCGTCTTACCTAAATCCACTCATCATGCTGCTACTAGCCTTATGACATTGATTTCATGGCTGAGTGATATTCCATTGTACATAAGGACCACAACTTTTTTATCCATTTTTCGCTTTCCTGGGATATTTAAGGTGGAATGAAGTGGAGGTCCTTGTCAACAGAGCAGCCCTAAACTTTGGGGTGCTTGTGTCTTGCTGATTTTCAATTTTCCCACTTTATGCCCCCATGCGTGGAAGTGCCCTATGCTCTCTAAGCTGTGTTTTTTAGATGTTTCAGGACACACCGTACACTTCTCCAGAGTGGCTGTTGGCGATTTACATCCCGCCCATCAGTGTAGAAAGGCTCCGATTCCTCCATGGCCTGTCCTGCATTTCTGGTTTTGACACTTTTTTCAGCATGGCCCTTTTGACCTATGGGAAGCGAGACTTCTTTGTAGCGCTGATTTGCCTTTCCAGGTTGCTTGGTTGGCCAAAAAGGGCGTATGCGTTTTTTCCTGAATATATTCAGGAAAAAACGCATACGCCCTTTTTGGCCAAGGGCATCATTGTCAACGTTTTGCCGCTTTTCATGTGCTTTAAAGGCAATTCGAATCTACCTCCTGAAATCTGTTTCCTGCAATTCTGCCTTGATTTCAAATCCTCTTCTTTGCCTTCCCTCAATATATTTGTGGACGAGAGTTATCATTTATAACTCTGCAGGTTTGTGAATTGCAGTGCCCTGAAGCTCCATTTTACAAGTTGCTTTTTTGGGAGCTGGCCGCAAAAGCGCAGGATGGCTTCAGGCCCTGTTCTGGTTCCGGGGGGCAGGTTGAGCCTGTGGTTAATTCTTCTTCCTGATGGGAAAATAGAGTGACCTGTGCCTGTCCCAACACCAAGAGCTAGTCTCTCATTGGTTCCCCGTCTTCCCGTTCATCCTCAGGACAAATTGCAACCTGTACGGAACAGGAGGTTAAAGGTGCTGATGCTCCATGTAGGGAGATTGCTAGTAAAGTGGCTGGAATGGCGAACCCGAGCACAAGGAGATGAGAAATGAGGTGCGTTTTAGAAACCTTTCCCCATCACACGGTGTACCATCCTCTGGGTTTCTCATGCATGTTTTCGATGTAGGAAGATGCCCTTGAACCTGGAGATTTGGGACCCATGCGATGGGTAGCACGCAGTATTACTTTAAAGGGTCTGCGTTTGCTCACCCAACCTCACCAAACCTCTTAGCCCCAAGAGTGTCCACCCTTATGTCTCATCCAGCTGTGGGTCTAGATATGGTCAATCCAGGTTGCATCACAGCCCCTGAACGAATTGTGTAAGAATTTCTCTGTCTTTCCCTGTCTTTGTTTCATGGGTTTTTAAAAGTAATTTATTTTTATAATGGGGTTTAGCTGCTTTTCACGGCTGTGTTTATGCCGCTTTACACCCACTTGACACACTAACAGAGATATCAATACATAGGTTTTAAGATTATTACTAGTCAGATATATTCTTGTGCGGTGAATCGGGCGTGTTGAGTCCAGTTCTCTGAGCAAGGAGTAGGTCTTGTCTATTACATATTGGGTTTATGGAACGGTATCTGAGCTAATTTGAAACTCTTGTTTTATGTATCACCCCACCTCACCTTTCCCGTTAAGCAGCCATAGTGTGTTTTCTGCATGTGTGACTCTGTTCTGTTTTGTAATTCAGTTCAAGTGTAACGGTTTTTACATTCCCTCTATAAGTGACACCTTATGAGAAGTGTCCTTTTCTGTGTGACTTATTTCACTTAGAATCGTCTTACCTAAATCCACTCATCATGCTGCTACTAGCCTTATGACATTGATTTCATGGCTGAGTGATATTCCATTGTACATAAGGACCACAACTTTTTTATCCATTTTTCGCTTTCCTGGGATATTTAAGGTGGAATGAAGTGGAGGTCCTTGTCAACAGAGCAGCCCTAAACTTTGGGGTGCTTGTGTCTTGCTGATTTTCAATTTTCCCACTTTATCCCCCCATGCGTGGAAGTGCCCTATGCTCTCTAAGCTGTGTTTTTTAGATGTTTCAGGACACACCGTACACTTCTCCAGAGTGGCTGTTGGCGATTTACATCCCGCCCATCAGTGTAGCAAGGCTCCGATTCCTCCATGGCCTGTCCTGCATTTCTGGTTTTGACACTTTTTTCAGCATGGCCCTTTTGACCTATGGGAAGCGAGACTTCTTTGTAGCGCTGATTTGCCTTTCCAGGTTGCTTGGTTGGCCAAAAAGGGCGTATGCGTTTTTTCCTGAATATATTCAGGAAAAAACGCATACGCCCTTTTTGGCCAAGGGCATCATTGTCAACGTTTTGCCGCTTTTCATGTGCTTTAAAGGCGATTCGAATCTACCTCCTGAAATCTGTTTCCTGCAATTCTGCCTTGATTTCAAATCCTCTTCTTTGCCTTCCCTCAATATATTTGTGGACGTGAGTTATCATTTATAACTCTGCAGGTTTGTGAATTGCAGTGCCCTGAAGCTCCATTTTACAAGTCGCTTTTTTGGGAGCTGGCCGCAAAAGCGCAGGATGGCTTCAGGCCCTGTTCTGGTTCCGGGGGGCAGGCTGAGCCTGTGGTTAATTCTTCTTCCTGATGGGAAAATAGAGTGACCTGTGCCTGTCCCAACACCAAGAGCTAGTCTCTCATTGGTTCCCCGTCTTCCCGTTCATCCTCAGGACAAATTGCAACCTGTACGGAACAGGAGGTTAAAGGTGCTGAGGCTCCAAGTAGGGAGATTGCTAGTAAAGTGGCTGGAATGGCGAACCCGAGCACAAGGAGATGAGAAATGAGGTGCGTTTTAGAAACCTTTCCCCATCACACGGTGTACCATCTTCTGGGTTTCTCATGCATGTTTTCGATGTAGGAAGATGCCCTTGAACCTGGAGATTTGGGACCCATGCGATGGGTAGCACCCAGTATTACTTTAAAGGGTCTGCGTTTGCTCACCCAACCTCACCAAACCTCTCAGCCCCAAGAGTGTCCACCCTTATGTCTCATCCAGCTGTGGGTCTAGATATGGTCAATCCAGGTTGCATCACAGCCCCTGTACGAATTGTGTAAGAATTTCTCTCTCTTTCCCTGTCTTTGTTTCATGGGTTTTTAAAAGTAATTTATTTTTATAATGGGGTTTAGCTGCTTTTCACGGCTGTGTTTATGCCGCTTTACACCCACTTGACACACTAACAGAGAGATATCAATACATAGGTTTTAAGATTATTACTAGTCAGATATATTCTTGTGCGGTGAATCGGGCGTGTTGAGTCCAGTTCTCTGAGCAAGGAGTAGGTCTTGTCTATTACATATTGGGTTTATGGAACGGTATCTGAGCTAATTTGAAACTCTTGTTTTATGTATCACCCCACCTCACCTTTCCCGTTAAGCAGCCATAGTGTGTTTTCTGCATGTGTGACTCTGTTCTGTTTTGTAATTCAGTTCAAGTGTAACGGTTTTTACATTCCCTCTATAAGGGACACCTTATGAGAAGTGTCCTTTTCTGTGTGACTTATTTCACTTAGAATCGTCTTACCTAAATCCACTCATCATGCTGCTACTAGCCTTATGACATTGATTTCATGGCTGAGTGATATTCCATTGTACATAAGGACCACAACTTTTTTATCCATTTTTCGCTTTCCTGGGATATTTAAGGTGGAATGAAGTGGAGGTCCTTGTCAACAGAGCAGCCCTAAACTTTGAGGTGCTTGTGTCTTGCTGATTTTCAATTGTCCCACTTTATCCCCCCATGCGTGGAAGTGCCCTATGCTCTCTAAGCTGTGTTTTTTAGATGTTTCAGGACACACCGTACACTTCTCCAGAGTGGCTGTTGGCGATTTACATCCCGCCCATCAGTGTAGCAAGGCTCCGATTCCTCCATGGCCTGTCCTGCATTTCTGGTTTTGACACTTTTTTCAGCATGGCCCTTTTGACCTATGGGAAGCGAGACTTCTTTGTAGCGCTGATTTGCCTTTCCAGGTTGCTTGGTTGGCCAAAAAGGGCGTATGCGTTTTTTCCTGAATATATTCAGGAAAAAACGCATACGCCCTTTTTGGCCAAGGGCATCATTGTTAACGTTTTGCCGCTTTTCATGTGCTTTAAAGGCGATTCGCATCTACCTCCTGAAATCTGTTTCCTGCAATTCTGCCTTGATTTCAAATCCTCTTCTTTGCCTTCCCTCAATATATTTGTGGACGAGAGTTATCATTTATAACTCTGCAGGTTTGTGAATTGCAGTGCCCTGAAGCTCCATTTTACAAGTCGCTTTTTTGGGAGCTGGCCGCAAAAGCGCAGGATGGCTTCAGGCCCTGTTCTGGTTCCGGGGGGCAGGCTGAGCCTGTGCTTAATTCTTCTTCCTGATGGGAAAATAGAGTGACCTGTGCCTGTCCCAACACCAAGAGCTAGTCTCTCATTGGTTCCCCGTCTTCCCGTTCATCCTCAGGACAAATTGCAACCTGTACGGAACAGGAGGTTAAAGGTGCTGATGCTCCAAGTAGGGAGATTGCTAGTAAAGTGGCTGGAATGGCGAACCCGAGCACAAGGAGATGAGAAATGAGGTGCGTTTTAGAAACCTTTCCCCATCACACGGTGTACCATCTTCTGGGTTTCTCATGCATGTTTTCGATGTAGGAAGATGCCCTTGAACCTGGAGATTTGGGACCCATGCGATGGGTAGCACGCAGTATTACTTTAAAGGGTCTGCGTTTGCTCACCCAACCTCACCAAACCTCTCAGCCCCAAGAGTGTCCACCCTTATGTCTCATCCAGCTGTGGGTCTAGATATGGTCAATCCAGGTTGCATCACATCCCCTGAACGAATTGTGTAAGAATTTCTCTGTCTTTCCCTGTCTTTGTTTCATGGGTTTTTAAAAGTAATTTATTTTTATAATGGGGTTTAGCTGCTTTTCACGGCTGTGTTTATGCCGCTTTACACCCACTTGACACACTAACAGAGAGATATCAATACATAGGTTTTAAGATTATTACTAGTCAGATATATTCTTGTGCGGTGAATCGGGCGTGTTGAGTCCAGTTCTCTGAGCAAGGAGTAGGTCTTGTCTATTACATATTGGGTTTATGGAACGGTATCTGAGCTAATTTGAAACTCTTGTTTTATGTATCACCCCACCTCACCTTTCCCGTTAAGCAGCCATAGTGTGTTTTCTGCATGTGTGACTCTGTTCTGTTTTGTAATTCAGTTCAAGTGTAACGGTTTTTACATTCCCTCTATAAGTGACACCTTATGAGAAGTGTCCTTTTCTGTGTGACTTATTTCACTTAGAATCGTCTTACCTAAATCCACTCATCATGCTGCTACTAGCCTTATGACATTGATTTCATGGCTGAGTGATATTCCATTGTACATAAGGACCACAACTTTTTTATCCATTTTTCGCTTTCCTGGGATATTTAAGGTGGAATGAAGTGGAGGTCCTTGTCAACAGAGCAGCCCTAAACTTTGGGGTGCTTGTGTCTTGCTGATTTTCAATTTTCCCACTTTATGCCCCCATGCGTGGAAGTGCCCTATGCTCTCTAAGCTGTGTTTTTTAGATGTTTCAGGACACACCGTACACTTCTCCAGAGTGGCTGTTGGCGATTTACATCCCGCCCATCAGTGTAGCAAGGCTCCGATTCCTCCATGGCCTGTCCTGCATTTCTGGTTTTGACACTTTTTTCAGCATGGCCCTTTTGACCGATGGGAAGCGAGACTTCTTTGTAGCGCTGATTTGCCTTTCCAGGTTGCTTGGTTGGCCAAAAAGGGCGTATGCGTTTTTTCCTGAATATATTCAGGAAAAAACGCATACGCCCTTTTTGGCCAAGGGCATCATTGTTAACGTTTTGCCGCTTTTCATGTGCTTTAAAGGCGATTCGAATCTACCTCCTGAAATCTGTTTCCTGCAATTCTGCCTTGATTTCAAATCCTCTTCTTTGCCTTCCCTCAATATATTTGTGGACGAGAGTTATCATTTATAACTCTGCAGGTTTGTGAATTGCAGTGCCCTGAAGCTCCATTTTACAAGTCGCTTTTTTGGGAGCTGGCCGCAAAAGCGCAGGATGGCTTCAGGCCCTGTTCTGGTTCCGGGGGGCAGGCTGAGCCTGTGCTTAATTCTTCTTCCTGATGGGAAAATAGAGTGACCTGTGCCTGTCCCAACACCAAGAGCTAGTCTCTCATTGGTTCCCCGTCTTCCCGTTCATCCTCAGGACAAATTGCAACCTGTACGGAACAGGAGGTTAAAGGTGCTGATGCTCCAAGTAGGGAGATTGCTAGTAAAGTGGCTGGAATGGCGAACCCGAGCACAAGGAGATGAGAAATGAGGTGCGTTTTAGAAACCTTTCCCCATCACACGGTGTACCATCTTCTGGGTTTCTCATGCATGTTTTCGATGTAGGAAGATGCCCTTGAACCTGGAGATTTGGGACCCATGCGATGGGTAGCACGCAGTATTACTTTAAAGGGTCTGCGTTTGCTCACCCAACCTCACCAAACCTCTCAGCCCCAAGAGTGTCCACCCTTATGTCTCATCCAGCTGTGGGTCTAGATATGGTCAATCCAGGTTGCATCACAGCCCCTGAACGAATTGTGTAAGAATTTCTCTGTCTTTCCCTGTCTTTGTTTCATGGGTTTTTAAAAGTAATTTATTTTTATAATGGGGTTTAGCTGCTTTTCACGGCTGTGTTTATGCCGCTTTACACCCACTTGACACACTAACAGAGAGATATCAATACATAGGTTTTAAGATTATTACTAGTCAGATATATTCTTGTGCGGTGAATCGGGCGTGTTGAGTCCAGTTCTCTGAGCAAGGAGTAGGTCTTGTCTATTACATATTGGGTTTATGGAACGGTATCTGAGCTAATTTGAAACTCTTGTTTTATGTATCACCCCACCTCACCTTTCCCGTTAAGCAGCCATAGTGTGTTTTCTGCATGTGTGACTCTGTTCTGTTTTGTAATTCAGTTCAAGTGTAACGGTTTTTACATTCCCTCTATAAGTGACACCTTATGAGAAGTGTCCTTTTCTGTGTGACTTATTTCACTTAGAATCGTCTTACCTAAATCCACTCATCATGCTGCTACTAGCCTTATGACATTGATTTCATGGCTGAGTGATATTCCATTGTACATAAGGACCACAACTTTTTTATCCATTTTTCGCTTTCCTGGGATATTTAAGGTGGAATGAAGTGGAGGTCCTTGTCAACAGAGCAGCCCTAAACTTTGGGGTGCTTGTGTCTTGCTGATTTTCAATTTTCCCACTTTATCCCCCCATGCGTGGAAGTGCCCTATGCTCTCTAAGCTGTGTTTTTTAGATGTTTCAGGACACACCGTACACTTCTCCAGAGTGGCTGTTGGCGATTTACATCCCGCCCATCAGTGTAGAAAGGCTCAGATTCCTCCATGGCCTGTCCTGCATTTCTGGTTTTGACACTTTTTTCAGCATGGCCCTTTTGACCTATGGGAAGCGAGACTTCTTTGTAGCGCTGATTTGCCTTTCCAGGTTGCTTGGTTGGCCAAAAAGGGCGTATGCGTTTTTTCCTGAATATATTCAGGAAAAAACGCATACGCCCTTTTTGGCCAAGGGCATCATTGTCAACGTTTTGCCGCTTTTCATGTGCTTTAAAGGCGATTCGAATCTACCTCCTGAAATCTGATTCCTGCAATTCTGCCTTGATTTCAAATCCTCTTCTTTGCCTTCCCTCAATATATTTGTGGACGAGAGTTATCATTTATAACTCTGCAGGTTTGTGAATTGCAGTGCCCTGAAGCTCCATTTTACAAGTTGCTTTTTTGGGAGCTGGCCGCAAAAGCGCAGGATGGCTTCAGGCCCTGTTCTGGTTCCGGGGGGCAGGTTGAGCCTGTGGTTAATTCTTCTTCCTGATGGGAAAATAGAGTGACCTGTGCCTGTCCCAACACCAAGAGCTAGTCTCTCATTGGTTCCCCGTCTTCCCGTTCATCCTCAGGACAAATTGCAACCTGTACGGAACAGGAGGTTAAAGGTGCTGATGCTCCAAGTAGGGAGATTGCTAGTAAAGTGGCTGGAATGGCGAACCCGAGCACAAGGAGATGAGAAATGAGGTGCGTTTTAGAAACCTTTCCCCATCGCACGGTGTACCATCTTCTGGGTTTCTCATGCATGTTTTCGATGTAGGAAGATGCCCTTGAACCTGGAGATTTGGGACCCATGCGATGGGTAGCACGCAGTATTACTTTAAAGGGTCTGCGTTTGCTCACCCAACCTCACCAAACCTCTTAGCCCCAAGAGTGTCCACCCTTATGTCTCATCCAGCTGTGGGTCTAGATATGGTCAATCCAGGTTGCATCACAGCCCCTGAACGAATTGTGTAAGAATTTCTCTGTCTTTCCCTGTCTTTGTTTCATGGGTTTTTAAAAGTAATTTATTTTTATAATGGGGTTTAGCTGCTTTTCACGGCTGTGTTTATGCCGCTTTACACCCACTTGACACACTAACAGAGATATCAATACATAGGTTTTAAGATTATTACTAGTCAGATATATTCTTGTGCGGTGAATCGGGCGTGTTGAGTCCAGTTCTCTGAGCAAGGAGTAGGTCTTGTCTATTACATATTGGGTTTATGGAACGGTATCTGAGCTAATTTGAAACTCTTGTTTTATGTATCACCCCACCTCACCTTTCCCGTTAAGCAGCCATAGTGTGTTTTCTGCATGTGTGACTCTGTTCTGTTTTGTAATTCAGTTCAAGTGTAACGGTTTTTACATTCCCTCTATAAGTGACACCTTATGAGAAGTGTCCTTTTCTATGTGACTTATTTCACTTAGAATCGTCTTACCTAAATCCACTCATCATGCTGCTACTAGCCTTATGACATTGATTTCATGGCTGAGTGATATTCCATTGTACATAAGGACCACAACTTTTTTATCCATTTTTCGCTTTCCTGGGATATTTAAGGTGGAATGAAGTGGAGGTCCTTGTCAACAGAGCAGCCCTAAACTTTGGGGTGCTTGTGTCTTGCTGATTTTCAATTTTCCCACTTTATCCCCCCATGCGTGGAAGTGCCCTATGCTCTCTAAGCTGTGTTTTTTAGATGTTTCAGGACACACCGTACACTTCTCCAGAGTGGCTGTTGGCGATTTACATCCCGCCCATCAGTGTAGCAAGGCTCCGATTCCTCCATGGCCTGTCCTGCATTTCTGGTTTTGACACTTTTTTCAGCATGGCCCTTTTGACCTATGGGAAGCGAGACTTCTTTGTAGCGCTGATTTGCCTTTCCAGGTTGCTTGGTTGGCCAAAAAGGGCGTATGCGTTTTTTCCTGAATATATTCAGGAAAAAACGCATACGCCCTTTTTGGCCAAGGGCATCATTGTCAACGTTTTGCCGCTTTTCATGTGCTTTAAAGGCGATTCGAATCTACCTCCTGAAATCTGTTTCCTGCAATTCTGCCTTGATTTCAAATCCTCTTCTTTGCCTTCCCTCAATATATTTGTGGACGAGAGTTATCATTTATAACTCTGCAGGTTTGTGAATTGCAGTGCCCTGAAGCTCCATTTTACAAGTCGCTTTTTTGGGAGCTGGCCGCAAAAGCGCAGGATGGCTTCAGGCCCTGTTCTGGTTCCGGGGGGCAGGTTGAGCCTGTGGTTAATTCTTCTTCCTGATGGGAAAATAGAGTGACCTGTGCCTGTCCCAACACCAAGAGCTAGTCTCTCATTGGTTCCCCGTCTTCCCGTTCATCCTCAGGACAAATTGCAACCTGTACGGAACAGGAGGTTAAAGGTGCTGATGCTCCAAGTAGGGAGATTGCTAGTAAAGTGGCTGGAATGGCGAACCCGAGCACAAGGAGATGAGAAATGAGGTGCGTTTTAGAAACCTTTCCCCATCACACGGTGTACCATCTTCTGGGTTTCTCATGCATGTTTTCGATGTAGGAAGATGCCCTTGAACCTGGAGATTTGGGACCCATGCGATGGGTAGCACGCAGTATTACTTTAAAGGGTCTGCGTTTGCTCACCCAACCTCACCAAACCTCTTAGCCCCAAGAGTGTCCACCCTTATGTCTCATCCAGCTGTGGGTCTAGATATGGTCAATCCAGGTTGCATCACAGCCCCTGAACGAATTGTGTAAGAATTTCTCTGTCTTTCCCTGTCTTTGTTTCATGGGTTTTTAAAAGTAATTTATTTTTATAATGGGGTTTAGCTGCTTTTCACGGCTGTGTTTATGCCGCTTTACACCCACTTGACACACTAACAGAGATATCAATACATAGGTTTTAAGATTATTACTAGTCAGATATATTCTTGTGCGGTGAATCGGGCGTGTTGAGTCCAGTTCTCTGAGCAAGGAGTAGGTCTTGTCTATTACATATTGGGTTTATGGAACGGTATCTGAGCTAATTTGAAACTCTTGTTTTATGTATCACCCCACCTCACCTTTCCCGTTAAGCAGCCATAGTGTGTTTTCTGCATGTGTGACTCTGTTCTGTTTTGTAATTCAGTTCAAGTGTAACGGTTTTTACATTCCCTCTATAAGTGACACCTTATGAGAAGTGTCCTTTTCTGTGTGACTTATTTCACTTAGAATCGTCTTACCTAAATCCACTCATCGTGCTGCTACTAGCCTTATGACATTGATTTCATGGCTGAGTGATATTCCATTGTACATAAGGACCACAACTTTTTTATCCATTTTTCGTTCTCCTGGGATATTTAAGGTGGAATGAAGTGGAGGTCTTTGTCAACAGAGCAGCCCTAAACTTTGGGGTGCTTGTGTCTTGCTGATTTTCAATTTTCCCACTTTATCCCCCCATGCGTGGAAGTGCCCTATGCTCTCTAAGCTGTGTTTTTTAGATGTTTCAGGACACACCGTACACTTCTCCAGAGTGGCTGTTGGCAATTTACATCCCGCCCATCAGTGTAGCAAGGCTCCCATTTCTCCATGGCCTGTCCTGCTTTTCTGGTTTTGACACTTTTTTCAGCATGGCCCTTTTGACCGATGGGAAGCGAGACTTCTTTGTAGCGCTGATTTGCCTTTCCAGGTTGCTTGGTTGGCCAAAAAGGGCGTATGCGTTTTTTCCTGAATATATTCAGGAAAAAACGCATACGCCCTTTTTGGCCAAGGGCATCATTGTCAACGTTTTGCCGCTTTTCATGTGCTTTAAAGGCGATTCGAATCTACCTCCTGAAATCTGTTTCCTGCAATTCTGCCTTGATTTCAAATCCTCTTCTTTGCCTTCCCTCAATATATTTGTGGACGAGAGTTATCATTTATAACTCTGCAGGTTTGTGAATTGCAGTGCCCTGAGGCTCCATTTTACAAGTCGCTTTTTTGGGAGCTGGCCGCAAAAGCGCAGGATGGCTTCAGGCCCTGTTCTGGTTCCGGGGGGCAGGCTGAGCCTGTGGTTAATTCTTCTTCCTGATGGGAAAATAGAGTGACCTGTGCCTGTCCCTACACCAAGAGCTAGTCTCTCATTGGTTCCCCGTCTTCCCGTTCATCCTCAGGACAAATTGCAACCTGTACGGAACAGGAGGTTAAAGGTGCTGATGCTCCAAGTAGGGAGATTGCTAGTAAAGTGGCTGGAATGGCGAACCCGAGCACAAGGAGATGAGAAATGAGGTGCGTTTTAGAAACCTTTCCCCATCACACGGTGTACCATCTTCTGGGTTTCTCATGCATGTTTTCGATGTAGGAAGATGCCCTTGAACCTGGAGATTTGGGACCCATGCGATGGGTAGCACGCAGTATTACTTTAAAGGGTCTGCGTTTGCTCACCCAACCTCACCAAACCTCTCAGCCCCAAGAGTGTCCACCCTTATGTCTCATCCAGCTGTGGGTCTAGATATGGTCAATCCAGGTTGCATCACAGCCCCTGAACGAATTGTGTAAGAATTTCTCTCTCTTTCCCTGTCTTTGTTTCATGGGTTTTTAAAAGTAATTTATTTTTATAATGGGGTTTAGCTGCTTTTCACGGCTGTGTTTATGCCGCTTTACACCCACTTGACACACTAACAGAGAGATATCAATACATAGGTTTTAAGATTATTACTAGTCAGATATATTCTTGTGCGGTGAATCGGGCGTGTTGAGTCCAGTTCTCTGAGCAAGGAGTAGGTCTTGTCTATTACATATTGGGTTTATGGAACGGTATCTGAGTTAATTTGAAACTCTTGTTTTATGTATCACCCCACCTCACCTTTCCCGTTAAGCAGCCATAGTGTGTTTTCTGCATGTGTGACTCTGTTCTGTTTTGTAATTCAGTTCAAGTGTAACGGTTTTTACATTCCCTCTATAAGTGACACCTTATGAGAAGTGTCCTTTTCTGTGTGACTTATTTCACTTAGAATCGTCTTACCTAAATCCACTCCTCGTGCTGCTACTAGCCTTATGACATTGATTTCATGGCTGAGTGATATTCCATTGTACATAAGGACCACAACTTTTTTATCCATTTTTCGCTTTCCTGGGATATTTAAGGTGGAATGAAGTGGAGGTCCTTGTCAACAGAGCAGCCCTAAACTTTGGGGTGCTTGTGTCTTGCTGATTTTCAATTTTCCCACTTTATCCCCCCATGCGTGGAAGTGCCCTATGCTCTCTAAGCTGTGTTTTTTAGATGTTTCAGGACACACCGTACACTTCTCCAGAGTGGCTGTTGGCGATTTACATCCCGCCCATCAGTGTAGCAAGGCTCCCATTTCTCCATGGCCTGTCCTGCATTTCTGGTTTTGACACTTTTTTCAGCATGGCCGTTTTGACCGATGGGAAGCGAGACTTCTTTGTAGCGCTGATTTGCCTTTCCAGGTTGCTTGGTTGGCCAAAAAGGGCGTATGCGTTTTTTCCTGAATATATTCAGGAAAAAACGCATACGCCCTTTTTGGCCAAGGGCATCATTGTCAACGTTTTGCCGCTTTTCATGTGCTTTAAATGCGATTCGTATCTACCTCCTGAAATCTGTTTCCTGCAATTCTGCCTTGATTTCAAATCCTCTTCTTTGCCTTCCCTCAATATATTTGTGGACGAGAGTTATCATTTATAACTCTGCAGGTTTGTGAATTGCAGTGCCCTTAGGCTCCATTTTACAAGTCGCTTTTTTGGGAGCTGGCCGCAAAAGCGCAGGATGGCTTCAGGCCCTGTTCTGGTTCCGGGGGGCAGGCTGAGCCTGTGGTTAATTCTTCTTCCTGATGGGAAAATAGAGTGACCTGTGCCTGTCCCAACACCAAGAGCTAGTCTCTCATTGGTTCCCCGTCTTCCCGTTCATCCTCAGGACAAATTGCAACCTGTACGGAACAGGAGGTTAAAGGTGCTGATGCTCCAAGTAGGGAGATTGCTAGTAAAGTGGCTGGAATGGCGAACCCGAGCACAAGGAGATGAGAAATGAGGTGCGTTTTAGAAACCTTTCCCCATCACACGGTGTACCATCTTCTGGGTTTCTCATGCATGTTTTCGATGTAGGAAGATGCCCTTGAACCTGGAGATTTGGGACCCATGCGATGGGTAGCACGCAGTATTACTTTAAAGGGTCTGCGTTTGCTCACCCAACCTCACCAAACCTCTCAGCCCCAAGAGTGTCCACCCTTATGTCTCATCCAGCTGTGGGTCTAGATATGGTCAATCCAGGTTGCATCACAGCCCCTGAACGAATTGTGTAAGAATTTCTCTCTCTTTCCCTGTCTTTGTTTCATGGGTTTTTAAAAGTAATTTATTTTTATAATGGGGTTTAGCTGCTTTTCACGGCTGTGTTTATGCCGCTTTACAGCCACTTGACACACTAACAGAGAGATATCAATACATAGGTTTTAAGATTATTACTAGTCAGATATATTCTTGTGCGGTGAATCGGGCGTGTTGAGTCCAGTTCTCTGAGCAAGGAGTAGGTCCTGTCTATTACATATTGGGTTTATGGAACGGTATCTGAGCTAATTTGAAACTCTTGTTTTATGTATCACCCCACCTCACCTTTCCCGTTAAGCAGCCATAGTGTGTTTTCTGCATGTGTGACTCTGTTCTGTTTTGTAATTCAGGTCAAGTGTAACGGTTTTTACATTCCCTCTATAAGTGACACCTTATGAGAAGTGTCCTTTTCTGTGTGACTTATTTCACTTAGAATCTTCTTACGTAAATCCACTCATCATGCTGCTACTAGCCTTATGACATTGATTTCATGGCTGAGTGATATTCCATTGTACATAAGGACCACAACTTTTTTATCCATTTTTCGCTCTCCTGGGATATTTAAGGTGGAATGAAGTGGAGGTCTTTGTCAACAGAGCAGCCCTAAACTTTGGGGTGCTTGTGTCTTGCTGATTTTCAATTTTCCCACTTTATCCCCCCATGAGTGGAAGTGCCCTATGCTCTCTAAGCTGTGTTTTTTAGATGTTTCAGGACACACCGTACACTTCTCCAGAGTGGCTGTTGGCGATTTACATCCCGCCCATCAGTGTAGCAAGGCTCCCATTTCTCCATGGCCTGTCCTGCATTTCTGGTTTTGACACTTTTTTCAGCAGGGCCCTTTTGACCGATGGTAAGCGAGACTTCTTTGTAGCGCTGATTTGCCTTTCCAGGTTGCTTGGTTGGCCAAAAAGGGCGTATGCGTTTTTTCCTGAATATATTCAGGAAAAAACGCATACGCCCTTTTTGGCCAAGGGCATCATTGTCAACGTTTTGCCGCTTTTCATCTGCTTTAAAGGCGATTCGAATCTACCTCCTGAAATCTGTTTCCTGCAATTCTGCCTTGATTTCAAATCCTCTTCTTTGCCTTCCCTCAATATATTTGTGGACGAGAGTTATCATTTATAACTCTGCAGGTTTGTGAATTGCAGTGCCCTGAAGCTCCATTTTACAAGTCGCTTTTTTGGGAGCTGGCCGCAAAAGCGGAGGATGGCTTCAGGCCCTGTTCTGGTTCCGGGGGGCAGGCTGAGCCTGTGGTTAATTCTTCTTCCTGATGGGAAAATAGAGTGACCTGTGCCTGTCCCAACACCAAGAGCTAGTCTCTCATTGGTTCCCCGTCTTCCCGTTCATCCTCAGGACAAATTGCAACCTGTACGGAACAGGAGGTTAAAGGTGCTGATGCTCCAAGTAGGGAGATTGCTAGTAAAGTGGCTGGAATGGCGAACCCGAGCACAAGGAGATGAGAAATGAGGTGCGTTTTAGAAACCTTTCCCCATCACACGGTGTACCATCTTCTGGGTTTCTCATGCATGTTTTCGATGTAGGAAGATGCCCTTGAACCTGGAGATTTGGGACCCATGCGATGGGTAGCACGCAGTATTACTTTAAAGGGTCTGCGTTTGCTCACCCAACCTCACCAAACCTCTTAGCCCCAAGAGTGTCCACCCTTATGTCTCATCCAGCTGTGGGTCTAGATATGGTCAATCCAGGTTGCATCACAGCCCCTGAACGAATTGTGTAAGAATTTCTCTGTCTTTCCCTGTCTTTGTTTCATGGGTTTTTAAAAGTAATTTATTTTTATAATGGGGTTTAGCTGCTTTTCACGGCTGTGTTTATGCCGCTTTACACCCACTTGACACACTAACAGAGATAT
Source organism: Balaenoptera physalus (assembly GCF_965194825.1). Taxonomy (NCBI): domain Eukaryota; kingdom Metazoa; phylum Chordata; class Mammalia; order Artiodactyla; family Balaenopteridae; genus Balaenoptera; species Balaenoptera physalus. Next base: position 197,584 of record NW_028126249.1, on the reverse strand, counting down.
CAATACATAGGTTTTAAGATTATTACTAGTCAGATATATTCTTGTGCGGTGAATCGGGCGTGTTGAGTCCAGTTCTCTGAGCAAGGAGTAGGTCTTGTCTATTACATATTGGGTTTATGGAACGGTATCTGAGCTAATTTGAAACTCTTGTTTTATGTATCACCCCACCTCACCTTTCCCGTTAAGCAGCCATAGTGTGTTTTCTGCATGTGTGACTCTGTTCTGTTTTGTAATTCAGTTCAAGTGTAACGGTTTTTACATTCCCTCTATAAGTGACACCTTATGAGAAGTGTCCTTTTCTGTGTGACTTATTTCACTTAGAATCGTCTTACCTAAATCCACTCATCGTGCTGCTACTAGCCTTATGACATTGATTTCATGGCTGAGTGATATTCCATTGTACATAAGGACCACAACTTTTTTATCCATTTTTCGTTCTCCTGGGATATTTAAGGTGGAATGAAGTGGAGGTCTTTGTCAACAGAGCAGCCCTAAACTTTGGGGTGCTTGTGTCTTGCTGATTTTCAATTTTCCCACTTTATCCCCCCATGCGTGGAAGTGCCCTATGCTCTCTAAGCTGTGTTTTTTAGATGTTTCAGGACACACCGTACACTTCTCCAGAGTGGCTGTTGGCAATTTACATCCCGCCCATCAGTGTAGCAAGGCTCCCATTTCTCCATGGCCTGTCCTGCTTTTCTGGTTTTGACACTTTTTTCAGCATGGCCCTTTTGACCGATGGGAAGCGAGACTTCTTTGTAGCGCTGATTTGCCTTTCCAGGTTGCTTGGTTGGCCAAAAAGGGCGTATGCGTTTTTTCCTGAATATATTCAGGAAAAAACGCATACGCCCTTTTTGGCCAAGGGCATCATTGTCAACGTTTTGCCGCTTTTCATGTGCTTTAAAGGCGATTCGAATCTACCTCCTGAAATCTGTTTCCTGCAATTCTGCCTTGATTTCAAATCCTCTTCTTTGCCTTCCCTCAATATATTTGTGGACGAGAGTTATCATTTATAACTCTGCAGGTTTGTGAATTGCAGTGCCCTGAGGCTCCATTTTACAAGTCGCTTTTTTGGGAGCTGGCCGCAAAAGCGCAGGATGGCTTCAGGCCCTGTTCTGGTTCCGGGGGGCAGGCTGAGCCTGTGGTTAATTCTTCTTCCTGATGGGAAAATAGAGTGACCTGTGCCTGTCCCAACACCAAGAGCTAGTCTCTCATTGGTTCCCCGTCTTCCCGTTCATCCTCAGGACAAATTGCAACCTGTACGGAACAGGAGGTTAAAGGTGCTGATGCTCCAAGTAGGGAGATTGCTAGTAAAGTGGCTGGAATGGCGAACCCGAGCACAAGGAGATGAGAAATGAGGTGCGTTTTAGAAACCTTTCCCCATCACACGGTGTACCATCTTCTGGGTTTCTCATGCATGTTTTCGATGTAGGAAGATGCCCTTGAACCTGGAGATTTGGGACCCATGCGATGGGTAGCACGCAGTATTACTTTAAAGGGTCTGCGTTTGCTCACCCAACCTCACCAAACCTCTCAGCCCCAAGAGTGTCCACCCTTATGTCTCATCCAGCTGTGGGTCTAGATATGGTCAATCCAGGTTGCATCACAGCCCCTGAACGAATTGTGTAAGAATTTCTCTCTCTTTCCCTGTCTTTGTTTCATGGGTTTTTAAAAGTAATTTATTTTTATAATGGGGTTTAGCTGCTTTTCACGGCTGTGTTTATGCCGCTTTACACCCACTTGACACACTAACAGAGAGATATCAATACATAGGTTTTAAGATTATTACTAGTCAGATATATTCTTGTGCGGTGAATCGGGCGTGTTGAGTCCAGTTCTCTGAGCAAGGAGTAGGTCTTGTCTATTACATATTGGGTTTATGGAACGGTATCTGAGTTAATTTGAAACTCTTGTTTTATGTATCACCCCACCTCACCTTTCCCGTTAAGCAGCCATAGTGTGTTTTCTGCATGTGTGACTCTGTTCTGTTTTGTAATTCAGTTCAAGTGTAACGGTTTTTACATTCCCTCTATAAGTGACACCTTATGAGAAGTGTCCTTTTCTGTGTGACTTATTTCACTTAGAATCGTCTTACCTAAATCCACTCATCGTGCTGCTACTAGCCTTATGACATTGATTTCATGGCTGAGTGATATTCCATTGTACATAAGGACCACAACTTTTTTATCCATTTTTCGCTTTCCTGGGATATTTAAGGTGGAATGAAGTGGAGGTCCTTGTCAACAGAGCAGCCCTAAACTTTGGGGTGCTTGTGTCTTGCTGATTTTCAATTTTCCCACTTTATCCCCCCATGCGTGGAAGTGCCCTATGCTCTCTAAGCTGTGTTTTTTAGATGTTTCAGGACACACCGTACACTTCTCCAGAGTGGCTGTTGGCGATTTACATCCCGCCCATCAGTGTAGCAAGGCTCCCATTTCTCCATGGCCTGTCCTGCATTTCTGGTTTTGACACTTTTTTCAGCATGGCCCTTTTGACCGATGGGAAGCGAGACTTCTTTGTAGTGCTGATTTGCCTTTCCAGGTTGCTTGGTTGGCCAAAAAGGGCGTATGCGTTTTTTCCTGAATATATTCAGGAAAAAACGCATACGCCCTTTTTGGCCAAGGGCATCATTGTCAACGTTTTGCCGCTTTTCATGTGCTTTAAATGCGATTCGTATCTACCTCCTGAAATCTGTTTCCTGCAATTCTGCCTTGATTTCAAATCCTCTTCTTTGCCTTCCCTCAATATATTTGTGGACGAGAGTTATCATTTATAACTCTGCAGGTTTGTGAATTGCAGTGCCCTTAGGCTCCATTTTACAAGTCGCTTTTTTGGGAGCTGGCCGCAAAAGCGCAGGATGGCTTCAGGCCCTGTTCTGGTTCCGGGGGGCAGGCTGAGCCTGTGCTTAATTCTTCTTCCTGATGGGAAAATAGAGTGACCTGTGCCTGTCCCAACACCAAGAGCTAGTCTCTCATTTGTTCCCCGTCTTCCCGTTCATCCTCAGGACAAATTGCAACCTGTACGGAACAGGAGGTTAAAGGTGCTGATGCTCCAAGTAGGGAGATTGCTAGTAAAGTGGCTGGAATGGCGAACCCGAGCACAAGGAGATGAGAAATGAGGTGCGTTTTAGAAACCTTTCCCCATCACACGGTGTACCATCTTCTGGGTTTCTCATGCATGTTTTCGATGTAGGAAGATGCCCTTGAACCTGGAGATTTGGGACCCATGCGATGGGTAGCACGCAGTATTACTTTAAAGGGTCTGCGTTTGCTCACCCAACCTCACCAAACCTCTCAGCCCCAAGAGTGTCCACCCTTATGTCTCATCCAGCTGTGGGTCTAGATATGGTCAATCCAGGTTGCATCACAGCCCCTGAACGAATTGTGTAAGAATTTCTCTCTCTTTCCCTGTCTTTGTTTCATGGGTTTTTAAAAGTAATTTATTTTTATAATGGGGTTTAGCTGCTTTTCACGGCTGTGTTTATGCCGCTTTACACCCACTTGACACACTAACAGAGAGATATCAATACATAGGTTTTAAGATTATTACTAGTCAGATATATTCTTGTGCGGTGAATCGGGCGTGTTGAGTCCAGTTCTCTGAGCAAGGAGTAGGTCCTGTCTATTACATATTGGGTTTATGGAACGGTATCTGAGCTAATTTGAAACTCTTGTTTTATGTATCACCCCACCTCACCTTTCCCGTTAAGCAGCCATAGTGTGTTTTCTGCATGTGTGACTCTGTTCTGTTTTGTAATTCAGGTCAAGTGTAACGGTTTTTACATTCCCTCTATAAGTGACACCTTATGAGAAGTGTCCTTTTCTGTGTGACTTATTTCACTTAGAATCTTCTTACGTAAATCCACTCATCATGCTGCTACTAGCCTTATGACATTGATTTCATGGCTGAGTGATATTCCATTGTACATAAGGACCACAACTTTTTTATCCATTTTTCGCTCTCCTGGGATATTTAAGGTGGAATGAAGTGGAGGTCTTTGTCAACAGAGCAGCCCTAAACTTTGGGGTGCTTGTGTCTTGCTGATTTTCAATTTTCCCACTTTATCCCCCCATGAGTGGAAGTGCCCTATGCTCTCTAAGCTGTGTTTTTTAGATGTTTCAGGACACACCGTACACTTCTCCAGAGTGGCTGTTGGCGATTTACATCCCGCCCATCAGTGTAGCAAGGCTCCCATTTCTCTATGGCCTGTCCTGCATTTCTGGTTTTGACACTTTTTTCAGCATGGCCCTTTTGACCGATGGTAAGCGAGACTTCTTTGTAGCGCTGATTTGCCTTTCCAGGTTGCTTGGTTGGCCAAAAAGGGCGTATGCGTTTTTTCCTGAATATATTCAGGAAAAAACGCATACGCCCTTTTTGGCCAAGGGCATCATTGTCAACGTTTTGCCGCTTTTCATGTGCTTTAAAGGCGATTCGAATCTACCTCCTGAAATCTGTTTCCTGCAATTCTGCCTTGATTTCAAATCCTCTTCTTTGCCTTCCCTCAATATATTTGTGGACGAGAGTTATCATTTATAACTCTGCAGGTTTGTGAATTGCAGTGCCCTGAAGCTCCATTTTACAAGTCGCTTTTTTGGGAGCTGGCCGCAAAAGCGCAGGATGGCTTCAGGCCCTGTTCTGGTTCCGGGGGGCAGGCTGAGCCTGTGGTTAATTCTTCTTCCTGATGGGAAAATAGAGTGACCTGTGCCTGTCCCAACACCAAGAGCTAGTCTCTCATTGGTTCCCCGTCTTCCCGTTCATCCTCAGGACAAATTGCAACCTGTACGGAACAGGAGGTTAAAGGTGCTGAGGCTCCAAGTAGGGAGATTGCTAGTAAAGTGGCTGGAATGGCGAACCCGAGCACAAGGAGATGAGAAATGAGGTGCGTTTTAGAAACCTTTCCCCATCACACGGTGTACCATCTTCTGGGTTTCTCATGCATGTTTTCGATGTAGGAAGATGCCCTTGAACCTGGAGATTTGGGACCCATGCGATGGGTAGCACGCAGTATTACTTTAAAGGGTCTGCGTTTGCTCACCCAACCTCACCAAACCTCTCAGCCCCAAGAGTGTCCACCCTTATGTCTCATCCAGCTGTGGGTCTAGATATGGTCAATCCAGGTTGCATCACAGCCCCTGAACGAATTGTGTAAGAATTTCTCTCTCTTTCCCTGTCTTTGTTTCATGGGTGTTTAAAAGTAATTTATTTTTATAATGGGGTTTAGCTGCTTTTCACGGCTGTGTTTATGCCGCTTTACACCCACTTGACACACTAACAGAGAGATATCAATACATAGGTTTTAAGATTATTACTAGTCAGATATATTCTTGTGCGGTGAATCGGGCGTGTTGAGTCCAGTTCTCTGAGCAAGGAGTAGGTCTTGTCTATTACATATTGGGTTTATGGAACGGTATCTGAGCTAATTTGAAACTCTTGTTTTATGTATCACCCCACCTCACCTTTCCCGTTAAGCAGCCATAGTGTGTTTTCTGCATGTGTGACTCTGTTCTGTTTTGTAATTCAGTTCAAGTGTAACGGTTTTTACATTCCCTCTATAAGGGACACGTTATGAGAAGTGTCCTTTTCTGTGTGACTTATTTCACTTAGAATCGTCTTACCTAAATCCACTCATCATGCTGCTACTAGCCTTATGACATTGATTTCATGGCTGAGTGATATTCCATTGTACATAAGGACCACAACTTTTTTATCCATTTTTCGCTTTCCTGGGATATTTAAGGTGGAATGAAGTGGAGGTCCTTGTCAACAGAGCAGCCCTAAACTTTGAGGTGCTTGTGTCTTGCTGATTTTCAATTGTCCCACTTTATCCCCCCATGCGTGGAAGTGCCCTATGCTCTCTAAGCTGTGTTTTTTAGATGTTTCAGGACACACCGTACACTTCTCCAGAGTGGCTGTTGGCGATTTACATCCCGCCCATCAGTGTAGCAAGGCTCCGATTCCTCCATGGCCTGTCCTGCATTTCTGGTTTTGACACTTTTTTCAGCATGGCCCTTTTGACCGATGGGAAGCGAGACTTCTTTGTAGCGCTGATTTGCCTTTCCAGGTTGCTTGGTTGGCCAAAAAGGGCGTATGCGTTTTTTCCTGAATATATTCAGGAAAAAACGCATACGCCCTTTTTGGCCAAGGGCATCATTGTCAACGTTTTGCCGCTTTTCATGTGCTTTAAAGGCGATTCGAATCTACCTCCTGAAACCTGTTTCATGCAATTCTGCCTTGATTTCAAATCCTCTTCTTTGCCTTCCCTCAATATATTTGTGGACGTGAGTTATCATTTATAACTCTGCAGGTTTGTGAATTGCAGTGCCCTGAAGCTCCATTTTACAAGTCGCTTTTTTGGGAGCTGGCCGCAAAAGCGCAGGATGGCTTCAGGCCCTGTTCTGGTTCCGGGAGGCAGGCTGAGCCTGTGGTTAATTCTTCTTCCTGATGGGAAAATAGAGTGACCTGTGCCTGTACCAACACCAAGAGCTAGTCTCTCATTGGTTCCCCGTCTTCCCGTTCATCCTCAGGACAAATTGCAACCTGTACGGAACAGGAGGTTAAAGGTGCTGATGCTCCAAGTAGGGAGATTGCTAGTAAAGTGGCTGGAATGGCGAACCCGAGCACAAGGAGATGAGAAATGAGGTGCGTTTTAGAAACCTTTCCCCATCACACGGTGTACCATCTTCTGGGTTTCTCATGCATGTTTTCAATGTAGGAAGATGCCCTTGAACCTGGAGATTTGGGACCCATGCGATGGGTAGCACGCAGTATTACTTTAAAGGGTCTGCGTTTGCTCACCCAACCTCACCAAACCTCTCAGCCCCAAGAGTGTCCACCCTTATGTCTCATCCAGCTGTGGGTCTAGATATGGTCAATCCAGGTTGCATCACAGCCCCTGAACGAATTGTGTAAGAATTTCTCTGTCTTTCCCTGTCTTTGTTTCATGGGTTTTTAAAAGTAATTTATTTTTATAATGGGGTTTAGCTGCTTTTCACGGCTCTGTTTATGCCGCTTTACACCCACTTGACACACTAACAGAGAGATATCAATACATAGGTTTTAAGATTATTACTAGTCAGATATATTCTTGTGCGGTGAATCGGGCGTGTTGAGTCCAGTTCTCTGAGCAAGGAGTAGGTCCTGTCTATTACATATTGGGTTTATGGAACGGTATCTGAGCTAATTTGAAACTCTTGTTTTATGTATCACCCCACCTCACCTTTCCCGTTAAGCAGCCATAGTGTGTTTTCTGCATGTGTGACTCTGTTCTGTTTTGTAATTCAGGTCAAGTGTAACGGTTTTTACATTCCCTCTATAAGTGACACCTTATGAGAAGTGTCCTTTTCTGTGTGACTTATTTCACTTAGAATCGTTTTACCTAAATCCACTCATCGTGCTGCTACTAGCCTTATGACATTGATTTCATGGCTGAGTGATATTCCATTGTACATAAGGACCACAACTTTTTTATCCATTTTTCGCTTTCCTGGGATATTTAAGGTGGAATGAAGTGGAGGTCCTTGTCAACAGAGCAGCCCTAAACTTTGGGGTGCTTGTGTCTTGCTGATTTTCAATTTTCCCACTTTATCCCCCCATGCGTGGAAGTGCCCTATGCTCTCTAAGCTGTGTTTTTTAGATGTTTCAGGACACACCGTACACTTCTCCAGAGTGGCTGTTGGCGATTTACATCCCGCCCATCAGTGTAGCAAGGCTCCCATTTCTCCATGGCCTGTCCTGCATTTCTGGTTTTGACACTTTTTTCAGCATGGCCCTTTTGACCGATGGGAAGCGAGACTTCTTTGTAGCGCTGATTTGCCTTTCCAGGTTGCTTGGTTGGCCAAAAAGGGCGTATGCGTTTTTTCCTGAATATATTCAGGAAAAAACGCATACGCCCTTTTTGGCCAAGGGCATCATTGTCAACGTTTTGCCGCTTTTCATGTGCTTTAAAGGCGATTCGAATCTACCTCCTGAAATCTGTTTCCTGCAATTCTGCCTTGATTTCAAATCCTCTTCTTTGCCTTCCCTCAATATATTTGTGGACGAGAGTTATCATTTATAACTCTGCAGGTTTGTGAATTGCAGTGCCCTGAGGCTCCATTTTACAAGTCGCTTTTTTGGGAGCTGGCCGCAAAAGCGCAGGATGGCTTCAGGCCCTGTTCTGGTTCCGGGGGGCAGGCTGAGCCTGTGGTTAATTCTTCTTCCTGATGGGAAAATAGAGTGACCTGTGCCTGTCCCAACACCAAGAGCTAGTCTCTCATTGGTTCCCCGTCTTCCCGTTCATCCTCAGGACAAATTGCAACCTGTACGGAACAGGAGGTTAAAGGTGCTGATGCTCCAAGTAGGGAGATTGCTAGTAAAGTGGCTGGAATGGCGAACCCGAGCACAAGGAGATGAGAAATGAGGTGCGTTTTAGAAACCTTTCCCCATCACACGGTGTACCATCTTCTGGGTTTCTCATGCATGTTTTCGATGTAGGAAGATGCCCTTGAACCTGGAGATTTGGGACCCATGCGATGGGTAGCACGCAGTATTACTTTAAAGGGTCTGCGTTTGCTCACCCAACCTCACCAAACCTCTCAGCCCCAAGAGTGTCCACCCTTATGTCTCATCCAGCTGTGGGTCTAGATATGGTCAATCCAGGTTGCATCACAGCCCCTGAACGAATTGTGTAAGAATTTCTCTCTCTTTCCCTGTCTTTGTTTCATGGGTTTTTAAAAGTAATTTATTTTTATAATGGGGTTTAGCTGCTTTTCACGGCTGTGTTTATGCCGCTTTACACCCACTTGACACACTAACAGAGAGATATCAATACATAGGTTTTAAGATTATTACTAGTCAGATATATTCTTGTGCGGTGAATCGGGCGTGTTGAGTCCAGTTCTCTGAGCAAGGAGTAGGTCTTGTCTATTACATATTGGGTTTATGGAACGGTATCTGAGTTAATTTGAAACTCTTGTTTTATGTATCACCCCACCTCACCTTTCCCGTTAAGCAGCCATAGTGTGTTTTCTGCATGTGTGACTCTGTTCTGTTTTGTAATTCAGTTCAAGTGTAACGGTTTTTACATTCCCTCAATAAGTGACACCTTATGAGAAGTGTCCTTTTCTGTGTGACTTATTTCACTTAGAATCGTCTTACCTAAATCCACTCATCGTGCTGCTACTAGCCTTATGACATTGATTTCATGGCTGAGTGATATTCCATTGTACATAAGGACCACAACTTTTTTATCCATTTTTCGCTTTCCTGGGATATTTAAGGTGGAATGAAGTGGAGGTCCTTGTCAACAGAGCAGCCCTAAACTTTGGGGTGCTTGTGTCTTGCTGATTTTCAATTTTCCCACTTTATCCCCCCATGCGTGGAAGTGCCCTATGCTCTCTAAGCTGTGTTTTTTAGATGTTTCAGGACACACCGTACACTTCTCCAGAGTGGCTGTTGGCGATTTACATCCCGCCCATCAGTGTAGCAAGGCTCCCATTTCTCCATGGCCTGTCCTGCATTTCTGGTTTTGACACTTTTTTCAGCATGGCCCTTTTGACCGATGGGAAGCGAGACTTCTTTGTAGCGCTGATTTGCCTTTCCAGGTTGCTTGGTTGGCCAAAAAGGGCGTATGCGTTTTTTCCTGAATATATTCAGGAAAAAACGCATACGCCCTTTTTGGCCAAGGGCATCATTGTCAACGTTTTGCCGCTTTTCATGTGCTTTAAATGCGATTCGTATCTACCTCCTGAAATCTGTTTCCTGCAATTCTGCCTTGATTTCAAATCCTCTTCTTTGCCTTCCCTCAATATATTTGTGGACGAGAGTTATCATTTATAACTCTGCAGGTTTGTGAATTGCAGTGCCCTTAGGCTCCATTTTACAAGTCGCTTTTTTGGGAGCTGGCCGCAAAAGCGCAGGATGGCTTCAGGCCCTGTTCTGGTTCCGGGGGGCAGGCTGAGCCTGTGGTTAATTCTTCTTCCTGATGGGAAAATAGAGTGACCTGTGCCTGTCCCAACACCAAGAGCTAGTCTCTCATTGGTTCCCCGTCTTCCCGTTCATCCTCAGGACAAATTGCAACCTGTACGGAACAGGAGGTTAAAGGTGCTGATGCTCCAAGTAGGGAGATTGCTAGTAAAGTGGCTGGAATGGCGAACCCGAGCACAAGGAGATGAGAAATGAGGTGCGTTTTAGAAACCTTTCCCCATCACACGGTGTACCATCTTCTGGGTTTCTCATGCATGTTTTCGATGTAGGAAGATGCCCTTGAACCTGGAGATTTGGGACCCATGCGATGGGTAGCACGCAGTATTACTTTAAAGGGTCTGCGTTTGCTCACCCAACCTCACCAAACCTCTCAGCCCCAAGAGTGTCCACCCTTATGTCTCATCCAGCTGTGGGTCTAGATATGGTCAATCCAGGTTGCATCACAGCCCCTGAACGAATTGTGTAAGAATTTCTCTCTCTTTCCCTGTCTTTGTTTCATGGGTTTTTAAAAGTAATTTATTTTTATAATGGGGTTTAGCTGCTTTTCACGGCTGTGTTTATGCCGCTTTACACCCACTTGACACACTAACAGAGAGATATCAATACATAGGTTTTAAGATTATTACTAGTCAGATATATTCTTGTGCGGTGAATCGGGCGTGTTGAGTCCAGTTCTCTGAGCAAGGAGTAGGTCCTGTCTATTACATATTGGGTTTATGGAACGGTATCTGAGCTAATTTGAAACTCTTGTTTTATGTATCACCCCACCTCACCTTTCCCGTTAAGCAGCCATAGTGTGTTTTCTGCATGTGTGACTCTGTTCTGTTTTGTAATTCAGGTCAAGTGTAACGGTTTTTACATTCCCTCTATAAGTGACACCTTATGAGAAGTGTCCTTTTCTGTGTGACTTATTTCACTTAGAATCTTCTTACGTAAATCCACTCATCATGCTGCTACTAGCCTTATGACATTGATTTCATGGCTGAGTGATATTCCATTGTACATAAGGACCACAACTTTTTTATCCATTTTTCGCTTTCCTGGGATATTTAAGGTGGAATGAAGTGGAGGTCCTTGTCAACAGAGCAGCCCTAAACTTTGGGGTGCTTGTGTCTTGCTGATTTTCAATTTTCCCACTTTATCCCCCCATGCGTGGAAGTGCCCTATGCTCTCTAAGCTGTGTTTTTTAGATGTTTCAGGACACACCGTACACTTCTCCAGAGTGGCTGTTGGCGATTTACATCCCGCCCATCAGTGTAGCAAGGCTCCCATTTCTCCATGGCCTGTCCTGCATTTCTGGTTTTGACACTTTTTTCAGCATGGCCCTTTTGACCGATGGGAAGCGAGACTTCTTTGTAGCGCTGATTTGCCTTTCCAGGTTGCTTGGTTGGCCAAAAAGGGCGTATGCGTTTTTTCCTGAATATATTCAGGAAAAAACGCATACGCCCTTTTTGGCCAAGGGCATCATTGTCAACGTTTTGCCGCTTTTCATGTGCTTTAAAGGCGATTCGAATCTACCTCCTGAAATCTGTTTCCTGCAATTCTGCCTTGATTTCAAATCCTCTTCTTTGCCTTCCCTCAATATATTTGTGGACGAGAGTTATCATTTATAACTCTGCAGGTTTGTGAATTGCAGTGCCCTGAGGCTCCATTTTACAAGTCGCTTTTTTGGGAGCTGGCCGCAAAAGCGCAGGATGGCTTCAGGCCCTGTTCTGGTTCCGGGGGGCAGGCTGAGCCTGTGGTTAATTCTTCTTCCTGATGGGAAAATAGAGTGACCTGTGCCTGTCCCAACACCAAGAGCTAGTCTCTCATTGGTTCCCCGTCTTCCCGTTCATCCTCAGGACAAATTGCAACCTGTACGGAACAGGAGGTTAAAGGTGCTGATGCTCCAAGTAGGGAGATTGCTAGTAAAGTGGCTGGAATGGCGAACCCGAGCACAAGGAGATGAGAAATGAGGTGCGTTTTAGAAACCTTTCCCCATCACACGGTGTACCATCTTCTGGGTTTCTCATGCATGTTTTCGATGTAGGAAGATGCCCTTGAACCTGGAGATTTGGGACCCATGCGATGGGTAGCACGCAGTATTACTTTAAAGGGTCTGCGTTTGCTCACCCAACCTCACCAAACCTCTCAGCCCCAAGAGTGTCCACCCTTATGTCTCATCCAGCTGTGGGTCTAGATATGGTCAATCCAGGTTGCATCACAGCCCCTGAACGAATTGTGTAAGAATTTCTCTCTCTTTCCCTGTCTTTGTTTCATGGGTTTTTAAAAGTAATTTATTTTTATAATGGGGTTTAGCTGCTTTTCACGGCTGTGTTTATGCCGCTTTACACCCACTTGACACACTAACAGAGAGATATCAATACATAGGTTTTAAGATTATTACTAGTCAGATATATTCTTGTGCGGTGAATCGGGCGTGTTGAGTCCAGTTCTCTGAGCAAGGAGTAGGTCTTGTCTATTACATATTGGGTTTATGGAACGGTATCTGAGTTAATTTGAAACTCTTGTTTTATGTATCACCCCACCTCACCTTTCCCGTTAAGCAGCCATAGTGTGTTTTCTGCATGTGTGACTCTGTTCTGTTTTGTAATTCAGTTCAAGTGTAACGGTTTTTACATTCCCTCTATAAGTGACACCTTATGAGAAGTGTCCTTTTCTGTGTGACTTATTTCACTTAGAATCGTCTTACCTAAATCCACTCATCGTGCTGCTACTAGCCTTATGACATTGATTTCATGGCTGAGTGATATTCCATTGTACATAAGGACCACAACTTTTTTATCCATTTTTCGCTTTCCTGGGATATTTAAGGTGGAATGAAGTGGAGGTCCTTGTCAACAGAGCAGCCCTAAACTTTGGGGTGCTTGTGTCTTGCTGATTTTCAATTTTCCCACTTTATCCCCCCATGCGTGGAAGTGCCCTATGCTCTCTAAGCTGTGTTTTTTAGATGTTTCAGGACACACCGTACACTTCTCCAGAGTGGCTGTTGGCGATTTACATCCCGCCCATCAGTGTAGCAAGGCTCCCATTTCTCCATGGCCTGTCCTGCATTTCTGGTTTTGACACTTTTTTCAGCATGGCCCTTTTGACCGATGGGAAGCGAGACTTCTTTGTAGCGCTGATTTGCCTTTCCAGGTTGCTTGGTTGGCCAAAAAGGGCGTATGCGTTTTTTCCTGAATATATTCAGGAAAAAACGCATACGCCCTTTTTGGCCAAGGGCATCATTGTCAACGTTTTGCCGCTTTTCATGTGCTTTAAATGCGATTCGTATCTACCTCCTGAAATCTGTTTCCTGCAATTCTGCCTTGATTTCAAATCCTCTTCTTTGCCTTCCCTCAATATATTTGTGGACGAGAGTTATCATTTATAACTCTGCAGGTTTGTGAATTGCAGTGCCCTTAGGCTCCATTTTACAAGTCGCTTTTTTGGGAGCTGGCCGCAAAAGCGCAGGATGGCTTCAGGCCCTGTTCTGGTTCCGGGGGGCAGGCTGAGCCTGTGGTTAATTCTTCTTCCTGATGGGAAAATAGAGTGACCTGTGCCTGTCCCAACACCAAGAGCTAGTCTCTCATTGGTTCCCCGTCTTCCCGTTCATCCTCAGGACAAATTGCAACCTGTACGGAACAGGAGGTTAAAGGTGCTGATGCTCCAAGTAGGGAGATTGCTAGTAAAGTGGCTGGAATGGCGAACCCGAGCACAAGGAGATGAGAAATGAGGTGCGTTTTAGAAACCTTTCCCCATCACACGGTGTACCATCTTCTGGGTTTCTCATGCATGTTTTCGATGTAGGAAGATGCCCTTGAACCTGGAGATTTGGGACCCATGCGATGGGTAGCACGCAGTATTACTTTAAAGGGTCTGCGTTTGCTCACCCAACCTCACCAAACCTCTCAGCCCCAAGAGTGTCCACCCTTATGTCTCATCCAGCTGTGGGTCTAGATATGGTCAATCCAGGTTGCATCACAGCCCCTGAACGAATTGTGTAAGAATTTCTCTCTCTTTCCCTGTCTTGGTTTCATGGGTTTTTAAAAGTAATTTATTTTTATAATGGGGTTTAGCTGCTTTTCACGGCTGTGTTTATGCCGCTTTACACCCACTTGACACACTAACAGAGAGATATCAATACATAGGTTTTAAGATTATTACTAGTCAGATATATTCTTGTGCGGTGAATCGGGCGTGTTGAGTCCAGTTCTCTGAGCAAGGAGTAGGTCCTGTCTATTACATATTGGGTTTATGGAACGGTATCTGAGCTAATTTGAAACTCTTGTTTTATGTATCACCCCACCTCACCTTTCCCGTTAAGCAGCCATAGTGTGTTTTCTGCATGTGTGACTCTGTTCTGTTTTGTAATTCAGGTCAAGTGTAACGGTTTTTACATTCCCTCTATAAGTGACACCTTATGAGAAGTGTCCTTTTCTGTGTGACTTATTTCACTTAGAATCTTCTTACGTAAATCCACTCATCATGCTGCTACTAGCCTTATGACATTGATTTCATGGCTGAGTGATATTCCATTGTACATAAGGACCACAACTTTTTTATCCATTTTTCGCTCTCCTGGGATATTTAAGGTGGAATGAAGTGGAGGTCTTTGTCAACAGAGCAGCCCTAAACTTTGGGGTGCTTGTGTCTTGCTGATTTTCAATTTTCCCACTTTATCCCCCCATGAGTGGAAGTGCCCTATGCTCTCTAAGCTGTGTTTTTTAGATGTTTCAGGACACACCGTACACTTCTCCAGAGTGGCTGTTGGCGATTTACATCCCGCCCATCAGTGTAGCAAGGCTCCGATTCCTCCATGGCCTGTCCTGCATTTCTGGTTTTGACACTTTTTTCAGCATGGCCCTTTTGACCGATGGGAAGCGAGACTTCTTTGTAGCGCTGATTTGCCTTTCCAGGTTGCTTGGTTGGCCAAAAAGGGCGTATGCGTTTTTTCCTGAATATATTCAGGAAAAAACGCATACGCCCTTTTTGGCCAAGGGCATCATTGTCAACGTTTTGCCGCTTTTCATGTGCTTTAAAGGCGATTCGAATCTACCTCCTGAAACCTGTTTCATGCAATTCTGCCTTGATTTCAAATCCTCTTCTTTGCCTTCCCTCAATATATTTGTGGACGTGAGTTATCATTTATAACTCTGCAGGTTTGTGAATTGCAGTGCCCTGAAGCTCCATTTTACAAGTCGCTTTTTTGGGAGCTGGCCGCAAAAGCGCAGGATGGCTTCAGGCCCTGTTCTGGTTCCGGGAGGCAGGCTGAGCCTGTGGTTAATTCTTCTTCCTGATGGGAAAATAGAGTGACCTGTGCCTGTACCAACACCAAGAGCTAGTCTCTCATTGGTTCCCCGTCTTCCCGTTCATCCTCAGGACAAATTGCAACCTGTACGGAACAGGAGGTTAAAGGTGCTGATGCTCCAAGTAGGGAGATTGCTAGTAAAGTGGCTGGAATGGCGAACCCGAGCACAAGGAGATGAGAAATGAGGTGCGTTTTAGAAACCTTTCCCCATCACACGGTGTACCATCTTCTGGGTTTCTCATGCATGTTTTCAATGTAGGAAGATGCCCTTGAACCTGGAGATTTGGGACCCATGCGATGGGTAGCACGCAGTATTACTTTAAAGGGTCTGCGTTTGCTCACCCAACCTCACCAAACCTCTCAGCCCCAAGAGTGTCCACCCTTATGTCTCATCCAGCTGTGGGTCTAGATATGGTCAATCCAGGTTGCATCACAGCCCCTGAACGAATTGTGTAAGAATTTCTCTGTCTTTCCCTGTCTTTGTTTCATGGGTTTTTAAAAGTAATTTATTTTTATAATGGGGTTTAGCTGCTTTTCACGGCTCTGTTTATGCCGCTTTACACCCACTTGACACACTAACAGAGAGATATCAATACATAGGTTTTAAGATTATTACTAGTCAGATATATTCTTGTGCGGTGAATCGGGCGTGTTGAGTCCAGTTCTCTGAGCAAGGAGTAGGTCTTGTCTATTACATATTGGGTTTATGGAACGGTATCTGAGCTAATTTGAAACTCTTGTTTTATGTATCACCCCACCTCACCTTTCCCGTTAAGCAGCCATAGTGTGTTTTTTGCATGTGTGACTCTGTTCTGTTTTGTAATTCAGTTCAAGTGTAACGGTTTTTACATTCCCTCTATAAGTGACACCTTATGAGAAGTGTCCTTTTCTGTGTGACTTATTTCACTTAGAATCGTCTTACCTAAATCCACTCATCGTGCTGCTACTAGCCTTATGACATTGATTTCATGGCTGAGTGATATTCCATTGTACATAAGGACCACAACTTTTTTATCCATTTTTCGCTCTCCTGGGATATTTAAGGTGGAATGAAGTGGAGGTCTTTGTCAACAGAGCAGCCCTAAACTTTGGGGTGCTTGTGTCTTGCTGATTTTCAATTTTCCCATTTTATCCCCCCATGAGTGGAAGTGCCCTATGCTCTCTAAGCTGTGTTTTTTAGATGTTTCAGGACACACCGTACACTTCTCCAGAGTGGCTGTTGGCGATTTACATCCCGCCCATCAGTGTAGCAAGGCTCCCATTTCTCCATGGCCTGTCCTGCATTTCTGGTTTTGACACTTTTTTCAGCATGGCCCTTTTGACCGATGGGAAGCGAGACTTCGTTGTAGCGCTGATTTGCCTTTCCAGGTTGCTTGGTTGGCCAAAAAGGGCGTATGCGTTTTTTCCTGAATATATTCAGGAAAAAACGCATACGCCCTTTTTGGCCAAGGGCATCATTGTCAACGTTTTGCCGCTTTTCATGTGCTTTAAAGGCGATTCGAATCTACCTCCTGAAATCTGTTTCCTGCAATTCTGCCTTGATTTCAAATCCTCTTCTTTGCCTTCCCTCAATATATTTGTGGACGTGAGTTATCATTTATAACTCTGCAGGTTTGTGAATTGCAGTGCCCTGAAGCTCCATTTTACAAGTCGCTTTTTTGGGAGCTGGCCGCAAAAGCGCAGGATGGCTTCAGGCCCTGTTCTGGTTCCGGGGGGCAGGCTGAGCCTGTGGTTAATTCTTCTTCCTGATGGGAAAATAGAGTGACCTGTGCCTGTACCAACACCAAGAGCTAGTCTCTCATTGGTTCCCCGTCTTCCCGTTCATCCTCAGGACAAATTGCAACCTGTACGGAACAGGAGGTTAAAGGTGCTGATGCTCCAAGTAGGGAGATTGCTAGTAAAGTGGCTGGAATGGCGAACCCGAGCACAAGGAGATGAGAAATGAGGTGCGTTTTAGAAACCTTTCCCCATCACACGGTGTACCATCTTCTGGGTTTCTCATGCATGTTTTCGATGTAGGAAGATGCCCTTGAACCTGGAGATTTGGGACCCATGCGATGGGTAGCACGCAGTATTACTTTAAAGGGTCTGCGTTTGCTCACCCAACCTCACCAAACCTCTCAGCCCCAAGAGTGTCCACCCTTATGTCTCATCCAGCTGTGGGTCTAGATATGGTCAATCCAGGTTGCATCACAGCCCCTGAACGAATTGTGTAAGAATTTCTCTGTCTTTCCCTGTCTTTGTTTCATGGGTTTTTAAAAGTAATTTATTTTTATAATGGGGTTTAGCTGCTTTTCACGGCTGTGTTTATGCCGCTTTACACCCACTTGACACACTAACAGAGAGATATCAATACATAGGTTTTAAGATTATTACTAGTCAGATATATTCTTGTGCGGTGAATCGGGCGTGTTGAGTCCAGTTCTCTGAGCAAGGAGTAGATCTTGTCTATTACATATTGGGTTTATGGAACGGTATCTGAGCTAATTTGAAACTCTTGTTTTATGTATCACCCCACCTCACCTTTCCCGTTAAGCAGCCATAGTGTGTTTTCTGCATGTGTGACTCTGTTCTGTTTTGTAATTCAGTTCAAGTGTAACGGTTTTTACATTCCCTCTATAAGTGACACCTTATGAGAAGTGTCCTTTTCTGTGTGACTTATTTCACTTAGAATCGTCTTACCTAAATCCACTCATCATGCTGCTACTAGCCTTATGACATTGATTTCATGGCTGAGTGATATTCTATTGTACATAAGGACCACAACTTTTTTATCCATTTTTCGCTTTCCTGGGATATTTAAGGTGGAATGAAGTGGAGGTCTTTGTCAGCAGAGCAGCCCTAACCTTTGGGGTGCTTGTGTCTTGCTGATTTTCAATTTTCCCACTTTATCCCCCCATGAGTGGAAGTGCCCTATGCTCTCTAAGCTGTGTTTTTTAGATGTTTCAGGACACACCGTACACTTCTCCAGAGTGGCTGTTGGCAATTTACATCCCGCCCATCAGCGTAGCAAGGCTCTCATTTCTCCATGGCCTGTCCTGCATTTCTGGTTTTGACACTTTTTTCAGCATGGCCCTTTAGACCGATGGGAAGCGCGACTTCTTTGTAGCACTGATTTGCCTTTCCAGGTTGCTTGGTTGGCCAAAAAGGGCGTATGCGCTTTTTCCTGAATATATTCAGGAAAAAACGCATACGCCCATTTTGGCCAAGGGCATCATTGTCGACGTTTTTCCGCTTTTCATGTGCTTTAAAGGCGATTCGAATCTACCTCCTGAAATCTGTTTCGTGCAATTCTGCCTTGCTTTCAAATTCTCTTCGTTGCCTTCCCTCAATACATTTGTGAACGAGAATTATCATTTATAACTCTGCAGGTTTGTTAATTGCAGTGCCCCTGAGCTCCATTTTTCAACTCGCTTTTTTGGGAGCTGGCCGCAAAAGCGCAGGATGGCCTCAGGCCCTATTTTGGTTCCGGGCGGCAGGCTGAGCCTGTGGTTAATTCTTCTTCCTGATGGGAAAATAGAGTGACCTGTGCCTGTCCCAACACCTAGAGCTAGTCTCTCATTGGCTCCCCCTCTTCCCGTTCATCCTCAGGACAAATTGAAAGCTGTACGGAACAGGAGGTTAAAGGTGCTGATTCTCCAAGGAGGGAGATTGCTAGTAAAGCGGCTGGAATGGCGAACCCGAGCACAAGGAGATGAGAAATGAGGTGCGTTTTAGAAAACTTTCTCGGTCACACGGTCTACCACCTTCTGGGTTTCTCATGCATGTTTTCGATGTAGGAAGATGCCCTTGAACCTGGAGATTTGGGACCCATGGGATGGGTAACAGGCAGTAGTACTTTAAAGGCTCTGCGTTTGCTCCCCCAACCTTACCAAATCTCTCAGCCCCAAAAGTATCCACCCTTACGTCTCATCCAGCTGTGGGTCTAGATATGGTCAATCCAGGTGGCATCACAGCCCCTGAACGAATTTTGTAAGAATTTCTCTCTCTTTCACTGTCTTTGTTTCACGGGTTTTTAAAATTAATTTATTTTTATAATGGGGTTTAGCTGCTTTTCACGGCTATGTTTATGCCGCTTTACACCCACTTGACTCACATCCAGAGAGATATCAATACATAGGTTTTAAGATTCTTACTAGTCAGATATATGCTTGTGCGGTGAATAAGGGGTGTTGAGTCCAGTTCACTGAGCAAGGAGTAGGTCTTTCTATTACATATTGGGTTTATGGAACGGTATCTGACCTAATTTGAAACCCTTGTTTTATGCATCACCCCACCTCACCTTTCCCGTTAAGCAGCCATAGTGTGTTTTCTAAACGTGTGACTCTGTTCTGTTTTGTAATTCAGTTCAAGTGTAGCGGTTTTTACATTCCCTCTATAAGTGATAGCTTATGATAAGTGTCTTTTTCTGTGTGACTTATTTCACTTAGAATCGTTGTACCTAAATCCACTCATCATGCTGCTACTAGCATTATGACATTGATTTCATGGCTGAATGATATTCCATTGTACATAAGGACCACCACTTCTTTATCCATTTTTCTCTTTCCTGGGATATTTAAGGTGTCATGAAGTGGAGGTTCTTGTCAACAGAGCAGCCCTAAACTTTGGGGTGCCTGTGTCTTGCTGATTTTTAGTTTTCCCAATTTATACGCCAATGAGTGGATGTGCCCTATGCGCACTAAGCTGTGTTTTTTCGATGTTTCAGGACACACCGTACACTTCTCCAGAGTGGCTGTTGGCAATTTACATCCCGCCCATCAGCGTAGCAAGGCTCCCATTTCTCCATGGCCTGTCCTGCATTTCTGGTTTTGACACTTTTTTCAGGATGGCCCTTTTGACCCATGGGAAGTGAGACTTCTTTGTAGCGCTGATTTGCCTTTCCAGGTTGCTTGGTTGGCCAAAAAGGGCGTATGCGTTTTTTCCTGAATATATTCAGGAAAAAACGCATACGCCCTTTTTGGCCAAGGGCATGATTGTCGACGTTTTGCTGCTTTTCATGTGCTTTAAAGGCGATTCGAATCTACCTCCTGAAATCTGTTTCCTGCAATTCTGCCTTGCTTTCAAATCCTCTTCGTTGCCTTCCCTCAATATATTTGTGGATGAGAGTTATCATTTATAACTCTGCAGGTTTGTGAATTGCAGTGCCCCTGAGCTCCATTTTTCAACTCGCTTTTTTGGGAGCTGGCCGCAAAAGCGCTGGATGGCCTCAGGCCCTATTCTGGTTCCGGGCGGCAGGCTGAGCCTCTGGTTAATTCTTCTTCCTGATGGGAAAATAGAGTGACCTGTGCCTGTCCCAACACCTAGAGCTAGTCTCTCATTGGCTCCCCCTCTTCCCGTTCATCCTCAGGACAAATTGAAAGCTGTACGGAACAGGAGGTTAAAGGTGCTGATTCTCCAAGGAGGGAGATTGCTAGTAAAGCGGCTGGAATGGCGAACCCGAGCACAAGGAGATGAGAAATGAGGTGCGTTTTAGAAACCTTTCTCGGTCACACGGTCTACCAACTTCTGGGTTTCTCATGCATGTTTTCGATGTAGGAAGATGCCCTTGAACCTGGAGATTTGGGACCCATGGGATGGGTAACAGGCAGTAGTACTTTAAAGGCTCTGCGTTTGCTCCCCCAACCTCACCAAATCTCTCAGCCCCGAGAGTATCCACCCTTACGACTCATCCAGCTCTGGGTCTAGATATGGTCAATCCAGGTGGCATCACAGCCCCTGAACGAATTTTGTAAGAATTTCTCTCTCTTTCACTGTCTTTGTTTCACGGGCTTTTAAAATTAATTTATTTTTATAATGGTGTTTAGCTGCTTTTCACGGCTGTGTTTATGCCGCTTTACACCCAATTGACTCACTTCCAGAGAGATATAAATTCATAGGTTTTAAGATTCTTACTAGTCAGATATATTCTTGTGCGGTGAAGAGGGGGTGTTGATTCCAGTTCACTGAGCAAGGAGTAGGTCTTTCTATTACATATTGGGTTTATGGAACGGTATCTGAGCTAATTTGAAACCCTTGTTTTATGCATCACCCCACCTCACCTTTCCCGTTAAGCAGCCATAGTGTGTTTTCTAAACGTGTGACTCTGTTCTGTTTTGTAATTCAGTTCAAGTGTAGCGGTTTTTACATTCCCTCTATAAGTGATAGCTTATGATAAGTGTCTTTTTCTGTGTGACTTATTTCACTTAGAATTGTCGTACCTAAATCCACTCATCATGCTGCTACTAGCCTTATGACATTGATTTCATGGCTGAATGATATTCCATTGTACATAAGGACCACCACTTCTTTATCCATTTTTCTCTTTCCTGGGATATTTAAGGTGTCATGAAGTGGAGGTTCTTGTCAACAGAGCAGCCCTAAACTTTGGGGTGCCTGTGTCTTGCTGATTTTTAGTTTTCCCAATTTATACGCCCGTGAGTGGAAGTGCCCTATGCGCTCTAAGCTGTGTTTTTTCGATGTTTCAGGACACACCGTACACTTCTCCAGAGTGGCTGTTGGCAATTTACATCCCGCCCATCAGCGTGGCAAGGCTCCCATTTCTCCATGGCTTGTCCTGCATTTCTGGTTTTGACACTTTTTTCAACATGGCCCTTTTGACCGATGGGAATCGAGACTTCTTTGTAGCACTGATTTTCCTTTCCAGGTTGCTTGGTTGGCCAAAAAGGGCGTATGCGTTTTTTCCTGAATATATTCAGGAAAAAACGCATACGCCCTTTTTGGCCCAGGGCATCATTGTCGACGTTTTGCTGCTTTTCATGTGCTTTAAAGGCGATTCGAATCTACCTCCTGAAATCTGTTTCCAGCATTCTACCTTGCTTTCAAATCCTCTTCGTTACCTTCCCTCAATATATTTGTGGACGAGAGTTATCATGTATAACTCTGCAGGTTTGTGAATTGCAGTGCCCCTGAGCTCCATTTTTCAACTCGCTTTTTTGGGAGCTGGCCGCAAAAGCGCAGGATGGCCTCAGGCCCTATTCTGGTTCTGGGCGGCAGGCTGAGCCTGTGGTTAATTCTTCTTCCTGATGGGAAAATAGAGTGACCTGTGCCTGTCCCAACACCTAGAGCTAGTCTCTCATTGGCTCCCCCTCTTCCCGCTCATCCTCAGGACAAATTGAAAGGTGTACGGAACAGGAGGTTAAAGGTGCTGATTCTCCAAGGAGGAAGATTGCTAGTAAAGCGGCTGGAATGGCGAACCCGAGCACAAGGAGATGAGAAATGAAGTGCGTTTTAGAAACCTTTCCCGGTCACATGGTCTACCACCTTCTGGGTTTCTCATGCATGTTTTCGATGTAGGAAGATGCCCTTGAACCTGGAGATTTGGGACCCATGGGATGGGTAACAGGCAGTAGTACTTTAAAGGCTCTGCGTTTGCTCCCCCAACCTCACCAAATCTCTCAGCCCCGAAAGTATCCACCCTTACGTCTCATCCAGCTGTGGGTCTAGATATGGTCAATCCAGGTGGCATCACAGCCCCTGAACGAATTTTGTAAGAATTTCTCTCTCTTTCACTGTCTTTGTTTCACGGGTTTTTAAAATTAATTTATTTTTATAACGGGGTTTATCTGCTTTTCACGGCTGTGTTTATGCCGCTTTACACCCACTTGTCTCACATCCAGAGAGATATCAATACATAGGTTTTAAGATTCTTACTAGTCAGATATATTCTTGTGCGGTGAATAGGGGGTGTTGAGTCCAGTTCACTGAGCAAGGAGTAGGTCTTTCTATTACATATTGGGTTTATGGAACTGTATCTGAGCTAATTTGAAACCCTTGTTTTATGCATCACCCCACCTCACCTTTCCCGTTAAGCAGCCATAGTGTGTTTTCTAAACGTGTGGCTCTGTTCTGTTTTTAATTCAGTTCAAGTGTAGCGGTTTTTACATTCCCTCTATAAGTGATAGCTTATGATAAGTGTCTTTTTCTGTGTGACTTATTTCACTTAGAATCGTCGTACCTAAATCCACTCATCATGCTGCTACTAGCCTTATGACATTGATTTCATGGCTGAGTGATATTCCATTGTACATAAGGACCACCACTTCTTTATCCATTTTTCTCTTTCCTGGGATATTTAAGGTGTCATGAAGTGGAGGTTCTTGTCAACAGAGCAGCCCTAAACTTTGGGGTGCCTGTGTCTTGCTGATTTTTAGTTTTCCCAATTTATACGCCCGTGAGTGGAAGTGCTCTATCCGCTCTAAGCTGTGTTTTTTCGATGTTTCAGGACACACCGTACACTTCTCCAGAGTGGCTGTTGGCAATTTACATCCCGCCCATCAGCGTAGCAAGGCTCTCATTTCTCCATGGCCTGTCCTGCATTTCTGGTTTTGACACTTTTTTCAGCATGGCCCTTTTGACCGATGGGAAGCGAGACTTCTTTGTAGCGCTGATTTGCCTTTCCAGGTTGCTTGGTTGGCCAAAAAGGGCGTATGCGCTTTTTCCTGAATATATTCAGGAAAAAACGCATACGCCCATTTTGGCCAAGGGCATCATTGTCGACGTTTTGCCGCTTTTCATGTGCTTTAAATGCGATTCGAATCTACCTCCTGAAATCTGTTTCGTGCAATTCTGCCTTGCTTTCAAATTCTCTTCGTTGCCTTCCCTCAATATATTTGTGAACGAGAATTATCATTTATAACTCTGCAGGTTTGTTAATTGCAGTGCCCCTGAGCTCCATTTTTCAACTCGCTTTTTTGGGAGCTGGCCGCAAAAGCACAGGATGGCCTCAGGCCCTATTTTGGTTCCGGGCGGCAGGCTGAGCCTGTGGTTAATTCTTCTTCCTGATGGGAAAATAGAGTGACCTGTGCCTGTCCCAACACCTAGAGCTAGTCTCTCATTGGCTCCCCCTCTTCCCGTTCATCCTCAGGACAAATTGCAACCTGTACGGAACAGGAGGTTAAAGGTGCTGAGGCTCCATGTAGGGAGATTGCTAGTAAAGTGGCTGGAATGGCGAACCCGAGCACAAGGAGATGAGAAATGAGGTGCGTTTTAGAAACCTTTCCCCATCACACGGTGTACCATCTTCTGGGTTTCTCATGCATGTTTTCGATGTAGGAAGATGCCCTTGAACCTGGAGATTTGGGACCCATGCGATGGGTAGCACGCAGTATTACTTTAAAGGGTCTGCGTTTGCTCCCCCAACCTCACCAAATCTCTCAGCCCCAAAAGTATCCACCCTTACGTCTCATCCAGCTCTGGGTCTAGATATGGTCAATCCAGGTGGCATCACAGCCCCTGAACGAATTTTGTAAGAATTTCTCTCTCTTTCACTGTCTTTGTTTCACGGGTTTTTAAAATTAATTTATTTTTATAATGGGGTTTAGCTGCTTTTCACGGCTATGTTTATGCCGCTTTACACCCACTTGAATCACATCCAGAGAGATATCAATACATAGGTTTTAAGATTCTTACTAGTCAGATATATGCTTGTGCGGTGAATAAGGGGTGTTGAGTCCAGTTCACTGAGCAAGGAGTAGGTCTTTCTATTACATATTGGGTTTATGGAACGGTATCTGAGCTAATTTGAAACCCTTGTTTTATGCATCACCCCACCTCACCTTTCCCGTTAAGCAGCCATAGTGTGTTTTCTAAACGTGTGACTCTGTTCTGTTTTGTAATTCAGTTCAAGTGTAGCGGTTTTTACATTCCCTCTATAAGTGATAGCTTATGATAAGTGTCTTTTTCTGTGTGACTTATTTCACTTAGAATCGTCGTACCTAAATCCACTCATCATGCTGCTACTAGCATTATGACAATGATTTCATGGCTGAATGATATTCCATTGTACATAAGGACCACCACTTCTTTATCCATTTTTCTCTTTCCTGGGATATATAAGGTGTCATGAAGTGGAGGTTCTTGTCAACAGAGCAGCCCTAAACTTTGGGGTGCCTGTGTCTTGCTGATTTTTAGTTTTCCCAATTTATACGCCAATGAGTGGATGTGCCCTATGCGCACTAAGCTGTGTTTTTTCGATGTTTCAGGACACACCGTACACTTCTCCAGAGTGGCTGTTGGCAATTTACATCCCGCCCATCAGCGTAGCAAGGCTCCCATTTCTCCATGGCCTGTCCTGCATTTCTGGTTTTGACACTTATTTCAGCTTGGCGCTTTTGACCGATAGGAAGCGAGACTTCTTTGTAGCGCTGATTTGCCTTTCCAGGTTGCTTGGTTGGCCAAAAAGGGCGTATGCGTTTTTTCCTGAATATATTCAGGAAAAAACGCATACGCCCTTTTTGGCCAAGGGCATCATTGTCGACGTTTTGCCACTTTTCATGTGCTTTAAAGGCGATTCGAATCTACCTCCTGAAATCTGTTTCTTGCAATTCTGCCTTGCTTTCAAATCCTCTTCGTTGCCTTCCCTGAATATATTTGTGGACGAGAGTTATCATTTATAACTGTGCAGGTTTGTGAATTGCAGGGCCCCTGAGCTCCATTTTTCAACTCGCTTTTTTGGGAGCTGGCCGCAAAAGCGCAGGATGGCCTCAGGCCTTATTCTGGTTCCGGGCGGCAGGCTGAGCCTGTGGTTAATTCTTCTTCCTGATGGGAAAATAGAGTGACCTGTGCCTGTCCCAACACCTAGAGCTAGTCTCTCATTGGCTCCGCCTCTTCCCGTTCATCCTCAGGACAAATTGCAAGCTGTACGGAACAGGAGGTTAAAGGTGCTGATTCTCCAAGGAGGGAGATTTCTAGTAAAGTGGCTGGAATGGCGAACCCGAGCACAAGGAGATGAGAAATGAAGTGCGTTTTAGAAACCTTTCCCGGTCACACGGTCTACCACCTTCTGGGTTTCTCATGCATGTTTTCGATGTAGGAAGATGCCCTTGAACCTGGAGATTTGGGACCCATGGGATGGGTAACAGGCAGTAGTACTTTAAAGGCTCTGCATTTGCTCCCCCAACCTCACCAAATCTCTCAGCCCCGAGAGTGTCCACCCTTACGTCTCATCCAGCTGTGGGTCTAGATATGGTCAATCCAGGTGGCATCACAGCCCCTGAACGAATTTTGTAAGAATTTCTCTCTCTTTCACTGTCTTTGTTTCACGGATTTTTAAAATTAATTTATTTTTATAATGGGGTTTAGCTGCTTTTCACGGCTGTGTTTATGCCGCTTTACACCCACTTGTCTCACATCCAGAGAGATATCAATACATAGGTTTTAAGATTCTTACTATTCAGATATATTCTTGTGCGGTGAATAGGGGGTGTTGAGTCCAGTTCACTGAGCAAGGAGTAGGTCTTTCTATTACATATTGGGTTTATGGAACGGTATCTGAGCTAATTTGAAACCCTTGTTTTATGCATCACCCCACCTCACCTTTCCCGTTAAGCAGCCATAGTGTGTTTTGTAAACGTGTGACTCTGTTCTGTTTTTAATTCAGTTCAAGTGTAGCGGTTTTTACATTCCCTCTATAAGTGATAGCTTATGATAAGTGTCTTTTTCTGTGTGACTTATTTCACTTAGAATCGTCGTACCTAAATCCACTCATCATGCTGCTACTAGCCTTATGACATTGATTTTATGGCTGAGTGATATTCCATTGTACATAAGGACCACCACTTCTTTATCCATTTTTCTCTTTCCTGGGATATTTAAGGTGTCATGAAGTGGAGGTTCTTGTCAACAGAGCAGCCCTAAACTTTGGGGTGCCTGTGTCTTGCTGATTTTTAGTTTTCCCAATTTATACGCCCGTGAGTGGAAGTGCTCTATCCGCTCTAAGCTGTGTTTTTTCGATGTTTCAGGACACACCGTACACTTCTCCAGAGTGGCTGTTGGCAATTTACATCCCGCCCATCAGCGTAGCAAGGCTCTCATTTCTCCATGGCCTGTCCTGCATTTCTGGTTTTGACACTTTTTTCAGCATGGCCCTTTTGACCGATGGGAAGCGAGACTTCTTTGTAGCGCTGATTTGCCTTTCCAGGTTGCTTGGTTGGCCAAAAAGGGCGTATGCGCTTTTTCCTGAATATATTCAGGAAAAAACGCATACGCCCATTTTGGCCAAGGGCATCATTGTCGACGTTTTGCCGCTTTTCATGTGCTTTAAAGGCGATTCGAATCTACCTCCTGAAATCTGTTTCGTGCAATTCTGCCTTGCTTTCAAATTCTCTTCGTTGCCTTCCCTCAATATATTTGTGGACGAGAATTATCATTTATAACTCTGCAGGTTTGTTAATTGCAGTGCCCCTGAGCTCCATTTTTCAACTCGCTTTTTTGGGAGCTGGCCCCAAAAGCGCAGGATGGCCTCAGGCCCTATTTTGGTTCCGGGCGGCAGGCTGAGCCTGTGGTTAATTCTTCTTCCTGATGGGAAAATAGAGTGACCTGTGCCTGTCCCAACACCTAGAGCTAGTCTCTCATTGGCTCCCCCTCTTCCCGTTCATCCTCAGGACAAATTGAAAGCTGTACGGAACAGGAGGTTAAAGGTGCTGATTCTCCAAGGAGGGAGATTGCTAGTAAAGCGGCTGGAATGGCGAACCCGAGCACAAGGAGATGAGAAATGAGGTGCGTTTTAGAAAACTTTCTCGGTCACACGGTCTACCACCTTCTGGGTTTCTCATGCATGTTTTCGATGTAGGAAGATGCCCTTGAACCTGGAGATTTGGGACCCATGGGATGGGTAACAGGCAGTAGTACTTTAAAGGCTCTGCGTTTGCTCCCCCAACCTCACCAAATCTCTCAGCCCCAAAAGTATCCACCCTTACGTCTCATCCAGCTGTGGGTCTAGATATGGTCAATCCAGGTGGCATCACAGCCCCTGAACGAATTTTGTAAGAATTTCTCTCTCTTTCACTGTCTTTGTTTCACGGGTTTTTAAAATTAATTTATTTTTATAATGGGGTTTAGCTGCTTTTCACGGCTATGTTTATGCCGCTTTACACCCACTTGACTCACATCCAGAGAGATATCAATACATAGGTTTTAAGATTCTTACTAGTCAGATATATGCTTGTGCGGTGAATAAGGGGTGTTGAGTCCAGTTCACTGAGCAAGGAGTAGGTCTTTCTATTACATATTGGGTTTATGGAACGGTATCTGACCTAATTTGAAACCCTTGTTTTATGCATCACCCCACCTCACCTTTCCCGTTAAGCAGCCATAGTGTGTTTTCTAAACGTGTGACTCTGTTCTGTTTTGTAATTCAGTTCAAGTGTAGCGGTTTTTACATTCCCTCTATAAGTGATAGCTTATGATAAGTGTCTTTTTCTGTGTGACTTATTTCACTTAGAATCGTTGTACCTAAATCCACTCATCATGCTGCTACTAGCATTATGACATTGATTTCATGGCTGAATGATATTCCATTGTACATAAGGACCACCACTTCTTTATCCATTTTACTCTTTCCTGGGATATTTAAGGTGTCATGAAGTGGAGGTTCTTGTCAACAGAGCAGCCCTAAACTTTGGGGTGCCTGTGTCTTGCTGATTTTTAGTTTTCCCAATTTATACGCCAATGAGTGGATGTGCCCTATGCGCACTAAGCTGTGTTTTTTCGATGTTTCAGGACACACCGTACACTTCTCCAGAGTGGCTGTTGGCAATTTACATCCCGCCCATCAGCGTAGCAAGGCTCCCATTTCTCCATGGCCTGTCCTGCATTTCTGGTTTTGACACTTTTTTCAGGATGGCCCTTTTGACCCATGGGAAGTGAGACTTCTTTGTAGCGCTGATTTGCCTTTCCAGGTTGCTTGGTTGGCCAAAAAGGGCGTATGCGTTTTTTCCTGAATATATTCAGGAAAAAACGCATACGCCCTTTTTGGCCAAGGGCATGATTGTCGACGTTTTGCTGCTTTTCATGTGCTTTAAAGGCGATTCGAATCTACCTCCTGAAATCTGTTTCCTGCAATTCTGCCTTGCTTTCAAATCCTCTTCGTTGCCTTCCCTCAATATATTTGTGGATGAGAGTTATCATTTATAACTCTGCAGGTTTGTGAATTGCAGTGCCCCTGAGCTCCATTTTTCAACTCGCTTTTTTGGGAGCTGGCCGCAAAAGCGCTGGATGGCCTCAGGCCCTATTCTGGTTCCGGGCGGCAGGCTGAGCCTCTGGTTAATTCTTCTTCCTGATGGGAAAATAGAGTGACCTGTGCCTGTCCCAACACCTAGAGCTAGTCTCTCATTGGCTCCCCCTCTTCCCGTTCATCCTCAGGACAAATTGAAAGCTGTACGGAACAGGAGGTTAAAGGTGCTGATTCTCCAAGGAGGGAGATTGCTAGTAAAGCGGCTGGAATGGCGAACCCGAGCACAAGGAGATGAGAAATGAGGTGCGTTTTAGAAACCTTTCTCGGTCACACGGTCTACCAACTTCTGGGTTTCTCATGCATGTTTTCGATGTAGGAAGATGCCCTTGAACCTGGAGATTTGGGACCCATGGGATGGGTAACAGGCAGTAGTACTTTAAAGGCTCTGCGTTTGCTCCCCCAACCTCACCAAATCTCTCAGCCCCGAGAGTATCCACCCTTACGTCTCATCCAGCTCTGGGTCTAGATATGGTCAATCCAGGTGGCATCACAGCCCCTGAACGAATTTTGTAAGAATTTCTCTCTCTTTCACTGTCTTTGTTTCACGGGCTTTTAAAATTAATTTATTTTTATAATGGTGTTTAGCTGCTTTTCACGGCTGTGTTTATGCCGCTTTACACCCAATTGACTCACTTCCAGAGAGATATAAATTCATAGGTTTTAAGATTCTTACTAGTCAGATATATTCTTGTGCGGTGAAGAGGGGGTGTTGATTCCAGTTCACTGAGCAAGGAGTAGGTCTTTCTATTACATATTGGGTTTATGGAACGGTATCTGAGCTAATTTGAAACCCTTGTTTTATGCATCACCCCACCTCACCTTTCCCGTTAAGCAGCCATAGTGTGTTTTCTAAACGTGTGACTCTGTTCTGTTTTGTAATTCAGTTCAACTGTAGCGGTTTTTACATTCCCTCTATAAGTGATAGCTTATGATAAGTGTCTTTTTCTGTGTGACTTATTTCACTTAGAATTGTCGTACCTAAATCCACTCTTCATGCTGCTACTAGCCTTATGACATTGATTTCATGGCTGAATGATATTCCATTGTACATAAGGACCACCACTTCTTTATCCATTTTTCTCTTTCCTGGGATATTTAAGGTGTCATGAAGTGGAGGTTCTTGTCAACAGAGCAGCCCTAAACTTTGGGGTGCCTGTGTCTTGCTGATTTTTAGTTTTCCCAATTTATACGCCCGTGAGTGGAAGTGCCCTATGCGCTCTAAGCTGTGTTTTTTCGATGTTTCAGGACACACCGTACACTTCTCCAGAGTGGCTGTTGGCAATTTACATCCCGCCCATCAGCGTGGCAAGGCTCCCATTTCTCCATGGCTTGTCCTGCATTTCTGGTTTTGACACTTTTTTCAACATGGCCCTTTTGACCGATGGGAATCGAGACTTCTTTGTAGCACTGATTTTCCTTTCCAGGTTGCTTGGTTGGCCAAAAAGGGCGTATGCGTTTTTTCCTGAATATATTCAGGAAAAAACGCATACGCCCTTTTTGGCCCAGGGCATCATTGTCGACGTTTTGCTGCTTTTCATGTGCTTTAAAGGCGATTCGAATCTACCTCCTGAAATCTGTTTCCAGCATTCTACCTTGCTTTCAAATCCTCTTCGTTACCTTCCCTCAATATATTTGTGGACGAGAGTTATCATGTATAACTCTGCAGGTTTGTGAATTGCAGTGCCCCTGAGCTCCATTTTTCAACTCGCTTTTTTGGGAGCTGGCCGCAAAAGCGCAGGATGGCCTCAGGCCCTATTCTGGTTCTGGGCGGCAGGCTGAGCCTGTGGTTAATTCTTCTTCCTGATGGGAAAATAGAGTGACCTGTGCCTGTCCCAACACCTAGAGCTAGTCTCTCATTGGCTCCCCCTCTTCCCGCTCATCCTCAGGACAAATTGAAAGGTGTACGGAACAGGAGGTTAAAGGTGCTGATTCTCCAAGGAGGAAGATTGCTAGTAAAGCGGCTGGAATGGCGAACCCGAGCACAAGGAGATGAGAAATGAAGTGCGTTTTAGAAACCTTTCCCGGTCACATGGTCTACCACCTTCTGGGTTTCTCATGCATGTTTTCGATGTAGGAAGATGCCCTTGAACCTGGAGATTTGGGACCCATGGGATGGGTAACAGGCAGTAGTACTTTAAAGGCTCTGCGTTTGCTCCCCCAACCTCACCAAATCTCTCAGCCCCGAAAGTATCCACCCTTACGTCTCATCCAGCTGTGGGTCTAGATATGGTCAATCCAGGTGGCATCACAGCCCCTGAACGAATTTTGTAAGAATTTCTCTCTCTTTCACTGTCTTTGTTTCACGGGTTTTTAAAATTAATTTATTTTTATAACGGGGTTTATCTGCTTTTCACGGCTGTGTTTATGCCGCTTTACACCCACTTGTCTCACATCCAGAGAGATATCAATACATAGGTTTTAAGATTCTTACTAGTCAGATATATTCTTGTGCGGTGAATAGGGGGTGTTGAGTCCAGTTCACTGAGCAAGGAGTAGGTCTTTCTATTACATATTGGGTTTATGGAACTGTATCTGAGCTAATTTGAAACCCTTGTTTTATGCATCACCCCACCTCACCTTTCCCGTTAAGCAGCCATAGTGTGTTTTCTAAACGTGTGGCTCTGTTCTGTTTTTAATTCAGTTCAAGTGTAGCGGTTTTTACATTCCCTCTATAAGTGATAGCTTATGATAAGTGTCTTTTTCTGTGTGACTTATTTCACTTAGAATCGTCGTACCTAAATCCACTCATCATGCTGCTACTAGCCTTATGACATTGATTTCATGGCTGAGTGATATTCCATTGTACATAAGGACCACCACTTCTTTATCCATTTTTCTCTTTCCTGGGATATTTAAGGTGTCATGAAGTGGAGGTTCTTGTCAACAGAGCAGCCCTAAACTTTGGGGTGCCTGTGTCTTGCTGATTTTTAGTTTTCCCAATTTATACGCCCGTGAGTGGAAGTGCTCTATCCGCTCTAAGCTGTGTTTTTTCGATGTTTCAGGACACACCGTACACTTCTCCAGAGTGGCTGTTGGCAATTTACATCCCGCCCATCAGCGTAGCAAGGCTCTCATTTCTCCATGGCCTGTCCTGCATTTCTGGTTTTGACACTTTTTTCAGCATGGCCCTTTTGACCGATGGGAAGCGAGACTTCTTTGTAGCGCTGATTTGCCTTTCCAGGTTGCTTGGTTGGCCAAAAAGGGCGTATGCGCTTTTTCCTGAATATATTCAGGAAAAAACGCATACGCCCATTTTGGCCAAGGGCATCATTGTCGACGTTTTGCCGCTTTTCATGTGCTTTAAATGCGATTCGAATCTACCTCCTGAAATCTGTTTCGTGCAATTCTGCCTTGCTTTCAAATTCTCTTCGTTGCCTTCCCTCAATATATTTGTGAACGAGAATTATCATTTATAACTCTGCAGGTTTGTTAATTGCAGTGCCCCTGAGCTCCATTTTTCAACTCGCTTTTTTGGGAGCTGGCCGCAAAAGCACAGGATGGCCTCAGGCCCTATTTTGGTTCCGGGCGGCAGGCTGAGCCTGTGGTTAATTCTTCTTCCTGATGGGAAAATAGAGTGACCTGTGCCTGTCCCAACACCTAGAGCTAGTCTCTCATTGGCTCCCCCTCTTCCCGTTCATCCTCAGGACAAATTGAAAGCTGTACGGAACAGGAGGTTAAAGGTGCTGATTCTCCAAGGAGGGAGATTGCTAGTAAAGCGGCTGGAATGGCGAACCCGAGCACAAGGAGATGAGAAATGAGGTGCGTTTTAGAAAACTTTCTCGGTCACACGGTCTACCACCTTCTGGGTTTCTCATGCATGTTTTCGATGTAGGAAGATGCCCTTGAACCTGGAGATTTGGGACCCATGGGATGGGTAACAGGCAGTAGTACTTTAAAGGCTCTGCGTTTGCTCCCCCAACCTCACCAAATCTCTCAGCCCCAAAAGTATCCACCCTTACGTCTCATCCAGCTGTGGGTCTAGATATGGTCAATCCAGGTGGCATCACAGCCCCTGAACGAATTTTGTAAGAATTTCTCTCTCTTTCACTGTCTTTGTTTCATGGGTTTTTAAAATTAATTTATTTTTATAATGGGGTTTAGCTGCTTTTCACGGCTATGTTTATGCCGCTTTACACCCACTTGACTCACATCCAGAGAGATATCAATACATAGGTTTTAAGATTCTTACTAGTCAGATATATGCTTGTGCGGTGAATAAGGGGTGTTGAGTCCAGTTCACTGAGCAAGGAGTAGGTCTTTCTATTACATATTGGGTTTATGGAACGGTATCTGACCTAATTTGAAACCCTTGTTTTATGCATCACCCCACCTCACCTTTCCCGTTAAGCAGCCATAGTGTGTTTTCTAAACGTGTGACTCTGTTCTGTTTTGTAATTCAGTTCAAGTGTAGCGGTTTTTACATTCCCTCTATAAGTGATAGCTTATGATAAGTGTCTTTTTCTGTGTGACTTATTTCACTTAGAATCGTCGTACCTAAATCCACTCATCATGCTGCTACTAGCATTATGACAATGATTTCATGGCTGAATGATATTCCATTGTACATAAGGACCACCACTTCTTTATCCATTTTTCTCTTTCCTGGGATATTTAAGGTGTCATGAAGTGGAGGTTCTTGTCAACAGAGCAGCCCTAAACTTTGGGGTGCCTGTGTCTTGCTGATTTTTAGTTTTCCCAATTTATACGCCAATGAGTGGATGTGCCCTATGCGCACTAAGCTGTGTTTTTTCGATGTTTCAGGACACACCGTACACTTCTCCAGAGTGGCTGTTGGCAATTTACATCCCGCCCATCAGCGTAGCAAGGCTCCCATTTCTCCATGGCCTGTCCTGCATTTCTGGTTTTGACACTTTTTTCAGGATGGCCCTTTTGACCCATGGGAAGTGAGACTTCTTTGTAGCGCTGATTTGCCTTTCCAGGTTGCTTGGTTGGCCAAAAAGGGCGTATGCGTTTTTTCCTGAATATATTCAGGAAAAAACGCATACGCCCTTTTTGGCCAAGGGCATCATTGTCGACATTTTGCTGCTTTTCATGTGCTTTAAAGGCGATTCGAATCTACCTCCTGAAATCTGTTTCCTGCAATTCTGCCTTGCTTTCAAATCCTCTTCGTTGCCTTCCCTCAATATATTTGTGGATGAGAGTTATCATTTATAACTCTGCAGGTTTGTGAATTGCAGTGCCCCTGAGCTCCATTTTTCAACTCGCTTTTTTGGGAGCTGGCCGGAAAAGCGCTGGATGGCCTCAGGCCCTATTCTGGTTCCGGGCGGCAGGCTGAGCCTCTGGTTAATTCTTCTTCCTGATGGGAAAATAGAGTGACCTGTGCCTGTCCCAACACCTAGAGCTAGTCTCTCATTGGCTCCCCCTCTTCCCGTTCATCCTCAGGACAAATTGAAAGCTGTACGGAACAGGAGGTTAAAGGTGCTGATTCTCCAAGGAGGGAGATTGCTAGTAAAGCGGCTGGAATGGCGAACCCGAGCACAAGGAGATGAGAAATGAGGTGCGTTTTAGAAACCTTTCTCGGTCACACGGTCTACCAACTTCTGGGTTTCTCATGCATGTTTTTGATGTAGGAAGATGCCCTTGAACCTGGAGATTTGGGACCCATGGGATGGGTAACAGGCAGTAGTACTTTAAAGGCTCTGCGTTTGCTCCCCCAACCTCACCAAATCTCTCAGCCCCGAGAGTATCCACCCTTACGTCTCATCCAGCTCTGGGTCTAGATATGGTCAATCCAGGTGGCATCACAGCCCCTGAACGAATTTTGTAAGAATTTCTCTCTCTTTCACTGTCTTTGTTTCACGGGCTTTTAAAATTAATTTATTTTTATAATGGTGTTTAGCTGCTTTTCACGGCTGTGTTTATGCCGCTTTACACCCAATTGACTCACTTCCAGAGAGATATAAATTCATAGGTTTTAAGATTCTTACTAGTCAGATATATTCTTGTGCGGTGAAGAGGGGGTGTTGATTCCAGTTCACTGAGCAAGGAGTAGGTCTTTCTATTACATATTGGGTTTATGGAACGGTATCTGAGCTAATTTGAAACCCTTGTTTTATGCATCACCCCACCTCACCTTTCCCGTTAAGCAGCCATAGTGTGTTTTCTAAACGTGTGACTCTGTTCTGTTTTGTAATTCAGTTCAACTGTAGCGGTTTTTACATTCCCTCTATAAGTGATAGCTTATGATAAGTGTCTTTTTCTGTGTGACTTATTTCACTTAGAATTGTCGTACCTAAATCCACTCTTCATGCTGCTACTAGCCTTATGACATTGATTTCATGGCTGAATGATATTCCATTGTACATAAGGACCACCACTTCTTTATCCATTTTTCTCTTTCCTGGGATATTTAAGGTGTCATGAAGTGGAGGTTCTTGTCAACAGAGCAGCCCTAAACTTTGGGGTGCCTGTGTCTTGCTGATTTTTAGTTTTCCCAATTTATACGCCCGTGAGTGGAAGTGCCCTATGCGCTCTAAGCTGTGTTTTTTCGATGTTTCAGGACACACCGTACACTTCTCCAGAGTGGCTGTTGGCAATTTACATCCCGCCCATCAGCGTAGCAAGGCTCTCATTTCTCCATGGCCTGTCCTGCATTTCTGGTTTTGACACTTTTTTCAGCATGGCCCTTTTGACCGATGGGAAGCGAGACTTCTTTGTAGCGCTGATTTGCCTTTCCAGGTTGCTTGGTTGGCCAAAAAGGGCGTATGCGCTTTTTCCTGAATATATTCAGGAAAAAACGCATACGCCCTTTTTGGCCAAGGGCATCATTGTCGACGTTTTGCCGCTTTTCATGTGCTTTAAAGGCGATTCGAATCTACCTCCTGAAATCTGTTTCGTGCAATTCTGCTTTGCTTTCAAATCCTCTTCGTTGCCTTTCCTCAATATATTTGTGGACGAGTATTATCATTTATAACTCTGCAGGTTTGTTAATTGCAGTGCCCCTGAGCTCCATTTTACAAGTCGCTTTTTTGGGAGCTGGCCGCAAAAGCGCAGGATGGCTTCAGGCCCTGTTCTGGTTCCGGGGGGCAGGCTGAGCCTGTGGTTAATTCTTCTTCCTGATGGGAAAATAGAGTGACCTGTGCCTGTCCCAACACCTAGAGCTAGTCTCTCATTGGCTCCCCCTCTTCCCGTTCATCCTCAGGACAAATTGAAAGCTGTACGGAACAGGAGGTTAAAGGTGCTGATTCTCCAAGGAGGGAGATTGCTAGTAAAGCGGCTGGAATGGCGAACCCGAGCACAAGGAGATGAGAAATGAGGTGCGTTTTAGAAACCTTTCTCGGTCTCACGGTCTACCACCTTCTGGGTTTCTCATGCATGTTTTCGATGTAGGAAGATGCCCTTGAACCTGGAGATTTGGGACCCTTGGGATGGGTAACAGGCAGTAGTACTTTAAAG
This sequence comes from Balaenoptera physalus, assembly GCF_965194825.1. NCBI lineage: Eukaryota > Metazoa > Chordata > Mammalia > Artiodactyla > Balaenopteridae > Balaenoptera > Balaenoptera physalus. The sequence continues at coordinate 160,904 of NW_028126249.1, read as the reverse complement.
GCTCTGTGTTTGCTCCCCCAACCTCACCAAATCTCTCAGCCCCGAAAGTATCCACCCTTACGTCTCATCCAGCTGTGGGTCTAGATATGGTCAATCCAGGTGGCATCACAGCCCCTGAACGAATTTTGTAAGAATTTCTCTCTCTTTCACTGTCTTTGTTTCACGGGTTTTTAAAATTAATTTATTTTTATAATGGGGTTTAGCTGCTTTTCACGGCTGTGTTTATGCCGCTTTACACCCACTTGACTCACATCCAGAGAGATATCAATACATAGGTTTTAAGATTCTTACTAGTCAGATATATGCTTGTGCGGTGAATAAGGGGTGTTGAGTCCAGTTCACTGAGCAAGGAGTAGGTCTTTCTATTACATATTGGGTTTATGGAACGGTATCTGAGCTAATTTGAAACCCTTGTTTTATGCATCACCCCACCTCACCTTTCCCGTTAAGCAGCCATAGTGTGTTTTCTAAACGTGTGACTCTGTTCTGTTTTGTAATTCAGTTCAAGTGTAGCGGTTTTTACATTCCCTCTATAAGTGACAGCTTATGATAAGTGTCTTTTTCTGTGTGACTTATTTCACTTAGACTCGTCGTACCTAAATCCACTCATCATGCTGCTACTAGCCTTATGACATTGATTTCATGGCTGAATGATATTCCATTGTACATAAGGACCACCACTTCTTTATCCATTTTTCTCTTTCCTGGGATATTTAAGGTGTCATGAAGTGGAGGTTCTTGTCAACAGAGCAGCCCTAAACTTTGGGGTGCCTGTGTCTTGCTGATTTTTAGTTTTCCCAATTTATACGCCCGTGAGTGGAAGTGCTCTATCCGCTCTAAGCTGTGTTTTTTCGATGTTTCAGGACACACCGTACACTTCTCCAGAGTGGCTGTTGGCAATTTACATCCCGCCCATCAGCGTAGCAAGGCTCTCATTTCTCCATGGCCTGTCCTGCATTTCTGGTTTTGACACTTTTTTCAGCATGGCCCTTTTGACCGATGGGAAGCGAGACTTCTTTGTAGCGCTGATTTGCCTTTCCAGGTTGCTTGGTTGGCCAAAAAGGGCGTATGCGCTTTTTCCTGAATATATTCAGGAAAAAACGCATACGCCCATTTTGGCCAAGGGCATCATTGTCGACGTTTTGCCGCTTTTCATGTGCTTTAAAGGCGATTCGAATCTACCTCCTGAAATCTGTTTCGTGCAATTCTGCCTTGCTTTCAAATTCTCTTCGTTGCCTTCCCTCAATATATTTGTGGACGAGAATTATCATTTATAACTCTGCAGGTTTGTTAATTGCAGTGCCCCTGAGCTCCATTTTTCAACTCGCTTTTTTGGGAGCTGGCCGCAAAAGCGCAGGATGGCCTCAGGCCCTATTTTGGTTCCGGGTGGCAGGCTGAGCCTGTGGTTAATTCTTCTTCCTGATGGGAAAATAGAGAGACCTGTGCCTGTCCCAACACCTAGAGCTAGTCTCTCATTGGCTCCCCCTCTTCCCGTTCATCCTCAGGACAAATTGAAAGCTGTACGGAACAGGAGGTTAAAGGTGCTGATTCTCCAAGGAGGGAGATTGCTAGTAAAGCGGCTGGAATGGCGAACCCGAGCACAAGGAGATGAGAAATGAGGTGCGTTTTAGAAAACTTTCTCGGTCACACGGTCTACCACCTTCTGGGTTTCTCATGCATGTTTTCGATGTTGGAAGATGCCCTTGAACCTGAAGATTTGGGACCCATGGGATGGGTAACAGGCAGTAGTACTTTAAAGGCTCTGCGTTTGCTCCCCCAACCTCACCAAATCTCTCAGCCCCTAAAGTATCCACCCTTACGTCTCATCCAGCTGTGGGTCTAGATATGGTCAATCCAGGTGGCATCACAGCCCCTGAACGAATTTTGTAAGAATTTCTCTCTCTTTCACTGTCTTTGTTTCACGGGTTTTTAAAATTAATTTATTTTTATAATGGGGTTTAGCTGCTTTTCACGGCTATGTTTATGCCGCTTTACACCCACTTGACTCACATCCAGAGAGATATCAATACATAGGTTTTAAGATTCTTACTAGTCAGATATATGCTTGTGCGGTGAATAAGGGGTGTTGAGTCCAGTTCACTGAACAAGGAGTAGGTCTTTCTATTACATATTGGGTTTATGGAACGGTATCTGAGCTAATTTGAAACCCTTGTTTTATGCATCACCCCACCTCACCTTTCCCGTTAAGCAGCCATAGTGTGTTTTCTAAACGTGTGACTCTGTTCTGTTTTGTAATTCAGTTCAAGTGTAGCGGTTTTTACATTCCCTCTATAAGTGATAGCTTATGATAAGTGTCTTTTTCTGTGTGACTTATTTCACTTAGAATCGTCGTACCTAAATCCACTCATCATGCTGCTACTAGCATTATGACATTGATTTCATGGCTGAATGATATTCCATTGTACATAAGGACCACCACTTCTTTATCCATTTTTCTCTTTCCTGGGATATTTAAGGTGTCATGAAGTGGAGGTTCTTGTCAACAGAGCAGCCCTAAACTTTGGGGTGCCTGTGTCTTGTTGATTTTTAGTTTTCCCAATTTATACGCCAATGAGTGGATGTGCCCTATGCGCACTAAGCTGTGTTTTTTCGATGTTTCAGGACACACCGTACACTTCTCAAGAGTGGCTGTTGGCAATTTACATCCCGCCCATCAGCGTAGCAAGGCTCCCATTTCTCCATGGCCTGTCCTGCATTTCTTGTTTTGACACTTTTTTCAGGATGGCCCTTTTGACCCATGGGAAGTGCGACTTCTTTGTAGCGCTGATTTGCCTTTCCAGGTTGCTTGGTTGGCCAAAAAGGGCGTATGCGTTTTTTCCTGAATATATTCAGGAAAAAACGCATACGCCCTTTTTGGCCAAGGGCATCATTGTCGACGTTTTGCTGCTTTTCATGTGCTTTAAAGGCGATTCGAATCTACCTCCTGAAATCTGTTTCCTGCAATTCTGCCTTGCTTTCAAATCCTCTTCGTTGCCTTCCCTCAATATATTTGTGGATGAGAGTTATCATTTATAACTCTGCAGGTTTGTGAATTGCAGTGCCCCTGAGCTCCATTTTTCAACTCGCTTTTTTGGGAGCTGGCCGCAAAAGCGCTGGATGGCCTCAGGCCCTATTCTGGTTCCGGGCGGCAGGCTGAGCCTGTGGTTAATTCTTCTTCCTGATGGGAAAATAGAGTGACCTGTGCCTGTCCCAACACCTAGAGCTAGTCTCTCATTGGCTCCCCCTCTTCCCGTTCATCCTCAGGACAAATTGAAAGCTGTACGGAACAGGAGGTTAAAGGTGCTGATTCTCCAAGGAGGGAGATTGCTAGTAAAGCGGCTGGAATGGCGAACCCGAGCACAAGGAGATGAGAAATGAGGTGCGTTTTAGAAACCTTTCTCGGTCACACGGTCTACCACCTTCTGGGTTTCTCATGCATGTTTTCGATGTAGGAAGATGCCCTTGAACCTGGAGATTTGGGACCCATGGAATGGGTAACAGGCATTAGTACTTTAAAGGCTCTGCGTTTGCTCCCCCAACCTCACCAAATCTCTCAGCCCCGAGAGTATCCAACCTTACGTCTCATCCAGCTCTGGGTCTAGATATGGTCTATCCAGGTGGCATCACAGCCTCTAAACGAATTTTGTAAGAATTTCTCTCTCTTTCACTGTCTTTGTTTCACGGGCTTTTAAAATTAATTTATTTTTATAATAGTGTTTAGCTGCTTTTCACGGCTGTGTTTATGCCGCTTTACACCCAATTGACTCACTTCCAGAGAGATATAAATTCATAGGTTTTAAGATTCTTACTAGTCAGATATATTCTTGTGCGGTGAAGAGGGGGTGTTGATTCCAGTTCACTGAGCAAGGAGTAGGTCTTTCTATTACATATTGGGTTTATGGAACGGTATCTGAGCTAATTTGAAACCCTTGTTTTATGCATCACCCCACCTCACCTTTCCCGTTAAGCAGCCATAGTGTGTTTTCTAAACGTGTGACTCTGTTCTGTTTTGTAATTCAGTTCAAGTGTAGCGGTTCTTACATTCCCTCTATAAGTGATAGCTTATGATAAGTGTCTTTTTCTGTGTGACTTATTTCACTTAGAATTGTCGTACCTAAATCCACTCATCATGCTGCTACTAGCCTTATGACATTGATTTCATGGCTGAATGATATTCCATTGTACATAAGGACCACCACTTCTTTATCCATTTTTCTCTTTCCTGGGATATTTAAGGTGTCATGAAGTGGAGGTTCTTGTCAACAGAGCAGCCCTAAACTTTGGGGTGCCTGTGTCTTGCTGATTTTTAGTTTTCCCAATTTATACGCCCGTGAGTGGAAGTGCCCTATGCGCTCTAAGCTGTGTTTTTTCGATGTTTCAGGACACACCGTACACTTCTCCAGAGTGGCTGTTGGCAATTTACATCCCGCTCATCAGCGTGGCAAGGCTCCCATTTCTCCATGGCTTGTCCTGCATTTCTGGTTTTGACACTTTTTTCAACATGTCCCTTTTGACCGATGGGAATCGAGACTTCTTTGTAGCACTGATTTTCCTTTCCAGGTTGCTTGGTTGGCCAAAAAGGGCGTATGCGTTTTTTCCTGAATATATTCAGGAAAAAACGCATACGCCCTTTTTGGCCAAGGGCATCATTGTCGACGTTTTGCCGCTTTTGATGTGCTTTAAAGGCGATTCGAATCTACCTCCTGAAATCTGTTTCTTGCAATTCTGCCTTGCTTTCAAATCCTCTTCGTTGCCTTCCCTGAATATATTTGTGGACGAGAGTTATCATTTATAACTGTGCAGGTTTGTGAATTGCAGGGCCCCTGAGCTCCATTTTTCAACTCGCTTTTTTGGGAGCTGGCCGCAAAAGCGCAGGATGGCCTCAGGCCTTATTCTGGTTCCGGGCGGCAGGCTGAGCCTGTGGTTAATTCTTCTTCCTGATGGGAAAATAGAGTGACCTGTGCCTGTCCCAACACCTAGAGCTAGTCTCTCATTGGCTCCGCCTCTTCCCGTTCATCCTCAGGACAAATTGCAAGCTGTACGGAACAGGAGGTTAAAGGTGCTGATTCTCCAAGGAGGGAGATTTCTAGTAAAGTGGCTGGAATGGCGAACCCGAGCACAAGGAGATGAGAAATGAAGTGCGTTTTAGAAACCTTTCCCGGTCACACGGTCTACCACCTTCTGGGTTTCTCATGCATGTTTTCGATGTAGGAAGATGCCCTTGAACCTGGAGATTTGGGACCCATGGGATGGGTAACAGGCAGTAGTACTTTAAAGGCTCTGCATTTGCTCCCCCAACCTCACCAAATCTCTCAGCCCCGAGAGTGTCCACCCTTACGTCTCATCCAGCTGTGGGTCTAGATATGGTCAATCCAGGTGGCATCACAGCCCCTGAACGAATTTTGTAAGAATTTCTCTCTCTTTCACTGTCTTTGTTTCACGGATTTTTAAAATTAATTTATTTTTATAATGGGGTTTAGCTGCTTTTCACGGCTGTGTTTATGCCGCTTTACACCCACTTGTCTCACATCCAGAGAGATATCAATACATAGGTTTTAAGATTCTTACTAGTCAGATATATTCTTGTGCGGTGAATAGGGGGTGTTGAGTCCAGTTCACTGAGCAAGGAGTAGGTCTTTCTATTACATATTGGGTTTATGGAACGGTATCTGAGCTATTTTGAAACCCTTGTTTTATGCATCACCCCACCTCACCTTTCCCGTTAAGCAGCCATAGTGTGTTTTGTAAACGTGTGACTCTGTTCTGTTTTTAATTCAGTTCAAGTGTAGCGGTTTTTACATTCCCTCTATAAGTGATAGCTTATGATAAGTGTCTTTTTCTGTGTGACTTATTTCACTTAGAATCTTCGTACCTAAATCCACTCATCATGCTGCTACTAGCCTTATGACATTGATTTTATGGCTGAGTGATATTCCATTGTACATAAGGACCACCACTTCTTTATCCATTTTTCTCTTTCCTGGGATATTTAAGGTGTCATGAAGAGGAGGTTCTTGTCAACAGAGCAGCCCTAAACTTTGGGGTGCCTGTGTCTTGCTGATTTTTAGTTTTCCCAATTTATACGCCCGTGAGTGGAAGTGCTCTATCCGCTCTAAGCTGTGTTTTTTCGATGTTTCAGGACACACCGTACACTTCTCCAGAGTGGCTGTTGGCAATTTACATCCCGCCCATCAGCGTAGCAAGGCTCTCATTTCTCCATGGCCTGTCCTGCATTTCTGGTTTTGACACTTTTTTCAGCATGGCCCTTTTGACCGATGGGAAGCGAGACTTCTTTGTAGCGCTGATTTGCCTTTCCAGGTTGTTTGGTTGGCCAAAAAGGGCGTATGCGCTTTTTCCTGAATATATTCAGGAAAAAACGCATACGCCCATTTTGGCCAAGGGCATCATTGTCGACGTTTTGCCGCTTTTCATGTGCTTTAAAGGCGATTCGAATCTACCTCCTGAAATCTGTTTCGTGCAATTCTGCCTTGCTTTCAAATTCTCTTCGTTGCCTTCCCTCAATATATTTGTGGACGAGAATTATCATTTATAACTCTGCAGGTTTGTTAATTGCAGTGCCCCTGAGCTCCATTTTTCAACTCGCTTTTTTGGGAGCTGGCCCCAAAAGCGCAGGATGGCCTCAGGCCCTATTTTGGTTCCGGGCGGCAGGCTGAGCCTGTGGTTAATTCTTCTTCCTGATGGGAAAATAGAGTGACCTGTGCCTGTCCCAACACCTAGAGCTAGTCTCTCATTGGCTCCCCCTCTTCCCGTTCATCCTCAGGACAAATTGAAAGCTGTACGGAACAGGAGGTTAAAGGTGCTGATTCTCCAAGGAGGGAGATTGCTAGTAAAGTGGCTGGAATGGCGAACCCGAGCACAAGGAGATGAGAAATGAGGTGCGTTTTAGAAAACTTTCTCGGTCACACGGTCTACCACCTTCTGGGTTTCTCATGCATGTTTTCGATGTAGGAAGATGCCCTTGAACCTGGAGATTTGGGACCCATGGGATGGGTAACAGGCAGTAGTACTTTAAAGGCTCTGCGTTTGCTCCCCCAACCTCACCAAATCTCTCAGCCCCAAAAGTATCCACCCTTACGTCTCATCCAGCTCTGGGTCTAGATATGGTCAATCCAGGTGGCATCACAGCCCCTGAACGAATTTTGTAAGAATTTCTCTCTCTTTCACTGTCTTTGTTTCACGGGTTTTTAAAATTAATTTATTTTTATAATGGGGTTTAGCTGCTTTTCACGGCTATGTTTATGCCGCTTTACACCCACTTGAATCACATCCAGAGAGATATCAATACATAGGTTTTAAGATTCTTACTAGTCAGATATATGCTTGTGCGGTGAATAAGGGGTGTTGAGTCCAGTTCACTGAGCAAGGAGTAGGTCTTTCTATTACATATTGGGTTTATGGAACGGTATCTGAGCTAATTTGAAACCCTTGTTTTATGCATCACCCCACCTCACCTTTCCCGTTAAGCAGCCATAGTGTGTTTTCTAAACGTGTGACTCTGTTCTGTTTTGTAATTCAGTTCAAGTGTAGCGGTTTTTACATTCCCTCTATAAGTGATAGCTTATGATAAGTGTCTTTTTCTGTGTGACTTATTTCACTTAGAATCGTCGTACCTAAATCCACTCATCATGCTGCTACTAGCATTATGACATTGATTTCATGGCTGAATGATATTCCATTGTACATAAGGACCACCACTTCTTTATCCATTTTTCTCTTTCCTGGGATATATAAGGTGTCATGAAGTGGAGGTTCTTGTCAACAGAGCAGCCCTAAACTTTGGGGTGCCTGTGTCTTGCTGATTTTTAGTTTTCCCAATTTATACGCCAATGAGTGGATGTGCCCTATGCGCACTAAGCTGTGTTTTTTCGATGTTTCAGGACACACCGTACACTTCTCCAGAGTGGCTGTTGGCAATTTACATCCCGCCCATCAGCGTAGCAAGGCTCCCATTTCTCCATGGCCTGTCCTGCATTTCTGGTTTTGACACTTATTTCAGCTTTTCTCTTTTGACCGATAGGAAGCGAGACTTCTTTGTAGCGCTGATTTGCCTTTCCAGGTTGCTTGGTTGGCCAAAAAGGGCGTATGCGTTTTTTCCTGAATATATTCAGGAAAAAACGCATACGCCCTTTTTGGCCAAGGGCATCATTGTCGACGTTTTGCCGCTTTTCATGTGCTTTAAAGGCGATTCGAATCTACCTCCTGAAATCTGTTTCTTGCAATTCTGCCTTGCTTTCAAATCCTCTTCGTTGCCTTCCCTGAATATATTTGTGGACGAGAGTTATCATTTATAACTGTGCAGGTTTGTGAATTGCAGGGCCCCTGAGCTCCATTTTTCAACTCTCTTTTTTGGGAGCTGGCCCCAAAAGCGCAGGATGGCCTCAGGCCCTATTTTGGTTCCGGGCGGCAGGCTGAGCCTGTGGTTAATTCTTCTTCCTGATGGGAAAATAGAGTGACCTGTGCCTGTCCCAACACCTAGAGCTAGTCTCTCATTGGCTCCCCCTCTTCCCGTTCATCCTCAGGACAAATTGAAAGCTGTACGGAACAGGAGGTTAAAGGTGCTGATTCTCCAAGGAGGGAGATTGCTAGTAAAGCGGCTGGAATGGCGAACCCGAGCACAAGGAGATGAGAAATGAGGTGCGTTTTAGAAAACTTTCTCGGTCACACGGTCTACCACCTTCTGGGTTTCTCATGCATGTTTTCGATGTAGGAAGATGCCCTTGAACCTGGAGATTTGGGACCCATGGGATGGGTAACAGGCAGTAGTACTTTAAAGGCTCTGCGTTTGCTCCCCCAACCTCACCAAATCTCTCAGCCCCAAAAGTATCCACCCTTACGTCTCATCCAGCTCTGGGTCTAGATATGGTCAATCCAGGTGGCATCACAGCCCCTGAACGAATTTTGTAAGAATTTCTCTCTCTTTCACTGTCTTTGTTTCACGGGTTTTTAAAATTAATTTATTTTTATAATGGGGTTTAGCTGCTTTTCACGGCTATGTTTATGCCGCTTTACACCCACTTGAATCACATCCAGAGAGATATCAATACATAGGTTTTAAGATTCTTACTAGTCAGATATATGCTTGTGCGGTGAATAAGGGGTGTTGAGTCCAGTTCACTGAGCAAGGAGTAGGTCTTTCTATTACATATTGGGTTTATGGAACGGTATCTGAGCTAATTTGAAACCCTTCTTTTATGCATCACCCCACCTCACCTTTCCCGTTAAGCAGCCATAGTGTGTTTTCTAAACGTGTGACTCTGTTCTGTTTTGTAATTCAGTTCAAGTGTAGCGGTTTTTACATTCCCTCTATAAGTGATAGCTTATGATAAGTGTCTTTTTCTGTGTGACTTATTTCACTTAGAATCGTCGTACCTAAATCCACTCATCATGCTGCTACTAGCATTATGACATTGATTTCATGGCTGAATGATATTCCATTGTACATAAGGACCACCACTTCTTTATCCATTTTTCTCTTTCCTGGGATATATAAGGTGTCATGAAGTGGAGGTTCTTGTCAACAGAGCAGCCCTAAACTTTGGGGTGCCTGTGTCTTGCTGATTTTTAGTTTTCCCAATTTATACGCCAATGAGTGGATGTGCCCTATGCGCACTAAGCTGTGTTTTTTCGATGTTTCAGGACACACCGTACACTTCTCCAGAGTGGCTGTTGGCAATTTACATCCCGCCCATCAGCGTAGCAAGGCTCCCATTTCTCCATGGCCTGTCCTGCATTTCTGGTTTTGACACTTATTTCAGCTTGGCTCTTTTGACCGATAGGAAGCGAGACTTCTTTGTAGCGCTGATTTGCCTTTCCAGGTTGCTTGGTTGGCCAAAAAGGGCGTATGCGTTTTTTCCTGAATATATTCAGGAAAAAACGCATACGCCCTTTTTGGCCAAGGGCATCATTGTCGACGTTTTGCCGCTTTTCATGTGCTTTAAAGGCGATTCGAATCTACCTCCTGAAATCTGTTTCTTGCAATTCTGCCTTGCTTTCAAATCCTCTTCGTTGCCTTCCCTGAATATATTTGTGCACGAGAGTTATCATTTATAACTGTGCAGGTTTGTGAATTGCAGGGCCCCTGAGCTCCATTTTTCAACTCGCTTTTTTGGGAGCTGGCCGCAAAAGCGCAGGATGGCCTCAGGCCTTATTCTGGTTCCGGGCGGCAGGCTGAGCCTGTGGTTAATTCTTCTTCCTGATGGGAAAATAGAGTGACCTGTGCCTGTCCCAACACCTAGAGCTAGTCTCTCATTGGCTCCGCCTCTTCCCGTTCATCCTCAGGACAAATTGCAAGCTGTACGGAACAGGAGGTTAAAGGTGCTGATTCTCCAAGGAGGGAGATTTCTAGTAAAGTGGCTGGAATGGCGAACCCGAGCACAAGGAGATGAGAAATGAAGTGCGTTTTAGAAACCTTTCCCGGTCACACGGTCTACCACCTTCTGGGTTTCTCATGCATGTTTTCGATGTAGGAAGATGCCCTTGAACCTGGAGATTTGGGACCCATGGGATGGGTAACAGGCAGTAGTACTTTAAAGGCTCTGCATTTGCTCCCCCAACCTCACCAAATCTCTCAGCCCCGAGAGTGTCCACCCTTACGTCTCATCCAGCTGTGGGTCTAGATATGGTCAATCCAGGTGGCATCACAGCCCCTGAACGAATTTTGTAAGAATTTCTCTCTCTTTCACTGTCTTTGTTTCACGGATTTTTAAAATTAATTTATTTTTATAATGGGGTTTAGCTGCTTTTCACGGCTGTGTTTATGCCGCTTTACACCCACTTGTCTCACATCCAGAGAGATATCAATACATAGGTTTTAAGATTCTTACTATTCAGATATATTCTTGTGCGGTGAATAGGGGGTGTTGAGTCCAGTTCACTGAGCAAGGAGTAGGTCTTTCTATTACATATTGGGTTTATGGAACGGTATCTGAGCTAATTTGAAACCCTTGTTTTATGCATCACCCCACCTCACCTTTCCCGTTAAGCAGCCATAGTGTGTTTTGTAAACGTGTGACTCTGTTCTGTTTTTAATTCAGTTCAAGTGTAGCGGTTTTTACATTCCCTCTATAAGTGATAGCTTATGATAAGTGTCTTTTTCTGTGTGACTTATTTCACTTAGAATCGTCGTACCTAAATCCACTCATCATGCTGCTACTAGCCTTATGACATTGATTTTATGGCTGAGTGATATTCCATTGTACATAAGGACCACCACTTCTTTATCCATTTTTCTCTTTCCTGGGATATTTAAGGTGTCATGAAGTGGAGGTTCTTGTCAACAGAGCAGCCCTAAACTTTGGGGTGCCTGTGTCTTGCTGATTTTTAGTTTTCCCAATTTATACGCCCGTGAGTGGAAGTGCTCTATCCGCTCTAAGCTGTGTTTTTTCGATGTTTCAGGACACACCGTACACTTCTCCAGAGTGGCTGTTGGCAATTTACATCCTGCCCATCAGCGTAGCAAGGCTCTCATTTCTCCATGGCCTGTCCTGCATTTCTGGTTTTGACACTTTTTTCAGCATGGCCCTTTTGACCGATGGGAAGCGAGACTTCTTTGTAGCGCTGATTTGCCTTTCCAGGTTGCTTGGTTGGCCAAAAAGGGCGTATGCGCTTTTTCCTGAATATATTCAGGAAAAAACGCATACGCCCATTTTGGCCAAGGGCATCATTGTCGACGTTTTGCCGCTTTTCATGTGCTTTAAAGGCGATTCGAATCTACCTCCTGAAATCTGTTTCGTGCAATTCTGCCTTGCTTTCAAATTCTCTTCGTTGCCTTCCCTCAATATATTTGTGGACGAGAATTATCATTTATAACTCTGCAGGTTTGTGAATTGCAGTGCCCCTGAGCTCCATTTTTCAACTCGCTTTTTTGGGAGCTGGCCCCAAAAGCGCAGGATGGCCTCAGGCCCTATTTTGGTTCCGGGCGGCAGGCTGAGCCTGTGGTTAATTCTTCTTCCTGATGGGAAAATAGAGTGACCTGTGCCTGTCCCAACACCTAGAGCTAGTCTCTCATTGGCTCCCCCTCTTCCCGTTCATCCTCAGGACAAATTGAAAGCTGTACGGAACAGGAGGTTAAAGGTGCTGATTCTCCAAGGAGGGAGATTGCTAGTAAAGCGGCTGGAATGGCGAACCCGAGCACAAGGAGATGAGAAATGAGGTGCGTTTTAGAAAACTTTCTCGGTCACACGGTCTACCACCTTCTGGGTTTCTCATGCATGTTTTCGATGTAGGAAGATGCCCTTGAACCTGGAGATTTGGGACCCATGGGATGGGTAACAGGCAGTAGTACTTTAAAGGCTCTGCGTTTGCTCCCCCAACCTCACCAAATCTCTCAGCCCCAAAAGTATCCACCCTTACGTCTCATCCAGCTCTGGGTCTAGATATGGTCAATCCAGGTGGCATCACAGCCCCTGAACGAATTTTGTAAGAATTTCTCTCTCTTTCACTGTCTTTGTTTCACGGGTTTTTAAAATTAATTTATTTTTATAATGGGGTTTAGCTGCTTTTCACGGCTATGTTTATGCCGCTTTACACCCACTTGAATCACATCCAGAGAGATATCAATACATAGGTTTTAAGATTCTTACTAGTCAGATATATGCTTGTGCGGTGAATAAGGGGTGTTGAGTCCAGTTCACTGAGCAAGGAGTAGGTCTTTCTATTACATATTGGGTTTATGGAACGGTATCTGAGCTAATTTGAAACCCTTGTTTTATGCATCACCCCACCTCACCTTTCCCGTTAAGCAGCCATAGTGTGTTTTCTAAACGTGTGACTCTGTTCTGTTTTGTAATTCAGTTCAAGTGTAGCGGTTTTTACATTCCCTCTATAAGTGATAGCTTATGATAAGTGTCTTTTTCTGTGTGACTTATTTCACTTAGAATCGTCGTACCTAAATCCACTCATCATGCTGCTACTAGCATTATGACATTGATTTCATGTCTGAATGATATTCCATTGTACATAAGGACCACCACTTCTTTATCCATTTTTCTCTTTCCTGGGATATTTAAGGTGTCATGAAGTGGAGGTTCTTGTCAACAGAGCAGCCCTAAACTTTGGGGTGCCTGTGTCTTGCTGATTTTTAGTTTTCCCAATTTATACGCCAATGAGTGGATGTGCCCTATGCGCACTAAGCTGTGTTTTTTCGATGTTTCAGGACACACCGTACACTTCTCCAGAGTGGCTGTTGGCAATTTACATCCCGCCCATCAGCGTAGCAAGGCTCCCATTTCTCCATGGCCTGTCCTGCATTTCTGGTTTTGACACTTATTTCAGCTTGGCTCTTTTGACCGATAGGAAGCGAGACTTCTTTGTAGCGCTGATTTGCCTTTCCAGGTTGCTTGGTTGGCCAAAAAGGGCGTATGCGTTTTTTCCTGAATATATTCAGGAAAAAACGCATACGCCCTTTTTGGCCAAGGGCATCATTGTCGACGTTTTGCCGCTTTTCATGTGCTTTAAAGGCGATTCGAATCTACCTCCTGAAATCTGTTTCTTGCAATTCTGCCTTGCTTTCAAATCCTCTTCGTTGCCTTCCCTGAATATATTTGTGGACGAGAGTTATCATTTATAACTGTGCAGGTTTGTGAATTGCAGGTCCCCTGAGCTCCATTTTTCAACTCGCTTTTTTGGGAGCTGGCCGCAAAAGCACAGGATGGCCTCAGGCCTTATTCTGGTTCCGGGCGGCAGGCTGAGCCTGTGGTTAATTCTTCTTCCTGATGGGAAAATAGAGTGACCTGTGCCTGTCCCAACACCTAGAGCTAGTCTCTCATTGGCTCCGCCTCTTCCCGTTCATCCTCAGGACAAATTGCAAGCTGTACGGAACAGGAGGTTAAAGGTGCTGATTCTCCAAGGAGGGAGATTTCTAGTAAAGTGGCTGGAATGGCGAACCCGAGCACAAGGAGATGAGAAATGAAGTGCGTTTTAGAAACCTTTCCCGGTCACACGGTCTACCACCTTCTGGGTTTCTCATGCATGTTTTCGATGTAGGAAGATGCCCTTGAACCTGGAGATTTGGGACCCATGGGATGGGTAACAGGCAGTAGTACTTTAAAGGCTCTGCATTTGCTCCCCCAACCTCACCAAATCTCTCAGCCCCGAGAGTGTCCACCCTTACGTCTCATCCAGCTGTGGGTCTAGATATGGTCAATCCAGGTGGCATCACAGCCCCTGAACGAATTTTGTAAGAATTTCTCTCTCTTTCACTGTCTTTGTTTCACGGATTTTTAAAATTAATTTATTTTTATAATGGGGTTTAGCTGCTTTTCACGGCTGTGTTTATGCCGCTTTACACCCACTTGACTCACATCCAGAGAGATATCAATACATAGGTTTTAAGATTCTTACTAGTCAGATATATTCTTGTGCGGTGAATAGGGGGTGTTGAGTCCAGTTCACTGAGCAAGGAGTAGGTCTTTCTATTACATATTGGGTTTATGGAACGGTATCTGAGCTAATTTGAAACCCTTGTTTTATGCATCACCCCACCTCACCTTTCCCGTTAAGCAGCCATAGTGTGTTTTGTAAACGTGTGACTCTGTTCTGTTTTTAATTCAGTTCAAGTGTAGCGGTTTTTACATTCCCTCTATAAGTGATAGCTTATGATAAGTGTCTTTTTCTGTGTGACTTATTTCACTTAGAATCGTCGTACCTAAATCCACTCATCATGCTGCTACTAGCCTTATGACATTGATTTTATGGCTGAGTGATATTCCATTGTACATAAGGACCACCACTTCTTTATCCATTTTTCTCTTTCCTGGGATATTTAAGGTGTCATGAAGTGGAGGTTCTTGTCAACAGAGCAGCCCTAAACTTTGGGGTGCCTGTGTCTTGCTGATTTTTAGTTTTCCCAATTTATACGCCCGTGAGTGGAAGTGCTCTATCCGCTCTAAGCTGTGTTTTTTCGATGTTTCAGGACACACCGTACACTTCTCCAGAGTGGCTGTTGGCAATTTACATCCCGCCCATCAGCGTAGCAAGGCTCTCATTTCTCCATGGCCTGTCCTGCATTTCTGGTTTTGACACTTTTTTCAGCATGGCCCTTTTGACCGATGGGAAGCGAGACTTCTTTGTAGCGCTGATTTGCCTTTCCAGGTTGCTTGGTTGGCCAAAAAGGGCGTATGCGCTTTTTCCTGAATATATTCAGGAAAAAACGCATACGCCCATTTTGGCCAAGGGCATCATTGTAGACGTTTTGCCGCTTTTCATGTGCTTTAAAGGCGATTCGAATCTACCTCCTGAAATCTTTTTCGTGCAATTCTGCCTTGTTTTCAAATTCTCTTCGTTGCCTTCCCTCAATATATTTGTGGACGAGAATTATCATTTATAGCTCTGCAGGTTTGTTAATTGCAGTGCCCCTGAGCTCCATTTTTCAACTCGCTTTTTTGGGAGCTGGCCCCAAAAGCGCAGGATGGCCTCAGGCCCTATTTTGGTTCCGGGCGGCAGGCTGAGCCTGTGGTTAATTCTTCTTCCTGATGGGAAAATAGAGTGACCTGTGCCTGTCCCAACACCTAGAGCTAGTCTCTCATTGGCTCCCCCTCTTCCCGTTCATCCTCAGGACAAATTGAAAGCTGTACGGAACAGGAGGTTAAAGGTGCTGATTCTCCAAGGAGGGAGATTGCTAGTAAAGCGGCTGGAATGGCGAACCCGAGCACAAGGAGATGAGAAATGAGGTGCGTTTTAGAAAACTTTCTCGGTCACACGGTCTACCACCTTCTGGGTTTCTCATGCATGTTTTCGATGTAGGAAGATGCCCTTGAACCTGGAGATTTGGGACCCATGGGATGGGTAACAGGCAGTAGTACTTTAAAGGCTCTGCGTTTGCTCCCCCAACCTCACCAAATCTCTCAGCCCCAAAAGTATCCACCCTTACGTCTCATCCAGCTCTGGGTCTAGATATGGTCAATCCAGGTGGCATCACAGCCCCTGAACGAATTTTGTAAGAATTTCTCTCTCTTTCACTGTCTTTGTTTCACGGGTTTTTAAAATTAATTTATTTTTATAATGGGGTTTAGCTGCTTTTCACGGCTATGTTTATGCCGCTTTACACCCACTTGAATCACATCCAGAGACATATCAATACATAGGTTTTAAGATTCTTACTAGTCAGATATATGCTTGTGCGGTGAATAAGGGGTGTTGAGTCCAGTTCACTGAGCAAGGAGTAGGTCTTTCTATTACATATTGGGTTTATGGAACGGTATCTGAGCTAATTTGAAACCCTTGTTTTATGCATCACCCCACCTCACCTTTCCCGTTAAGCAGCCATAGTGTGTTTTCTAAACGTGTGACTCTGTTCTGTTTTGTAATTCAGTTCAAGTGTAGCGGTTTTTACATTCCCTCTATAAGTGATAGCTTATGATAAGTGTCTTTTTCTGTGTGACTTATTTCACTTAGAATCGTCGTACCTAAATCCACTCATCATGCTGCTACTAGCATTATGACATTGATTTCATGGCTGAATGATATTCCATTGTACATAAGGACCACCACTTCTTTATCCATTTTTCTCTTTCCTGGGATATATAAGGTGTCATGAAGTGGAGGTTCTTGTCAACAGAGCAGCCCTAAACTTTGGGGTGCCTGTGTCTTGCTGATTTTTAGTTTTCCCAATTTATACGCCAATGGGTGGATGTGCCCTATGCGCACTAAGCTGTGTTTTTTCGATGTTTCAGGACACACCGTACACTTCTCCAGAGTGGCTGTTGGCAATTTACATCCCGCCCATCAGCGTAGCAAGGCTCCCATTTCTCCATGGCCTGTCCTGCATTTCTGGTTTTGACACTTATTTCAGCTTGGCTCTTTTGACCGATAGGAAGCGAGACTTCTTTGTAGCGCTGATTTGCCTTTCCAGGTTGCTTGGTTGGCCAAAAAGGGCGTATGCGTTTTTTCCTGAATATATTCAGGAAAAAACGCATACGCCCTTTTTGGCCAAGGGCATCATTGTCGACGTTTTGCCACTTTTCATGTGCTTTAAAGGCGATTCGAATCTACCTCCTGAAATCTGTTTCTTGCAATTCTGCCTTGCTTTCAAATCCTCTTCGTTGCCTTCCCTGAATATATTTGTGGACGAGAGTTATCATTTATAACTGTGCAGGTTTGTGAATTGCAGGGCCCCTGAGCTCCATTTTTCAACTCGCTTTTTTGGGAGCTGGCCGCAAAAGCGCAGGATGGCCTCAGGCCTTATTCTGGTTCCGGGCGGCAGGCTGAGCCTGTGGTTAATTCTTCTTCCTGATGGGAAAATAGAGTGACCTGTGCCTGTCCCAACACCTAGAGCTAGTCTCTCATTGGCTCCGCCTCTTCCCGTTCATCCTCAGGACAAATTGCAAGCTGTACGGAACAGGAGGTTAAAGGTGCTGATTCTCCAAGGAGGGAGATTTCTAGTAAAGTGGCTGGAATGGCGAACCCGAGCACAAGGAGATGAGAAATGAAGTGCGTTTTAGAAACCTTTCCCGGTCACACGGTCTACCACCTTCTGGGTTTCTCATGCATGTTTTCGATGTAGGAAGATGCCCTTGAACCTGGAGATTTGGGACCCATGGGATGGGTAACAGGCAGTAGTACTTTAAAGGCTCTGCATTTGCTCCCCCAACCTCACCAAATCTCTCAGCCCCGAGAGTGTCCACCCTTACGTCTCATCCAGCTGTGGGTCTAGATATGGTCAATCCAGGTGGCATCACAGCCCCTGAACGAATTTTGTAAGAATTTCTCTCTCTTTCACTGTCTTTGTTTCACGGATTTTTAAAATTAATTTATTTTTATAATGGGGTTTAGCTGCTTTTCACGGCTGTGTTTATGCCGCTTTACACCCACTTGTCTCACATCCAGAGAGATATCAATACATAGGTTTTAAGATTCTTACTAGTCAGATATATTCTTGTGCGGTGAATAGGGGGTGTTGAGTCCAGTTCACTGAGCAAGGAGTAGGTCTTTCTATTACATATTGGGTTTATGGAACGGTATCTGAGCTAATTTGAAACCCTTGTTTTATGCATCACCCCACCTCACCTTTCCCGTTAAGCAGCCATAGTGTGTTTTGTAAACGTGTGACTCTGTTCTGTTTTTAATTCAGTTCAAGTGTAGCGGTTTTTACATTCCCTCTATAAGTGATAGCTTATGATAAGTGTCTTTTTCTGTGTGACTTATTTCACTTAGAATCGTCGTACCTAAATCCACTCATCATGCTGCTACTAGCCTTATGACATTGATTTTATGGCTGAGTGATATTCCATTGTACATAAGGACCACCACTTCTTTATCCATTTTTCTCTTTCCTGGGATATTTAAGGTGTCATGAAGTGGAGGTTCTTGTCAACAGAGCAGCCCTAAACTTTGGGGTGCCTGTGTCTTGCTGATTTTTAGTTTTCCCAATTTATACGCCCGAGAGTGGAAGTGCTCTATCCGCTCTAAGCTGTGTTTTTTCGATGTTTCAGGACACACCGTACACTTCTCCAGAGTGGCTGTTGGCAATTTACATCCCGCCCATCAGCGTAGCAAGGCTCTCATTTCTCCATGGCCTGTCCTGCATTTCTGGTTTTGACACTTTTTTCAGCATGGCCCTTTTGACCGATGGGAAGCGAGACTTCTTTGTAGCGCTGATTTGCCTTTCCAGGTTGCTTGGTTGGCCAAAAAGGGCGTATGCGCTTTTTCCTGAATATATTCAGGAAAAAACGCATACGCCCATTTTGGCCAAGGGCATCATTGTCGACGTTTTGCCGCTTTTCATGTGCTTTAAAGGCGATTCGAATCTACCTCCTGAAATCTTTTTCGTGCAATTCTGCCTTGTTTTCAAATTCTCTTCGTTGCCTTCCCTCAATATATTTGTGGACGAGAATTATCATTTATAGCTCTGCAGGTTTGTTAATTGCAGTGCCCCTGAGCTCCATTTTTCAACTCGCTTTTTTGGGAGCTGGCCCCAAAAGCGCAGGATGGCCTCAGGCCCTATTTTGGTTCCGGGCGGCAGGCTGAGCCTGTGGTTAATTCTTCTTCCTGATGGGAAAATAGAGTGACCTGTGCCTGTCCCAACACCTAGAGCTAGTCTCTCATTGGCTCCCCCTCTTCCCGTTCATCCTCAGGACAAATTGAAAGCTGTACGGAACAGGAGGTTAAAGGTGCTGATTCTCCAAGGAGGGAGATTGCTAGTAAAGCGGCTGGAATGGCGAACCCGAGCACAAGGAGATGAGAAATGAGGTGCGTTTTAGAAAACTTTCTCGGTCACACGGTCTACCACCTTCTGGGTTTCTCATGCATGTTTTCGATGTAGGAAGATGCCCTTGAACCTGGAGATTTGGGACCCATGGGATGGGTAACAGGCAGTAGTACTTTAAAGGCTCTGCGTTTGCTCCCCCAACCTCACCAAATCTCTCAGCCCCAAAAGTATCCACCCTTACGTCTCATCCAGCTCTGGGTCTAGATATGGTCAATCCAGGTGGCATCACAGCCCCTGAACGAATTTTGTAAGAATTTCTCTCTCTTTCACTGTCTTTGTTTCACGGGTTTTTAAAATTAATTTATTTTTATAATGGGGTTTAGCTGCTTTTCACGGCTATGTTTATGCCGCTTTACACCCACTTGAATCACATCCAGAGACATATCAATACATAGGTTTTAAGATTCTTACTAGTCAGATATATGCTTGTGCGGTGAATAAGGGGTGTTGAGTCCAGTTCACTGAGCAAGGAGTAGGTCTTTCTATTACATATTGGGTTTATGGAACGGTATCTGAGCTAATTTGAAACCCTTGTTTTATGCATCACCCCACCTCACCTTTCCCGTTAAGCAGCCATAGTGTGTTTTCTAAACGTGTGACTCTGTTCTGTTTTGTAATTCAGTTCAAGTGTAGCGGTTTTTACATTCCCTCTATAAGTGATAGCTTATGATAAGTGTCTTTTTCTGTGTGACTTATTTCACTTAGAATCGTCGTACCTAAATCCACTCATCATGCTGCTACTAGCATTATGACATTGATTTCATGGCTGAATGATATTCCATTGTACATAAGGACCACCACTTCTTTATCCATTTTTCTCTTTCCTGGGATATATAAGGTGTCATGAAGTGGAGGTTCTTGTCAACAGAGCAGCCCTAAACTTTGGGGTGCCTGTGTCTTGCTGATTTTTAGTTTTCCCAATTTATACGCCAATGAGTGGATGTGCCCTATGCGCACTAAGCTGTGTTTTTTCGATGTTTCAGGACACACCGTACACTTCTCCAGAGTGGCTGTTGGCAATTTACATCCCGCCCATCAGCGTAGCAAGGCTCCCATTTCTCCATGGCCTGTCCTGCATTTCTGGTTTTGACACTTATTTCAGCTTGGCTCTTTTGACCGATAGGAAGCGAGACTTCTTTGTAGCGCTGATTTGCCTTTCCAGGTTGCTTGGTTGGCCAAAAAGGGCGTATGCGTTTTTTCCTGAATATATTCAGGAAAAAACGCATACGCCCTTTTTGGCCAAGGGCATCATTGTCGACGTTTTGCCGCTTTTCATGTGCTTTAAAGGCGATTCGAATCTACCTCCTGAAATCTGTTTCTTGCAATTCTGCCTTGCTTTCAAATCCTCTTCGTTGCCTTCCCTCAATATATTTGTGGACGAGAGTTATCATTTATAACTGTGCAGGTTTGTGAATTGCAGGGCCCCTGAGCTCCATTTTTCAACTCGCTTTTTTGGGAGCTGGCCGCAAAAGCGCAGGATGGCCTCAGGCCTTATTCTGGTTCCGGGCGGCAGGCTGATCCTGTGGTTAATTCTTCTTCCTGATGGGAAAATAGAGTGACCTGTGCCTGTCCCAACACCTAGAGCTAGTCTCTCATTGGCTCCGCCTCTTCCCGTTCATCCTCAGGACAAATTGCAAGCTGTACGGAACAGGAGGTTAAAGGTGCTGATTCTCCAAGGAGGGAGATTTCTAGTAAAGTGGCTGGAATGGCGAACCCGAGCACAAGGAGATGAGAAATGAAGTGCGTTTTAGAAACCTTTCCCGGTCACACGGTCTACCACCTTCTGGGTTTCTCATGCATGTTTTCGATGTAGGAAGATGCCCTTGAACCTGGAGATTTGGGACCCATGGGATGGGTAAAAGGCAGTAGTACTTTAAAGGCTCTGCATTTGCTCCCCCAACCTCACCAAATCTCTCAGCCCCGAGAGTGTCCACCCTTACGTCTCATCCAGCTGTGGGTCTAGATATGGTCAATCCAGGTGGCATCACAGCCCCTGAACGAATTTTGTAAGAATTTCTCTCTCTTTCACTGTCTTTGTTTCACGGATTTTTAAAATTAATTTATTTTTATAATGGGGTTTAGCTGCTTTTCACGGCTGTGTTTATGCCGCTTTACACCCACTTGTCTCACATCCAGAGAGATATCAATACATAGGTTTTAAGATTCTTACTAGTCAGATATATTCTTGTGCGGTGAATAGGGGGTGTTGAGTCCAGTTCACTGAGCAAGGAGTAGGTCTTTCTATTACATATTGGGTTTATGGAACGGTATCTGAGCTAATTTGAAACCCTTGTTTTATGCATCACCCCACCTCACCTTTCCCGTTAAGCAGCCATAGTGTGTTTTGTAAACGTGTGACTCTGTTCTGTTTTTAATTCAGTTCAAGTGTAGCGGTTTTTACATTCCCTCTATAAGTGATAGCTTATGATAAGTGTCTTTTTCTGTGTGACTTATTTCACTTAGAATCGTCGTACCTAAATCCACTCATCATGCTGCTACTAGCCTTATGACATTGATTTTATGGCTGAGTGATATTCCAATGTACATAAGGACCACCACTTCTTTATCCATTTTTCTCTTTCCTGGGATATTTAAGGTGTCATGAAGTGGAGGTTCTTGTCAACAGAGCAGCCCTAAACTTTGGGGTGCCTGTGTCTTGCTGATTTTTAGTTTTCCCAATTTATACGCCCGTGAGTGGAAGTGCTCTATCCGCTCTAAGCTGTGTTTTTTCGATGTTTCAGGACACACCGTACACTTCTCCAGAGTGGCTGTTGGCAATTTACATCCCGCCCATCAGCGTAGCAAGGCTCTCATTTCTCCATGGCCTGTCCTGCATTTCTGGTTTTGACACTTTTTTCAGCATGGCCCTTTTGACCGATGGGAAGCGAGACTTCTTTGTAGCGCTGATTTGCCTTTCCAGGTTGCTTGGTTGGCCAAAAAGGGCGTATGCGTTTTTTCCTGAATATAATCAGGAAAAAACGCATACGCCCTTTTTGGCCAAGGGCATCATTGTCGACGTTTTGCCGCTTTTCATGTGCTTTAAAGGCGATTCGTATCTACCTCCTGAAATCTGTTTCCTGCAATTCTGCCTTGCTTTCAAATCCTCTTCGTTGCCTTCCCTCAATATATTTGTGGACGAGAGTTATCATTTATAACTCTGCAGGTTTGTGAATTGCAGTGCCCCTGAGCTCCATTTTTCAACTCGCTTTTTTGGGAGCTGGCCGCAAAAGCGCAGGATGGCCTCAGGCCCTATTTTGGTTCCGGGCCGCAGGCTGAGCCTGTGGTTAATTCTTCTTCCTGATGGGAAAATAGAGTGACCTGTGCCTGTCCCAACACCTAGAGCTAGTCTCTCATTGGCTCCCCCTCTTCCCGCTCATCCTCAGGACAAATTGAAAGCTGTACAGAACAGGAGGTTAAAGGTGCTGATTCTCCAAGGAGGGAGATTGCTAGTAAAGCGGCTTGAATGGCGAACCCGAGCACAAGGAGATGAGAAATGAAGTGCGTTTTAGAAACCTTTCCCGGTCACACGGTCTACCACCTTCTGGGTTTCTCATGCATGTTTTCGATGTAGGAAGATGCCCTTGAACCTGGAGATTTGTGACCCATGGGATGGGAAACAGGCAGTAGTACTTTAAAGGCTCTGCGTTTGCTCCCCCAACCTCACCAAATCTCTCAGCCCCGAAAGTATCCACCCTTACGTGTCATCCAGCTGTGGGTCTAGATATGGTCAATCCAGGTGGCATCACAGCCCCTGAACGAATTTTGTAAGAATTTCTCTCTCTTTCACTGTCTTTGTTTCACGGGTTTTTAAAATTAATTTATTTTTATAACGGGGTTTATCTGATTTTCACGGCTGTGTTGATGCCGCTTTACACCCACGTGTCTCACATCCAGAGAGATATCAATACATAGGTTTTAAGATTCTTACTAGTCAGATATATTCTTGTGTGGTGAATAGGGGGTGTTGAGTCCAGTTCACTGAGCAAGGAGTAGGTCTTTCTATTACATATTGGGTTTATGGAACGGTATCTGAGCTAATTTGAAACCCTTGTTTTATGCATCACCCCACCTCACCTTTCCCGTTAAGCAGCCATAGTGTGTTTTCTAAACGTGTGACTCTGTTCTGTTTTGTAATTCAGTTCAAGTGTAGCGGTTTTTACATTCCCTCTATAAGTGATAGCTTATGATAAGTGTCTTTTTCTGTGTGACTTATTTCACTTAGAATCGTCGTACCTAAATCCACTCATCATGCTGCTACTAGCATTATGACATTGATTTCATGGCTGAATGATATTCCATTGTACATAAGGACCACCACTTCTTTATCCATTTTTCTCTTTCCTGGGATATATAAGGTGTCATGAAGTGGAGGTTCTTGTCAACAGAGCAGCCCTAAACTTTGGGGTGCCTGTGTCTTGCTGATTTTTAGTTTTCCCAATTTATACGCCAATGAGTGGATGTGCCCTATGCGCACTAAGCTGTGTTTTTTCGATGTTTCAGGACACACCGTACACTTCTCCAGAGTGGCTGTTGGCAATTTACATCCCGCCCATCAGCGTAGCAAGGCTCCCATTTCTCCATGGCCTGTCCTGCATTTCTGGTTTTGACACTTATTTCAGCTTGGCTCTTTTGACCGATAGGAAGCGAGACTTCTTTGTAGCGCTGATTTGCCTTTCCAGGTTGCTTGGTTGGCCAAAAAGGGCGTATGCGTTTTTTCCTGAATATATTCAGGAAAAAACGCATACGCCCTTTTTGGCCAAGGGCATCATTGTCGACGTTTTGCCGCTTTTCATGTGCTTTAAAGGCGATTCGAATCTACCTCCTGAAATCTGTTTCTTGCAATTCTGCCTTGCTTTCAAATCCTCTTCGTTGCCTTCCCTCAATATATTTGTGGACGAGAGTTATCATTTATAACTGTGCAGGTTTGTGAATTGCAGGGCCCCTGAGCTCCATTTTTCAACTCGCTTTTTTGGGAGCTGGCCGCAAAAGCGCAGGATGGCCTCAGGCCTTATTCTGGTTCCGGGCGGCAGGCTGATCCTGTGGTTAATTCTTCTTCCTGATGGGAAAATAGAGTGACCTGTGCCTGTCCCAACACCTAGAGCTAGTCTCTCATTGGCTCCGCCTCTTCCCGTTCATCCTCAGGACAAATTGCAAGCTGTACGGAACAGGAGGTTAAAGGTGCTGATTCTCCAAGGAGGGAGATTTCTAGTAAAGTGGCTGGAATGGCGAACCCGAGCACAAGGAGATGAGAAATGAAGTGCGTTTTAGAAACCTTTCCCGGTCACACGGTCTACCACCTTCTGGGTTTCTCATGCATGTTTTCGATGTAGGAAGATGCCCTTGAACCTGGAGATTTGGGACCCATGGGATGGGTAAAAGGCAGTAGTACTTTAAAGGCTCTGCATTTGCTCCCCCAACCTCACCAAATCTCTCAGCCCCGAGAGTGTCCACCCTTACGTCTCATCCAGCTGTGGGTCTAGATATGGTCAATCCAGGTGGCATCACAGCCCCTGAACGAATTTTGTAAGAATTTCTCTCTCTTTCACTGTCTTTGTTTCACGGATTTTTAAAATTAATTTATTTTTATAATGGGGTTTAGCTGCTTTTCACGGCTGTGTTTATGCCGCTTTACACCCACTTGTCTCACATCCAGAGAGATATCAATACATAGGTTTTAAGATTCTTACTAGTCAGATATATTCTTGTGCGGTGAATAGGGGGTGTTGAGTCCAGTTCACTGAGCAAGGAGTAGGTCTTTCTATTACATATTGGGTTTATGGAACGGTATCTGAGCTAATTTGAAACCCTTGTTTTATGCATCACCCCACCTCACCTTTCCCGTTAAGCAGCCATAGTGTGTTTTGTAAACGTGTGACTCTGTTCTGTTTTTAATTCAGTTCAAGTGTAGCGGTTTTTACATTCCCTCTATAAGTGATAGCTTATGATAAGTGTCTTTTTCTGTGTGACTTATTTCACTTAGAATCGTCGTACCTAAATCCACTCATCATGCTGCTACTAGCCTTATGACATTGATTTTATGGCTGAGTGATATTCCAATGTACATAAGGACCACCACTTCTTTATCCATTTTTCTCTTTCCTGGGATATTTAAGGTGTCATGAAGTGGAGGTCCTTGTCAACAGAGCAGCCCTAAACTTTGGGGTGCCTGTGTCTTGCTGATTTTTAGTTTTCCCAATTTATACGCCCGTGAGTGGAAGTGCCCTAGGCGCTCTAAGCTGTGTTTTTTCGATGTTTCAGGACACACCGTACACTTCTCCAGAGTGGCTGTTGGCAATTTACATCCCGCATATCAGCGTAGCAGGGCTCTCATTTCTCCATGGCCTGTCCTGCATTTCTGGTTTTGACACTTTTTTCAGCATGGCCCTTTTGACCGATGGGAAGCGAGACTTCTATGTAGTGCTGATTTGCCTTTCCAGGTTGCTTGGTTGGCCAAAAAGGGCGTATGCGTTTTTTCCTGAATATATTCAGGAAAAAACGCATACGCCCTTTTTGGCCAAGGGCATCATTGTCGACGTTTTGCCGCTTTTCATGTGCTTTAAAGGCGATTCGAATCTACCTCCTGAAATCTGTTTCCTGCAATTCTGCCTTGCTTTCAAATCCTCTTCGTTGCCTTCCCTCAATATATTTGTGGACGAGAGTTATCATTTATAACTCTGCAGGTTTGTGAATTGCAGTGCCCCTGAGCTCCATTTCTCAACTCGCTTTTTTGGGAGCTGGCCGCAAAAGCGCAGGATGGCCTCAGGCCCTATTTTGGTTCCCAGCCGCAGGCTGAGCCTGTGGTTAATTCTTCTTCCTGATGGGAAAATAGAGTGACCTGTGCCTGTCCCAACACCTAGACCTAGTCTCTCATTGGCTCCCCCTCTTCCCGTTCATCCTCAGGACAAATTGAAAGCTGTACGGAACAGGAGGTTAAAGGTGCTGATTCTCCAAGGAGGGAGATTGCTAGTAAAGCGGCTGGAATGGCGAACCCGAGCACAAGGAGATGAGAAATGAAGTGCGTTTTAGAAACCTTTCCCGGTCACACGGTCTACCACCTTCTGGGTTTCTCATGCATGTTTTCGATGTAGGAAGATGCCCTTGAACCTGGAGATTTGGGACCCATGGGATGGGTAACAGGCAGTAGTACTTTAAAGGCTCTGCGTTTGCTCCCCCAACCTCACCAAATCTCTCAGCCCCGAAAGTATCCACCCTTACGTGTCATACAGCTGTGGGTCTAGATATGGTCAATCCAGGTGGCATCAGAGCCCCTGAACGAATTTTGTAAGAATTTCTCTCTCTTTCACTGTCTTTGTTTCACGGATTTTTAAAATTAATTTATTTTTGTAACGGGGTTTAGCTGCTTTTCACGACTGTGTTTATGCCGCTTTACACCCACTTGTCTCACATCCAGAGAGATATCAATACATAGGTTTTAAGATTCTTACTAGTCAGATATATTCTTGTGCGGTGAATAGGGGGTGTTGAGTCCAGTTCAGTGAGCAAGGAGTAGGTCTTTCTATTACATATTGGGTTTATGGAACGGTATCTGAGCTAATTTGAAACCCTTGTTTTATGCATCACCCCACCTCACCTTTCCCGTTAAACAGGCATAGTGTGTTTTGTAAACGTGTGACTCTGTTCAGTTTTTAATTCAGTTCAAGTGTAGCGGTTTTTACATTCCCTCTATAAGTGATAGCTTATGATAAGTGTCTTTTTCTGTGTGACTTATTTCACTTAGAATCGTCGTACCTAAATCCACTCATCATGCTGCTACTAGCCTTATGACATTGATTTCATGGCTGAGTGATATTCCATTGTACATAAGGACCACCACTTCTTTATCCATTTTTCTCTTTCCTGGGATATTTAAGGTGTTATGAAGTGGAGGTTCTTGTCAACAGAGCAGCCCTAAACTTTGGGGTGCCTGTGTCTTGCTGATTTTTAGTTTTCCCAATTTATACGCCCGTGAGTGGAAGTGCCCTATGCACTCTAAGCTGTGTTTTTTCGATGTTTCAGGACACACCGTACACTTCTCCAGAGTGGCTGTTGGCAATTTACATTCCGCCCATCAGCGTAGCAAGGCTCCCATTTCTCCATGGCCTGTCCTGCATTTCTGGTTTTGACACTTTTTTCAGGATGGCCCTTTTGACCCATGGGAAGCGAGACTTCTTTGTAGCGCTGATTTGCCTTTCCAGGTTGCTTGGTTGGCCAAAAAGGGCGTATGCGCTTTTTCCTGAATATATTCAGGAAAAAACGCATACGCCCTTTTTGGCAAAGGGCAACATTGTCGACGTTTTGCCGCTTTTCATGTGCTTTAAAGGCGATTCGAATCTACCTCCTGAAATCTGTTTCCTGCAATTCTGCCTTGCTTTCAAATCCTGTTCGTTGCCTTCCCTCAATATATTTGTGGACGAGAATTATCATTTATAACTCTGCAGGTTTGTGAATTGCAGTGCCCCTGAGCTCCATTTTTCAACTCGCTTTTTTGGGAGCTGGCCACAAAAGCGCAGGATGGCCTCAGGCCCTATTCTGGTTCCGGGTGGCAGGCTGAGCCTGTGGTTAATTCTTCTTCCTGATGGGAAAATAGAGTGACCTGTGCCTGTCCCAACACCTAGAGCTAGTCTCTCATTGGCTACCCCTCTTCCCGTTCATCCTCAGGACAAATTGAAAGCTGTACGGAACAGGAGGTTAAAAGTGCTGATTCTCCAAAGAGGGAGATTGCTAGTAAAGCGGCTGGAATGGCGAACCCGAGTACAAGGAGATGAGAAATGAGGTGCGTTTTAGAAACCTTTCCCCATCACACGTTCTACCACCTTCTGGGTTTCTCATGCATGATTTCGATGTAGGAAGATGCCCTTGAACCTGGAGATTTGGGACCCATGGGATGGGTAACAGGCAGTAGTACTTTAAAGGCTTTGCGTTTGCTCCCCCAACCTCACCAAATCTCTCAGCCCTGAGAGTATCGACCCTTACGTCTCATCCAGCTGTGGGTCTAGATATGGTCAATCCAGGTGGCATCACAGCCCCTGAACGAATTTTGTAAGAATTTCTCTCTCTTTCACTGTCTTTGTTTCACGGGTTTTTAAAATTAATTTATTTTTATAATGGGGTTTAGCTGCTTTTCACGGCAGTGTTTATGCCGCTTTACACCCACTTGACTCACTTCCAGAGAGATATAAATTCATAGGTTTTAAGATTCTTAGTAGTCAGATATATTCTTGTGCGGTGAATAGGGGGTGTTAATTCCAGAACACTGAACAAGGAGTAGGTCTTTCTATTACATATTGGGTTTATGGAACGGTATCTCAGCTAATTTGAAACCCTTGTTTTATGCATCACCCCACCTCACCTTTCCCGTTAAGCAGCCATACTGTGTTTTGTAAACGTGTGACTCTGTTCTGTTTTGTAATTCAGTTCAAGTGTAGCGGGTTTTACATTCCCTCTATAAGTGATAGCTTATGAGAAGTGTCTTTTTCTGTGTGACTTATTTCACTTAGAATCGTCGTACCTATATCCACTCATCATGCTGCTACTAGCCTTATGACATTGATTTCATGGCTGAGTGATATTCGATTGTACATAAGGACCACCACTTCTTTATCCATTTTTCTCTTTCCTGGGATATTTAAGTTTTCATGAAGTGGAGGTTCTTGTCAACAGAGCAGCCCTAAACTTTGGGGTGCCTGTGTCTTGCTGATTTTTAGTTTTCCCAATTTATACGCCCTTGAGTGGAAGTGCCCTATGCGAACTAAGCTGTGTTTTTTCGATGTTTCAGGACACACCATAAACTTCTCCAGAGTGGCTCTTGGCAATTTACATCCCGCTCATCAGCGTAGCAGGGCTCCCATTTCTCCATGGCCTGTCCTGCATTTCTGGTTTTGACACTTTTTTCAGCATGGCCCTTTTGACCGATGGGAAGCGAGACTTCTTTGAAGCGCTGATTTGCCTTTCCAGGTTGCTTGGTTGGCCAAAAAGGGCGTATGCGTTTTTTCCTGAATATATTCAGGAAAAAACGCATACGCCCTTTTTGGCCAAGGGCATCATTGTCTACGTTTTGCCGCTTTTCATGTGCTTTAAAGGCGATTCAAATCTACCTCCTGAAATCTGTTTCCTGCAATTCTGCCTTGCTTTCAAATCCTCTTCGTTGCCTGCCCTCAATATATTTGTGGACGAGAGTTATCATTTATAACTCTGCAGGTTTGTGAATTGCAGTGCCCCTGAGCTCCATTTTTCAACTCGCTTTTTTGGTAGCTGGCCGCAAAAGCGCAGGATGGCCTCAGGCCCTATTCTGCTTGGGGGCAGCAGGCTGAGCCTGTGGTTAATTCTTCTTCCTGTTGGGAAAATAGAGTGACCTGTGCCTGTCCCAACACCTAGAGCTAGTCTCTCATTGGCTCCCCCTCTTCCCGTTCATCCTCTGGACAAATTGCAAGCTGTACGGAACAGGAGGTTAAAGGTGCTGATTCTCCAAGGAGGGAGATTGCTAGTAAAGCGGCTGGAATGGCGAACCCGAGCACAAGGAAATGAGAAATGAGGTGCGTTTTAGAAACCTTTCCCGGTCACACGGTCTACCACCATCTGGGTTTCTCATGCATGTTTTCGATGTTGGAAGATGCCCTTGAACCTGGAGATTTGGGACCCATGGGATGGGTAACAGGCAGTAGTACTTTAAAGGCTCTGCATTTGCTCCCCCAACCTCACCAAATCTCTCAGCCCCGAGAGTGTCCACCCTTACGTCTCATCCAGCTGTGGGTCTAGATATGGTCAATCCAGGTGGCATCACAGCCCCTGAACGAATTTTGTAAGAATTTCTCTCTCTTTCACTGTCTTTGTTTCACGGATTTTTAAAATTAATTTATTTTTATAATGGGGTTTAGCTGCTTTTCACGGCTGTGTTTATGCCGCTTTACACCCACTTGTCTCACATCCAGAGAGATATCAATACATAGGTTTTAAGATTCTTACTAGTCAGATATATTCTTGTGCGGTGAATAGGGGGTGTTGAGTCCAGTTCACTGAGCAAGGAGTAGGTCTTTCTATTACATATTGGGTTTATGGAACGGTATCTGAGCTAATTTGAAACCCTTGTTTTATGCATCACCCCACCTCACCTTTCCCGTTAAGCAGCCATAGTGTGTTTTGTAAACGTGTGACTCTGTTCTGTTTTTAATTCAGTTCAAGTGTAGCGGTTTTTACATTCCCTCTATAAGTGATAGCTTATGATAAGTGTCTTTTTCTGTGTGACTTATTTCACTTAGAATCGTCGTACCTAAATCCACTCATCATGCTGCTACTAGCCTTATGACATTGATTTTATGGCTGAGTGATATTCCAATGTACATAAGGACCACCACTTCTTTATCCATTTTTCTCTTTCCTGGGATATTTAAGGTGTCATGAAGTGGAGGTTCTTGTCAACAGAGCAGCCCTAAACTTTGGGGTGCCTGTGTCTTGCTGATTTTTAGTTTTCCCAATTTATACGCCCGTGAGTGGAAGTGCTCTATCCGCTCTAAGCTGTGTTTTTCCGATGTTTCAGGACACACCGTACACTTCTCCAGAGTGGCTGTTGGCAATTTACATCCCGCCCATCAGCGTAGCAAGGCTCTCATTTCTCCATGGCCTGTCCTGCATTTCTGGTTTTGACACTTTTTTCAGCATGGCCCTTTTGACCGATGGGAAGTGAGACTTCTTTGTAGCGCTGATTTGCCTTTCCAGGTTGCTTGGTTGGCCAAAAAGGGCGTATGCGTTTTTTCCTGAATATAATCAGGAAAAAACGCATACGCCCTTTTTGGCCAAGGGCATCATTGTCGACGTTTTGCCGCTTTTCATGTGCTTTAAAGGCGATTCGTATCTACCTCCTGAAATCTGTTTCCTGCAATTCTGCCTTGCTTTCAAATCCTCTTCGTTGCCTTCCCTCAATATATTTGTGGACGAGAGTTATCATTTATAACTCTGCAGGTTTGTGAATTGCAGTGCCCCTGAGCTCCATTTTTCAACTCGCTTTTTTGGGAGCTGGCCGCAAAAGCGCAGGATGGCCTCAGGCCCTATTTTGGTTCCGGGCCGCAGGCTGAGCCTGTGGTTAATTCTTCTTCCTGATGGGAAAATAGAGTGACCTGTGCCTGTCCCAACACCTAGAGCTAGTCTCTCATTGGCTCCCCCTCTTCCCGCTCATCCTCAGGACAAATTGAAAGCTGTACAGAACAGGAGGTTAAAGGTGCTGATTCTCCAAGGAGGGAGATTGCTAGTAAAGCGGCTTGAATGGCGAACCCGAGCACAAGGAGATGAGAAATGAAGTGCGTTTTAGAAACCTTTCCCGGTCACACGGTCTACCACCTTCTGGGTTTCTCATGCATGTTTTCGATGTAGGAAGATGCCCTTGAACCTGGAGATTTGTGACCCATGGGATGGGAAACAGGCAGTAGTACTTTAAAGGCTCTGCGTTTGCTCCCCCAACCTCACCAAATCTCTCAGCCCCGAAAGTATCCACCCTTACGTGTCATCCAGCTGTGGGTCTAGATATGGTCAATCCAGGTGGCATCACAGCCCCTGAACGAATTTTGTAAGAATTTCTCTCTCTTTCACTGTCTTTGTTTCACGGGTTTTTAAAATTAATTTATTTTTATAACGGGGTTTATCTGATTTTCACGGCTGTGTTGATGCCGCTTTACACCCACGTGTCTCACATCCAGAGAGATATCAATACATAGGTTTTAAGATTCTTACTAGTCAGATATATTCTTGTGTGGTGAATAGGGGGTGTTGAGTCCAGTTCACTGAGCAAGGAGTAGGTCTTTCTATTACATATTGGGTTTATGGAACGGTACCTGAACTAATTTGAAACCCTTGTTTTATGCATCACCCCACCTCACCTTTCCCGTTAAGCAGCCATAGGGTGTTTTCTAAACGTGTGACTCTGTTCTGTTTTGTAATTCAGTTCAAGTGTAGCGGTTTTTACATTCCCTCTATAAGTGATAGCTTATGATAAGTGTCTTTTTCTGTGTGACTTATTTCACTTATAATCGTCGTACCTAAATCCACTCATCATGCTGCTACTAGCCTTATGACATTGATTTTATGGCTGAGTGATATTCCATTGTACATAAGGACCACCAATTTTTTATCCATTTTTCTCTTTCCTGGGATATTTAAGGTGTCATGAAGTGGAGGTTCTTGTCAACAGAGCAGACCTAAACTTTGGGGTGCCTGTGTCTTGCTGATTTTTAGTTTTCCCGATTTATACGCCCGTGAGTGGAAGTGCCCTATGCGCTCTAAGCTGTGTTTTTTCGATGTTTCAGGACACACCGTACACTTCTCCAGAGTGGCTGTTGGCAATTTACATCCCGCATATCAGCGTAGCAGGGCTCTCATTTCTCCATGGCCTGTCCTGCATTTCTGGTTTTGACACTTTTTTCAGCATGGCCCTTTTGACCGATAGGAAGCGAGACTTCTTTGTAGCGCTGATTTGCCTTTCCAGGTTGCTTGGTTGGCCAATAAGGGCGTATGCGTTTTTTCCTGAATATATTCAGGAAAAAACGCATACGCCCTTTTTGGCCAAGGGCATCATTGTCGACGTTTTGCCGCTTTTCATGTGCTTTAAAGGCGATTCGAATCTACCTCCTGAAATCTGTTTCTTGCAATTCTGCCTTGCTTTCAAATCCTCTTCGTTGCCTTCCCTCAATATATTTGTGGACGAGAGTTATCATTTATAACTCTGCAGGTTTGTGAATTGCAGGGCCCCTGAGCTCCATTTTTCAACTCGCTTTTTTGGGAGCTGGCCGCAAAAGCGCAGGATGGCCTCAGGCCTTATTCTGATTCCGGGCGGCAGGCTGAACCTGTGGTTAATTCTTCTTCCTGATGGGAAAATAGAGTGACCTGTGCCTGTCCCAACACCTAGAGCTAGTCTCTCATTGGCTCCCCCTCTTCCCGTTCATCCTCAGGACAAATTGCAAGCTGTACGGAACAGGAGGTTAAAGGTGCTGATTCTCCAAGGAGGGAGATTTCTAGTAAAGTGGCTGGAATGGCGAACCCGAGCACAAGGAGATGAGAAATGAAGTGCGTTTTAGAAACCTTTCCTGGTCACACGGTCTACCACCTTCTGGGTTTCTCATGCATGTTTTCGATGTAGGAAGATGCCCTTGAACCTGGAGATTGGGGACCCATGTGATGGTTAACAGGCAGTAGTACTTTAAAGGCTCTGCATTTGCTCCCCCAACCTCACCAAATCTCTCAGCCCCGAGAGTATCCACCCTTACGTCTCATCCAGCTGTGGGTCTAGATATGGTCAATCCAGGTGGCATCACAGCCCCTGAACGAATTTTGTAAGAATTTCTCTCTCTTTCACTGTCTTTGTTTCACGGGTTTTTAAAATTAATTTATTTTTATAATGGGGTTTAGCTGCTTTTCACGGCTGTGTTTATGCCGCTTTACACCCACTTGACTCACATCCAGAGAGATATCAATACATAGGTTTTAAGATTCTTACTAGTCAGATATATTCTTGTGCGGTGAATAGGGGGTGTTGAGTCCAGTTCACTGAGCAAGAAGTAGGTCTTTCTATTACATATTGGGTTTATGGAACGGTATCTGAGCTAATTTGAAACCCTTGTTTTATGCATCACCCCACCTCACCTTTCCCGTTAAGCAGCCATAGTGTGTTTTCTAAACGTGTGACTCTGTTCTGTTTTGTAATTCAGTTCAAGTGTGGCGGTTTTTACATTCCCTCTATAAGTGATAGCTTATGATAAGTGTCTTTTTCTGTGTGACTTATTTCACTTAGAATCGTCGTACCTAAATCCACTCATCATGCTGCTACTAGCCTTATGACATTGATTTTATGGCTGAGTGATATTCCATTGTACATAAAGACCACCAATTCTCTATCCATTTTTCTCTTTCCTGGGATATTTAAGGTGTCATGAAGTGGAGGTCCTTGTCAACAGAGCAGCCCTAAACTTTGGGGTGCCTGTGTCTTGCTGATTTTTAGTTTTCCCAATTTATACGCCCGTGAGTGGAAGTGCCCTAGGCGCTCTAAGCTGTGTTTTTTCGATGTTTCAGGACACACCGTACACTTCTCCAGAGTGGCTGTTGGCAATTTACATCCCGCATATCAGCGTAGCAGGGCTCTCATTTCTCCATGGCCTGTCCTGCATTTCTGGTTTTGACACTTTTTTCAGCATGGCCCTTTTGACCGATGGGAAGCGAGACTTCTATGTAGTGCTGATTTGCCTTTCCAGGTTGCTTGGTTGGCCAAAAAGGGCGTATGCGTTTTTTCCTGAATATATTCAGGAAAAAACGCATACGCCCTTTTTGGCCAAGGGCATCATTGTCGACGTTTTGCCGCTTTTCATGTGCTTTAAAGGCGATTCGAATCTACCTCCTGAAATCTGTTTCCTGCAATTCTGCCTTGCTTTCAAATCCTCTTCGTTGCCTTCCCTCAATATATTTGTGGACGAGAGTTATCATTTATAACTCTGCAGGTTTGTGAATTGCAGTGCCCCTGAGCTCCATTTCTCAACTCGCTTTTTTGGGAGCTGGCCGCAAAAGCGCAGGATGGCCTCAGGCCCTATTTTGGTTCCCGGCCGCAGGCTGAGCCTGTGGTTAATTCTTCTTCCTGATGGGAAAATAGAGTGACCTGTGCCTGTCCCAACACCTAGAGCTAGTCTCTCATTGGCTCCCCCTCTTCCCGTTCATCCTCAGGACAAATTGAAAGCTGTACGGAACAGGAGGTTAAAGGTGCTGATTCTCCAAGGAGGGAGATTGCTAGTAAAGCGGCTGGAATGGCGAACCCGAGCACAAGGAGATGAGAAATGAAGTGCGTTTTAGAAACCTTTCCCGGTCACACGGTCTACCACCTTCTGGGTTTCTCATGCATGTTTTCGATGTAGGAAGATGCCCTTGAACCTGGAGATTTGGGACCCATGGGATGGGTAACAGGCAGTAGTACTTTAAAGGCTCTGCGTTTGCTCCCCCAACCTCACCAAATCTCTCAGCCCCGAAAGTATCCACCCTTACGTCTCATACAGCTGTGGGTCTAGATATGGTCAATCCAGGTGGCATCAGAGCCCCTGAACGAATTTTGTAAGAATTTCTCTCTCTTTCACTGTCTTTGTTTCACGGATTTTTAAAATTAATTTATTTTTGTAACGGGGTTTAGCTGCTTTTCACGACTGTGTTTATGCCGCTTTACACCCACTTGTCTCACATCCAGAGAGATATCAATACATAGGTTTTAAGATTCTTACTAGTCAGATATATTCTTGTGCGGTGAATAGGGGGTGTTGAGTCCAGTTCAGTGAGCAAGGAGTAGGTCTTTCTATTACATATTGGGTTTATGGAACGGTATCTGAGCTAATTTGAAACCCTTGTTTTATGCATCACCCCACCTCACCTTTCCCGTTAAACAGGCATAGTGTGTTTTGTAAACGTGTGACTCTGTTCAGTTTTTAATTCAGTTCAAGTGTAGCGGTTTTTACATTCCCTCTATAAGTGATAGCTTATGATAAGTGTCTTTTTCTGTGTGACTTATTTCACTTAGAATCGTCGTACCTAAATCCACTCATCATGCTGCTACTAGCCTTATGACATTGATTTCATGGCTGAGTGATATTCCATTGTACATAAGGACCACCACTTCTTTATCCATTTTTCTCTTTCCTGGGATATTTAAGGTGTTATGAAGTGGAGGTTCTTGTCAACAGAGCAGCCCTAAACTTTGGGGTGCCTGTGTCTTGCTGATTTTTAGTTTTCCCAATTTATACGCCCGTGAGTGGAAGTGCCCTATGCACTCTAAGCTGTGTTTTTTCGATGTTTCAGGACACACCGTACACTTCTCCAGAGTGGCTGTTGGCAATTTACATTCCGCCCATCAGCGTAGCAAGGCTCCCATTTCTCCATGGCCTGTCCTGCATTTCTGGTTTTGACACTTTTTTCAGGATGGCCCTTTTGACCCATGGGAAGCGAGACTTCTTTGTAGCGCTGATTTGCCTTTCCAGGTTGCTTGGTTGGCCAAAAAGGGCGTATGCGCTTTTTCCTGAATATATTCAGGAAAAAACGCATACGCCCTTTTTGGCAAAGGGCAACATTGTCGACGTTTTGCCGCTTTTCATGTGCTTTAAAGGCGATTCGAATCTACCTCCTGAAATCTGTTTCCTGCAATTCTGCCTTGCTTTCAAATCCTGTTCGTTGCCTTCCCTCAATATATTTGTGGACGAGAATTATCATTTATAACTCTGCAGGTTTGTGAATTGCAGTGCCCCTGAGCTCCATTTTTCAACTCGCTTTTTTGGGAGCTGGCCACAAAAGCGCAGGATGGCCTCAGGCCCTATTCTGGTTCCGGGTGGCAGGCTGAGCCTGTGGTTAATTCTTCTTCCTGATGGGAAAATAGAGTGACCTGTGCCTGTCCCAACACCTAGAGCTAGTCTCTCATTGGCTACCCCTCTTCCCGTTCATCCTCAGGACAAATTGAAAGCTGTACGGAACAGGAGGTTAAAAGTGCTGATTCTCCAAAGAGGGAGATTGCTAGTAAAGCGGCTGGAATGGCGAACCCGAGTACAAGGAGATGAGAAATGAGGTGCGTTTTAGAAACCTTTCCCCATCACACGTTCTACCATCTTCTGGGTTTCTCATGCATGATTTCGATGTAGGAAGATGCCCTTGAACCTGGAGATTTGGGACCCATGGGATGGGTAACAGGCAGTAGTACTTTAAAGGCTTTGCGTTTGCTCCCCCAACCTCACCAAATCTCTCAGCCCTGAGAGTATCGACCCTTACGTCTCATCCAGCTGTGGGTCTAGATATGGTCAATCCAGGTGGCATCACAGCCCCTGAACGAATTTTGTAAGAATTTCTCTCTCTTTCACTGTCTTTGTTTCACGGGTTTTTAAAATTAATTTATTTTTATAATGGGGTTTAGCTGCTTTTCACGGCAGTGTTTATGCCGCTTTACACCCACTTGACTCACTTCCAGAGAGATATAAATTCATAGGTTTTAAGATTCTTAGTAGTCAGATATATTCTTGTGCGGTGAATAGGGGGTGTTAATTCCAGAACACTGAACAAGGAGTAGGTCTTTCTATTACATATTGGGTTTATGGAACGGTATCTCAGCTAATTTGAAACCCTTGTTTTATGCATCACCCCACCTCACCTTTCCCGTTAAGCAGCCATACTGTGTTTTGTAAACGTGTGACTCTGTTCTGTTTTGTAATTCAGTTCAAGTGTAGCGGGTTTTACATTCCCTCTATAAGTGATAGCTTATGAGAAGTGTCTTTTTCTGTGTGACTTATTTCACTTAGAATCGTCGTACCTATATCCACTCATCATGCTGCTACTAGCCTTATGACATTGATTTCATGGCTGAGTGATATTCGATTGTACATAAGGACCACCACTTCTTTATCCATTTTTCTCTTTCCTGGGATATTTAAGTTTTCATGAAGTGGAGGTTCTTGTCAACAGAGCAGCCCTAAACTTTTGGGTGCCTGTGTCTTGCTGATTTTTAGTTTTCCCAATTTATACGCCCTTGAGTGGAAGTGCCCTATGCGAACTAAGCTGTGTTTTTTCGATGTTTCAGGACACACCATAAACTTCTCCAGAGTGGCTCTTGGCAATTTACATCCCGCTCATCAGCGTAGCAGGGCTCCCATTTCTCCATGGCCTGTCCTGCATTTCTGGTTTTGACACTTTTTTCAGCATGGCCCTTTTGACCGATGGGAAGCGAGACTTCTTTGAAGCGCTGATTTGCCTTTCCAGGTTGCTTGGTTGGCCAAAAAGGGCGTATGCGTTTTTTCCTGAATATATTCAGGAAAAAACGCATACGCCCTTTTTGGCCAAGGGCATCATTGTCTACGTTTTGCCGCTTTTCATGTGCTTTAAAGGCGATTCAAATCTACCTCCTGAAATCTGTTTCCTGCAATTCTGCCTTGCTTTCAAATCCTCTTCGTTGCCTGCCCTCAATATATTTGTGGACGAGAGTTATCATTTATAACTCTGCAGGTTTGTGAATTGCAGTGCCCCTGAGCTCCATTTTTCAACTCGCTTTTTTGGTAGCTGGCCGCAAAAGCGCAGGATGGCCTCAGGCCCTATTCTGCTTGGGGGCAGCAGGCTGAGCCTGTGGTTAATTCTTCTTCCTGTTGGGAAAATAGAGTGACCTGTGCCTGTCCCAACACCTAGAGCTAGTCTCTCATTGGCTCCCCCTCTTCCCGTTCATCCTCTGGACAAATTGCAAGCTGTACGGAACAGGAGGTTAAAGGTGCTGATTCTCCAAGGAGGGAGATTGCTAGTAAAGCGGCTGGAATGGCGAACCCGAGCACAAGGAAATGAGAAATGAGGTGCGTTTTAGAAACCTTTCCCGGTCACACGGTCTACCACCATCTGGGTTTCTCATGCATGTTTTCGATGTTGGAAGATGCCCTTGAACCTGGAGATTTGGGACCCATGGGATGGGTAACAGGCAGTAGTACTTTAAAGGCTCTGCGTTTGCTCCCCCAACCTCACCAAATCTCTCAGCCCCGAGAGTGTCCACCCTTACGTCTAATCCTGCTGTGGGTCTAGATATGGTCAATCCAGGTGGCATCACAGCCCCTGAACGAATTTTGTAAGAATTTCTCTCTCTTTCACTGTCTTTGTTTCACGGGTTTTTAAAATTAATTTATTTTTATAATGGGGTTTAGCTGCTTTTCACGGCTGTGTTTATGCCGCTTTACACCCACTTGACTCACATCCAGAGAGATATCAATACATAGGTTTTAAGATTCTTACTAGTCAGATATATTTTTGTGCGGTGAATAGGGGGTGTTGAGTCCAGTTCACTGAGCAAGGAGTAGGTCTTTCTATTACATATTGGGTTTATGGAACGGTATCTGAGCTAATGTGAAACCCATGTTTTCTGCAGCACCCCGCCTCACCTTTCCCGTTAAGCAGCCGTAGTGTGTTTTCTAAACGTGTGATTCTGTTCTGTTTTGTAATTCAGTTCAATTGTAGCGGTTTTTACATTCCCTCTATAAGTGATAGCTTATGGTAAGTGTCTTTTTCTGTGTGACTTATTTCACTTAGAATTGTCGTACCTAAATCCACTCATCATTCTGCTACTAGCCTTATGACATTGATTTCATGGCTGAGTGATATTCCATTGTACATAAGGACCACCACTTCTTTATCCATTTTTCTCTTTCCTGGGATATTTAAGGTGTCATGAAGTGGAGGTTCTTGTCAACAGAGCAGCCCTAAACTTTGGGGTGCCTGTGTGTTGCTGATTTTTAGTTTTCCCAATTTATACGCCCATGAGTGTAAGTCCCCTATGTGCTCTAAGCTGTGTTTTTTCGATGTTTCAGGACACACCGTACACTTCGCCAGAGTGGCTGTTGGCAATTTACATCCCGCCCATCAGCGTAGCAAGGCTCCCATTTCTCCATTGCCTGTCCTGCATTTCTGGTTTTGACACTTTTTTCAGCTTGGCCCTTTTGACCGATGGGAAGCGAGACTTCTTTGTAGCGCTGATTTGCCTTTCCAGGTTGCTTGGTTGGCCAAAAAGGGCGTATGCGTGTTTTCCTGAATATATTCAGGAAAACACGCATACGCCCTTTTTGGCCAAGGGCATCATTGTCGATGTTTTGCCGCTTTTCATGTGCTTTAAAGGCGACTCGAATCTACCTCCTGAAATCTGTTTCCTGCAATTCTGCCTTGCTTTCAAATCCTCTTCGTTGCCTTCCCTCAATATATTTGTGGACGAGAGTTATCATTTATAACTCTGCAGGTCTGTGAATTGCAGTGCCCCTGAGCTCCATTTTTCAACTCGCTTTTTTGGGAGCTGGCCGCAAAAGCGCAGGATGGCCTCAGGCCCTATTCTGGTTCTGGGCGGCAGGCTGAGCCTGTGGTTAATTCTTCTTCCTGTTGGGAAAATAGAGTGACCTGTGCCTGTCCCAACACCTAGAGCCAGTCTCTCATTGGCTCCCCCTCTTCCCGTTCATCCTCAGGACAAATTGCAAGCTGTACGGAACAGGAGGTTAAAGGTGCTGATTCTCCAAGGAGGGAGATTGCTAGTAAAGCGGCTGGAATGGCGAACCCGAGCACAAGGAGATGAGAAATGAGGTGCGTTTTAGAAACCTTTCCCCGTCACACGGTCTACCACCTTCTGGGTTTCTCATGCATGTTTTCGATGTAGGAAGATGCCCTTGAACCTGGAGATTTGGGACCCATCGGATGGGTAAGAGGCAGTATTAATTTAAAGGCTCTGCGTTTGCTCCCCCAACCTCACCAAAACTCTCAGCCCCGAGAGTGTCCTCCCTTATGTCTCATCCAGCTGTGGGTCTAGATATGGTCAATCCAGGTTGCATC
This sequence comes from Balaenoptera physalus, assembly GCF_965194825.1. Classification (NCBI taxonomy): domain Eukaryota; kingdom Metazoa; phylum Chordata; class Mammalia; order Artiodactyla; family Balaenopteridae; genus Balaenoptera; species Balaenoptera physalus. Next base: position 120,349 of record NW_028126249.1, on the reverse strand, counting down.
ACAGCCTCTGAATGAATTGTATAAGAATTTCTCTCTCTTTCACTGTCTTTGTTTCATGGGGTTTTAAAAGTTGTTTGTTTTTATAGTGGGGTTAACTTCTTTTCACTGCTGTGTTTATGCCGCTTTACACCCCCTTGACACACTTACAGACAGATATCAATACATAGGTTTTAAGATTCTTACTAGTCAGATATGTTCTTGTGCCGTGAATAGGGGGTGTTGAGTCCAGTTCACTGAGCAAGGAGTAGGTCTTGTCTATTACATATTGTGTTTATGGAACGTTATCTGAGCTAATTTGAAATCCTTGTTTTATGCATCACCCCACCTCACCTTTCCCGTTAAGCATCCATAGTGTGTTTTCTAAATGTGTGACTCTGTTCTGTTTTGTAATTCCGTTCAAGTGTAGCGGTTTTTACATTCCCTCTGTTAGTGATATCTTATGATAAGTGTCTTTTTCTGTGTGACTTATTTCACTTCAAATCGTCGTACCTAAATCCACTCATCATGCTGCTACTAGCCTTATGATATTGATTTCACCCGCGAGTGATATTCCATTTTACATATTGAGCACAACTTCTTTATCCATTTTTCTCTTTCCTTGGATATTTAAGGTAGAATTAAGTGGAGGTTCTTGTCAACAGAGCAGCCCTAAAATTTGGGGTGCCTGTGTTTTGCTGATTTTTAATTTTCCCAATTTATACGCCCATGAGTGGATGTGCCCCTTTCTCTCTAGCTGTGTTTTTTAGATGTTTTAGGAAACACCATACCCTCCTCCAGAGTCGTCATTGGCAATTTACATCCCACCCATCAGTGTAACAAGGCTCCCTTTCCTCCCTGTCCTCTCCTGCATTTCTTCTTTTTACACTTTTTTAGGAAGGCCATTTTGACCAATGGGAAGTCAGACTTCTTTGTAGTGCTGAATTGCATTTCTGGCTTGCTTGGTTGGCCAAAAGGGGCCTATGGGTTTTTTCCTGAATTCATTCAGAAAAGAACCCATATGCTCTTTTTGTCCAAGTGCATCATTGTCGACGTTTTGCCGCTTTTCATGTGCTTTAGGGGCGATTCGAATCTCCCTCCTGAAATCTGTTTCCTGCAATTCTGCCTTGCTTTCAAATCCTCTTCGTTGCCTTCCCTCAATATATTTGTGGACGAGAGTCATCATTTACAAGTCTGCAGGTTTGTGAATTGCAGTGCCCCTGAGCTCCATTTTTCAACTCGCTTTTTTGGAGCTTTCCGCAGAACCGCTGGTTTGCTTCTGGCCCTACTCTGGTTCCCGGTGGCAGGCTAAGCCTTTGCTTAATTCTTCTTCCTGACTGGAAAGTAGAGTGACATGTGCCTCTCCGAACATCTAGGGCTTGGCTCTCCTTGTTTCTCCTCCTTCCCCTTCTTCCTTTGGACAAATTCCAATTTCTGTGCAACTGGATGTTTAAGGTGCTGACATCCGCAAGTGGGGAGATTTTAAGGAAAAAGGCTGGAGGGGTGAACCCAACAACCAGGAAATTAGGAGTTTTGGTTCCTTTTCCAAAATCTTCCTGATCCAACCGTGTTCCATCTTCTGGGTGTCACAGGCATGTTTTAGCTGTAGGAAAGGTCACGTATATGTAAGGAGAGCACAAGGGATTTTTCCAAATCAGTGTCTCCCCGAACTCCAATCTGGGGAATTTTTAAGCTACTGGTACATGTGTGTTCATTAAGGGACTTGGGCCGTAGGCAGAGTCCGAACTTTAGATGATTGAAGTCTTCAGGTTCAGAAACGCTCACCATTGGCCTCCTTTTGTTTCCATTTTATCTGTAGTTGATAGATGATGTCGATATAGATATCTATGGTTTTTCAGATTATTTCCCCTTAGGGGTCATTACAAAATATTGAGTATAGTTCCCTGTGCTATACAGTAGTTCCTTGTTGATGATATATTTTATACATAGCATTGTGTATATGTAAATCTGAAACTGTTAATTTATCCCTCCTCCCAACTTTCCCCTTTGGTAATAAAAAATATAAGATTTTATACTTCTCAGAAATCTAGGAGCTGAAAGTGAGGTATCATTTTCAATGGAAAATCATTCAAAACAAGGTTGAAACTTCAACCAAGATTATTAGATGTACATCCTTTTAAAGAAATCACTGCATTTCTCTACTGTTGACCTGACAAATAAGACAAACCCCTCCACTGAACTTGCTTATAATAAAGTGATGGAAATATCAAATGGAAGTGTTAGAAACATCTTATTTTACACAAGCCTTATACACTGCTCTATGTTAATTACAGTTTGGCTCACACATCTGTTCATTGAAGTTACAATGTTCTCAAATTCTGTTACTGATCCTGCAGAGTGGGCCCCAATAAGGGTCTCCCTGCCCAGTGTCATTGGAGCCAACAGATCGAGACTGACTTTGGTTCAGAAGCAAAGGAAAACTTTATATTTTGATCAGAGAATGGAGAGGTGAGAGTGTGTGCTCCCCTGCGGGTTGTGGGCCGGGCTGCTGTGTAGGGATACTGTCAGCATCAGCGGGAGGGAGGGGGCAGAGCTCTCGAGGGCCGGGTTGGCTGGAGCTCAGGCTCTATGTCGCAGAGTCTGCACAGGGCCCCACGAGCTGAGGTGTCGGCCCAGCCATTTTGCAGTAGGAAATCGGGTCTGAAGTGTCGGGAGTGGGACCTCTGCATGTGGAAACCTAGGAGCAAGTGAAATTAGACAAAGCACAAAGGAAAAAATGGTTAGACTTTATTTTATTGCCCAGATTCTATTTTTATCTCCCAGGAATTTTTAATGGGCTTTGCCAGTGACAAAGCCCTCCTCTGCCTTTTGTCCCATTCCTCATTCTTGGGGCGCTGAGGGTGCAGACACGTCTTCTGTAAATGCTTCGTGCTGAGTTGGGTGTCCTCATACCCGGGGGTAGGGGCAGGACTTCTCCCCAGCAGCCTCCAGGTGAGGTTGATTGTCCGCAGGCCTCCTCCCTCACTCCTCGTCTGCCTGAGCACCAGCATTGGAAGTTTTATAGATTCTAATGACCTTTAAGGGTCCAGGAAAGAGATGTGCAGAGACGCTGAGGGGGTGGGCGGTTTTACCCTGCTCCACATTGGTTCGGCCCCCTTAGGCTGACGGTTTCTGCCAGCCTAGATGCTCTGACCAGTAGTCTGCGCTTTCTTCAGTTAGGCCAACTGAAATAACGTACAAACAGCACCAGGTGTCAGAGCCCTGCTTGCTCAACTCCCAGACATTCCAGGGCCGGTGGTGATCCAGGACCATGACGGCCACTCAGTCAACGGCCTTTTGAAGTAGCCAGGAGTACAGCTGGTCTCATTAGCCCCCGTCACCACGGTGTCTGTAGGCTTTTCTATGGTGGCAGCGTTATTTACGGTTCCCCTGCCAAGTTTATTAGCTCCGCTCTGGGTGCAGTAAGTCCTGTAAGCAATAGTCTCTTCTTTTGGGGCACACTCTTGTTGTTTCCTGAGAGAAGCTCCAGGTCAAGTGATGGTCACACGAGTCGTCATGGGGGCCCATTGCCCCAAGTTGTCTCTCTGGAGGTTGGTGTTGGAGGGCCTCCTCACTCGAGGTCATTGTGCCCACGGAGCAATCCCTGCAACTTCAGGGCATGGTGGGTGGTTAGGATCACCAAGTGGCATCCTTTTCCCTTAGGAGGGAGCTGGCCTTGCGGGCTGCTGATTTCCAGGTTTTTAGATACCCCCAGTATCCTGGTCGAATGGGGTGGCTGGCCAATGCCTGCAGGGCATTCTTGCATTGTTCCATTTCAAGTGGTCCCAGTTTTTGCACTAATACTCCAAGGGCGATTCACCTTGGACCAGGAATGTAAAGGTCAAAGGGTTTAGCTAACTTAGGGAGGTCCAGGACCAGGGTCTGAATTGACTGCTCTTTCCAATCTTGAAAGGCCGCTTCTGGATTCTATTCAAAAGGATCATCATCTTTTCCTTTCAGTGTTTCATATAGAGGCCCAGCTATTAGACTGTAGTTAGGGATCCAGATGCAGCAAACCCCGGTCACCCCAGGAACCCCTAAGCTGTCTTCTAGTTTCAGGAAGGCTGAGGCTGCAAATGGCTTATTCTCTTTCCTGGGGTGGGCTTCTCCGACCTTCTGTTCGAATGAAGCCCAGGAAGGCCACCTTAGTTTGTGATATTTGAGCCTTTTCCTTGGACACCTTCTATCTTTTATTGGCTAGGGAGTTCAGAGGCCTCCTTAGTCGGGCTGGTGATCAGAATGTCATCTGCATATTGAAGGAGGGTTCCCTCCTCCAGAGGTAGATCTTTTAGGTCTTTAGCTAACGTTTCCCCAAAGACGGTGTGGGAATTTTTGAACCCCTGGGGCAGGACGGCCCAGCAGTATTGTTTTTGTTGTATGTTGAGTCCTGCCACTCACAGCCAAAATTTCTTGTGACTCTGGGACTAATGGAATACAGAAGAAGGCATCATTGAAGTCTAATACAGAATGCCATGTCCTGGTGGATGGTAGAATGACCAGCAGGGTGTAGGAATTAGGAACTACTAGATGTATATCCACTGTGGCTTCACTGACTGTCCTGGCATCCTCTACCAGGTCCCCAGCAGCCCACGGGGCTCTTGTGGTCAGGCCACTCCCAGGATATGGAGCTCACCTGGGCAGGTACCCAGCAGCCCACGGGGCTCTAGTGGTTAGGCCGCTCCCAGGATATGGAGCTCACCTGGGCAGGTACGCAGCAGCCCACGGGGCTCTCGTGGGCAGGCCCCTCCCTGGATATGGAGCTCCCGTGGACAGGTACCCCAGCAGGGCTGGGCACACAGGAACCGTGCACATAGCCCTCATTGCAGAGCACCCCCAGCACACCTGTCACTCAGAGCTGACACAGAGCACCTCAGAGCAGAGCTTGAACTAACAAACAGCAGCTCCAACATGTCTGTGACCCTAGGCTTCACTCTGTGCGGCCTCCCTCTGCCTGGTCTTCCAGGGGCTTCCACTGCAGCCGGGGCACCAGGCCTCTGTGTCCACCCACCACCCCTCCTCTCCCTGACTCCTGGGTTCCTCTCATTAGCAGAGGTTCTTCTTGAAGTTGTCTCCCACTCATGGACCAGATAAAATGATTAGAAAACAAGCCAGAGCTGCCGCCCCTTATCTATCCTGACTCTCGGGACCCTACACCTGTTCCTTGGATCTGGCCAGTGCAGCAAGACCCATTTTCTGCAACTCTGAGCCCCTGAGGGGCGAGGATTGGCTGACCTGGGCAGCCTGACCCAGCCGGCCAGCCCTTCCCAGGTGTGCCTGGGTTGAGGTCAATATAAACACCCCTCCAGTCAGCAAAAGCCTCTGCAGCTGTGCCTGACGCCATATTCTCTGCCCCGTCAGCAGTCTCGGGGTTGGGCTGGTGGGAGAGAGTAGGGCCCACGGCTCTATGAGTGGCCCGGTGTGACTGGGGCTCTGCTGGACTTTCTGCAGGAGTTGCCGGGCTGCCACCTGCTAAAAAAGAGGATGTGTCACCCATACTTGCTGCTGGAATTTCTCCCTGGCAGAGGTGAGGAAGGACAAAAGCAGTGGGGGCCGGGACAGGAGGGGTACCTCAGGCAGGGAAATGGAAAGCTTCCAGACGAGCGCCCGGGGCCAGGACCATCCTGGCTGGCCTGAAGGCACCAAGTCGGCCTGCGTGCTGTCGCTGGTGTGACTCCAAGCCCCTTCCTCTAGTTTTTAAAGTCTTTGCACACATTCAGGTGTTTTACCTGGGAAGGGTGGGAAAAGTTCAGCAGCAGCTGGCCTGGGGCTCAGCTCACGTTTACTCAGAGACGCCTCCTCACGGTCCCCCAGCTTTGCAATGAGGACGCTCCTCGTGTGGGGGCTGCTGGCTGCATGGGAGATGATTCCCACCTGTGACCAACTTCAGAATTGTTTACCACTGGAGCAAGTGCCCTGATAGGGTTTTCCTCTGTATGACCAGTGGGTTCTGTTTTTTTTTTTTTTCTTTTTTGGTTCAAGGTAAGTTTTATTCCTCATTTTGTATTTATGGATATAAGCATGGAAATAATTCATTCATATAAATACGTCTATGGGAATTACAGAACTTTTTTTTCTGTTTTATTTCTTTAAGTATTATTTATTTTTTAATTTTTGAATTTATTTTATTCATTTTTTTATACAGCAGGCTCTTATTGGTTACCTATTTTATACATATAAGTGTATATATGTCAATCCCAGGCTCGCAATTCATCCCACCACCACCACCCTGCCACATTCCCCCCTTGGTGTCCATACATTTGTTCTCTACATCTGTGTCTCTATTTCTGCCTTGCAAACCGGTTCATCTTTACCATTTTTCTAGGTTCCACATGTATGTGTTAATATACGATATTTGTTTTTCTCTTTCTGACTTACTTCACTCTGTATGCCAGTCTCTAGATCTATCCACGTCTCTACAAATGACCCAATTTCATTCCTTTTTATGGCTGAGTAATATTCCATTTTATATATGTAGCACATCTTTTCTGTTCGTCTGTCTATGGGCATTTAGGTTGCTTCCATGACCTGGCTATTGTAAATAGTGCTGCAATGAATATTGTGGTGAATATGTCTTTTTGAATTATGGATTTCTCTGGGTATATGGCCAGTAGTGGGATTGCTGGGTCATATGGTAATTCTATTTTTAGTATTTTAAGGAACCTCCATGCTGTTCTCCATAGTGACTGTATCAATTTACATTCCCACAAATAGTGTAAGAGGGTTCACTTTTCTCCACACCCTCTCCAGCATTTGTTGCTTGTAGATTTTCTGATGATGCCCATTCTAACTCGTGTGAGGTGATACCTCATTGTAGTTTTGGTTTATATTTCTCTAATAATTAGTGATGTTGAGCAGCTTTTCATGTGCTTCTTGGTCATCTGTATGTCTTCTTGGGACAAATGTCTATTTACGTCATCTGCCCAATTTTGGATTGGGTTGTTTGTTTTTTTACTGTTGAGCTGCATGAGCTGTTTATATACATTGGAGATTACTCCTTTGTCCATTGATTCGTTTGCAAATATTTTCTCCCATTGTGAGGGTTGTCTTTTCGTCTTGTTTGTAGTTTCCTTTGCTTTGCAAAAGCTTTTAGGTTTCATTTGCTCCCATATGTTTATTTTTTTTTAATTCCATTACTCTAGGAGGTGGATCAAAAAAGATCTTGCTGTGATTTATGTCAAAGAGTATTCTTCCTATGTTTTCCTCTAAGAGTTTTATAGTGTCCGGTCTTACATTTCGGTCTCTAATCCATTTTGAGTTTATTTTTTGTGTATGGTGTTAGGGAGTGTTCTAATTTCATTCTTTTACATGTAGCTGTCCATTTTTCCCAGCACCACTTATTGAAGAGACTTTCTTTTCTCCTTTTTATACCCTTGCCTCCTTTGTCATAGATTAGTGGGCCATAGGTGTGTAGGTTTATCTCTGGGCTTTTTTTTTCTTTTACATCTTTATTGGAGTATAATTGCTTTACAATTGTGTGTTAGTTTCTGCTGTATAAAAAAGTGAATCAGCTGTGCGTATACATATAACACCATATCCCCTCCCTCTTGCACCTCCCTCTCACTCCCTTATCCCACCCTTTTAGGTGGTCACAAAGCAAAGAGCTGATCTCCCTGTGCTATGTGGTTGCTTCCCAGTAGCTATCAATTTTACATTTGGTAGTGTATATATGTCCATACCACTCTCACTTTGTCCCAGCTTACCCTTCCCTCTCCCCATGTCCTCAAGTCCTTTCTCTACGTCTGTGTCCTTAATCCTTTCCTGCCCCTAGGTTCTTCATAAACTTTTTTTTTAAGATTCCATATATATGTGTTAGCATACGGTATTTGTTTTTCTCTTTCTGACTTACTTCACTCTGTAGGACAGACTCTAGATCCATCCACCTCACTAAAAATAACTCAATTTCGTTTCTTTTTATGGCTGAATAATGTTCCATTGTATATATATGTGCCACATCTTCTTTATCCATTTATCTGTTGATGGACACTTAGGTTGCTTCCATGTCCTGGCTATTGTAAATAGAGCTACAGTGAACATTGTGGTACATGACTCTTTTTGAATTATGGTTTTCTCAGGGTAAATATCCAGGAGTGGGTTTGCTGGGTTGTATGGTAGTTCTATTTTTAGTTTTTAAGGAACCCCCATACCATTCTCCCTAGTGGATATATCAATTTACATTCCCACCAACAGTGCAAGAGGGTTCCCTTTTCTCCAATAAATGCCTCTCCAGCATTTATTGTTGGTAGATTTTTTGATGATGGCCATTCTGACTGGTGTGAAGTGATAGCTCACTGTAGTTTTGATTTGCATTTCTCTAATGATTAGTGATATTCAGCATCCTTTCATGTGTTTGTTGGCAACCTGTATATCTTCTTTGGAGAAATGTCTATTTAGGTCTTCTGCCCATTTTTGGATTGGGTTGTTTGGTTTTGTGATATTGAGCTACATGAGCTGCTTTTTGGAGATTAATCCTTTGCCATTTGCTTCATTTGAAAATATTTTCTCCCATTCTGATGGTTGTCTTTTCATCTTGCTTATGTTTTCCTTTGCTGTGCAAAATAATTTATGTTTCATTCGGTCCCATTTTTTTATTTTTGTTTTTATTTCCATTTCTCTAGGAGGTGGGTCAAAAAGGATCTTGCTGTGATTTATGTCATAGACTGTTCTGCTTATGTTTTCCTCTAAGAGTTTTGTAGTGGCTGGTCTTATATTTAGGTCTCTAATCCATTTTGAGTTTATTTTTGTGTATGGTGTTAGGGAGTGTACTAATTTCATTCTTTTACATGTAACTGTCCAGTTTTCCCAGCACCACTTGCTGAAGACACTGTCTTTTCTCCATTGTTTACCCTTGCCTCCTTTGTCATAGATTAGTGAACCATAGGTACGTGGGTTTATCTCTGTGCTTTCTATCCTGTTCTATTGACCTATATTTCTGTTTTTGTGTCAGTACCATATTTTCTTGATTACTCTAGCTTTGTAATATAGTCTGAAGTCTGGAAGTCTGATTCCTCCAGCTCTTTTTTTCCCCCCTCAAGACTGCTTTGGCTATCCAGGGTCTTTTGTGTCTCCCTACAAATTTTAAGATTTTTTTTTTCTTGTTCTGTAGAAAATGCCAAAGGTATTTTGATCGAGATTGCATTGAATATGTAGATTGCTTTGGGTAGTATAGTCATTTTCACAATATTGATTCTTCTAATCCGAGAACATGGTATATGTCTCCATCTGTTTATATCATCTTTGATTTCTTTCTTCAGTGTCTTTTAGTTTTCTGAGTACAGGTCTTTTACTTCCTTAGGTAGGTTTATTCCTAGGTATTTTATTCTTATTGTTGCAGTGGTAATGGGATTGTTTCCTTAATTTCTCTTTCTGATCTTTCATTGTTAGTGTAGAGGAATGCAAGCAATTTCTGTGCATTAATTTTGTATCCTGCAACTTTACCAAATTCATTGATTAGCTCCAGTGGTTTTCTGGTGGCATCTTTAGGATTCTCTATCTATGATATCATGTCATCTGCAAACAGTGACAATTTTACTTCTTCTTTTCCTTTTTGTATTCCTTTTATTTCTTTTTCTTCTCTGATTGCCATGGCTAGGACTTCCAAAACTATGTTGAATAGCAGTGGTGAGAGTGGACATCCTCGTCTTGTTCCTGATCTTAGAGGAAACGCTTTCAGTTTTTCACCATTGAGAATGCTGTTTGCTGTGGGTTTGTCATATATGGCCTTTATTATGTTGAGGTAGTTTCCCTCTATGCCCACACTCTGCAGAGTTTTTATCGTAAATGAGTGTTGAATTTTCTCAAAATCTTTTCCTTCATCTATTGAGATGATCATATGGTTTTATTCTACAATTTGTTAATATGGTGTATCACATTGATTTGTGTATATTGAAGAATCCTTGCATCCCTGGGATAAACCCCACTTGATCATGGTGTATGATCCTTTTAATGTGTTGTTCGATTCTGTTTGCTAGTATTTTGTTGAGGATTTTTACATCTATATTCATCAGTGATATTGGTCTATAATTTTCTTTCCTTGTAGTATCTCTGTCTGATTTTGGTATCAGGGTGATGGTGGTCTCATAGAATGAGTTTGGGAGTGTTCCTTCCCCTGCAATTGTTTTGAAGAATTTGAGAAGGTTGGGTGTTAGCTCTTCTCTAAATGTTTGATAGAATTCACCTGTGATGCCATCTGGTTCTGGACTTTGGTTTATTGGAAGATTTTTAATCACAGTTTCAATTTCATTGCTTGTGATAGGTTTGTTCATATTTTCTATTTCTTCCTGGTTCAGTCTTAGAAGGTTATCCCTTTCTAAGAATTTGTCCATTTCTTCCAGATTGTCCATTTTATTGGCCTAGAGTTGCTTGTAGTAGTCTCTTAGGATGCTTTGTATTCCTGTTGTGTCTGTTGTAACTTCTGCTTTTTCACTTCTAATTTTGTTGATTTGCGTCGTCTCCCTCTTTTTCTTAAGTCTGGTTAAAGGTTGATCATTTTTGCTTATCTTCTCAAAGAACCAGCTTTTAGTTTTATTGATCTTTGCTTTTGTTTTCTTTGTTTCTATTTCATTTATTTCTGCTCTGATGTTTATGATTTCTTTCCTTCTACTAACTTTGGGTTTTGTTCTTCTTTCTCTAGTTCCTCTAGGTGTAAGGTTCGATTGTTTATTTGAGATTTTTCTTGTTTCTTGAGGTAGGCTTGTATTGCTATAAACTTCCCTCTTAGAACTCCTTTTGCTGCATCCCATAGGTTTTGGATCAACGTGTTTTTGTTCTCGTTTGTCTCTAGGTAGTTTTTGATTTCCTCTTTGATTTCTTCAGTGATCTCTTGGTTATTTAGTAACGTATTGTTTAGCCTCCATGTGTTTGTGTTTTTTACGTTTTTTTCCGTGTAATTGATTTCTAATCTCATAGCATTGTGGTCGGAACAGCTGCTTGATATGATTTCAGTTTTCTTAAATTTACTGAGGCTTTATCTGTGACCCAAGATGTGATCTATCCTGGAGAATGTTCCGTGTGCAGTTGAGAAGAACGTGTAATCTGCTGTTTTTGGATGGAATGTCCTATAAATATCAATTAACTCTATCTGGTCTATTGTGTCATTTAAAGCTTGTGTTTCCCTATTAATTTTCTGTCTGGCTGATCTCCACTGGTGTAAGTGAGCTGTTAAAGTCCCCCGCTATTATTGTGTTACTGTCGATTTCCTCTTTTATAGCTGTTAGCAGTTGCCTTATACATTGAGGTGCTCCTATTTTGGGTACATACATATTTATAATTGTTATATCTTCTTCTTGGATTGATCCCCTGACCATTATGTAGTGTCTTTCCTTGTCTCTTGTAACATTCTTTATTTTAAAGTCTATTTTATCTGATATGAGTATTGCTACTCCAGCTTTCTTTTGATTTTCATTTGCATAGAGTATATTTTTCCATCGCCTCACTTTGAGTCTGTATGTGTCCCTAGGTCTGAAATGGATCTCTTGTAGACAGCATATATATGAGTCTTGTTTTTGTATCCATTCAGCGAGCCTGTGTCTTTTGGTTGGAACATTTAGTGCATTCACGTTTAAGGTAATTATCGATATGTATGTTCCTACTACTATTTTCTTAATTGTTATGGGTTTGTCTTGGTGGGTCCTTTTCTTCTCTTGTGTTTCCCACTTAGAGAATTTCCTTTAGCATTTGGTGTAGAGCTGGTTTCATGGTGCTGAATTCTCTTAGCTTTTGCTTGTCTGTAAGGCTTTTGATTTCTCCATCAAATCTGAATGAGCTCTTTGCAGGGTGGAGTACTCTTGGTTGTAGGTTCTTCCCTTTCATCACTTTAAATTTATCATGCAACTTCCTTCTGGCTTGTAGATTTTCTGCTGAGAAATCAGTTGTTATCCTTATGGGAGTTCCCTTGTATGTTATTGGTCATTTTTCCCTTGCTGCTTTCAATCATTTGTCTTTGTCGTTAATTTTTGTCAATTTGATTACTATGTGTCTTGTCATTTTTCTCCTTTGGTTTATCCTGCCTGGGACACTCTGTGCTTCTGGACTTGGGTGGCTATTTCTTTTCCCATGCTAGGGAAGTTTTTGACCATAATCTCTTCAAATATATTCTCGGGTCCTTTCTCTCTCTCTTCTCCTTCTGGGACCCCTATAATGCGAATGTTGTTGCGTTTAATGTTGTCCCAGAGGACTCTTGGGGTGTCTTCGTTTATTTTCATTCTTTTTCTTTATTCTGTTCCATGGCAGTGATTTCCACCTCTCTGTCTTCCAGGTCACTTATCCGTTCTTCTGCCACAGTTATTCTGCTACTGATTCCTTCTAGTGTATTTTTCATTTCAGTTATTACATTGTTCACCTCTGTTTGTTTGTTCTTTAATTCTTCTAGGTCCTTGTTAAACATTTCTTGCATCTTCTCGATCTTTGCCTCCTTTTTTTTTCCAAGGTCTTGGCTCAACTTCACTATCATTATTCTGAATTCTTTTTCTGGAAGGTTCCCTATCTCCACCTCATTTCGTTTTTTTTCTGGGGTTTTATCTTGTTCCTTGATCTGGTATAAAGTCCTCTGCCTTTTCATTTTGTCTATCTTTCTGTGAATGTGGTTTTCCTTCCACAGGCTGCAGAATTGTAGTTCTTCTTGCTTCTGCTGTCTGCTCTCCAGTGGATGAGTCTATCTTAGAGGCTAGTGCAAGCTTCCTGATGGGAGGGACTGGTGGTGGGTAGAGGTGGGTGTTGCTTTGGTGGGCAGAGCTTTAATCCGCTTGTCTACGGATTAAATAAAACTTTAATAAAAAGTTTAATCTGCTTGTCTGCTGATGCATGGGCCTGGGTTCCCTCCCTGTTGGTTGTTTGGCCTGAGGCGACCCAGCCCTGGAGCCTACCTTGCTCTTGGTGGGGCTAATGGCGGACTCTGGGAGGGCAAACACCAAGGAGTATTTCCCAGAACTTCTGCTGCCAGTGTCGTTGTCCTCACGGTGAGCCACAGCCACAGCCACCACCTGCCTCTGCAGGAGACCCTCTAAAAGTAGCAGGTAGTTCTGGTCATTCTCCTACAGGGTCACTGCTCCTTCCCCTGGGTCCTGATGTGCACACTACTTTGTGTGTGCCCTCCAAGAGTGGAGTATCTGAGTGGAGTTGAGACTCTGAGACTCTGTGTGGACTCGCACAGATTCTGGGTCCTGTGAAGCTTCGATGTTTTCTGATTCTAGAAATCCTGTAGGAGACGGTCCACAGCAGGTGATGCTAATGTTGTCAGTAGAGGTGTTGAAGCCAAAGATCTGCAGTTCCAACTAGAGGTGCCGATGTACATACAGGACAAAATCATCTCGTGTGAATGTAGTTCAGGCATGTTTAAGATGAATGCAGTCATGTTAATGCCTACCATATTCTATCTTGAGCCTCTCTTCAGGGACCCCCTCCTCAGTTCCTGAGGCTCCTGTAAGTCATGTACAGGGGACGGGAGAGTGGGCTCTGTCCAGTCTGAGCCCTGAGTTACCCTGTGTGTATCTTAGGATACTTTGTATTTCTGTGGTGTCTGTTGTAACATCATCTCTTTCATTTCAGATTTATTTGGGCCCTCTCTTTTTAAAAAAACATATGACTGTTTTCTTTTATTCTTTACAGAAGTTTAATAAGTGTTTGATCTACTATCCTTACCCTATGTATACTTTTTGCGGTGAGATTTTTACTTTTCTTTGTTTCCTTGTTACTATCAATAATTAGTGAGACTTCTTTTAAGCTACCTTCAACATTGCTTATAAAGCTGCTTTATTAGTGATGACAGAGCCTTAATGGAAGTCATGTTCTGGTTGTAAATTAGAATGCAATGTGCCAGCAAATAGCCCCTTAAGTTTATGTCTCATTACTTCTTGTTCTTTTTTTAATTTAATTTTTATTTTTTGTCAGAGCAAATTTAAATAAAATGTTTTGTTTCTTCTAGGTGTGCAAGATGTGGTTCTTTTAAACATATACATATATCTATTCTTCTTTGGATCATTTTCCCATGTAGGTTATGACACGATGTTGAGTAGTCTTGTCTTGGTATTACGTAGGTCTTTGGTGATTACATATTTCACATGTGTTTCTATATCTATCTTAACCCCAATATCCTAATGTATCCAATCCTCACACCTTTCCATTTGGTGAACCATAAGTTTGTTTAATGAATCTGTGATTGCATTTCTCTGTGGAAATATCTTCATTGGTATCAATTTTTAGCTAAGACCTATAAGTGATATTATAGGATATGTGTCTTTTGCTTTCTGACTTAGTACAATTTGCCTGATTACCTCAAGAATCATACATGGTGCTGCAAATGGCATTGTTTCATTTTTTTCCCTGGCTAATATTCCATCTGTACGTGTACCAGTTCTTCTTTGGCCACGCACCTCTTGATGGACTTTCTGGTTGCCTCCATGTCTTGGCTATTGCAATACTGCTGCAATGCACATTTGCTTGCCTGTGTCTTTCCAGTTATATCTTCTTATGTTATAGGCCAAGGAGTGGGCTTGCTGTATCATATGGTAGCTCAGTGTGTATGTTTTAAAGGCACCCCCATTCAGTTCTCATTAGTGGCTCTTGCCAGGATACGTCCCACTTAAAATTGAGGGTATGCATTTCTCCAAAACACCTTCAATATTTATTATTTGTAGTTTTCTTGCTGATGGTTATTCTAACAGGTGTGAGCTGATACCTCTCTGTGTTTGAATTTGCATGTGTCCCATAATCTGTTGAAATTGAGCTTTAAAGCATGCCCTTTTTATTTATCAAACTGTGATTACAGCTTAGTTCTTCAAAGTGTTTTCTTAAAGTAAGTGTCACATTTTGAAAATTTTTGGCCATTAAATCCCTCAAGACATTTTGAGGGCACGTTTCATTTACAGCCCTGAAGTACTTGTTCATATGAAGTGACCATTAGCACAGGTTTTAAAGCTGCTTGTGCAGGTAACGGCCAGAGGGTGGCAGCCTTTCTATGTTCCTAATCTGGTAAATACGGAAAGAGACCTTCAGCCCCAAGAGTGTCCAGCTTTTTTTCTCATCCAGCTGTGGGTCTAGATATGGTCACACCAGGTTTCATCACAGCCCCGGAAAGAATTATGTAAAAATTTCTCCCTCTATCACTATCTTTGTTTTTTGGGATTTTAAAGTAATTTATTTTTATAATGGGGTTTACCTGATTTTCACTGCTGTGTTTATGCCCCTTTACACCCATTGATTAACTTACAGAGAGAAATCAATACATAGGTTTTAAGATTTTTACTAGTCAGATATACACTTGTTCGTTGAATAGGGGGTGTTGCGTCCACTTCACGGAGCAAGGAGTAGGTCTTGTCTATTACATATTGGGTTTATGGATCGGTATCTGAGCTAATATGAAACCCTTGTTTTATGCATCACCCCACCTCACCTTTCCCGTTAAGCAGCCATAGTGTGTTTTCTAAATGTGTGACTCTATTCTGTTTTGTAATTCAGTTCAATTGTAGCGGTTTTTACATTCCCTCTATAAGTGATATCTTATGATAAGTGTCTTTTTCTGTGTGACTTATTTCACTTAGAATCGTCGAACCTAAATCCCTTCATCATGCTGCTAATAGCCTTATGACATTGATTTCATGGCTGAGTGATATTCCATTGTACATAAGGACCACAACATCGTTATCCATTTTCCTATTTCCTGGGATATTTAAGCTGTAATGAAGAGGAGGTTCTTGTCAAGAGAGCAGCCCTAAACTTTGGTGTGCCTGTGTCTTGCTAATTTTTAGTTTTCCCAATTTATACGCCCATGAGTGGAAGTGCCCTATGCTCTCTAAGCTGTGTTTTTTAGATGTTTCAGGACACACCGTACACTTCTCCAGAGTGGCTGTTGGCAATTTACATTCCGCCATCAGCGTACCAAGGCTCCCATTTCGCCATGGCCTGTGCTGCAGTTCTGGTTTTGACACTTTTTTCAGCATGGCCCTTTTGATCGATGGGAAGCGAGACTTCTTTGTAGCGCTGATTTGCCTTTCCAGGTTGCTTGGTTGGCCAAAAAGGGCGTATGCGTTTTTTCCTGAATATATTCAGGAAAAAACGCATAGGCCCTTTTTAGCCAAGGGCATAATTGTCGACGTTTTGCCGCTTTTCATGTGCTTTAAACGCGATTCGAATCTACCTCCTTAAGTCTGTTTCTGCAATTCTGCCTTGCTTTCAAATCCTCTTCGTTGCCTTCCCTCAATATATTTTTGGACGAGAGTTATCATTGATAACTTGCAGGTTTGTGAATTGCAGTGACCCTGATCTCCATTTTTCAACTCGCTTTATTGGGAGTTGGCCGCAAAAGCACAGGATTTCTTCAGGCCGTATTCTACTTCCAGGCAGCAGGCTGAGTCTGTGGTTAATTCTTTTTCCTGATGGGAAAATAGAGTGACCTGTGCCTGTCCCAAAACCTAGAGCTTGTCTCTTATTGGTTCCCCCTCTTTCCGTTCATCCTCAGGACAAATTGCAACCTGTACCAAACAGGAGGTTAAAGGTGCTGATTCTCCAAGTACGGAGATTGCTAGTATAGCGGCTGGAATGGTGAACCCGAGCACAAGGAGATGAGAAATGAGGTGCGTTTTAGAAACCTTTCCCGATCACACAGTGTACCGTCGTCTGGGTTTCTCATGCGTGTTTTCGATGTAGAAAGATGCCCTTGAACCTGGAGATTTGGGACCAATGGTATGGGTACCACGCAGTATTACTTCAAAGGGTCTGCGTTTGCTCACCCAACCTCACCAAACCTCTCAGCCCCAAGAGTGTCCACCCTTATGTCTCATCCAGCTGTGGGTCTAGATATGGTCAATCCAGGTTGCATCACAGCCCCTGAACTAATTTTGTAAGAATTTCTTTCTCTATGACCGTCTTTGTTTCATGGGTTTTTAATTTCTTTTTATAATGGGGTTTAGCTGCTTTTCACTGCTGTGTTTATGCCGCTTTACACCCACATGACACACTAACAGAGATATATCAAAACATATTTTTTAAGATTATTACTAGTCAGATATATTCTTGTGCGGTGAATAGGGCGTGTTGAGTCCAGTTCTCTGAGCAAGGAGTAGGTCTTGTCTGTTACATATTGGGTTTATGGAACGGTATCTGAGCTAATTTGAAACCCTTGTTTTATGTATCACCCCACCTCACCTTTCCCGTTAAGCAGCCATAGTGTGTTTTCTGCATGTGTGACTCTGTTCTGTTTTGTAATTCAGTTCAAGTGTAACGGTTTTTACATTCCCTCTATTAGTGATACCTTATGAGAAATGTCCTTTTCTGTGTGACTTATTTCACTTAGAATCGTCGCACATAAATCCACTCATCATGCTGCTACTAGCCTCATGACATTAATTTCATGGCTTAGTGATATTCCTTTGTACATAAGGACCACAACTTCTTTATCCATTTTTCTCCTTCCTGGGATATTTAAGGTGGAATGAAGTGGAGGTCCTTGGCAACAGAGCAGCCTTAAACTATGGTGTGCTTGTGTCTTGCTGATTTTTAATTTTTCCAATTTATACCCCCATGCGTGGAAGTGCCCTATGCTCTCTAAGCTTATTTTTTAGATGTTTCAGGACACACCATACCCTTCTCCAGAGTGGCTGTTGGCAATTTACATCCCGCCCATCAGCATAGCAAGGCTCCCATTTCTCCATGGCCTGTCCTGCATTTCTGGTTTTGACACTTTTCTCAGCATGGCCCTTTTGAGCGATGGGAAGCGAGACTTCTTTGTAGTGCTGATTTGCTTTTCCAGGTTGCTTGGTTGGCCAAAAAGGGCGTATGCGTTTTTTCCTGAATATATTCAGGAAAAAACGCATACGCCCTTTTTGGCCAAGGGCATCATTGTCAACGTTTTGCCGCTTTTCATGTGCTTTAAAGGCGATTCGAATCTACCTCCTGAAATCTCTTTCCTGCAATTCTGCCTTGCTTTCAAATCCTCTTCTTTGCCTTCCCTCAATATATTTGTGTTCGAGAGTTATCATTATAACTCTGCAGGTTTGTGAATTGCAGTGCCCTGAAGCTCCATTTTACAACTCGCTTTTTTGGGAGCTGGCCAAAAAACCGCAGGATGGCTTCAGGCCCTGTTCTGGTTCTGGGGGCCAGGCTGAGCCTGTGGTTAATTCTTCTTCCTGATAGGAAAATAGAGTGACCTGTGTCTGTCCCAATACCAAGAGCTAGTCTCTCACTGGTTCCCCATCTTCCCGTTCATCCTCAGGAAGAATTGCAACCTGTACGGAACAGGAGGTTAAAGGTGCTTATGCTCCAAGTAGGGAGATTGCTAGTAAAGTGGCTGGAATGGCGAACCCTAGCACAAGGAGATGAGAAAGGAGGTGCGTTTTAGAAACATTTCCCCATCACACGGTGTACCATCATCTGGGTTTCTCATGCATGTTTTTGATGTAGGAAGATGCTCTTGAACCTGAAGATTTGGGACCCATGGGATGGGTATCACGCAGTATTACTTTAAAGGGTCTGCGTTTGCTCACCCAACCTCACCAAAACTCTCAGCCCCAAGAGTGTCCACCCATATGTCTCATCCAGCTGTGGGTCTAGATATGGTCAATCCAGGTTCCATCACAGCCCCTGAACGAATTGTGTAAGCATTTCTCTCTCTTTCACTGTCTTTGTTTCATGGGTTTTTAAAAGTAATTTATTTTTATAATGGGGTTTAGCTGCTTTTCACGGCTGTGTTTATGCCGCTTTACACCCACTTGACACACTAACAGAGAGATATCAATACATAGGTTTTAAGATTATTACTAGTCAGATATATCCTTGTGTGGTGAATAGGGGGTGTTGAGACCAGTTCTCTGAGCAAGGAGTAGGTCTTGTCTATTACATATTGGGTTTATGGAACGGTATCTGAGCTAATTTGAAGCCGTTGTTTTATGTATCACCCCACCTCACCTTTCCCGTTAAGCAGCCATAGTGTGTTTTTTGCATGTGTGACTCTGTTCTGTTTTGTAATTCAGTTCAAGTGTAACGGCATTTACTTTCCCTGTATAAGTGATATCTTATGAGAAGTGTCCTTCTCTGTGTCTTATTTCACTTAGAATCGTCGTACCTAAATCCACTCATCATGCTGCAACTAGCCTTATGACATTGATTCTTGGTTGAGTGATATTCCATTGTACATTAGGACCACAAATTCTTTATCCATTTTTCGCTTTCCTGTTTTATTTAAGGTGGAATGAAGTGGAGGTCCTTCTCAACAGAGCAGCCCTAAACGTTTGGCTGCTTGCGTCTTGCTGATTTTCAATTTTCCCACTTTATACCTCCATGCGTGGAAGTGCCCTATGCTCTCTAAGCTGTATTTTTTAGATGTTTCAGGACACACCATACCCTTCTCCAGAGTGGCTGTTTGCAATTTACATCCCGCCCATCAGTGTAGCAAGGCTCCCATATCTCCATGGCCTGTCCTGCCTTTCTGGTTTTGACACTTTTTTCAGCATGGCCCTTTTGACCGATGGGAAGCGAGACTTCTTTGTAGCGCTGATTTGCCTTTCCAGGTTGCTTGGTTGGCCAAAAAGGGCGTATGCGTTTTTTCCTGAATATATTCAGGAAAAAACGCATACGCCCTTTTTGGCCAAGGGCATCATTGTCAACGTTTTGCCGCTTTAGATGTGCTTTAAAGGCGATTCGAATCTACCTCCTGAAATCTGTTTCCTGCAATTCTGCCTTGATTTCAAATCCTCTTCTTTGCCTTCCCTCAATATACTTGTGGACGAGAGTTATCATTTATAACTCTGCAGGTTTGTGAATTGCAGTGCCCTGAAGCTCCATTTTACAAGTCGCTTTTTTGGGAGCTGGCCGCAAAAGCACAGGATGGCTTCAGGCCCTGTTCTGGTTCTGGGGGGCAGGCTGAGCCTGTGGTTAATTCTTCTTCCTGATGGGAAAATAGAGTGACCTGTGCCTGTCCCAACACCAAGAGCTAGTCTCTCATTGGTTCCCCGTCTTCCCGTTCATCCTCAGGACAAATTGCAACCTGTACGGAACAGGAGGTTAAAGGTGCTGATGCTCCAAGTAGGGAGATTGCTAGTAAAGTGGCTGGAATGGCGAACCCGAGCACAAGGAGATGAGAAATGAGGTGCGTTTTAGAAACCTTTCCCCATCACACGGTGTACCATCTTCTGGGTTTCTCATGCATGTTTTCGATGTAGGAAGATGCCCTTGAACCTGGAGATTTGGGACCCATGCGATGGGTAGCACGCAGTATTACTTTAAAGGGTCTGCGTTTGCTCACCCAACCTCACCAAACCTCTCATCCCCAAGAGTGTCCACCCTTATGTCTCATCCAGCTGTGGGTCTAGATATGGTCAATCCAGGTTGCATCACAGCCCCTGAACGAATTGTGTAAGAATTTCTCTCTCTTTCCCTGTCTTTGTTTCATGGGTTTTTAAAAGTAATTTATTTTTATAATGGGGTTTAGCTGCTTTTCACGGCTGTGTTTATGCCGCTTTACACCCACTTGACACACTAACAGAGAGATATCAATACATAGGTTTTAAGATTATTACTAGTCAGATATATTCTTGTGCGGTGAATCGGGAGTGTTGAGTCCAGTTCTCTGAGCAAGGAGTAGGTCTTGTCTATTACATATTGGGTTTATGGAAAGGTATCTGAGCTAATTTGAAAGTCTTGTTTTATGTATCACCCCACCTCACCTTTCCCGTTAAGCAGCCATAGTGTGTTTTCTGCATGTGTGACTCTGTTCTGTTTTGTAATTCAGTTCAAGTGTAACGGTTTTTACATTCCCTCTATAAGTGACACCTTATGAGAAGTGCCCTTTTCTGTGTGACTTATTTCACTTAGAATCGTCGTACCTAAATCCACTCATCATGCTGCTACTAGCCTTATGACATTGATTTCATGGCTGAGTGATATTCCATTGTACATAAGGACCACAACTTTTTTATCCATTTTTCTCTTGCCTGGGATATTTAAGGTGGAATGAAGTGGAGGTCCTTGTCAACAGAGCAGCCCTAAACTTTGGGGTGCTTGTGTCTTGCTGATTTTCAATTTTCCCACTTTATCCCCCCATGCGTGGAAGTGCCCTATGCTCTCTAAGCTGTGTATTTTAGATGTTTCAGGACACACCGTACCCTTCTCCAGAGTGGCTGTTGGCAATTTACATCCCGCCCATCAGTGTAGCAAGGCTCCCATTTCTCCATGGCCTGTCCTGCATTTCTGGTTTTGACACTTTTTTCAGCATGGCCCTTTTGACCGATGGGAAGCGAGACTTCTTTGTAGCGCTGATTTGCCTTTCCAGGTTGCTTGGTTGGCCAAAAAGGGCGTATGCGTTTTTTCCTGAATATATTCAGGAAAAAACGCATACGCCCTTTTTGGCCAAGGGCATCATTGTCGATGTTTTGCCGCTTTTCATGTGCTTTAAAGGCGATTCGAATCTACCTCCTGAAATCTGTTTCCTGCAATTCTGCCTTGATTTCAAATCCTCTTCTTTGCCTTCCCTCAATATAATTGTGGACCAGAGTTATCATTTATAACTCTGCAGGTTTGTGAATTGCAGTGCCCTGGAGCTCCATTTTACAAGTCGCTTTTTTGGGAGCAGGCCGCAAAAGCGCAAGATGGCTTCAGGCCCTGGTCTGGTTCCGGGGGGCAGGCTGAGCCTGTGGTTAATTCTTCTTCCTGATGGGAAAATAGAGTGACCTGTGCCTGTCCCAACACCAAGAGCTAGTCTCTCATTGGTTCCCCGTCTTCCCGTTCATTCTCAGGACAAATTGCAACCTGTACGGAACAGGAGGTTAAAGGTGCTGAGGCTCCAAGTAGGGAGATTGCTAGTAAAGTGGCTGGAATGGCGAAGCCGAGCACAAGGAGATGAGAAATGAGGTGCGTTTTAGAAACCTTTCCCCATCACACGGTGTACCATCTTCTGGGTTTCTCATGCATGTTTTCGATGTAGGAAGATGCCCTTGAACCTGGAGATTTGGGACCCATGCGATGGGTAGCACGCAGTATTACTTTAAAGGGTCTGCGTTTGCTCACCCAACCTCACCAAACCTCTCAGCCCCAAGAGTGTCCACCCTTATGTCTCATCCAGCTGTGGGTCTAGATATGGTCAATCCAGGTTGCATCACATCCCCTGAACGAATTGTGTAAGAATTTCTCTCTCTTTCCC
Source organism: Balaenoptera physalus (assembly GCF_965194825.1). NCBI lineage: Eukaryota > Metazoa > Chordata > Mammalia > Artiodactyla > Balaenopteridae > Balaenoptera > Balaenoptera physalus. The sequence goes on along the minus strand of NW_028126249.1, from coordinate 98,250 downwards.
TGTCTTTGTTTCATGGGTTTTTAAAAGTAATTTATTTTTATAATGGGGTTTAGCTGCTTTTCACGGCTGTGTTTATGCCACTTTACACCCACTTGACACACTAACAGAGAGATATCAATACATAGGTTTTAAGATTATTACTAGTCAGATATATTCTTGTGTGGTGAATCGGGCGTGTTGAGTCCAGTTCTCTGATCAAGGAGTAGGTCTTGTCTATTACGTATTGGGTTTATGGAACGGTATCTGAGCTAATTTGAAACTCTTGTTTTATGTATCACCCCACCTCACCTTTCCCGTTAAGCAGCCATAGTGTGTTTTCTGCATGTGTGACTCTGTTCTGTTTTGTAATTCAGTTCAAGTGTAACGGATTTTACATTCCCTCTATAAGTGACACCTTATGAGAAGTGTCCTTTTCTGTGTGACTTATTTCACTTAGAATCGTCGTACCTAAATCCACTCATCATGCTGCTACTAGCCTTATGACATTGATTTCATGGCTGAGTGATATTCCATTGTACATAAGGATCACCACTTTTTTATCCATTTTTCGCTTTCCTGGGATATTTAAGGTGGAATGAAGTGGAGGTCCTTGTCAACAGAGCAGTCCTAAACTTTGGGGTGCTTGTGTCTTGCTGATTTTCAATTTTCCCACTTTATTCCCCCATGCGTGGAAGTGCCCTATGCTCTCTAAGCTGTGTTTTTTAGATGTTTCAGGACACACCGTACACTTCTCCAGAGTGGCTGTTGGCAATTTACATCCCGCCCATCAGTGTAGCAAGGCTCCCATTTCTCCATGGCCTGTCCTGCATTTCTGGTTTTGACACTTTTTTCAGCATGGCCCTTTTGACCGATGGGAAGCGAGACTTCTTTGTAGCGCTGATTTGCCATTCCAGGTTGCTTGGTTGGCCAAAAAGGGCGTATGCGTTTTTTCCTGAATATATTCAGGAAAAAACGCATACGCCCTTTTTGGCCAAGGGCATCATTGTCGATGTTTTGCCGCTTTTCATGTGCTTTAAAGGCGATTCGAATCTACCTACTGAAATCTGTTTCCTGCAATGCTGCCTTGATTTCAAATCCTCTTCTTTGCCTTCCCTCAATATAATTGTGGACGAGAGTTATCATTTATAACTCTGCAGGTTTGTGAATTGCAGTGCCCTGAAGCTCCATTTTACAAGTCGCTTTTTTGGGAGCTGGCCGCAAAAGCGCAGGATGGCTTCAGGCCCTGTTCTGGTTCCGGGGGGCAGGCTGAGCCTGTGGTTAATTCTTCTTCCTGATGGGAAAATAGAGTGACCTGTGCCTGTCCCAACACCAAGAGCTAGTCTCTCATTGGTTCCTCGTCTTCCCGTTCATCCTCAGGACAAATTGCAACCTGTACGGAACAGGAGGTTAAAGGTGCTGATGCTCCAAGTAGGGAGATTGCTATTAACGTGGCTGGAATGGCGAACCCAAGCACAAGGAGATGAGAAATAAGGTGCGTTTTAGAAACCTTTCCCCATCACACGGTGTACCATCTTCTGGGTTTCTCATGCATGTTTTCGATGTAGGAAGATGCCCTTGAACCTGGAGATTTGGGACCCATGCGATGGGTAGCACGCAGTATTACTTTAAAGGGTCTGCGTTTGCTCACCCAACCTCACCAAACCTCTCAGCCCCAAGAGTGTCCACCCTTATGTCTCATCCAGCTGTGGGTCTAGATATGGTCAATCCAGGTTGCATCACAGCCCCTGAACGAATTGTGTAAGAATTTCTCTCTCTTTCCCTGTCTTTGTTTCATGGGTTTTTAAAAGTAATTTATTTTTATAATGGGGTTTAGCTGCTTTTCACGGCTGTGTTTATGCCGCTTTACACCCACTTGACACACTAACAGAGAGATATCAATACATAGGTTTTAAGATTATTACTAGTCAGATATATTCTTGTGCGGTGAATCGGGCGTGTTGAGTCCAGTTCTCTGAGCAAGGAGTAGGTCTTGTCTATTACATATTGGGTTTATGGAACGGTATCTGAGCTAATTTGAAAGTCTTGTTTTATGTATCACCCCACCTCACCTTTCCCGTTAAGCAGCCATAGTGTGTTTTCTGCATGTGTGACTCTGTTCTGTTTTGTAACTCAGTTCAAGTGTATCGGATTTTACATTCCCTCTATAAGTGACACCTTATGAGAAGTGCCCTTTTCTGTGTGACTTATTTCACTTAGAATCGTCGTACCTAAATCCACTCAACATGCTGCTACTAGCCTTTTGACATTGATTTCATGGCTGAGTGATATTCCATTGTACATAAGGACCACAACTTTTTTATCCATTTTTCGCTTTCCTGGGATATTTAAGGTGGAATGAAGTGGAGGTCCTTGTCAACAGAGCAGCCCTAAACTTTGGGGTGCTTGTGTCTTGCTGATTTTCAATTTTCCCACTTTATCCCCCCATGCGTGGAAGTGCCCTATGCTCTCTAAGCTGTGTTTTTTAGATGTTTCAGGACACACCGTACCCTTCTCCAGAGTGGCTGTTGGCAATTTACATCCCGCCCATCAGTGTAGCAAGGCTCCCATTTCTCCATGGCCTGTCCTGCATTTCTGGTTTTGACACTTTTTTCAGCATGGCCCTTTTGACCGATGGGAAGCGAGACTTCTTTGAAGCGCTGATTTGCCTTTCCAGGTTGCTTGGTTGGCCACAAAGGGCGTATGCGTTTTTTCCTGAATATATTCAGGAAAAAACGCATACGCCCTTTTTGGCCAAGGGCATCATTGTCTACGTTTTGCCGCTTTTCATGTGCTTTAAAGGCGATTCAAATCTACCTCCTGAAATCTGTTTCCTGCAATTCTGCCTTGCTTTCAAATCCTCTTCGTTGCCTGCCCTCAATATATTTGTGGACGAGAGTTATCATTTATAACTCTGCAGGTTTGTGAATTGCAGTGCCCCTGAGCTCCATTTTTCAACTCGCTTTTTTGGTAGCTGGCCGCAAAAGCGCAGGATGGCCTCAGGCCCTATTCTGCTTGGGGGCAGCAGGCTGAGCCTGTGGTTAATTCTTCTTCCTGTTGGGAAAATAGAGTGACCTGTGCCTGTCCCAACACCTAGAGCTAGTCTCTCATTGGCTCCCCCTCTTCCCGTTCATCCTCTGGACAAATTGCAAGCTGTACGGAACAGGAGGTTAAAGGTGCTGATTCTCCAAGGAGGGAGATTGCTAGTAAAGCGGCTGGAATGGCGAACCCGAGCACAAGGAAATGAGAAATGAGGTGCGTTTTAGAAACCTTTCCCGGTCACACGGTCTACCACCATCTGGGTTTCTCATGCATGTTTTCGATGTTGGAAGATGCCCTTGAACCTGGAGACTTGGGACCCATGGGATGGGTAACAGGCAGTAGTACTTTAAAGGCTCTGCGTTTGCTCCCCCAACCTCACCAAATCTCTCAGCCCCGAGAGTGTCCACCCTTACGTCTAATCCTGCTGTGGGTCTAGATATGGTCAATCCAGGTGGCATCACAGCCCCTGAACGAATTTTGTAAGAATTTCTCTCTCTTTCACTGTCTTTGTTTCACGGGTTTTTAAAATTAATTTATTTTTATAATGGGGTTTAGCTGCTTTTCACGGCTGTGTTTATGCCGCTTTACACCCACTTGACTCACATCCAGAGAGATATCAATACATAGGTTTTAAGATTCTTACTAGTCAGATATATTTTTGTGCGGTGAATAGGGGGTGTTGAGTCCAGTTCACTGAGCAAGGAGTAGGTCTTTCTATTACATATTGGGTTTATGGAACGGTGTCTGAGCTAATTTGAAACCCATGTTTTCTGCAGCACCCCGCCTCACCTTTCCCGTTAAGCAGCCGTAGTGTGTTTTCTAAACGTGTGATTCTGTTCTGTTTTGTAATTCAGTTCAATTGTAGCGGTTTTTACATTCCCTCTATAAGTGATAGCTTATGATAAGTGTCTTTTTCTGTGTGACTTATTTCACTTAGAATTGTCGTACCTAAATCCACTCATCATTCTGCTACTAGCCTTATGACATTGATTTCATGGCTGAGTGATATTCCATTGTACATAAGGACCACCACTTCTTTATCCATTTTTCTCTTTCCTGGGATATTTAAGGTGTCATGAAGTGGAGGTTCTTGTCAACAGAGCAGCCCTAAACTTTGGGGTGCCTGTGTGTTGCTGATTTTTAGTTTTCCCAATTTATACGCCCATGAGTGTAAGTCCCCTATGTGCTCTAAGCTGTGTTTTTTCGATGTTTCAGGACACACCGTACACTTCGCCAGAGTGGCTGTTGGCAATTTACATCCCGCCCATCAGCGTAGCAAGGCTCCCATTTCTCCATTGCCTGTCCTGCATTTCTGGTTTTGACACTTTTTTCAGCTTGGCCCTTTTGACCGATGGGAAGCGAGACTTCTTTGTAGCGCTGATTTGCCTTTCCAGGTTGCTTGGTTGGCCAAAAAGGGCGTATGCGTGTTTTCCTGAATATATTCAGGAAAACACGCATACGCCCTTTTTGGCCAAGGGCATCATTGTCGATGTTTTGCCGCTTTTCATGTGCTTTAAAGGCGACTCGAATCTACCTCCTGAAATCTGTTTCCTGCAATTCTGCCTTGCTTTCAAATCCTCTTTGTTGCCTTCCCTCAATATATTTGTGGACGAGAGTTATCATTTATAACTCTGCAGGTTTGTGAATTGCAGTGCCCCTGAGCTCCATTTTTCAACTCGCTTTTTTGGGAGCTGGCCGCAAAAGCGCAGGATGGCCTCAGGCCCTATTCTGGTTCTGGGCGGCAGGCTGAGCCTGTGGTTAATTCTTCTTCCTGTTGGGAAAATAGAGTGACCTGTGCCTGTCCCAACACCTAGAGCCAGTCTCTCATTGGCTCCCCCTCTTCCCGTTCATCCTCAGGACAAATTGCAAGCTGTACGGAACAGGAGGTTAAAGGTGCTGATTCTCCAAGGAGGGAGATTGCTAGTAAAGCGGCTGGAATGGCGAACCCGAGCACAAGGAGATGAGAAATGAGGTGCGTTTTAGAAACCTTTCCCCGTCACACGGTCTACCACCTTCTGGGTTTCTCATGCATGTTTTCGATGTAGGAAGATGCCCTTGAACCTGGAGATTTGGGACCCATCGGATGGGTAAGAGGCAGTATTAATTTAAAGGCTCTGCGTTTGCTCCCCCAACCTCACCAAAACTCTCAGCCCCGAGAGTGTCCTCCCTTATGTCTCATCCAGCTGTGGGTCTAGATATGGTCAATCCAGGTTGCATCACAGCCTCTGAATGAATTGTATAAGAATTTCTCTCTCTTTCACTGTCTTTGTTTCATGGGGTTTTAAAAGTTGTTTGTTTTTATAGTGGGGTTAACTTCTTTTCACTGCTGTGTTTATGCCGCTTTACACCCCCTTGACACACTTACAGACAGATATCAATACATAGGTTTTAAGATTCTTACTAGTCAGATATGTTCTTGTGCCGTGAATAGGGGGTGTTGAGTCCAGTTCACTGAGCAAGGAGTAGGTCTTGTCTATTACATATTGTGTTTATGGAACGTTATCTGAGCTAATTTGAAATCCTTGTTTTATGCATCACCCCACCTCACCTTTCCCGTTAAGCATCCATAGTGTGTTTTCTAAATGTGTGACTCTGTTCTGTTTTGTAATTCCGTTCAAGTGTAGCGGTTTTTACATTCCCTCTGTTAGTGATATCTTATGATAAGTGTCTTTTTCTGTGTGACTTATTTCACTTCAAATCGTCGTACCTAAATCCACTCATCATGCTGCTACTAGCCTTATGATATTGATTTCACCCGCGAGTGATATTCCATTTTACATATTGAGCACAACTTCTTTATCCATTTTTCTCTTTCCTTGGATATTTAAGGTAGAATTAAGTGGAGGTTCTTGTCAACAGAGCAGCCCTAAAATTTGGGGTGCCTGTGTTTTGCTGATTTTTAATTTTCCCAATTTATACGCCCATGAGTGGATGTGCCCCTTTCTCTCTAGCTGTGTTTTTTAGATGTTTTAGGAAACACCATACCCTCCTCCAGAGTCGTCATTGGCAATTTACATCCCACCCATCAGTGTAACAAGGCTCCCTTTCCTCCCTGTCCTCTCCTGCATTTCTTCTTTTTACACTTTTTTAGGAAGGCCATTTTGACCAATGGGAAGTCAGACTTCTTTGTAGTGCTGAATTGCATTTCTGGCTTGCTTGGTTGGCCAAAAGGGGCCTATGGGTTTTTTCCTGAATTCATTCAGAAAAGAACCCATATGCTCTTTTTGTCCAAGTGCATCATTGTCGACGTTTTGCCGCTTTTCATGTGCTTTAGGGGCGATTCGAATCTCCCTCCTGAAATCTGTTTCCTGCAATTCTGCCTTGCTTTCAAATCCTCTTCGTTGCCTTCCCTCAATATATTTGTGGACGAGAGTCATCATTTACAAGTCTGCAGGTTTGTGAATTGCAGTGCCCCTGAGCTCCATTTTTCAACTCGCTTTTTTGGAGCTTTCCGCAGAACCGCTGGTTTGCTTCTGGCCCTACTCTGGTTCCCGGTGGCAGGCTAAGCCTTTGCTTAATTCTTCTTCCTGACTGGAAAGTAGAGTGACATGTGCCTCTCCGAACATCTAGGGCTTGGCTCTCCTTGTTTCTCCTCCTTCCCCTTCTTCCTTTGGACAAATTCCAATTTCTGTGCAACTGGATGTTTAAGGTGCTGACATCCGCAAGTGGGGAGATTTTAAGGAAAAAGGCTGGAGGGGTGAACCCAACAACCAGGAAATTAGGAGTTTTGGTTCCTTTTCCAAAATCTTCCTGATCCAACCGTGTTCCATCTTCTGGGTGTCACAGGCATGTTTTAGCTGTAGGAAAGGTCACGTATATGTAAGGAGAGCACAAGGGATTTTTCCAAATCAGTGTCTCCCCGAACTCCAATCTGGGGAATTTTTAAGCTACTGGTACATGTGTGTTCATTAAGGGACTTGGGCCGTAGGCAGAGTCCGAACTTTAGATGATTGAAGTCTTCAGGTTCAGAAACGCTCACCATTGGCCTCCTTTTGTTTCCATTTTATCTGTAGTTGATAGATGATGTCGATATAGATATCTATGGTTTTTCAGATTATTTCCCCTTAGGGGTCATTACAAAATATTGAGTATAGTTCCCTGTGCTATACAGTAGTTCCTTGTTGATGATATATTTTATACATAGCATTGTGTATATGTAAATCTGAAACTGTTAATTTATCCCTCCTCCCAACTTTCCCCTTTGGTAATAAAAAATATAAGATTTTATACTTCTCAGAAATCTAGGAGCTGAAAGTGAGGTATCATTTTCAATGGAAAATCATTCAAAACAAGGTTGAAACTTCAACCAAGATTATTAGATGTACATCCTTTTAAAGAAATCACTGCATTTCTCTACTGTTGACCTGACAAATAAGACAAACCCCTCCACTGAACTTGCTTATAATAAAGTGATGGAAATATCAAATGGAAGTGTTAGAAACATCTTATTTTACACAAGCCTTATACACTGCTCTATGTTAATTACAGTTTGGCTCACACATCTGTTCATTGAAGTTACAATGTTCTCAAATTCTGTTACTGATCCTGCAGAGTGGGCCCCAATAAGGGTCTCCCTGCCCAGTGTCATTGGAGCCAACAGATCGAGACTGACTTTGGTTCAGAAGCAAAGGAAAACTTTATATTTTGATCAGAGAATGGAGAGGTGAGAGTGTGTGCTCCCCTGCGGGTTGTGGGCCGGGCTGCTGTGTAGGGATACTGTCAGCATCAGCGGGAGGGAGGGGGCAGAGCTCTCGAGGGCCGGGTTGGCTGGAGCTCAGGCTCTATGTCGCAGAGTCTGCACAGGGCCCCACGAGCTGAGGTGTCGGCCCAGCCATTTTGCAGTAGGAAATCGGGTCTGAAGTGTCGGGAGTGGGACCTCTGCATGTGGAAACCTAGGAGCAAGTGAAATTAGACAAAGCACAAAGGAAAAAATGGTTAGACTTTATTTTATTGCCCAGATTCTATTTTTATCTCCCAGGAATTTTTAATGGGCTTTGCCAGTGACAAAGCCCTCCTCTGCCTTTTGTCCCATTCCTCATTCTTGGGGCGCTGAGGGTGCAGACACGTCTTCTGTAAATGCTTCGTGCTGAGTTGGGTGTCCTCATACCCGGGGGTAGGGGCAGGACTTCTCCCCAGCAGCCTCCAGGTGAGGTTGATTGTCCGCAGGCCTCCTCCCTCACTCCTCGTCTGCCTGAGCACCAGCATTGGAAGTTTTATAGATTCTAATGACCTTTAAGGGTCCAGGAAAGAGATGTGCAGAGACGCTGAGGGGGTGGGCGGTTTTACCCTGCTCCACATTGGTTCGGCCCCCTTAGGCTGACGGTTTCTGCCAGCCTAGATGCTCTGACCAGTAGTCTGCGCTTTCTTCAGTTAGGCCAACTGAAATAACGTACAAACAGCACCAGGTGTCAGAGCCCTGCTTGCTCAACTCCCAGACATTCCAGGGCCGGTGGTGATCCAGGACCATGACGGCCACTCAGTCAACGGCCTTTTGAAGTAGCCAGGAGTACAGCTGGTCTCATTAGCCCCCGTCACCACGGTGTCTGTAGGCTTTTCTATGGTGGCAGCGTTATTTACGGTTCCCCTGCCAAGTTTATTAGCTCCGCTCTGGGTGCAGTAAGTCCTGTAAGCAATAGTCTCTTCTTTTGGGGCACACTCTTGTTGTTTCCTGAGAGAAGCTCCAGGTCAAGTGATGGTCACACGAGTCGTCATGGGGGCCCATTGCCCCAAGTTGTCTCTCTGGAGGTTGGTGTTGGAGGGCCTCCTCACTCGAGGTCATTGTGCCCACGGAGCAATCCCTGCAACTTCAGGGCATGGTGGGTGGTTAGGATCACCAAGTGGCATCCTTTTCCCTTAGGAGGGAGCTGGCCTTGCGGGCTGCTGATTTCCAGGTTTTTAGATACCCCCAGTATCCTGGTCGAATGGGGTGGCTGGCCAATGCCTGCAGGGCATTCTTGCATTGTTCCATTTCAAGTGGTCCCAGTTTTTGCACTAATACTCCAAGGGCGATTCACCTTGGACCAGGAATGTAAAGGTCAAAGGGTTTAGCTAACTTAGGGAGGTCCAGGACCAGGGTCTGAATTGACTGCTCTTTCCAATCTTGAAAGGCCGCTTCTGGATTCTATTCAAAAGGATCATCATCTTTTCCTTTCAGTGTTTCATATAGAGGCCCAGCTATTAGACTGTAGTTAGGGATCCAGATGCAGCAAACCCCGGTCACCCCAGGAACCCCTAAGCTGTCTTCTAGTTTCAGGAAGGCTGAGGCTGCAAATGGCTTATTCTCTTTCCTGGGGTGGGCTTCTCCGACCTTCTGTTCGAATGAAGCCCAGGAAGGCCACCTTAGTTTGTGATATTTGAGCCTTTTCCTTGGACACCTTCTATCTTTTATTGGCTAGGGAGTTCAGAGGCCTCCTTAGTCGGGCTGGTGATCAGAATGTCATCTGCATATTGAAGGAGGGTTCCCTCCTCCAGAGGTAGATCTTTTAGGTCTTTAGCTAACGTTTCCCCAAAGACGGTGTGGGAATTTTTGAACCCCTGGGGCAGGACGGCCCAGCAGTATTGTTTTTGTTGTATGTTGAGTCCTGCCACTCACAGCCAAAATTTCTTGTGACTCTGGGACTAATGGAATACAGAAGAAGGCATCATTGAAGTCTAATACAGAATGCCATGTCCTGGTGGATGGTAGAATGACCAGCAGGGTGTAGGAATTAGGAACTACTAGATGTATATCCACTGTGGCTTCACTGACTGTCCTGGCATCCTCTACCAGGTCCCCAGCAGCCCACGGGGCTCTTGTGGTCAGGCCACTCCCAGGATATGGAGCTCACCTGGGCAGGTACCCAGCAGCCCACGGGGCTCTAGTGGTTAGGCCGCTCCCAGGATATGGAGCTCACCTGGGCAGGTACGCAGCAGCCCACGGGGCTCTCGTGGGCAGGCCCCTCCCTGGATATGGAGCTCCCGTGGACAGGTACCCCAGCAGGGCTGGGCACACAGGAACCGTGCACATAGCCCTCATTGCAGAGCACCCCCAGCACACCTGTCACTCAGAGCTGACACAGAGCACCTCAGAGCAGAGCTTGAACTAACAAACAGCAGCTCCAACATGTCTGTGACCCTAGGCTTCACTCTGTGCGGCCTCCCTCTGCCTGGTCTTCCAGGGGCTTCCACTGCAGCCGGGGCACCAGGCCTCTGTGTCCACCCACCACCCCTCCTCTCCCTGACTCCTGGGTTCCTCTCATTAGCAGAGGTTCTTCTTGAAGTTGTCTCCCACTCATGGACCAGATAAAATGATTAGAAAACAAGCCAGAGCTGCCGCCCCTTATCTATCCTGACTCTCGGGACCCTACACCTGTTCCTTGGATCTGGCCAGTGCAGCAAGACCCATTTTCTGCAACTCTGAGCCCCTGAGGGGCGAGGATTGGCTGACCTGGGCAGCCTGACCCAGCCGGCCAGCCCTTCCCAGGTGTGCCTGGGTTGAGGTCAATATAAACACCCCTTCAGGCAGCAAAAGCCTCTGCAGCTGTGCCTGACGCCATATTCTCTGCCCCGTCAGCAGTCTCGGGGTTGGGCTGGTGGGAGAGAGTAGGGCCCACGGCTCTATGAGTGGCCCGGTGTGACTGGGGCTCTGCTGGACTTTCTGCAGGAGTTGCCGGGCTGCCACCTGCTAAAAAAGAGGATGTGTCACCCATACTTGCTGCTGGAATTTCTCCCTGGCAGAGGTGAGGAAGGACAAAAGCAGTGGGGGCCGGGACAGGAGGGGTACCTCAGGCAGGGAAATGGAAAGCTTCCAGACGAGCGCCCGGGGCCAGGACCATCCTGGCTGGCCTGAAGGCACCAAGTCGGCCTGCGTGCTGTCGCTGGTGTGACTCCAAGCCCCTTCCTCTAGTTTTTAAAGTCTTTGCACACATTCAGGTGTTTTACCTGGGAAGGGTGGGAAAAGTTCAGCAGCAGCTGGCCTGGGGCTCAGCTCACGTTTACTCAGAGACGCCTCCTCACGGTCCCCCAGCTTTGCAATGAGGACGCTCCTCGTGTGGGGGCTGCTGGCTGCATGGGAGATGATTCCCACCTGTGACCAACTTCAGAATTGTTTACCACTGGAGCAAGTGCCCTGATAGGGTTTTCCTCTGTATGACCAGTGGGTTCTGTTTTTTTTTTTTTTCTTTTTTGGTTCAAGGTAAGTTTTATTCCTCATTTTGTATTTATGGATATAAGCATGGAAATAATTCATTCATATAAATACGTCTATGGGAATTACAGAACTTTTTTTTCTGTTTTATTTCTTTAAGTATTATTTATTTTTTAATTTTTGAATTTATTTTATTCATTTTTTTATACAGCAGGCTCTTATTGGTTACCTATTTTATACATATAAGTGTATATATGTCAATCCCAGGCTCGCAATTCATCCCACCACCACCACCCTGCCACATTCCCCCCTTGGTGTCCATACATTTGTTCTCTACATCTGTGTCTCTATTTCTGCCTTGCAAACCGGTTCATCTTTACCATTTTTCTAGGTTCCACATGTATGTGTTAATATACGATATTTGTTTTTCTCTTTCTGACTTACTTCACTCTGTATGCCAGTCTCTAGATCTATCCACGTCTCTACAAATGACCCAATTTCATTCCTTTTTATGGCTGAGTAATATTCCATTTTATATATGTAGCACATCTTTTCTGTTCGTCTGTCTATGGGCATTTAGGTTGCTTCCATGACCTGGCTATTGTAAATAGTGCTGCAATGAATATTGTGGTGAATATGTCTTTTTGAATTATGGATTTCTCTGGGTATATGGCCAGTAGTGGGATTGCTGGGTCATATGGTAATTCTATTTTTAGTATTTTAAGGAACCTCCATGCTGTTCTCCATAGTGACTGTATCAATTTACATTCCCACAAATAGTGTAAGAGGGTTCACTTTTCTCCACACCCTCTCCAGCATTTGTTGCTTGTAGATTTTCTGATGATGCCCATTCTAACTCGTGTGAGGTGATACCTCATTGTAGTTTTGGTTTATATTTCTCTAATAATTAGTGATGTTGAGCAGCTTTTCATGTGCTTCTTGGTCATCTGTATGTCTTCTTGGGACAAATGTCTATTTACGTCATCTGCCCAATTTTGGATTGGGTTGTTTGTTTTTTTACTGTTGAGCTGCATGAGCTGTTTATATACATTGGAGATTACTCCTTTGTCCATTGATTCGTTTGCAAATATTTTCTCCCATTGTGAGGGTTGTCTTTTCGTCTTGTTTGTAGTTTCCTTTGCTTTGCAAAAGCTTTTAGGTTTCATTTGCTCCCATATGTTTATTTTTTTTTAATTCCATTACTCTAGGAGGTGGATCAAAAAAGATCTTGCTGTGATTTATGTCAAAGAGTATTCTTCCTATGTTTTCCTCTAAGAGTTTTATAGTGTCCGGTCTTACATTTCGGTCTCTAATCCATTTTGAGTTTATTTTTTGTGTATGGTGTTAGGGAGTGTTCTAATTTCATTCTTTTACATGTAGCTGTCCATTTTTCCCAGCACCACTTATTGAAGAGACTTTCTTTTCTCCTTTTTATACCCTTGCCTCCTTTGTCATAGATTAGTGGGCCATAGGTGTGTAGGTTTATCTCTGGGCTTTTTTTTTCTTTTACATCTTTATTGGAGTATAATTGCTTTACAATTGTGTGTTAGTTTCTGCTGTATAAAAAAGTGAATCAGCTGTGCGTATACATATAACACCATATCCCCTCCCTCTTGCACCTCCCTCTCACTCCCTTATCCCACCCTTTTAGGTGGTCACAAAGCAAAGAGCTGATCTCCCTGTGCTATGTGGTTGCTTCCCAGTAGCTATCAATTTTACATTTGGTAGTGTATATATGTCCATACCACTCTCACTTTGTCCCAGCTTACCCTTCCCTCTCCCCATGTCCTCAAGTCCTTTCTCTACGTCTGTGTCCTTAATCCTTTCCTGCCCCTAGGTTCTTCATAAACTTTTTTTTTAAGATTCCATATATATGTGTTAGCATACGGTATTTGTTTTTCTCTTTCTGACTTACTTCACTCTGTAGGACAGACTCTAGATCCATCCACCTCACTAAAAATAACTCAATTTCGTTTCTTTTTATGGCTGAATAATGTTCCATTGTATATATATGTGCCACATCTTCTTTATCCATTTATCTGTTGATGGACACTTAGGTTGCTTCCATGTCCTGGCTATTGTAAATAGAGCTACAGTGAACATTGTGGTACATGACTCTTTTTGAATTATGGTTTTCTCAGGGTAAATATCCAGGAGTGGGTTTGCTGGGTTGTATGGTAGTTCTATTTTTAGTTTTTAAGGAACCCCCATACCATTCTCCCTAGTGGATATATCAATTTACATTCCCACCAACAGTGCAAGAGGGTTCCCTTTTCTCCAATAATGCCTCTCCAGCATTTATTGTTGGTAGATTTTTTGATGATGGCCATTCTGACTGGTGTGAGGTGATAGCTCACTGTAGTTTTGATTTGCATTTCTCTAATGATTAGTGATATTCAGCATCCTTTCATGTGTTTGTTGGCAACCTGTATATCTTCTTTGGAGAAATGTCTATTTAGGTCTTCTGCCCATTTTTGGATTGGGTTGTTTGGTTTTGTGATATTGAGCTACATGAGCTGCTTTTTGGAGATTAATCCTTTGCCATTTGCTTCATTTGAAAATATTTTCTCCCATTCTGATGGTTGTCTTTTCATCTTGCTTATGTTTTCCTTTGCTGTGCAAAATAATTTATGTTTCATTCGGTCCCATTTTTTTATTTTTGTTTTTATTTCCATTTCTCTAGGAGGTGGGTCAAAAAGGATCTTGCTGTGATTTATGTCATAGACTGTTCTGCTTATGTTTTCCTCTAAGAGTTTTGTAGTGGCTGGTCTTATATTTAGGTCTCTAATCCATTTTGAGTTTATTTTTGTGTATGGTGTTAGGGAGTGTACTAATTTCATTCTTTTACATGTAACTGTCCAGTTTTCCCAGCACCACTTGCTGAAGACACTGTCTTTTCTCCATTGTTTACCCTTGCCTCCTTTGTCATAGATTAGTGAACCATAGGTACGTGGGTTTATCTCTGTGCTTTCTATCCTGTTCTATTGACCTATATTTCTGTTTTTGTGTCAGTACCATATTTTCTTGATTACTCTAGCTTTGTAATATAGTCTGAAGTCTGGAAGTCTGATTCCTCCAGCTCTTTTTTTCCCCCCTCAAGACTGCTTTGGCTATCCAGGGTCTTTTGTGTCTCCCTACAAATTTTAAGATTTTTTTTTTCTTGTTCTGTAGAAAATGCCAAAGGTATTTTGATCGAGATTGCATTGAATATGTAGATTGCTTTGGGTAGTATAGTCATTTTCACAATATTGATTCTTCTAATCCGAGAACATGGTATATGTCTCCATCTGTTTATATCATCTTTGATTTCTTTCTTCAGTGTCTTTTAGTTTTCTGAGTACAGGTCTTTTACTTCCTTAGGTAGGTTTATTCCTAGGTATTTTATTCTTATTGTTGCAGTGGTAATGGGATTGTTTCCTTAATTTCTCTTTCTGATCTTTCATTGTTAGTGTAGAGGAATGCAAGCAATTTCTGTGCATTAATTTTGTATCCTGCAACTTTACCAAATTCATTGATTAGCTCCAGTGGTTTTCTGGTGGCATCTTTAGGATTCTCTATCTATGATATCATGTCATCTGCAAACAGTGACAATTTTACTTCTTCTTTTCCTTTTTGTATTCCTTTTATTTCTTTTTCTTCTCTGATTGCCATGGCTAGGACTTCCAAAACTATGTTGAATAGCAGTGGTGAGAGTGGACATCCTCGTCTTGTTCCTGATCTTAGAGGAAACGCTTTCAGTTTTTCACCATTGAGAATGCTGTTTGCTGTGGGTTTGTCATATATGGCCTTTATTATGTTGAGGTAGTTTCCCTCTATGCCCACACTCTGCAGAGTTTTTATCGTAAATGAGTGTTGAATTTTCTCAAAATCTTTTCCTTCATCTATTGAGATGATCATATGGTTTTATTCTACAATTTGTTAATATGGTGTATCACATTGATTTGTGTATATTGAAGAATCCTTGCATCCCTGGGATAAACCCCACTTGATCATGGTGTATGATCCTTTTAATGTGTTGTTCGATTCTGTTTGCTAGTATTTTGTTGAGGATTTTTACATCTATATTCATCAGTGATATTGGTCTATAATTTTCTTTCCTTGTAGTATCTCTGTCTGATTTTGGTATCAGGGTGATGGTGGTCTCATAGAATGAGTTTGGGAGTGTTCCTTCCCCTGCAATTGTTTTGAAGAATTTGAGAAGGTTGGGTGTTAGCTCTTCTCTAAATGTTTGATAGAATTCACCTGTGATGCCATCTGGTTCTGGACTTTGGTTTATTGGAAGATTTTTAATCACAGTTTCAATTTCATTGCTTGTGATAGGTTTGTTCATATTTTCTATTTCTTCCTGGTTCAGTCTTAGAAGGTTATCCCTTTCTAAGAATTTGTCCATTTCTTCCAGATTGTCCATTTTATTGGCCTAGAGTTGCTTGTAGTAGTCTCTTAGGATGCTTTGTATTCCTGTTGTGTCTGTTGTAACTTCTGCTTTTTCACTTCTAATTTTGTTGATTTGCGTCGTCTCCCTCTTTTTCTTAAGTCTGGTTAAAGGTTGATCATTTTTGCTTATCTTCTCAAAGAACCAGCTTTTAGTTTTATTGATCTTTGCTTTTGTTTTCTTTGTTTCTATTTCATTTATTTCTGCTCTGATGTTTATGATTTCTTTCCTTCTACTAACTTTGGGTTTTGTTCTTCTTTCTCTAGTTCCTCTAGGTGTAAGGTTCGATTGTTTATTTGAGATTTTTCTTGTTTCTTGAGGTAGGCTTGTATTGCTATAAACTTCCCTCTTAGAACTCCTTTTGCTGCATCCCATAGGTTTTGGATCAACGTGTTTTTGTTCTCGTTTGTCTCTAGGTAGTTTTTGATTTCCTCTTTGATTTCTTCAGTGATCTCTTGGTTATTTAGTAACGTATTGTTTAGCCTCCATGTGTTTGTGTTTTTTACGTTTTTTTCCGTGTAATTGATTTCTAATCTCATAGCATTGTGGTCGGAACAGCTGCTTGATATGATTTCAGTTTTCTTAAATTTACTGAGGCTTTATCTGTGACCCAAGATGTGATCTATCCTGGAGAATGTTCCGTGTGCAGTTGAGAAGAACGTGTAATCTGCTGTTTTTGGATGGAATGTCCTATAAATATCAATTAACTCTATCTGGTCTATTGTGTCATTTAAAGCTTGTGTTTCCCTATTAATTTTCTGTCTGGCTGATCTCCACTGGTGTAAGTGAGCTGTTAAAGTCCCCCGCTATTATTGTGTTACTGTCGATTTCCTCTTTTATAGCTGTTAGCAGTTGCCTTATACATTGAGGTGCTCCTATTTTGGGTACATACATATTTATAATTGTTATATCTTCTTCTTGGATTGATCCCCTGACCATTATGTAGTGTCTTTCCTTGTCTCTTGTAACATTCTTTATTTTAAAGTCTATTTTATCTGATATGAGTATTGCTACTCCAGCTTTCTTTTGATTTTCATTTGCATAGAGTATATTTTTCCATCGCCTCACTTTGAGTCTGTATGTGTCCCTAGGTCTGAAATGGATCTCTTGTAGACAGCATATATATGAGTCTTGTTTTTGTATCCATTCAGCGAGCCTGTGTCTTTTGGTTGGAACATTTAGTGCATTCACGTTTAAGGTAATTATCGATATGTATGTTCCTACTACTATTTTCTTAATTGTTATGGGTTTGTCTTGGTGGGTCCTTTTCTTCTCTTGTGTTTCCCACTTAGAGAATTTCCTTTAGCATTTGGTGTAGAGCTGGTTTCATGGTGCTGAATTCTCTTAGCTTTTGCTTGTCTGTAAGGCTTTTGATTTCTCCATCAAATCTGAATGAGCTCTTTGCAGGGTGGAGTACTCTTGGTTGTAGGTTCTTCCCTTTCATCACTTTAAATTTATCATGCAACTTCCTTCTGGCTTGTAGATTTTCTGCTGAGAAATCAGTTGTTATCCTTATGGGAGTTCCCTTGTATGTTATTGGTCATTTTTCCCTTGCTGCTTTCAATCATTTGTCTTTGTCGTTAATTTTTGTCAATTTGATTACTATGTGTCTTGTCATTTTTCTCCTTTGGTTTATCCTGCCTGGGACACTCTGTGCTTCTGGACTTGGGTGGCTATTTCTTTTCCCATGCTAGGGAAGTTTTTGACCATAATCTCTTCAAATATATTCTCGGGTCCTTTCTCTCTCTCTTCTCCTTCTGGGACCCCTATAATGCGAATGTTGTTGCGTTTAATGTTGTCCCAGAGGACTCTTGGGGTGTCTTCGTTTATTTTCATTCTTTTTCTTTATTCTGTTCCATGGCAGTGATTTCCACCTCTCTGTCTTCCAGGTCACTTATCCGTTCTTCTGCCACAGTTATTCTGCTACTGATTCCTTCTAGTGTATTTTTCATTTCAGTTATTACATTGTTCACCTCTGTTTGTTTGTTCTTTAATTCTTCTAGGTCCTTGTTAAACATTTCTTGCATCTTCTCGATCTTTGCCTCCTTTTTTTTTCCAAGGTCTTGGCTCAACTTCACTATCATTATTCTGAATTCTTTTTCTGGAAGGTTCCCTATCTCCACCTCATTTCGTTTTTTTTCTGGGGTTTTATCTTGTTCCTTGATCTGGTATAAAGTCCTCTGCCTTTTCATTTTGTCTATCTTTCTGTGAATGTGGTTTTCCTTCCACAGGCTGCAGAATTGTAGTTCTTCTTGCTTCTGCTGTCTGCTCTCCAGTGGATGAGTCTATCTTAGAGGCTAGTGCAAGCTTCCTGATGGGAGGGACTGGTGGTGGGTAGAGGTGGGTGTTGCTTTGGTGGGCAGAGCTTTAATCCGCTTGTCTACGGATTAAATAAAACTTTAATAAAAAGTTTAATCTGCTTGTCTGCTGATGCATGGGCCTGGGTTCCCTCCCTGTTGGTTGTTTGGCCTGAGGCGACCCAGCCCTGGAGCCTACCTTGCTCTTGGTGGGGCTAATGGCGGACTCTGGGAGGGCAAACACCAAGGAGTATTTCCCAGAACTTCTGCTGCCAGTGTCGTTGTCCTCACGGTGAGCCACAGCCACAGCCACCACCTGCCTCTGCAGGAGACCCTCTAAAAGTAGCAGGTAGTTCTGGTCATTCTCCTACAGGGTCACTGCTCCTTCCCCTGGGTCCTGATGTGCACACTACTTTGTGTGTGCCCTCCAAGAGTGGAGTATCTGAGTGGAGTTGAGACTCTGAGACTCTGTGTGGACTCGCACAGATTCTGGGTCCTGTGAAGCTTCGATGTTTTCTGATTCTAGAAATCCTGTAGGAGACGGTCCACAGCAGGTGATGCTAATGTTGTCAGTAGAGGTGTTGAAGCCAAAGATCTGCAGTTCCAACTAGAGGTGCCGATGTACATACAGGACAAAATCATCTCGTGTGAATGTAGTTCAGGCATGTTTAAGATGAATGCAGTCATGTTAATGCCTACCATATTCTATCTTGAGCCTCTCTTCAGGGACCCCCTCCTCAGTTCCTGAGGCTCCTGTAAGTCATGTACAGGGGACGGGAGAGTGGGCTCTGTCCAGTCTGAGCCCTGAGTTACCCTGTGTGTATCTTAGGATACTTTGTATTTCTGTGGTGTCTGTTGTAACATCATCTCTTTCATTTCAGATTTATTTGGGCCCTCTCTTTTTAAAAAAACATATGACTGTTTTCTTTTATTCTTTACAGAAGTTTAATAAGTGTTTGATCTACTATCCTTACCCTATGTATACTTTTTGCGGTGAGATTTTTACTTTTCTTTGTTTCCTTGTTACTATCAATAATTAGTGAGACTTCTTTTAAGCTACCTTCAACATTGCTTATAAAGCTGCTTTATTAGTGATGACAGAGCCTTAATGGAAGTCATGTTCTGGTTGTAAATTAGAATGCAATGTGCCAGCAAATAGCCCCTTAAGTTTATGTCTCATTACTTCTTGTTCTTTTTTTAATTTAATTTTTATTTTTTGTCAGAGCAAATTTAAATAAAATGTTTTGTTTCTTCTAGGTGTGCAAGATGTGGTTCTTTTAAACATATACATATATCTATTCTTCTTTGGATCATTTTCCCATGTAGGTTATGACACGATGTTGAGTAGTCTTGTCTTGGTATTACGTAGGTCTTTGGTGATTACATATTTCACATGTGTTTCTATATCTATCTTAACCCCAATATCCTAATGTATCCAATCCTCACACCTTTCCATTTGGTGAACCATAAGTTTGTTTAATGAATCTGTGATTGCATTTCTCTGTGGAAATATCTTCATTGGTATCAATTTTTAGCTAAGACCTATAAGTGATATTATAGGATATGTGTCTTTTGCTTTCTGACTTAGTACAATTTGCCTGATTACCTCAAGAATCATACATGGTGCTGCAAATGGCATTGTTTCATTTTTTTCCCTGGCTAATATTCCATCTGTACGTGTACCAGTTCTTCTTTGGCCACGCACCTCTTGATGGACTTTCTGGTTGCCTCCATGTCTTGGCTATTGCAATACTGCTGCAATGCACATTTGCTTGCCTGTGTCTTTCCAGTTATATCTTCTTATGTTATAGGCCAAGGAGTGGGCTTGCTGTATCATATGGTAGCTCAGTGTGTATGTTTTAAAGGCACCCCCATTCAGTTCTCATTAGTGGCTCTTGCCAGGATACGTCCCACTTAAAATTGAGGGTATGCATTTCTCCAAAACACCTTCAATATTTATTATTTGTAGTTTTCTTGCTGATGGTTATTCTAACAGGTGTGAGCTGATACCTCTCTGTGTTTGAATTTGCATGTGTCCCATAATCTGTTGAAATTGAGCTTTAAAGCATGCCCTTTTTATTTATCAAACTGTGATTACAGCTTAGTTCTTCAAAGTGTTTTCTTAAAGTAAGTGTCACATTTTGAAAATTTTTGGCCATTAAATCCCTCAAGACATTTTGAGGGCACGTTTCATTTACAGCCCTGAAGTACTTGTTCATATGAAGTGACCATTAGCACAGGTTTTAAAGCTGCTTGTGCAGGTAACGGCCAGAGGGTGGCAGCCTTTCTATGTTCCTAATCTGGTAAATACGGAAAGAGACCTTCAGCCCCAAGAGTGTCCAGCTTTTTTTCTCATCCAGCTGTGGGTCTAGATATGGTCACACCAGGTTTCATCAAAGCCCCGGAAAGAATTATGTAAAAATTTCTCCCTCTATCACTATCTTTGTTTTTTGGGATTTTAAAGTAATTTATTTTTATAATGGGGTTTACCTGATTTTCACTGCTGTGTTTATGCCCCTTTACACCCATTGATTAACTTACAGAGAGAAATCAATACATAGGTTTTAAGATTTTTACTAGTCAGATATACACTTGTTCGTTGAATAGGGGGTGTTGCGTCCACTTCACGGAGCAAGGAGTAGGTCTTGTCTATTACATATTGGGTTTATGGATCGGTATCTGAGCTAATATGAAACCCTTGTTTTATGCATCACCCCACCTCACCTTTCCCGTTAAGCAGCCATAGTGTGTTTTCTAAATGTGTGACTCTATTCTGTTTTGTAATTCAGTTCAATTGTAGCGGTTTTTACATTCCCTCTATAAGTGATATCTTATGATAAGTGTCTTTTTCTGTGTGACTTATTTCACTTAGAATCGTCGAACCTAAATCCCTTCATCATGCTGCTAATAGCCTTATGACATTGATTTCATGGCTGAGTGATATTCCATTGTACATAAGGACCACAACATCGTTATCCATTTTCCTATTTCCTGGGATATTTAAGCTGTAATGAAGAGGAGGTTCTTGTCAAGAGAGCAGCCCTAAACTTTGGTGTGCCTGTGTCTTGCTAATTTTTAGTTTTCCCAATTTATACGCCCATGAGTGGAAGTGCCCTATGCTCTCTAAGCTGTGTTTTTTAGATGTTTCAGGACACACCGTACACTTCTCCAGAGTGGCTGTTGGCAATTTACATTCCGCCATCAGCGTACCAAGGCTCCCATTTCGCCATGGCCTGTGCTGCAGTTCTGGTTTTGACACTTTTTTCAGCATGGCCCTTTTGATCGATGGGAAGCGAGACTTCTTTGTAGCGCTGATTTGCCTTTCCAGGTTGCTTGGTTGGCCAAAAAGGGCGTATGCGTTTTTTCCTGAATATATTCAGGAAAAAACGCATAGGCCCTTTTTAGCCAAGGGCATAATTGTCGACGTTTTGCCGCTTTTCATGTGCTTTAAACGCGATTCGAATCTACCTCCTTAAGTCTGTTTCTGCAATTCTGCCTTGCTTTCAAATCCTCTTCGTTGCCTTCCCTCAATATATTTTTGGACGAGAGTTATCATTGATAACTTGCAGGTTTGTGAATTGCAGTGACCCTGATCTCCATTTTTCAACTCGCTTTATTGGGAGTTGGCCGCAAAAGCACAGGATTTCTTCAGGCCGTATTCTACTTCCAGGCAGCAGGCTGAGTCTGTGGTTAATTCTTTTTCCTGATGGGAAAATAGAGTGACCTGTGCCTGTCCCAAAACCTAGAGCTTGTCTCTTATTGGTTCCCCCTCTTTCCGTTCATCCTCAGGACAAATTGCAACCTGTACCAAACAGGAGGTTAAAGGTGCTGATTCTCCAAGTACGGAGATTGCTAGTATAGCGGCTGGAATGGTGAACCCGAGCACAAGGAGATGAGAAATGAGGTGCGTTTTAGAAACCTTTCCCGATCACACAGTGTACCGTCGTCTGGGTTTCTCATGCGTGTTTTCGATGTAGAAAGATGCCCTTGAACCTGGAGATTTGGGACCAATGGTATGGGTACCACGCAGTACTACTTCAAAGGGTCTGCGTTTGCTCACCCAACCTCACCAAACCTCTCAGCCCCAAGAGTGTCCACCCTTATGTCTCATCCAGCTGTGGGTCTAGATATGGTCAATCCAGGTTGCATCACAGCCCCTGAACTAATTTTGTAAGAATTTCTTTCTCTATGACCGTCTTTGTTTCATGGGTTTTTAATTTCTTTTTATAATGGGGTTTAGCTGCTTTTCACTGCTGTGTTTACGCCGCTTTACACCCACATGACACACTAACAGAGATATATCAAAACATATTTTTTAAGATTATTACTAGTCAGATATATTCTTGTGCGGTGAATAGGGCGTGTTGAGTCCAGTTCTCTGAGCAAGGAGTAGGTCTTGTCTGTTACATATTGGGTTTATGGAACGGTATCTGAGCTAATTTGAAACCCTTGTTTTATGTATCACCCCACCTCACCTTTCCCGTTAAGCAGCCATAGTGTGTTTTCTGCATGTGTGACTCTGTTCTGTTTTGTAATTCAGTTCAAGTGTAACGGTTTTTACATTCCCTCTATTAGTGATACCTTATGAGAAATGTCCTTTTCTGTGTGACTTATTTCACTTAGAATCGTCGCACATAAATCCACTCATCATGCTGCTACTAGCCTCATGACATTAATTTCATGGCTTAGTGATATTCCTTTGTACATAAGGACCACAACTTCTTTATCCATTTTTCTCCTTCCTGGGATATTTAAGGTGGAATGAAGTGGAGGTCCTTGGCAACAGAGCAGCCTTAAACTATGGTGTGCTTGTGTCTTGCTGATTTTTAATTTTTCCAATTTATACCCCCATGCGTGGAAGTGCCCTATGCTCTCTAAGCTTATTTTTTAGATGTTTCAGGACACACCATACCCTTCTCCAGAGTGGCTGTTGGCAATTTACATCCCGCCCATCAGCATAGCAAGGCTCCCATTTCTCCATGGCCTGTCCTGCATTTCTGGTTTTGACACTTTTCTCAGCATGGCCCTTTGGACCGATGGGAAGCGAGACTTCTTTGTAGCGCTGATTTGCCTTTCCAGGTTGCTTGGTTGGCCAAAAAGGGCGTATGCGTTTTTTCCTGAATATATTCAGGAAAAAACGCATACGCCCTTTTTGGCCAAGGGCATCATTGTCAACGTTTTGCCGCTTTTCATGTGCTTTAAAGGCGATTCGAATCTACCTCCTGAAATCTCTTTCCTGCAATTCTGCCTTGCTTTCAAATCCTCTTCTTTGCCTTCCCTCAATATATTTGTGTTCGAGAGTTATCATTATAACTCTGCAGGTTTGTGAATTGCAGTGCCCTGAAGCTCCATTTTACAACTCGCTTTTTTGGGAGCTGGCCAAAAAACCGCAGGATGGCTTCAGGCCCTGTTCTGGTTCTGGGGGCCAGGCTGAGCCTGTGGTTAATTCTTCTTCCTGATAGGAAAATAGAGTGACCTGTGTCTGTCCCAATACCAAGAGCTAGTCTCTCATTGGTTCCCCATCTTCCCGTTCATCCTCAGGAAGAATTGCAACCTGTACGGAACAGGAGGTTAAAGGTGCTTATGCTCCAAGTAGGGAGATTGCTAGTAAAGTGGCTGGAATGGCGAACCCTAGCACAAGGAGATGAGAAAGGAGGTGCGTTTTAGAAACATTTCCCCATCACACGGTGTACCATCATCTGGGTTTCTCATGCATGTTTTTGATGTAGGAAGATGCTCTTGAACCTGAAGATTTGGGACCCATGGGATGGGTATCACGCAGTATTACTTTAAAGGGTCTGCGTTTGCTCACCCAACCTCACCAAAACTCTCAGCCCCAAGAGTGTCCACCCATATGTCTCATCCAGCTGTGGGTCTAGATATGGTCAATCCAGGTTCCATCACAGCCCCTGAACGAATTGTGTAAGCATTTCTCTCTCTTTCACTGTCTTTGTTTCATGGGTTTTTAAAAGTAATTTATTTTTATAATGGGGTTTAGCTGCTTTTCACTGCTGTGTTTATGCCGCTTTACACCCACTTGACACACTAACAGAGAGATTTCAATACATAGGTTTTAAGATTATTACTAGTCAGATATATCCTTGTGTGGTGAATTGGGGGTGTTGAGTCCAGTTCTCTGAGCAAGGAGTGGGTCTTGTCTATTACATATTGGGTTTATGGAACGGTATCTCAGCTAATTTGTAACCCTTGTTTTATGTATCACCCCACCTCACCTTTCCCGTTAAGCAGCCATAGTGTGTTTTCTGCATGTGTGACAATGTTCTGTTTTGTAATTCAGTTCAGGTGTAACGGTTTTTACTTTCCCTGTATAAGTGATATCTTATGAGAAGTGTCCTTTTCTGTGTGACATATTTCACTTAGAATCGTCGTACCTAAATCCACTCATCATGCTGCTACTAGCCTTATGACATTGATTTCATGGCTGAGTGATATTCCATTGTACATAAGGACCACAACTTCTTTATCCATTTTTCCCTTTCCTGGGATATTTAAGGTGGAATGAAGTGGAGGTCCTTGGCAACAGAGCAGCCCTAAACTTTGGTGTGCTTGTGTCTTACTGATTTTTAATTTTTCCAATTTATACCCCCATGCGTGGAAGTGCCCTATGCTCTGTAAGCTGTGTTTTTTAGATGTTTCAGGACACACCGTACCCTTCTCCAGAGTGGCTGTTGGCAATTTACATCCCGCCCATCAGCGTAGCAGGGCTCCCATTTCTCCATGGCCTGTCCTGCATTTCTGGTTTTGACACTTTTCTCAGCATTTGCCCTTTTGACCGATGGGACGCGAGACTTCTTTGTAGCGCTGATTTGCCTTTCAAGGTTGCTTGGTTGGCCAAAAAGGGCGTATGCGTGTTTTCCTGAATATATTCAGGAAAACACGCATACGCCCTTTTTGGCCAAGGGCATCATTGTCAACGTTTTGCCGCTTTTGATGTGCTTTAAAGGCGTTTCGGATCTACCTCATGAAATTTGTTTCCTGCAAATCTGCCTTGATTTCAAATCCTCGTCTTTGCCTTCCCTCAATATATTTGTGGACGAGAGTTATCATTTATAACTCTGCAGGTTTGTGAATTGCAGTGCCCTGATCCTCCATTTTACAACTCGCTTTTTTGGGAGCGGGCCGCAAAAGCGCAGGATGGCTTCAGGCCCTGTTTTGGTTCTGGAGGGCAGGCTGAGCCTGTGGTTAATTCTTCTTCCTGATGGGAAAATAGAGTGACCTGTGTCTGTCCCAATACCAATAGCTAGTCTCTCATTGGTTCCCCGTCCTCCCGTTCATCCTCAGCACAAATTGCAACCTGTACAGAACAGGAGGTTAAAGGTGATGATACTCCAAATAGGGAGATTGCTAGTAAAGTGGCTGGAATGGCGAACCCGAGCACAAGGAGATGAGAAATGAGGTGCGTTTTAGAAACCTTTCCCCATCACACGGTGTACCATCTCCTGGGTTTCACATGCATGTTTTCGATGTAGGAAGATGCCCTTGAACCTGCAGATTTGGGACCCATGGGATGTGTACCACACAGTATTACTTTAAAGGGTCTGCGTTTGCTCACCCAACCTCACCAAACCTCTCAGCCCCAAGAGTGTCCACCCTTATGTCTCATCCTGCTGTGGGTCTAGATATGGTCAATCCATGTTCCATCACAGCCCCTGAACGACTTGTGTAAGAATTTCTCTCTCTTTCCCTGTCTTTGTTTCATGGGTTTTTAAAAGTAATTTATTTTTATAATGGGGTTTATCTGCTTTTCACTCCTGTGTTTATGCCGCTTTACACCCATTTGACACACTAACAGAGAGATTTCAATACATAGGTTTTAAGATTATTACTAGTCAGATATATCCTTGTGTGGTGAATAGGGGGTGTTGAGACCAGTTCTCTGAGCAAGGAGTAGGTCTTGTCTATTACATATTGGGTTTATGGAACGGTATCTGAGCTAATTTGAAGCCGTTGTTTTATGTATCACCCCACCTCACCTTTCCCGTTAAGCAGCCATAGTGTGTTTTTTGCATGTGTGACTCTGTTCTCTTTTGTAATTCAGTTCAAGTGTAACGGCATTTACTTTCCCTGTATAAGTGATATCTTATGAGAAGTGTCCTTCTCTGTGTCTTATTTCACTTAGAATCGTCGTACCTAAATCCACTCATCATGCTGCAACTAGCCTTATGACATTGATTCTTGGTTGAGTGATATTCCATTGTACATTAGGACCACAAATTCTTTATCCATTTTTCGCTTTCCTGTTTTATTTAAGGTGGAATGAAGTGGAGGTCCTTCTCAACAGAGCAGCCCTAAACGTTTGGCTGCTTGCGTCTTGCTGATTTTCAATTTTCCCACTTTATACCTCCATGCGTGGAAGTGCCCTATGCTCTCTAAGCTGTATTTTTTAGATGTTTCAGGACACACCATACCCTTCTCCAGAGTGGCTGTTTGCAATTTACATCCCGCCCATCAGTGTAGCAAGGCTCCCATATCTCCATGGCCTGTCCTGCCTTTCTGGTTTTGACACTTTTTTCAGCATGGCCCTTTTGACCGATGGGAAGCGAGACTTCTTTGTAGCGCTGATTTGCCTTTCCAGGTTGCTTGGTTGGCCAAAAAGGGCGTATGCGTTTTTTCCTGAATATATTCAGGAAAAAACGCATACGCCCTTTTTGGCCAAGGGCATCATTGTCAACGTTTTGCCGCTTTAGATGTGCTTTAAAGGCGATTCGAATCTACCTCCTGAAATCTGTTTCCTGCAATTCTGCCTTGATTTCAAATCCTCTTCTTTGCCTTCCCTCAATATACTTGTGGACGAGAGTTATCATTTATAACTCTGCAGGTTTGTGAATTGCAGTGCCCTGAAGCTCCATTTTACAAGTCGCTTTTTTGGGAGCTGGCCGCAAAAGCACAGGATGGCTTCAGGCCCTGTTCTGGTTCCGGGGGGCAGGCTGAGCCTGTGGTTAATTCTTCTTCCTGATGGGAAAATAGAGTGACCTGTGCCTGTCCCAACACCAAGAGCTAGTCTCTCATTGGTTCCCCGTCTTCCCGTTCATCCTCAGGACAAATTGCAACCTGTACGGAACAGGAGGTTAAAGGTGCTGATGCTCCAAGTAGGGAGATTGCTAGTAAAGTGGCTGGAATGGCGAACCCGAGCACAAGGAGATGAGAAATGAGGTGCGTTTTAGAAACCTTTCCCCATCACACGGTGTACCATCTTCTGGGTTTCTCATGCATGTTTTCGATGTAGGAAGATGCCCTTGAACCTGGAGATTTGGGACCCATGCGATGGGTAGCACGCAGTATTACTTTAAAGGGTCTGCGTTTGCTCACCCAACCTCACCAAACCTCTCATCCCCAAGAGTGTCCACCCTTATGTCTCATCCAGCTGTGGGTCTAGATATGGTCAATCCAGGTTGCATCACAGCCCCTGAACGAATTGTGTAAGAATTTCTCTCTCTTTCCCTGTCTTTGTTTCATGGGTTTTTAAAAGTAATTTATTTTTATAATGGGGTTTAGCTGCTTTTCACGGCTGTGTTTATGCCGCTTTACACCCACTTGACACACTAACAGAGAGATATCAATACATAGGTTTTAAGATTATTACTAGTCAGATATATTCTTGTGCGGTGAATCGGGAGTGTTGAGTCCAGTTCTCTGAGCAAGGAGTAGGTCTTGTCTATTACATATTGGGTTTATGGAACGGTATCTGAGCTAATTTGAAAGTCTTGTTTTATGTATCACCCCACCTCACCTTTCCCGTTAAGCAGCCATAGTGTGTTTTCTGCATGTGTGACTCTGTTCTGTTTTGTAATTCAGTTCAAGTGTAACGGTTTTTACATTCCCTCTATAAGTGACACCTTATGAGAAGTGCCCTTTTCTGTGTGACTTATTTCACTTAGAATCGTCGTACCTAAATCCACTCATCATGCTGCTACTAGCCTTATGACATTGATTTCATGGCTGAGTGATATTCCATTGTACATAAGGACCACAACTTTTTTATCCATTTTTCTCTTGCCTGGGATATTTAAGGTGGAATGAAGTGGAGGTCCTTGTCAACAGAGCAGCCCTAAACTTTGGGGTGCTTGTGTCTTGCTGATTTTCAATTTTCCCACTTTATCCCCCCATGCGTGGAAGTGCCCTATGCTCTCTAAGCTGTGTATTTTAGATGTTTCAGGACACACCGTACCCTTCTCCAGAGTGGCTGTTGGCAATTTACATCCCGCCCATCAGTGTAGCAAGGCTCCCATTTCTCCATGGCCTGTCCTGCATTTCTGGTTTTGACACTTTTTTCAGCATGGCCCTTTTGACCGATGGGAAGCGAGACTTCTTTGTAGCGCTGATTTGCCTTTCCAGGTTGCTTGGTTGGCCAAAAAGGGCGTATGCGTTTTTTCCTGAATATATTCAGGAAAAAACGCATACGCCCTTTTTGGCCAAGGGCATCATTGTCGATGTTTTGCCGCTTTTCATGTGCTTTAAAGGCGATTCGAATCTACCTCCTGAAATCTGTTTCCTGCAATTCTGCCTTGATTTCAAATCCTCTTCTTTGCCTTCCCTCAATATATTTGTGGACGAGAGTTATCATTTATAACTCTGCAGGTTTGTGAATTGCAGTGCCCTGAAGCTCCATTTTACAAGTCGCTTTTTTGGGAGCTGGCCGCAAAAGCGCAGGATGGCTTCAGGCCCTGTTCTGGTTCTGGGGGGCAGGCTGAGCCTGTGGTTAATTCTTCTTCCTGATGGGAAAATAGAGTGACCTGTGCCTGTCCCAGCACAAAGAGCTAGTCTCTCATTGGTTCCCCGTTTTCCCGTTCATCCTCAGGACAAATTGCAACCTGTACGGAACAGGAGGTTAAAGGTGCTGATGCTCCAAGTAGGGAGATTGCTAGTAAAGTGGCTGGAATGGCGAACCCGAGCACAAGGAGATGAGAAATGAGGTGCGTTTTAGAAACCTTTCCCCATCACACGGTGTACCATCTTCTGGGTTTCTCATGCATGTTTTCGATGTAGGAAGATGCCCTTGAACCTGGAGATTTGGGACCCATGCGATGGGTAGCACGCAGTATTACTTTAAAGGGTCTGCGTTTGCTCACCCAACCTCACCAAACCTCTCAGCCCCAAGAGTGTCCACCCTTATGTCTCATCCAGCTGTGGGTCTAGATATGGTCAATCCAGGTTGCATCACAGCCCCTGAACGAATTGTGTAAGAATTTCTCTCTCTTTCCCTGTCTTTGTTTCATGGGTTTTTAAAAGTAATTTATTTTTATAATGGGGTTTAGCTGCTTTTCACGGCTGTGTTTATGCCGCTTTACACCCACTTGACACACTAACAGAGAGATATCAATACATAGGTTTTAAGATTATTACTAGTCAGATATATTCTTGTGCGGTGAATCGGGAGTGTTGAGTCCAGTTCTCTGAGCAAGGAGTAGGTCTTGTCTATTACATATTGGGTTTATGGAACGGTATCTGAGCTAATTTTAAAGTCTTGTTTTATGTATCACCCCACATCACCTTTCCCGTTAAGCAGCCATAGTGTGTTTTCTGCATGTGTGACTCTGTTCTGTTTTGTAATTCAGTTCAAGTGTAACGGATTTTACATTCCCTCTATAAGTGACACCTTATGAGAAGTGCCCTTTTCTGTGTGACTTATTTCACTTAGAATCGTCGTACCTAAATCCACTCATCATGCTGCTACTAGCCTTATGACATTGATTTCATGGATGAGTGATATTCCATTGTACATAAGGACCACAACTTTTTTATCCATTTTTCGCTTTCCTGGGATATTTATGGTGGAATGAAGTGGAGGTCCTTGTCAACAGAGCAGCCCTAAACTTTGGGGTGCTTGTGTCTTGTTGATTTTCAATTTTCCCACTTTATTCCCCCATGCGTGGAAGTGCCCTATGCTCTCTAAGCTGTGTTTTTTAGATGTTTCAGGACACACCGTACCCTTCTCCAGAGTGGCTGTTGGCAATTTACATCCCGCCCGTCAGTGTAGCAAGGCTCCCATTTCTCCATGGCCTGTCCTGCATTTCTGGTTTTGACACTTTTTTCAGCATGGCCCTTTTGACCGTTGGGAAGCGAGACTTCTTTGTAGCGCTGATTTGCCTTTCCAGGTTGCTTGGTTGGCCAAAAAGGGCGTATGCGTTTTTTCCTGAATATATTCAGGAAAAAACGCATACGCCCTTTTTGGCCAAGGGCATCATTGTCGATGTTTTGCCGCTTTTCATGTGCTTTAAAGGCGATTCGAATCTACCTCCTGAAATCTGTTTCCTGCAATTCTGCCTTGATTTCAAATCCTCTTCTTTGCCTTCCCTCAATATAATTGTGGACGAGAGTTATCATTTATAACTCTGCAGGTTTGTGAATTGCAGTGCCCTGGAGCTCCATTTTACAAGTCGCTTTTTTGGGAGCTGGCCGCAAAAGCGCAGGATGGCTTCAGGCCCTGTTCTGGTTCCGGGGGGCAGGCTGAGCCTGTGGTTAATTCTTCTTCCTGATGGGAAAATAGAGTGACCTGTGCCTGTCCCAACACCAAGAGCTAGTCTCTCATTGGTTCCTCGTCTTCCCGTTCATCCTCAGGACAAATTGCAACCTGTACGGAACAGGAGGTTAAAGGTGCTGATGCTCCAAGTAGGGAGATTGCTATTAACGTGGCTGGAATGGCGAACCCAAGCACAAGGAGATGAGAAATAAGGTGCGTTTTAGAAACCTTTCCCCATCACACGGTGTACCATCTTCTGGGTTTCTCATGCATGTTTTCGATGTAGGAAGATGCCCTTGAACCTGGAGATTTGGGACCCATGCGATGGGTAGCACGCAGTATTACTTTAAAGGGTCTGCGTTTGCTCACCCAACCTCACCAAACCTCTCAGCCCCAAGAGTGTCCACCCTTATGTCTCATCCAGCTGTGGGTCTAGATATGGTCAATCCAGGTTGCATCACAGCCCCTGAACGAATTGTGTAAGAATTTCTCTCTCTTTCCCTGTCTTTGTTTCATGGGTTTTTAAAAGTAATTTATTTTTATAATGGGGTTTAGCTGCTTTTCACGGCTGTGTTTATGCCGCTTTACACCCACTTGACACACTAACAGAGAGATATCAATACATAGGTTTTAAGATTATTACTAGTCAGATATATTCTTGTGCGGTGAATCGGGCGTGTTGAGTCCAGTTCTCTGAGCAAGGAGTAGGTCTTGTCTATTACATATTGGGTTTATGGAACGGTATCTGAGCTAATTTGAAAGTCTTGTTTTATGTATCACCCCACCTCACCTTTCCCGTTAAGCAGCCATAGTGTGTTTTCTGCATGTGTGACTCTGTTCTGTTTTGTAACTCAGTTCAAGTGTATCGGATTTTACATTCCCTCTATAAGTGACACCTTATGAGAAGTGCCCTTTTCTGTGTGACTTATTTCACTTAGAATCGTCGTACCTAAATCCACTCAACATGCTGCTACTAGCCTTTTGACATTGATTTCATGGCTGAGTGATATTCCATTGTACATAAGGACCACAACTTTTTTATCCATTTTTCGCTTTCCTGGGATATTTAAGGTGGAATGAAGTGGAGGTCCTTGTCAACAGAGCAGCCCTAAACTTTGGGGTGCTTGTGTCTTGCTGATTTTCAATTTTCCCACTTTATCCCCCCATGCGTGGAAGTGCCCTATGCTCTCTAAGCTGTGTTTTTTAGATGTTTCAGGACACACCGTACCCTTCTCCAGAGTGGCTGTTGGCAATTTACATCCCGCCCATCAGTGTAGCAAGGCTCCCATTTCTCCATGGCCTGTCCTGCATTTCTGGTTTTGACACTTTTTTCAGCATGGCCCTTTTGACCGATGGGAAGCGAGACTTCTTTGTAGCGCTGATTTGCCTTTCCAGGTTGCTTGGTTGGCCACAAAGGGCGTATGCGTTTTTTCCTGAATATATTCAGGAAAAAACGCATACGCCCTTTTTGGCCAAGGGCATCATTGTCGATGTTTTGCCGCTTTTCATGTGCTTTAAAGGCGATTCGAATCTACCTCCTGAAATCTGTTTCCTGCAATTCTGCCTTGATTTCAAATCCTCTTCTTTGCCTTCCCTCAATATATTTGTGGACGAGAGTTATCATTTATAACTCTGCAGGTTTGTGAATTGCAGTGCCCTGAAGCTCCATTTTACAAGTCGCTTTTTTGGGAGCTGGCCGCAAAAGCGCAGGATGGCTTCAGGCCCTGTTCTGGTTCCGGGGGGCAGGCTGAGCCTGTGGTTAATTCTTCTTCCTGATGGGAAAATAGAGTGACCTGTGCCTGTCCCAACACCAAGAGCTAGTCTCTCATTGGTTCCCCGTCTTCCCGTTCATCCTCAGGACAAATTGCAACCTGTACGGAACAGGAGGTTAAAGGTGCTGATGCTCCAAGTAGGGAGATTGCTAGTAAAGTGGCTGGAATGGCGAACCCGAGCACAAGGAGATGAGAAATGAGGTGCGTTTTAGAAACCTTTCCCCATCACACGGTGTACCATCTTCTGGGTTTCTCATGCATGTTTTCGATGTAGGAAGATGCCCTTGAACCTGGAGATTTGGGACCCATGCGATGGGTAGCACGCAGTATTACTTTAAAGGGTCTGCGTTTGCTCACCCAACCTCACCAAACCTCTCATCCCCAAGAGTGTCCACCCTTATGTCTCATCCAGCTGTGGGTCTAGATATGGTCAATCCAGGTTGCATCACAGCCCCTGAACGAATTGTGTAAGAATTTCTCTCTCTTTCCCTGTCTTTGTTTCATGGGTTTTTAAAAGTAATTTATTTTTATAATGGGGTTTAGCTGCTTTTCACGGCTGTGTTTATGCCGCTTTACACCCACTTGACACACTAACAGAGAGATATCAATACATAGGTTTTAAGATTATTACTAGTCAGATATATTCTTGTGCGGTGAATCGGGAGTGTTGAGTCCAGTTCTCTGAGCAAGGAGTAGGTCTTGTCTATTACATATTGGGTTTATGGAACGGTATCTGAGCTAATTTGAAAGTCTTGTTTTATGTATCACCCCACCTCACCTTTCCCGTTAAGCAGCCATAGTGTGTTTTCTGCATGTGTGACTCTGTTCTGTTTTGTAATTCAGTTCAAGTGTAACGGTTTTTACATTCCCTCTATAAGTGACACCTTATGAGAAGTGTCCTTTTCTGTGTGACTTATTTCACTTAGAATCGTCGTACCTAAATCCACTCATCATGCTGCTACTAGCCTTATGACATTGATTTCATGGCTGAGTGATATTCCATTGTACATAAGGACCACAACTTTTTTATCCATTTTTCTCTTGCCTGGGATATTTAAGGTGGAATGAAGTGGAGGTCCTTGTCAACAGAGCAGCCCTAAACTTTGGGGTGCTTGTGTCTTGCTGATTTTCAATTTTCCCACTTTATCCCCCCATGCGTGGAAGTGCCCTATGCTCTCTAAGCTGTGTATTTTAGATGTTTCAGGACACACCGTACCCTTCTCCAGAGTGGCTGTTGGCAATTTACATCCCGCCCATCAGTGTAGCAAGGCTCCCATTTCTCCATGGCCTGTCCTGCATTTCTGGTTTTGACACTTTTTTCAGCATGGCCCTTTTGACCGATGGGAAGCGAGACTTCTTTGTAGCGCTGATTTGCCTTTCCAGGTTGCTTGGTTGGCCAAAAAGGGCGTATGCGTTTTTTCCTGAATATATTCAGGAAAAAACGCATACGCCCTTTTTGGCCAAGGGCATCATTGTCGATGTTTTGCCGCTTTTCATGTGCTTTAAAGGCGATTCGAATCTACCTCCTGAAATCTGTTTCCTGCAATTCTGCCTTGATTTCAAATCCTCTTCTTTGCCTTCCCTCAATATATTTGTGGACGAGAGTTATCATTTATAACTCTGCAGGTTTGTGAATTGCAGTGCCCTGAAGCTCCATTTTACAAGTCGCTTTTTTGGGAGCTGGCCGCAAAAGCGCAGGATGGCTTCAGGCCCTGTTCTGGTTCTGGGGGGCAGGCTGAGCCTGTGGTTAATTCTTCTTCCTGATGGGAAAATAGAGTGACCTGTGCCTGTCCCAGCACAAAGAGCTAGTCTCTCATTGGTTCCCCGTTTTCCCGTTCATCCTCAGGACAAATTGCAACCTGTACGGAACAGGAGGTTAAAGGTGCTGATGCTCCAAGTAGGGAGATTGCTAGTAAAGTGGCTGGAATGGCGAACCCGAGCACAAGGAGATGAGAAATGAGGTGCGTTTTAGAAACCTTTCCCCATCACACGGTGTACCATCTTCTGGGTTTCTCATGCATGTTTTCGATGTAGGAAGATGCCCTTGAACCTGGAGATTTGGGACCCATGCGATGGGTAGCACGCAGTATTACTTTAAAGGGTCTGCGTTTGCTCACCCAACCTCACCAAACCTCTCAGCCCCAAGAGTGTCCACCCTTATGTCTCATCCAGCTGTGGGTCTAGATATGGTCAATCCAGGTTGCATCACAGCCCCTGAACGAATTGTGTAAGAATTTCTCTCTCTTTCCCTGTCTTTGTTTCATGGGTTTTTAAAAGTAATTTATTTTTATAATGGGGTTTAGCTGCTTTTCACGGCTGTGTTTATGCCACTTTACACCCACTTGACACACTAACAGAGAGATATCAATACATAGGTTTTAAGATTATTACTAGTCAGATATATTCTTGTGTGGTGAATCGGGCGTGTTGAGTCCAGTTCTCTGATCAAGGAGTAGGTCTTGTCTATTACGTATTGGGTTTATGGAACGGTATCTGAGCTAATTTGAAACTCTTGTTTTATGTATCACCCCACCTCACCTTTCCCGTTAAGCAGCCATAGTGTGTTTTCTGCATGTGTGACTCTGTTCTGTTTTGTAATTCAGTTCAAGTGTAACGGATTTTACATTCCCTCTATAAGTGACACCTTATGAGAAGTGTCCTTTTCTGTGTGACTTATTTCACTTAGAATCGTCGTACCTAAATCCACTCATCATGCTGCTACTAGCCTTATGACATTGATTTCATGGCTGAGTGATATTCCATTGTACATAAGGACCACCACTTTTTTATCCATTTTTCGCTTTCCTGGGATATTTAAGGTGGAATGAAGTGGAGGTCCTTGTCAACAGAGCAGTCCTAAACTTTGGGGTGCTTGGGTCTTGCTGATTTTCAATTTTCCCACTTTATTCCCCCATGCGTGGAAGTGCCCTATGCTCTCTAAGCTGTGTTTTTTAGATGTTTCAGGACACACCGTACACTTCTCCAGAGTGGCTGTTGGCAATTTACATCCCGCCCATCAGTGTAGCAAGGCTCCCATTTCTCCATGGCCTGTCCTGCATTTCTGGTTTTGACACTTTTTTCAGCATGGCCCTTTTGACCGATGGGAAGCGAGACTTCTTTGTACCGCTGATTTGCCTTTCCAGGTTGCTTGGTTGGCCAAAAAGGGCGTATGCGTTTTTTCCTGAATATATTCAGGAAAAAACGCATACGCCCTTTTTGGCCAAGGGCATCATTGTCGATGTTTTGCCGCTTTTCATGTGCTTTAAAGGCGATTCGAATCTACCTACTGAAATCTGTTTCCTGCAATTCTGCCTTGATTTCAAATCCTCTTCTTTGCCTTCCCTCAATATAATTGTGGACGAGAGTTATCATTTATAACTCTGCAGGTTTGTGAATTGCAGTGCCCTGAAGCTCCATTTTACAAGTCGCTTTTTTGGGAGCTGGCCGCAAAAGCGCAGGATGGCTTCAGGCCCTGTTCTGGTTCCGGGGGGCAGGCTGAGCCTGTGGTTAATTCTTCTTACTGATGGGAAAATAGAGTGACCTGTGCCTGTCCCAACACCAAGAGCTAGTCTCTCATTGGTTCCTCGTCTTCCCGTTCATCCTCAGGACAAATTGCAACCTGTACGGAACAGGAGGTTAAAGGTGCTGATGCTCCAAGTAGGGAGATTGCTATTAACGTGGCTGGAATGGCGAACCCAAGCACAAGGAGATGAGAAATAAGGTGCGTTTTAGAAACCTTTCCCCATCACACGGTGTACCATCTTCTGGGTTTCTCATGCATGTTTTCGATGTAGGAAGATGCCCTTGAACCTGGAGATTTGGGACCCATGCGATGGGTAGCACGCAGTATTACTTTAAAGGGTCTGCGTTTGCTCACCCAACCTCACCAAACCTCTCAGCCCCAAGAGTGTCCACCCTTATGTCTCATCCAGCTGTGGGTCTAGATATGGTCAATCCAGGTTGCATCACAGCCCCTGAACGAATTGTGTAAGAATTTCTCTCTCTTTCCCTGTCTTTGTTTCATGGGTTTTTAAAAGTAATTTATTTTTATAATGGGGTTTAGCTGCTTTTCACGGCTGTGTTTATGCCGCTTTACACCCACTTGACACACTAACAGAGAGATATCAATACATAGGTTTTAAGATTATTACTAGTCAGATATATTCTTGTGCGGTGAATCGGGCGTGTTGAGTCCAGTTCTCTGAGCAAGGAGTAGGTCTTGTCTATTACATATTGGGTTTATGGAACGGTATCTGAGCTAATTTGAAAGTCTTGTTTTATGTATCACCCCACCTCACCTTTCCCGTTAAGCAGCCATAGTGTGTTTTCTGCATGTGTGACTCTGTTCTGTTTTGTAACTCAGTTCAAGTGTATCGGATTTTACATTCCCTCTATAAGTGACACCTTATGAGAAGTGCCCTTTTCTGTGTGACTTATTTCACTTAGAATCGTCGTACCTAAATCCACTCAACATGCTGCTACTAGCCTTTTGACATTGATTTCATGGCTGAGTGATATTCCATTGTACATAAGGACCACAACTTTTTTATCCATTTTTCGCTTTCCTGGGATATTTAAGGTGGAATGAAGTGGAGGTCCTTGTCAACAGAGCAGCCCTAAACTTTGGGGTGCTTGTGTCTTGCTGATTTTCAATTTTCCCACTTTATCCCCCCATGCGTGGAAGTGCCCTATGCTCTCTAAGCTGTGTTTTTTAGATGTTTCAGGACACACCGTACCCTTCTCCAGAGTGGCTGTTGGCAATTTACATCCCGCCCATCAGTGTAGCAAGGCTCCCATTTCTCCATGGCCTGTCCTGCATTTCTGGTTTTGACACTTTTTTCAGCATGGCCCTTTTGACCGATGGGAAGCGAGACTTCTTTGTAGCGCTGATTTGCCTTTCCAGGTTGCTTGGTTGGCCACAAAGGGCGTATGCGTTTTTTCCTGAATATATTCAGGAAAAAACGCATACGCCCTTTTTGGCCAAGGGCATCATTGTCGATGTTTTGCCGCTTTTCATGTGCTTTAAAGGCGATTCGAATCTACCTCCTGAAATCTGTTTCCTGCAATTCTGCCTTGATTTCAAATCCTCTTCTTTGCCTTCCCTCAATATATTTGTGGACGAGAGTTATCATTTATAACTCTGCAGGTTTGTGAATTGCAGTGCCCTGAAGCTCCATTTTACAAGTCGCTTTTTTGGGAGCTGGCCGCAAAAGCGCAGGATGGCTTCAGGCCCTGTTCTGGTTCCGGGGGGCAGGCTGAGCCTGTGGTTAATTCTTCTTCCTGATGGGAAAATAGAGTGACCTGTGCCTGTCCCAACACCAAGAGCTAGTCGCTCATTGGTTCCTCGTCTTCCCGTTCATCCTCAGGACAAATTGCAACCTGTACGGAACAGGAGGTTAAAGGTGCTGATGCTCCAAGTAGGGAGATTGCTAGTAAAGTGGCTGGAATGGCGAACCCGAGCACAAGGAGATGAGAAATGAGGTGCGTTTTAGAAACCTTTCCGCATCACACGGTGTACCATCTTCTGGGTTTCTCATGCATGTTTTCGATGTAGGAAGATGCCCTTGAACCTGGAGATTTGGGACCCATGCGATGGGTAGCACGCAGTATTACTTTAAAGGGTCTGCGTTTGCTCACCCAACCTCACCAAACCTCTCAGCCCCAAGAGTGTCCACCCTTATGTCTCATCCAGCTGTGGGTCTAGATATGGTCAATCCAGGTTGCATCACAGCCCCTGAACGAATTGTGTAAGAATTTCTCTCTCTTTCCCTGTCTTTGTTTCATGGGTTTTTAAAAGTAATTTATTTTTATAATGGGGTTTAGCTGCTTTTCACGGCTGTGTTTATGCCGCTTTACACCCACTTGACACACTAACAGAGAGATATCAATACATAGGTTTTAAGATTATTACTAGTCAGATATATTCTTGTGCGGTGAATCGGGCGTGTTGAGTCCAGTTCTCTGAGCAAGGAGTAGGTCTTGTCTATTACATATTGGGTTTATGGAACAGTATCTGAGCTAATTTGAAAGTCTTGTTTTATGTATCACCCCACCTCACCTTTCCCGTTAAGCAGCCATAGTGTGTTTTCTGCATGTGTGACTCTGTTCTGTTTTGTAATTCAGTTCAAGTGTAACGGATTTTACATTCCCTCTATAAGTGACACCTTATGAGAAGTGCCCTTTTCTGTGTGACTTATTTCACTTAGAATCGTCGTACCTAAATCCACTCAACATGCTGCTACTAGCCTTTTGACATTGATTTCATGGCTGAGTGATATTCCATTGTACATAAGGACCACAAATTTTTTATCCATTTTTCGCTTTCCTGGGATATTTAAGGTGGAATGAAGTGGAGGTCCTTGTCAACAGAGCAGCCCTAAACTTTGGGGTGCTTGTGTCTTGCTGATTTTCAATTTTCCCACTTTATCCCCCCATGCGTGGAAGTGCCCTATGCTCTCTAAGCTGTGTTTTTTAGATGTTTCAGGACACACCGTACCCTTCTCCAGAGTGGCTGTTGGCAATTTACATCCCGCCCATCAGTGTAGCAAGGCTCCCATTTCTCCATGGCCTGTCCTGCATTTCTTGTTTTGACACTTTTTTCAGCATGGCCCTTTTGACCGATGGGAAGCGAGACTTCTTTGTAGCGCTGATTTGCCTTTCCAGGTTGCTTGGTTGGCCAAAAAGGGCGTATGCGTTTTTTCCTGAATATATTCAGGAAAAAACGCATACGTCCTTTTTGGCCAAGGGCATCATTGTCAATGTTTTGCCGCTTTTCATGTGCTTTAAAGGCGATTCGAATCTACCTCCTGAAATCTGTTTCCTGCAATTCTGCCTTGATTTCAAATCCTCTTCTTTGCCTTCCCTCAATATATTTGTGGACGAGAGTTATCATTTATAACTCTGCAGGTTTGTGAATTGCAGTGCCCTGAAGCTCCATTTTACAAGTCGCTTTTTTGGGAGATGGCCGCAAAAGCGCAGGATGGCTTCAGGCCCTGTTCTGGTTCCGGGGGGCAGTCTGAGCCTGTGGTTAATTCTTCTTCCTGATGGGAAAATAGAGTGACCTGTGCCTGTCCCAACACCAAGAGCTAGTCTGTCATTGGTTCCCCGTCTTCCCGTTCATCCTCAGGACAAATTGCAACCTGTACGGAACAGGAGGTTAAAGGTGCTGAGGCTCCAAGTAGGGAGATTGCTAGTAAAGTGGCTGGAATGGCGAGGCCGAGCACAAGGAGATGAGAAATGAGGTGCGTTTTAGAAACCTTTCCCCATCACACGGTGTACCATCTTCTGGGTTTCTCATGCATGTTTTCGATGTAGGAAGATGCCCTTGAACCTGGAGATTTGGGACCCATGCGATGGGTAGCACGCAGTATTACTTTAAAGGGTCTGCGTTTGCTCACCCAACCTCACCAAACCTCTCAGCCCCAAGAGTGTCCACCCTTATGTCTCATCCAGCTGTGGGTCTAGATATGGTCAATCCAGGTTCCATCACAGCCCCTGAACGAATTGTGTAAGAATTTCTCTCTCTTTCCCTGTCTTTGTTTCATGGGTTTTTAAAAGTAATTTATTTTTATAATGGGGTTTAGCTGCTTTTCACGGCTGTGTTTATGCCACTTTACACCCATTTGACACACTAACAGAGAGATATCAATACATAGGTTTTAAGATTATTACTAGTCAGATATATTCTTGTGTGGTGAATCGGGCGTGTTGAGTCCAGTTCTCTGAGCAAGGAGTAGGTCTTGTCTATTACATATTGGGTTTATGGAACGGTATCTGAGCTAATTTGAAAGTCTTGTTTTATGTATCACCCCACCTCACCTTTCCCGTTAAGCAGCCATAGTGTGTTTTCTGCATGTGTGACTCTGTTCTGTTTTGTAATTCAGTTCAAGTGTAACGGATTTTACATTCCCTCTATAAGTGACACCTTATGAGAAGTGCCCTTTTCTGTGTGACTTATTTCACTTAGAATCGTCGTACCTAAATCCACTCATCATGCTGCTACTAGCCTTATGACATTGATTTCATGGGTGAGTGATATTCCATTGTACATAAGGACCACAACTTTTTTATCCATTTTTCGCTTTCCTGGGATATTTATGGTGGAATGAAGTGGAGGTCCTTGTCAACAGAGCAGCCCTAAACTTTGGGGTGCTTGTGTCTTGTTGATTTTCAATTTTCCCACTTTATTCCCCCATGCGTGGAAGTGCCCTATGCTCTCTAAGCTGTGTTTTTTAGATGTTTCAGGACACACCGTACCCTTCTCCAGAGTGGCTGTTGGCAATTTACATCCCGCCCGTCAGTGTAGCAAGGCTCCCATTTCTCCATGGCCTGTCCTGCATTTCTGGTTTTGACACTTTTTTCAGCATGGCCCTTTTGACCGTTGGGAAGCGAGACTTCTTTGTAGCGCTGATTTGCCTTTCCAGGTTGCTTGGTTGGCCAAAAAGGGCGTATGCGTTTTTTCCTGAATATATTCAGGAAAAAACGCATACGCCCTTTTTGGCCAAGGGCATCATTGTCGATGTTTTGCCGCTTTTCATGTGCTTTAAAGGCGATTCGAATCTACCTCCTGAAATCTGTTTCCTGCAATTCTGCCTTGATTTCAAATCCTCTTCTTTGCCTTCCCTCAATATAATTGTGGACGAGAGTTATCATTTATAACTCTGCAGGTTTGTGAATTGCAGTGCCCTGGAGCTCCATTTTACAAGTCGCTTTTTTGGGAGCAGGCCGCAAAAGCGCAAGATGGCTTCAGGCCCTGTTCTGGTTCCGGGGGGCAGGCTGAGCCTGTGGTTAATTCTTCTTCCTGATGGGAAAATAGAGTGACCTGTGCCTGTCCCAACACCAAGAGCTAGTCTCTCATTGGTTCCCCGTCTTCCCGTTCATTCTCAGGACAAATTGCAACCTGTACGGAACAGGAGGTTAAAGGTGCTGAGGCTCCAAGTAGGGAGATTGCTAGTAAAGTGGCTGGAATGGCGAAGCCGAGCACAAGGAGATGAGAAATGAGGTGCGTTTTAGAAACCTTTCCCCATCACACGGTGTACCATCTTCTGGGTTTCTCATGCATGTTTTCGATGTAGGAAGATGCCCTTGAACCTGGAGATTTGGGACCCATGCGATGGGTAGCACGCAGTATTACTTTAAAGGGTCTGCGTTTGCTCACCCAACCTCACCAAACCTCTCAGCCCCAAGAGTGTCCACCCTTATGTCTCATCCAGCTGTGGGTCTAGATATGGTCAATCCAGGTTGCATCACATCCCCTGAACGAATTGTGTAAGAATTTCTCTCTCTTTCCCTGTCTTTGTTTCATGGGTTTTTAAAAGTAATTTATTTTTATAATGGGGTTTAGCTGCTTTTCACGGCTGTGTTTATGCCACTTTACACCCACTTGACACACTAACAGAGAGATATCAATACATAGGTTTTAAGATTATTACTAGTCAGATATATTCTTGTGTGGTGAATCGGGCGTGTTGAGTCCAGTTCTCTGATCAAGGAGTAGGTCTTGTCTATTACGTATTGGGTTTATGGAACGGTATCTGAGCTAATTTGAAACTCTTGTTTTATGTATCACCCCACCTCACCTTTCCCGTTAAGCAGCCATAGTGTGTTTTCTGCATGTGTGACTCTGTTCTGTTTTGTAATTCAGTTCAAGTGTAACGGATTTTACATTCCCTCTATAAGTGACACCTTATGAGAAGTGTCCTTTTCTGTGTGACTTATTTCACTTAGAATCGTCGTACCTAAATCCACTCATCATGCTGCTACTAGCCTTATGACATTGATTTCATGGCTGAGTGATATTCCATTGTACATAAGGACCACCACTTTTTTATCCATTTTTCGCTTTCCTGGGATATTTAAGGTGGAATGAAGTGGAGGTCCTTGTCAACAGAGCAGTCCTAAACTTTGGGGTGCTTGTGTCTTGCTGATTTTCAATTTTCCCACTTTATTCCCCCATGCGTGGAAGTGCCCTATGCTCTCTAAGCTGTGTTTTTTAGATGTTTCAGGACACACCGTACACTTCTCCAGAGTGGCTGTTGGCAATTTACATCCCGCCCATCAGTGTAGCAAGGCTCCCATTTCTCCATGGCCTGTCCTGCATTTCTGGTTTTGACACTTTTTTCAGCATGGCCCTTTTGACCGATGGGAAGCGAGACTTCTTTGTACCGCTGATTTGCCTTTCCAGGTTGCTTGGTTGGCCAAAAAGGGCGTATGCGTTTTTTCCTGAATATATTCAGGAAAAAACGCATACGCCCTTTTTGGCCAAGGGCATCATTGTCGATGTTTTGCCGCTTTTCATGTGCTTTAAAGGCGATTCGAATCTACCTACTGAAATCTGTTTCCTGCAATTCTGCCTTGATTTCAAATCCTCTTCTTTGCCTTCCCTCAATATATTTGTGGACGAGAGTTATCATTTATAACTCTGCAGGTTTGTGAATTGCAGTGCCCTGAAGCTCCATTTTACAAGTCGCTTTTTTGGGAGCTGGCCGCAAAAGCGCAGGATGGCTTCAGGCCCTGTTCTGGTTCCGGGGGGCAGGCTGAGCCTGTGGTTAATTCTTCTTCCTGATGGGAAAATAGAGTGACCTGTGCCTGTCCCAACACCAAGAGCTAGTCTCTCATTGGTTCCTCGTCTTCCCGTTCATCCTCAGGACAAATTGCAACCTGTACGGAACAGGAGGTTAAAGGTGCTGATGCTCCAAGTAGGGAGATTGCTATTAACGTGGCTGGAATGGCGAACCCAAGCACAAG
The DNA here is from genome assembly GCF_965194825.1 of Balaenoptera physalus. Taxonomy (NCBI): domain Eukaryota; kingdom Metazoa; phylum Chordata; class Mammalia; order Artiodactyla; family Balaenopteridae; genus Balaenoptera; species Balaenoptera physalus. Next base: position 55,379 of record NW_028126249.1, on the reverse strand, counting down.
GAGATGAGAAATAAGGTGCGTTTTAGAAACCTTTCCCCATCACACGGTGTACCATCTTCTGGGTTTCTCATGCATGTTTTCGATGTAGGAAGATGCCCTTGAACCTGGAGATTTGGGACCCATGCGATGGGTAGCACGCAGTATTACTTTAAAGGGTCTGCGTTTGCTCACCCAACCTCACCAAACCTCTCAGCCCCAAGAGTGTCCACCCTTATGTCTCATCCAGCTGTGGGTCTAGATATGGTCAATCCAGGTTGCATCACAGCCCCTGAACGAATTGTGTAAGAATTTGTCTCTCTTTCCCTGTCTTTGTTTCATGGGTTTTTAAAAGTAATTTATTTTTATAATGGGGTTTAGCTGCTTTTCACGGCTGTGTTTATGCCGCTTTACACCCACTTGACACACTAACAGAGAGATATCAATACATAGGTTTTAAGATTATTACTAGTCAGATATATTCTTGTGCGGTGAATCGGGCGTGTTGAGTCCAGTTCTCTGAGCAAGGAGTAGGTCTTGTCTATTACATATTGGGTTTATGGAACGGTATCTGAGCTAATTTGAAAGTCTTGTTTTATGTATCACCCCACCTCACCTTTCCCGTTAAGCAGCCATAGTGTGTTTTCTGCATGTGTGACTCTGTTCTGTTTTGTAACTCAGTTCAAGTGTATCGGATTTTACATTCCCTCTATAAGTGACACCTTATGAGAAGTGCCCTTTTCTGTGTGACTTATTTCACTTAGAATCGTCGTACCTAAATCCACTCAACATGCTGCTACTAGCCTTTTGACATTGATTTCATGGCTGAGTGATATTCCATTGTACATAAGGACCACAACTTTTTTATCCATTTTTCGCTTTCCTGGGATATTTAAGGTGGAATGAAGTGGAGGTCCTTGTCAACAGAGCAGCCCTAAACTTTGGGGTGCTTGTGTCTTGCTGATTTTCAATTTTCCCACTTTATCCCCCCATGCGTGGAAGTGCCCTATGCTCTCTAAGCTGTGTTTTTTAGATGTTTCAGGACACACCGTACCCTTCTCCAGAGTGGCTGTTGGCAATTTACATCCCGCCCATCAGTGTAGCAAGGCTCCCATTTCTCCATGACCTGTCCTGCATTTCTGGTTTTGACACTTTTTTCAGCATGGCCCTTTTGACCGATGGGAAGCGAGACTTCTTTGTAGCGCTGATTTGCCTTTCCAGGTTGCTTGGTTGGCCACAAAGGGCGTATGCGTTTTTTCCTGAATATATTCAGGAAAAAACGCATACGCCCTTTTTGGCCAAGGGCATCATTGTCGATGTTTTGCCGCTTTTCATGTGCTTTAAAGGCGATTCGAATCTACCTACTGAAATCTGTTTCCTGCAATTCTGCCTTGATTTCAAATCCTCTTCTTTGCCTTCCCTCAATATATTTGTGGACGAGAGTTATCATTTATAACTCTGCAGGTTTGTGAATTGCAGTGCCCTGAAGCTCCATTTTACAAGTCGCTTTTTTGGGAGCTGGCCGCAAAAGCGCAGGATGGCTTCAGGCCCTGTTCTGGTTCCGGGGGGCAGGCTGAGCCTGTGGTTAATTCTTCTTCCTGATGGGAAAATAGAGTGACCTGTGCCTGTCCCAACACCAAGAGCTAGTCGCTCATTGGTTCCTCGTCTTCCCGTTCATCCTCAGGACAAATTGCAACCTGTACGGAACAGGAGGTTAAAGGTGCTGATGCTCCAAGTAGGGAGATTGCTAGTAAAGTGGCTGGAATGGCGAACCCAAGCACAAGGAGATGAGAAATGAGGTGCGTTTTAGAAACCTTTCCGCATCACACGGTGTACCATCTTCTGGGTATCTCATGCATGTTTTCGATGTAGGAAGATGCCCTTGAACCTGGAGATTTGGGACCCATGCGATGGGTAGCACGCAGTATTACTTTAAAGGGTCTGCGTTTGCTCACCCAACCTCACCAAACCTCTCAGCCCCAAGAGTGTCCACCCTTATGTCTCATCCAGCTGTGGGTCTAGATATGGTCAATCCAGGTTGCATCACAGCCCCTGAACGAATTGTGTAAGAATTTCTCTCTCTTTCCCTGTCTTTGTTTCATGGGTTTTTAAAAGTAATTTATTTTTATAATGGGGTTTAGCTGCTTTTCACGGCTGTGTTTATGCCGCTTTACACCCACTTGACACACTAACAGAGAGATATCAATACATAGGTTTTAAGATTATTACTAGTCAGATATATTCTTGTGCGGTGAATCGGGCGTGTTGAGTCCAGTTCTCTGAGCAAGGAGTAGGTCTTGTCTATTACATATTGGGTTTATGGAACAGTATCTGAGCTAATTTGAAAGTCTTGTTTTATGTATCACCCCACCTCACCTTTCCCGTTAAGCAGCCATAGTGTGTTTTCTGCATGTGTGACTCTGTTCTGTTTTGTAATTCAGTTCAAGTGTAACGGATTTTACATTCCCTCTATAAGTGACACCTTATGAGAAGTGCCCTTTTCTGTGTGACTTATTTCACTTAGAATCGTCGTACCTAAATCCACTCAACATGCTGCTACTAGCCTTTTGACATTGATTTCATGGCTGAGTGATATTCCATTGTACATAAGGACCACAAATTTTTTATCCATTTTTCGCTTTCCTGGGATATTTAAGGTGGAATGAAGTGGAGGTCCTTGTCAACAGAGCAGCCCTAAACTTTGGGGTGCTTGTGTCTTGCTGATTTTCAATTTTCCCACTTTATCCCCCCATGCGTTGAAGTGCCCTATGCTCTCTAAGCTGTGTTTTTTAGATGTTTCAGGACACACCGTACCCTTCTCCAGAGTGGCTGTTGGCAATTTACATCCCGCCCATCAGTGTAGCAAGGCTCCCATTTCTCCATGGCCTGTCCTGCATTTCTTGTTTTGACACTTTTTTCAGCATGGCCCTTTTGACCGATGGGAAGCGAGACTTCTTTGTAGCGCTGATTTGCCTTTCCAGGTTGCTTGGTTGGCCAAAAAGGGCGTATGCGTTTTTTCCTGAATATATTCAGGAAAAAACGCATACGTCCTTTTTGGCCAAGGGCATCATTGTCAATGTTTTGCCGCTTTTCATGTGCTTTAAAGGCGATTCGAATCTACCTCCTGAAATCTGTTTCCTGCAATTCTGCCTTGATTTCAAATCCTCTTCTTTGCCTTCCCTCAATATATTTGTGGACGAGAGTTATCATTTATAACTCTGCAGGTTTGTGAATTGCAGTGCCCTGAAGCTCCATTTTACAAGTCGCTTTTTTGGGAGATGGCCGCAAAAGCGCAGGATGGCTTCAGGCCCTGTTCTGGTTCCGGGGGGCAGTCTGAGCCTGTGGTTAATTCTTCTTCCTGATGGGAAAATAGAGTGACCTGTGCCTGTCCCAACACCAAGAGCTAGTCTCTCATTGGTTCCCCGTCTTCCCGTTCATCCTCAGGACAAATTGCAACCTGTACGGAACAGGAGGTTAAAGGTGCTGAGGCTCCAAGTAGGGAGATTGCTAGTAAAGTGGCTGGAATGGCGAGGCCGAGCACAAGGAGATGAGAAATGAGGTGCGTTTTAGAAACCTTTCCCCATCACACGGTGTACCATCTTCTGGGTTTCTCATGCATGTTTTCGATGTAGGAAGATGCCCTTGAACCTGGAGATTTGGGACCCATGCGATGGGTAGCACGCAGTATTACTTTAAAGGGTCTGCGTTTGCTCACCCAACCTCACCAAACCTCTCAGCCCCAAGAGTGTCCACCCTTATGTCTCATCCAGCTGTGGGTCTAGATATGGTCAATCCAGGTTCCATCACAGCCCCTGAACGAATTGTGTAAGAATTTCTCTCTCTTTCCCTGTCTTTGTTTCATGGGTTTTTAAAAGTAATTTATTTTTATAATGGGGTTTAGCTGCTTTTCACGGCTGTGTTTATGCCACTTTACACCCATTTGACACACTAACAGAGAGATATCAATACATAGGTTTTAAGATTATTACTAGTCAGATATATTCTTGTGTGGTGAATCGGGCGTGTTGAGTCCAGTTCTCTGAGCAAGGAGTAGGTCTTGTCTATTACATATTGGGTTTATGGAACGGTATCTGAGCTAATTTGAAAGTCTTGTTTTATGTATCACCCCACCTCACCTTTCCCGTTAAGCAGCCATAGTGTGTTTTCTGCATGTGTGACTCTGTTCTGTTTTGTAATTCAGTTCAAGTGTAACGGATTTTACATTCCCTCTATAAGTGACACCTTATGAGAAGTGCCCTTTTCTGTGTGACTTATTTCACTTAGAATCGTCGTACCTAAATCCACTCATCATGCTGCTACTAGCCTTATGACATTGATTTCATGGGTGAGTGATATTCCATTGTACATAAGGACCACAACTTTTTTATCCATTTTTCGCTTTCCTGGGATATTTATGGTGGAATGAAGTGGAGGTCCTTGTCAACAGAGCAGCCCTAAACTTTGGGGTGCTTGTGTCTTGTTGATTTTCAATTTTCCCACTTTATTCCCCCATGCGTGGAAGTGCCCTATGCTCTCTAAGCTGTGTTTTTTAGATGTTTCAGGACACACCGTACCCTTCTCCAGAGTGGCTGTTGGCAATTTACATCCCGCCCGTCAGTGTAGCAAGGCTCCCATTTCTCCATGGCCTGTCCTGCATTTCTGGTTTTGACACTTTTTTCAGCATGGCCCTTTTGACCGTTGGGAAGCGAGACTTCTTTGTAGCGCTGATTTGCCTTTCCAGGTTGCTTGGTTGGCCAAAAAGGGCGTATGCGTTTTTTCCTGAATATATTCAGGAAAAAACGCATACGCCCTTTTTGGCCAAGGGCATCATTGTCGATGCTTTGCCGCTTTTCATGTGCTTTAAAGGCGATTCGAATCTACCTCCTGAAATCTGTTTCCTGCAATTCTGCCTTGATTTCAAATCCTCTTCTTTGCCTTCCCTCAATATAATTGTGGACGAGAGTTATCATTTATAACTCTGCAGGTTTGTGAATTGCAGTGCCCTGGAGCTCCATTTTACAAGTCGCTTTTTTGGGAGCAGGCCGCAAAAGCGCAAGATGGCTTCAGGCCCTGTTCTGGTTCCGGGGGGCAGGCTGAGCCTGTGGTTAATTCTTCTTCCTGATGGGAAAATAGAGTGACCTGTGCCTGTCCCAACACCAAGAGCTAGTCTCTCATTGGTTCCCCGTCTTCCCATTCATTCTCAGGACAAATTGCAACCTGTACGGAACAGGAGGTTAAAGGTGCTTAGGCTCCAAGTAGGGAGATTGCTAGTAAAGTGGCTGGAATGGCGAAGCCGAGCACAAGGAGATGAGAAATGAGGTGCGTTTTAGAAACCTTTCCCCATCACACGGTGTACCATCTTCTGGGTTTCTCATGCATGTTTTCGATGTAGGAAGATGCCCTTGAACCTGGAGATTTGGGACCCATGCGATGGGTAGCACGCAGTATTACTTTAAAGGGTCTGCGTTTGCTCACCCAACCTCACCAAACCTCTCAGCCCCAAGAGTTTCCACCCTTATGTCTCATCCAGCTGTGGGTCTAGATATGGTCAATCCAGGTTGCATCACATCCCCTGAACGAATTGTGTAAGAATTTATCTCTCTTTCCCTGTCTTTGTTTCATGGGTTTTTAAAAGTAATTTATTTTTATAATGGGGTTTAGCTGCTTTTCACGGCTGTGTTTATGCCACTTTACACCCACTTGACACACTAACAGAGAGATATCAATACATAGGTTTTAAGATTATTACTAGTCAGATATATTCTTGTGTGGTGAATCGGGCGTGTTGAGTCCAGTTCTCTGATCAAGGAGTAGGTCTTGTCTATTACGTATTGGGTTTATGGAACGGTATCTGAGCTAATTTGAAACTCTTGTTTTATGTATCACCCCACCTCACCTTTCCCGTTAAGCAGCCATAGTGTGTTTTCTGCATGTGTGACTCTGTTCTGTTTTGTAATTCAGTTCAAGTGTAACGGATTTTACATTCCCTCTATAAGTGACACCTTATGAGAAGTGTCCTTTTCTGTGTGACTTATTTCACTTAGAATCGTCGTACCTAAATCCACTCATCATGCTGCTACTAGCCTTATGACATTGATTTCATGGCTGAGTGATATTCCATTGTACATAAGGACCACCACTTTTTTATCCATTTTTCGCTTTCCTGGGATATTTAAGGTGGAATGAAGTGGAGGTCCTTGTCAACAGAGCAGTCCTAAACTTTGGGGTGCTTGTGTCTTGCTGATTTTCAATTTTCCCACTTTATTCCCCCATGCGTGGAAGTGCCCTATGCTCTCTAAGCTGTGTTTTTTAGATGTTTCAGGACACACCGTACACTTCTCCAGAGTGGCTGTTGGCAATTTACATCCCGCCCATCAGTGTAGCAAGGCTCCCATTTCTCCATGGCCTGTCCTGCATTTCTGGTTTTGACACTTTTTTCAGCATGGCCCTTTTGACCGATGGGAAGCGAGACTTCTTTGTAGCGCTGATTTGCCTTTCCAGGTTGCTTGGTTGGCCAAAAAGGGCGTATGCGTTTTTTCCTGAATATATTCAGGAAAAAACGCATACGCCCTTTTTGGCCAAGGGCATCATTGTCGATGTTTTGCCGCTTTTCATGTGCTTTAAAGGCGATTCGAATCTACCTACTGAAATCTGTTTCCTGCAATTCTGCCTTGATTTCAAATCCTCTTCTTTGCCTTCCCTCAATATATTTGTGGACGAGAGTTATCATTTATAACTCTGCAGGTTTGTGAATTGCAGTGCCCTGAAGCTCCATTTTACAAGTCGCTTTTTTGGGAGCTGGCCGCAAAAGCGCAGGATGGCTTCAGGCCCTGTTCTGGTTCCGGGGGGCAGGCTGAGCCTGTGGTTAATTCTTCTTCCTGATGGGAAAATAGAGTGACCTGTGCCTGTCCCAACACCAAGAGCTAGTCTCTCATTGGTTCCTCGTCTTCCCGTTCATCCTCAGGACAAATTGCAACCTGTACGGAACAGGAGGTTAAAGGTGCTGATGCTCCAAGTAGGGAGATTGCTATTAACGTGGCTGGAATGGCGAACCCAAGCACAAGGAGATGAGAAATAAGGTGCGTTTTAGAAACCTTTCCCCATCACACGGTGTACCATCTTCTGGGTTTCTCATGCATGTTTTCGATGTAGGAAGATGCCCTTGAACCTGGAGATTTGGGACCCATGCGATGGGTAGCACGCAGTATTACTTTAAAGGGTCTGCGTTTGCTCACCCAACCTCACCAAACCTCTCAGCCCCAAGAGTGTCCACCCTTATGTCTCATCCAGCTGTGGGTCTAGATATGGTCAATCCAGGTTGCATCACAGCCCCTGAACGAATTGTGTAAGAATTTGTCTCTCTTTCCCTGTCTTTGTTTCATGGGTTTTTAAAAGTAATTTATTTTTATAATGGGGTTTAGCTGCTTTTCACGGCTGTGTTTATGCCGCTTTACACCCACTTGACACACTAACAGAGAGATATCAATACATAGGTTTTAAGATTATTACTAGTCAGATATATTCTTGTGCGGTGAATCGGGCGTGTTGAGTCCAGTTCTCTGAGCAAGGAGTAGGTCTTGTCTATTACATATTGGGTTTATGGAACGGTATCTGAGCTAATTTGAAAGTCTTGTTTTATGTATCACCCCACCTCACCTTTCCCGTTAAGCAGCCATAGTGTGTTTTCTGCATGTGTGACTCTGTTCTGTTTTGTAACTCAGTTCAAGTGTAACGGATTTTACATTCCCTCTATAAGTGACACCTTTTGAGAAGTGCCCTTTTCTGTGTGACTTATTTCACTTAGAATCGTCGTACCTAAATCCACTCAACATGCTGCTACTAGCCTTTTGACATTGATTTCATGGCTGAGTGATATTCCATTGTACATAAGGACCACAACTTTTTTATCCATTTTTCGCTTTCCTGGGATATTTAAGGTGGAATGAAGTGGAGGTCCTTGTCAACAGAGCAGCCCTAAACTTTGGGGTGCTTGTGTCTTGCTGATTTTCAATTTTCCCACTTTATCCCCCCATGCGTGGAAGTGCCCTATGCTCTCTAAGCTGTGTTTTTTAGATGTTTCAGGACACACCGTACCCTTCTCCAGAGTGGCTGTTGGCAATTTACATCCCGCCCATCAGTGTAGCAAGGCTCCCATTTCTCCATGGCCTGTCCTGCATTTCTGGTTTTGACACTTTTTTCAGCATGGCCCTTTTGACCGATGGGAAGCGAGACTTCTTTGTAGCGCTGATTTGCCTTTCCAGGTTGCTTGGTTGGCCAAAAAGGGCGTATGCGTTTTTTCCTGAATATATTCAGGAAAAAACGCATACGTCCTTTTTGGCCAAGGGCATCATTGTCAATGTTTTGCCGCTTTTCATGTGCTTTAAAGGCGATTCGAATCTACCTCCTGAAATCTGTTTCCTGCAATTCTGCCTTGATTTCAAATCCTCTTCTTTGCCTTCCCTCAATATATTTGTGGACGAGAGTTATCATTTATAACTCTGCAGGTTTGTGAATTGCAGTGCCCTGAAGCTCCATTTTACAAGTCGCTTTTTTGGGAGCTGGCCGCAAAAGCGCAGGATGGCTTCAGGCCCTGTTCTGGTTCCGGGGGGCAGTCTGAGCCTGTGGTTAATTCTTCTTCCTGATGGGAAAATAGAGTGACCTGTGCCTGTCCCAACACCAAGAGCTAGTCTCTCATTGGTTCCCCGTCTTCCCGTTCATCCTCAGGACAAATTGCAACCTGTACGGAACAGGAGGTTAAAGGTGCTGAGGCTCCAAGTAGGGAGATTGCTAGTAAAGTGGCTGGAATGGCGAGGCCGAGCACAAGGAGATGAGAAATGAGGTGCGTTTTAGAAACCTTTCCCCATCACACGGTGTACCATCTTCTGGGTTTCTCATGCATGTTTTCGATGTAGGAAGATGCCCTTGAACCTGGAGATTTGGGACCCATGCGATGGGTAGCACGCAGTATTACTTTAAAGGGTCTGCGTTTGCTCACCCAACCTCACCAAACCTCTCAGCCCCAAGAGTGTCCACCCTTATGTCTCATCCAGCTGTGGGTCTAGATATGGTCAATCCAGGTTGCATCACAGCCCCTGAACGAATTGTGTAAGAATTTCTCTCTCTTTCCCTGTCTTTGTTTCATGGGTTTTTAAAAGTAATTTATTTTTATAATGGGGTTTAGCTGCTTTTCACGGCTGTGTTTATGCCACTTTACACCCATTTGACACACTAACAGAGAGATATCAATACATAGGTTTTAAGATTATTACTGGTCAGATATATTCTTGTGTGGTGAATCGGGCGTGTTGAGTCCAGTTCTCTGAGCAAGGAGTAGGTCTTGTCTATTACATATTGGGTTTATGGAACGGTATCTGAGCTAATTTGAAAGTCTTGTTTTATGTATCACCCCACCTCACCTTTCCCGTTAAGCAGCCATAGTGTGTTTTCTGCATGTGTGACTCTGTTCTGTTTTGTAATTCAGTTCAAGTGTAACGGATTTTACATTCCCTCTATAAGTGACACCTTATGAGAAGTGCCCTTTTCTGTGTGACTTATTTCACTTAGAATCGTCGTACCTAAATCCACTCATCATGCTGCTACTAGCCTTATGACATTGATTTCATGGGTGAGTGATATTCCATTGTACATAAGGACCACAACTTTTTTATCCATTTTTCGCTTTCCTGGGATATTTATGGTGGAATGAAGTGGAGGTCCTTGTCAACAGAGCAGCCCTAAACTTTGGGGTGCTTGTGTCTTGTTGATTTTCAATTTTCCCACTTTATTCCCCCATGCGTGGAAGTGCCCTATGCTCTCTAAGCTGTGTTTTTTAGATGTTTCAGGACACACCGTACCCTTCTCCAGAGTGGCTGTTGGCAATTTACATCCCGCCCGTCAGTGTAGCAAGGCTCCCATTTCTCCATGGCCTGTCCTGCATTTCTGGTTTTGACACTTTTTTCAGCATGGCCCTTTTGACCGTTGGGAAGCGAGACTTCTTTGTAGCGCTGATTTGCCTTTCCAGGTTGCTTGGTTGGCCAAAAAGGGCGTATGCGTTTTTTCCTGAATATATTCAGGAAAAAACGCATACGCCCTTTTTGGCCAAGGGCATCATTGTCGATGTTTTGCCGCTTTTCATGTGCTTTAAAGGCGATTCGAATCTACCTCCTGAAATCTGTTTCCTGCAATTCTGCCTTGATTTCAAATCCTCTTCTTTGCCTTCCCTCAATATAATTGTGGACGAGAGTTATCATTTATAACTCTGCAGGTTTGTGAATTGCAGTGCCCTGGAGCTCCATTTTACAAGTCGCTTTTTTGGGAGCAGGCCGCAAAAGCGCAAGATGGCTTCAGGCCCTGTTCTGGTTCCGGGGGGCAGGCTGAGCCTGTGGTTAATTCTTCTTCCTGATGGGAAAATAGAGTGACCTGTGCCTGTCCCAACACCAAGAGCTAGTCTCTCATTGGTTCCCCGTCTTCCCGTTCATTCTCAGGACAAATTGCAACCTGTACGGAACAGGAGGTTAAAGGTGCTGAGGCTCCAAGTAGGGAGATTGCTAGTAAAGTGGCTGGAATGGCGAAGCCGAGCACAAGGAGATGAGAAATGAGGTGCGTTTTAGAAACCTTTCCCCATCACACGGTGTACCATCTTCTGGGTTTCTCATGCATGTTTTCGATGTAGGAAGATGCCCTTGAACCTGGAGATTTGGGACCCATGCGATGGGTAGCACGCAGTATTACTTTAAAGGGTCTGCGTTTGCTCACCCAACCTCACCAAACCTCTCAGCCCCAAGAGTGTCCACCCTTATGTCTCATCCAGCTGTGGGTCTAGATATGGTCAATCCAGGTTGCATCACATCCCCTGAACGAATTGTGTAAGAATTTCTCTCTCTTTCCCTGTCTTTGTTTCATGGGTTTTTAAAAGTAATTTATTTTTATAATGGGGTTTAGCTGCTTTTCACGGCTGTGTTTATGCCACTTTACACCCACTTGACACACTAACAGAGAGATATCAATGCATAGGTTTTAAGATTATTACTAGTCAGATATATTCTTGTGTGGTGAATCGGGCGTGTTGAGTCCAGTTCTCTGATCAAGGAGTAGGTCTTGTCTATTACGTATTGGGTTTATGGAACGGTATCTGAGCTAATTTGAAACTCTTGTTTTATGTATCACCCCACCTCACCTTTCCCGTTAAGCAGCCATAGTGTGTTTTCTGCATGTGTGACTCTGTTCTGTTTTGTAATTCAGTTCAAGTGTAACGGATTTTACATTCCCTCTATAAGTGACACCTTATGAGAAGTGTCCTTTTCTGTGTGACTTATTTCACTTAGAATCGTCGTACCTAAATCCACTCATCATGCTGCTACTAGCCTTATGACATTGATTTCATGGCTGAGTGATATTCCATTGTACATAAGGACCACCACTTTTTTATCCATTTTTCGCTTTCCTGGGATATTTAAGGTGGAATGAAGTGGAGGTCCTTGTCAACAGAGCAGTCCTAAACTTTGGGGTGCTTGTGTCTTGCTGATTTTCAATTTTCCCACTTTATTCCCCCATGCGTGGAAGTGCCCTATGCTCTCTAAGCTGTGTTTTTTAGATGTTTCAGGACACACCGTACACTTCTCCAGAGTGGCTGTTGGCAATTTACATCCCGCCCATCAGTGTAGCAAGGCTCCCATTTCTCCATGACCTGTCCTGCATTTCTGGTTTTGACACTTTTTTCAGCATGGCCCTTTTGACCGATGGGAAGCGAGACTTCTTTGTAGCGCTGATTTGCCTTTCCAGGTTGCTTGGTTGGCCAAAAAGGGCGTATGCGTTTTTTCCTGAATATATTCAGGAAAAAACGCATACGCCCTTTTTGGCCAAGGGCATCATTGTCGATGTTTTGCCGCTTTTCATGTGCTTTAAAGGCGATTCGAATCTACCTCCTGAAATCTGTTTCCTGCAATTCTGCCTTGATTTCAAATCCTCTTCTTTGCCTTCCCTCAATATATTTGTGGACGAGAGTTATCATTTATAACTCTGCAGGTTTGTGAATTGCAGTGCCCTGAAGCTCCATTTTACAAGTCGCTTTTTTGGGAGCTGGCCGCAAAAGCGCAGGATGGCTTCAGGCCCTGTTCTGGTTCCGGGGGGCAGTCTGAGCCTGTGGTTAATTCTTCTTCCTGATGGGAAAATAGAGTGACCTGTGCCTGTCCCAACACCAAGAGCTAGTCTCTCATTGGTTCCCCGTCTTCCCGTTCATCCTCAGGACAAATTGCAACCTGTACGGAACAGGAGGTTAAAGGTGCTGAGGCTCCAAGTAGGGAGATTGCTAGTAAAGTGGCTGGAATGGCGAGGCCGAGCACAAGGAGATGAGAAATGAGGTGCGTTTTAGAAACCTTTCCCCATCACACGGTGTACCATCTTCTGGGTTTCTCATGCATGTTTTCGATGTAGGAAGATGCCCTTGAACCTGGAGATTTGGGACCCATGCGATGGGTAGCACGCAGTATTACTTTAAAGGGTCTGCGTTTGCTCACCCAACCTCACCAAACCTCTCAGCCCCAAGAGTGTCCACCCTTATGTCTCATCCAGCTGTGGGTCTAGATATGGTCAATCCAGGTTGCATCACAGCCCCTGAACGAATTGTGTAAGAATTTCTCTCTCTTTCCCTGTCTTTGTTTCATGGGTTTTTAAAAGTAATTTATTTTTATAATGGGGTTTAGCTGCTTTTCACGGCTGTGTTTATGCCACTTTACACCCATTTGACACACTAACAGAGAGATATCAATACATAGGTTTTAAGATTATTACTGGTCAGATATATTCTTGTGTGGTGAATCGGGCGTGTTGAGTCCAGTTCTCTGAGCAAGGAGTAGGTCTTGTCTATTACATATTGGGTTTATGGAACGGTATCTGAGCTAATTTGAAAGTCTTGTTTTATGTATCACCCCACCTCACCTTTCCCGTTAAGCAGCCATAGTGTGTTTTCTGCATGTGTGACTCTGTTCTGTTTTGTAATTCAGTTCAAGTGTAACGGATTTTACATTCCCTCTATAAGTGACACCTTATGAGAAGTGCCCTTTTCTGTGTGACTTATTTCACTTAGAATCGTCGTACCTAAATCCACTCATCATGCTGCTACTAGCCTTATGACATTGATTTCATGGGTGAGTGATATTCCATTGTACATAAGGACCACAACTTTTTTATCCATTTTTCGCTTTCCTGGGATATTTATGGTGGAATGAAGTGGAGGTCCTTGTCAACAGAGCAGCCCTAAACTTTGGGGTGCTTGTGTCTTGTTGATTTTCAATTTTCCCACTTTATTCCCCCATGCGTGGAAGTGCCCTATGCTCTCTAAGCTGTGTTTTTTAGATGTTTCAGGACACACCGTACCCTTCTCCAGAGTGGCTGTTGGCAATTTACATCCCGCCCGTCAGTGTAGCAAGGCTCCCATTTCTCCATGGCCTGTCCTGCATTTCTGGTTTTGACACTTTTTTCAGCATGGCCCTTTTGACCGTTGGGAAGCGAGACTTCTTTGTAGCGCTGATTTGCCTTTCCAGGTTGCTTGGTTGGCCAAAAAGGGCGTATGCGTTTTTTCCTGAATATATTCAGGAAAAAACGCATACGCCCTTTTTGGCCAAGGGCATCATTGTCGATGTTTTGCCGCTTTTCATGTGCTTTAAAGGCGATTCGAATCTACCTCCTGAAATCTGTTTCCTGCAATTCTGCCTTGATTTCAAATCCTCTTCTTTGCCTTCCCTCAATATAATTGTGGACGAGAGTTATCATTTATAACTCTGCAGGTTTGTGAATTGCAGTGCCCTGGAGCTCCATTTTACAAGTCGCTTTTTTGGGAGCAGGCCGCAAAAGCGCAAGATGGCTTCAGGCCCTGTTCTGGTTCCGGGGGGCAGGCTGAGCCTGTGGTTAATTCTTCTTCCTGATGGGAAAATAGAGTGACCTGTGCCTGTCCCAACACCAAGAGCTAGTCTCTCATTGGTTCCCCGTCTTCCCGTTCATTCTCAGGACAAATTGCAACCTGTACGGAACAGGAGGTTAAAGGTGCTGAGGCTCCAAGTAGGGAGATTGCTAGTAAAGTGGCTGGAATGGCGAAGCCGAGCACAAGGAGATGAGAAATGAGGTGCGTTTTAGAAACCTTTCCCCATCACACGGTGTACCATCTTCTGGGTTTCTCATGCATGTTTTCGATGTAGGAAGATGCCCTTGAACCTGGAGATTTGGGACCCATGCGATGGGTAGCACGCAGTATTACTTTAAAGGGTCTGCGTTTGCTCACCCAACCTCACCAAACCTCTCAGCCCCAAGAGTGTCCACCCTTATGTCTCATCCAGCTGTGGGTCTAGATATGGTCAATCCAGGTTGCATCACATCCCCTGAACGAATTGTGTAAGAATTTCTCTCTCTTTCCCTGTCTTTGTTTCATGGGTTTTTAAAAGTAATTTATTTTTATAATGGGGTTTAGCTGCTTTTCACGGCTGTGTTTATGCCACTTTACACCCACTTGACACACTAACAGAGAGATATCAATGCATAGGTTTTAAGATTATTACTAGTCAGATATATTCTTGTGTGGTGAATCGGGCGTGTTGAGTCCAGTTCTCTGATCAAGGAGTAGGTCTTGTCTATTACGTATTGGGTTTATGGAACGGTATCTGAGCTAATTTGAAACTCTTGTTTTATGTATCACCCCACCTCACCTTTCCCGTTAAGCAGCCATAGTGTGTTTTCTGCATGTGTGACTCTGTTCTGTTTTGTAATTCAGTTCAAGTGTAACGGATTTTACATTCCCTCTATAAGTGACACCTTATGAGAAGTGTCCTTTTCTGTGTGACTTATTTCACTTAGAATCGTCGTACCTAAATCCACTCATCATGCTGCTACTAGCCTTATGACATTGATTTCATGGCTGAGTGATATTCCATTGTACATAAGGACCACCACTTTTTTATCCATTTTTCGCTTTCCTGGGATATTTAAGGTGGAATGAAGTGGAGGTCCTTGTCAACAGAGCAGTCCTAAACTTTGGGGTGCTTGTGTCTTGCTGATTTTCAATTTTCCCACTTTATTCCCCCATGCGTGGAAGTGCCCTATGCTCTCTAAGCTGTGTTTTTTAGATGTTTCAGGACACACCGTACACTTCTCCAGAGTGGCTGTTGGCAATTTACATCCCGCCCATCAGTGTAGCAAGGCTCCCATTTCTCCATGGCCTGTCCTGCATTTCTGGTTTTGACACTTTTTTCAGCATGGCCCTTTTGACCGATGGGAAGCGAGACTTCTTTGTAGCGCTGATTTGCCTTTCCAGGTTGCTTGGTTGGCCAAAAAGGGCGTATGCGTTTTTTCCTGAATATATTCAGGAAAAAACGCATACGCCCTTTTTGGCCAAGGGCATCATTGTCGATGTTTTGCCGCTTTTCATGTGCTTTAAAGGCGATTCGAATCTACCTCCTGAAATCTGTTTCCTGCAATTCTGCCTTGATTTCAAATCCTCTTCTTTGCCTTCCCTCAATATATTTGTGGACGAGAGTTATCATTTATAACTCTGCAGGTTTGTGAATTGCAGTGCCCTGAAGCTCCATTTTACAAGTCGCTTTTTTGGGAGCTGGCCGCAAAAGCGCAGGATGGCTTCAGGCCCTGTTCTGGTTCCGGGGGGCAGTCTGAGCCTGTGGTTAATTCTTCTTCCTGATGGGAAAATAGAGTGACCTGTGCCTGTCCCAACACCAAGAGCTAGTCTCTCATTGGTTCCCCGTCTTCCCGTTCATCCTCAGGACAAATTGCAACCTGTACGGAACAGGAGGTTAAAGGTGCTGAGGCTCCAAGTAGGGAGATTGCTAGTAAAGTGGCTGGAATGGCGAGGCCGAGCACAAGGAGATGAGAAATGAGGTGCGTTTTAGAAACCTTTCCCCATCACACGGTGTACCATCTTCTGGGTTTCTCATGCATGTTTTCGATGTAGGAAGATGCCCTTGAACCTGGAGATTTGGGACCCATGCGATGGGTAGCACGCAGTATTACTTTAAAGGGTCTGCGTTTGCTCACCCAACCTCACCAAACCTCTCAGCCCCAAGAGTGTCCACCCTTATGTCTCATCCAGCTGTGGGTCTAGATATGGTCAATCCAGGTTGCATCACAGCCCCTGAACGAATTGTGTAAGAATTTCTCTCTCTTTCCCTGTCTTTGTTTCATGGGTTTTTAAAAGTAATTTATTTTTATAATGGGGTTTAGCTGCTTTTCACGGCTGTGTTTATGCCACTTTACACCCATTTGACACACTAACAGAGAGATATCAATACATAGGTTTTAAGATTATTACTGGTCAGATATATTCTTGTGTGGTGAATCGGGCGTGTTGAGTCCAGTTCTCTGAGCAAGGAGTAGGTCTTGTCTATTACATATTGGGTTTATGGAACGGTATCTGAGCTAATTTGAAAGTCTTGTTTTATGTATCACCCCACCTCACCTTTCCCGTTAAGCAGCCATAGTGTGTTTTCTGCATGTGTGACTCTGTTCTGTTTTGTAATTCAGTTCAAGTGTAACGGATTTTACATTCCCTCTATAAGTGACACCTTATGAGAAGTGCCCTTTTCTGTGTGACTTATTTCACTTAGAATCGTCGTACCTAAATCCACTCATCATGCTGCTACTAGCCTTATGACATTGATTTCATGGGTGAGTGATATTCCATTGTACATAAGGACCACAACTTTTTTATCCATTTTTCGCTTTCCTGGGATATTTATGGTGGAATGAAGTGGAGGTCCTTGTCAACAGAGCAGCCCTAAACTTTGGGGTGCTTGTGTCTTGTTGATTTTCAATTTTCCCACTTTATTCCCCCATGCGTGGAAGTGCCCTATGCTCTCTAAGCTGTGTTTTTTAGATGTTTCAGGACACACCGTACCCTTCTCCAGAGTGGCTGTTGGCAATTTACATCCCGCCCGTCAGTGTAGCAAGGCTCCCATTTCTCCATGGCCTGTCCTGCATTTCTGGTTTTGACACTTTTTTCAGCATGGCCCTTTTGACCGTTGGGAAGCGAGACTTCTTTGTAGCGCTGATTTGCCTTTCCAGGTTGCTTGGTTGGCCAAAAAGGGCGTATGCGTTTTTTCCTGAATATATTCAGGAAAAAACGCATACGCCCTTTTTGGCCAAGGGCATCATTGTCGATGTTTTGCCGCTTTTCATGTGCTTTAAAGGCGATTCGAATCTACCTCCTGAAATCTGTTTCCTGCAATTCTGCCTTGATTTCAAATCCTCTTCTTTGCCTTCCCTCAATATAATTGTGGACGAGAGTTATCATTTATAACTCTGCAGGTTTGTGAATTGCAGTGCCCTGGAGCTCCATTTTACAAGTCGCTTTTTTGGGAGCAGGCCGCAAAAGCGCAAGATGGCTTCAGGCCCTGTTCTGGTTCCGGGGGGCAGGCTGAGCCTGTGGTTAATTCTTCTTCCTGATGGGAAAATAGAGTGACCTGTGCCTGTCCCAACACCAAGAGCTAGTCTCTCATTGGTTCCCCGTCTTCCCGTTCATTCTCAGGACAAATTGCAACCTGTACGGAACAGGAGGTTAAAGGTGCTGAGGCTCCAAGTAGGGAGATTGCTAGTAAAGTGGCTGGAATGGCGAAGCCGAGCACAAGGAGATGAGAAATGAGGTGCGTTTTAGAAACCTTTCCCCATCACACGGTGTACCATCTTCTGGGTTTCTCATGCATGTTTTCGATGTAGGAAGATGCCCTTGAACCTGGAGATTTGGGACCCATGCGATGGGTAGCACGCAGTATTACTTTAAAGGGTCTGCGTTTGCTCACCCAACCTCACCAAACCTCTCAGCCCCAAGAGTGTCCACCCTTATGTCTCATCCAGCTGTGGGTCTAGATATGGTCAATCCAGGTTGCATCACATCCCCTGAACGAATTGTGTAAGAATTTCTCTCTCTTTCCCTGTCTTTGTTTCATGGGTTTTTAAAAGTAATTTATTTTTATAATGGGGTTTAGCTGCTTTTCACGGCTGTGTTTATGCCACTTTACACCCACTTGACACACTAACAGAGAGATATCAATACATAGGTTTTAAGATTATTACTAGTCAGATATATTCTTGTGTGGTGAATCGGGCGTGTTGAGTCCAGTTCTCTGATCAAGGAGTAGGTCTTGTCTATTACGTATTGGGTTTATGGAACGGTATCTGAGCTAATTTGAAACTCTTGTTTTATGTATCACCCCACCTCACCTTTCCCGTTAAGCAGCCATAGTGTGTTTTCTGCATGTGTGACTCTGTTCTGTTTTGTAATTCAGTTCAAGTGTAACGGATTTTACATTCCCTCTATAAGTGACACCTTATGAGAAGTGTCCTTTTCTGTGTGACTTATTTCACTTAGAATCGTCGTACCTAAATCCACTCATCATGCTGCTACTAGCCTTATGACATTGATTTCATGGCTGAGTGATATTCCATTGTACATAAGGACCACCACTTTTTTATCCATTTTTCGCTTTCCTGGGATATTTAAGGTGGAATGAAGTGGAGGTCCTTGTCAACAGAGCAGTCCTAAACTTTGGGGTGCTTGTGTCTTGCTGATTTTCAATTTTCCCACTTTATTCCCCCATGCGTGGAAGTGCCCTATGCTCTCTAAGCTGTGTTTTTTAGATGTTTCAGGACACACCGTACACTTCTCCAGAGTGGCTGTTGGCAATTTACATCCCGCCCATCAGTGTAGCAAGGCTCCCATTTCTCCATGGCCTGTCCTGCATTTCTGGTTTTGACACTTTTTTCAGCATGGCCCTTTTGACCGATGGGAAGCGAGACTTCTTTGTAGCGCTGATTTGCCTTTCCAGGTTGCTTGGTTGGCCAAAAAGGGCGTATGCGTTTTTTCCTGAATATATTCAGGAAAAAACGCATACGCCCTTTTTGGCCAAGGGCATCATTGTCGATGTTTTGCCGCTTTTCATGTGCTTTAAAGGCGATTCGAATCTACCTCCTGAAATCTGTTTCCTGCAATTCTGCCTTGATTTCAAATCCTCTTCTTTGCCTTCCCTCAATATAATTGTGGACGAGAGTTATCATTTATAACTCTGCAGGTTTGTGAATTGCAGTGCCCTGAAGCTCCATTTTACAAGTCGCTTTTTTGGGAGCTGGCCGCAAAAGCGCAGGATGGCTTCAGGCCCTGTTCTGGTTCTGGGGGGCAGTCTGAGCCTGTGGTTAATTCTTCTTCCTGATGGGAAAATAGAGTGACCTGTGCCTGTCCCAACACCAAGAGCTAGTCTCTCATTGGTTCCCCGTCTTCCCGTTCATCCTCAGGACAAATTGCAACCTGTACGGAACAGGAGGTTAAAGGTGCTGAGGCTCCAAGTAGGGAGATTGCTAGTAATGTGGCTGGAGTGGCGAAGCCGAGCACAAGGAGATGAGAAATGAGGTGCGTTTTAGAAACCTTTCCCCATCACACGGTGTACCATCTTCTGGGTTTCTCATGCATGTTTTCGATATAGGAAGATGCCCTTGAACCTGGAGATTTGGGACCCATGCGATGGGTAGCTCGCAGTATTACTTTAAAGGGTCTGCGTTTGCTCACCCAACCTCACCACACCTCTCAGCCCCAAGAGTGTCCACCCTTATGTCTCATCCAGCTGTGGGTCTAGATATGGTCAATCCAGGTTGCATCACAGCCCCTGAACGAATTGTGTAAGAATTTCTCTCTCTTTCCCTGTCTTTGTTTCATGGGTTTTTAAAAGTAATTTATTTTTATAATGGGGTTTAGCTGCTTTTCACGGCTGTGTTTATGCCGCTTTACACCCACTTGACACACTAACAGAGAGATATCAATACATAGGATTTAAGATTATTACTAGTCAGATATATTCTTGTGCGGTGAATCGGGCGTGTTGAGTCCAGTTCTCTGAGCAAGGAGTAGGTCTTGTCTATTACATATTGGGTTTATGGAATGGTATCTGAGCTAATTTGAAAGTCTTGTTTTATGTATCACCCCACCTCACCTTTCCCGTTAAGCAGCCATAGTGTGTTTTCTGCATGTGTGACTCTGTTCTGTTTTGTAATTCAGTTCAAGTGTAACGGATTTTACATTCCCTCTATAAGTGACACCTTATGAGAAGTGTCCTTTTCTGTGTGACTTATTTCACTTAGAATCGTCGTACCTAAATCCACTCATCATGCTGCTACTAGCCTTATGACATTGATTTCATGGCTGAGTGATATTCCATTGTACATAAGGACCACCACTTTTTTATCCATTTTTTGCTTTCCTGGGATATTTAAGGTGGAATGAAGTGGAGGTCCTTGTCAACAGAGCAGTCCTAAACTTTGGGGTGCTTGTGTCTTGCTGATTTTCAATTTTCCCACTTTATTCCCCCATGCGTGGAAGTGCCCTATGCTCTCTAAGCTGTGTTTTTTAGATGTTTCAGGACACACCGTACCCTTCTCCAGAGTGGCTGTTGGCAATTTACACACCGCCCATCAGTGTAGCAAGGCTCCCATTTCTCCATGGCCTGTCCTGCATTTCTGGTTTTGACACTTTTTTCAGCATGGCCCTTTTGACCGATGGGAAGCGAGACTTCTTTGTAGCGCTGATTTGCCTTTCCAGGTTGCTTGGTTGGCCAAAAAGGGCGTATGCGTTTTTTCCTGAATATATTCAGGAAAAAACGCATACGCCCTTTTTGGCCAAGGGCATCATTGTCGATGTTTTGCCGCTTTTCATCTGCTTTAAAGGCGATTCGAATCTACCTCCTGAAATCTGTTTCCTGCAATTCTGACTTGATTTCAAATCCTCTTCTTTGCCTTCCCTCAATATATTTGTGGACGAGAGTTATCATTTATAACTCTGCAGGTTTGTGAATTGCAGTGCCCTGAAGCTCCATTTTACAAGTCGCTTTTTTGGGAGCTGGCCGCAAAAGCGCAGGATGGCTTCAGGCCCTGTTCTGGTTCTGGGGGGCAGTCTGAGCCTGTGGTTAATTCTTCTTCCTGATGGGAAAATAGAGTGACCTGTGCCTCTCCCAACACCAAGAGCTAGTCTCTCATTGGTTCCCCGTCTTCCCGTTCATCCTCAGGACAAATTGCAACCTGTACGGAACAGGAGGTTAAAGGTGCTGAGGCTCCAAGTAGGGAGATTGCTAGTAAAGTGGCTGGAATGGCGAACCCGAGCACAAGGAGATGAGAAATGAGGTGCGTTTTAGAAACCTTTCCCCATCACACGGTGCACCATATTCTGGGTTTCTCATGCATGTTTTCGATGTAGGAAGATGCCCTTGAACCTGGAGATTTGGGACCCATGCGATGGGTAGCACGCAGTATTACTTTAAAGGGTCTGCGTTTGCTCACCCAACCTCACCAAACCTCTCAGCCCCAAGAGTGTCCACCCTTATGTCTCATCCAGCTGTGGGTCTAGATATGGTCAATCCAGGTTGCATCACAGCCCCTGAACGAATTGTGTAAGAATTTCTCTCTCTTTCCCTGTCTTTCTTTCATGGGTTTTTAAAAGTAATTTATTTTTATAATGGGGTTTAGCTGCTTTTCACGGCTGTGTTTATGCCGCTTTACACCCACTTGACACACTAACAGAGAGATATCAATACATAGGTTTTAAGATTATTTCTAGTCAGATATATTCTTGTGCGGTGAATCGGGCGTGTTGAGTCCAGTTCTCTGAGCAAGGAGTAGGTCTTGTCTATTACATATTGGGTTTATGGAACGGTATCTGAGCTAATTTGAAAGTCTTGTTTTATGTATCACCCCACCTCACCTTTCCCGTTAAGCAGCCATAGTGTGTTTTCTGCATGTGTGACTCTGTCCTGTTTTGTAATTCAGTTCAAGTGTAACGGATTTTACATTCCCTCTATAAGTGACACCTTATGAGAAGTGCCCTTTTCTGTGTGACTTATTTCACTTAGAATCGTCGTACCTAAATCCACTCAACATGCTGCTACTAGCCTTATGACATTGATTTCATGGCTGAGTGATATTCCATTGTACATAAGGACCACAACTTTTTTATCCATTTTTCGCTTTCCTGGGATATTTAAGGTGGAATGAAGTGGAGGTCCTTGTCAACAGAGCAGCCCTAAACTTTGGGGTGCTTGTGTCTTGCTGATTTTCAATTTTCCCACTTTATTCCCCCATGCGTGGAAGTGCCCTATGCTCTCTAAGCTGTGTTTTTTAGATGTTTCAGGACACACCGTACCCTTCTCCAGAGTGGCTGTTGGCAATTTACACCCCGCCCATCAGTGTAGCAAGGCTCCCATTTCTCCATGGCCTGTCCTGCATTTCTGGTTTTGACACTTTTTTCAGCATGGCCCTTTTGACCGATGGGAAGCGAGACTTCTTTGTAGCGCTGATTTGCCTTTCCAGGTTGCTTGGTTGGCCAAAAAGGGCGTATGCGTTTTTTCCTGAATATATTCAGGAAAAAACGCATACGCCCTTTTTGGCCAAGGGCATCATTGTCGATGTTTTGCCGCTTTTCATGTGCTTTAAAGGCGATTCGAATCTACCTCCTGAAATCTGTTTCCTGCAATTCTGCCTTGATTTCAAATCCTCTTCTTTGCCTTCCCTCAATATATTTGTGGACGAGAGTTATCATTTATAACTCTGCAGGTTTGTGAATTGCAGTGCCCTGAAGCTCCATTTTACAAGTCGCTTTTTTGGGAGCTGGCCGCAAAAGCGCAGGATGGCTTCAGGCCCTGTTCTGGTTCTGGGGGGCAGTCTGAGCCTGTGGTTAATTCTTCTTCCTGATGGGAAAATAGAGTGACCTGTGCCTGTCCCAACACCAAGAGCTAGTCTCTCATTGGTTCCCCGTCTTCCCGTTCATCCTCAGGACAAATTGCAACCTGTACGGAACAGGAGGTTAAAGGTGCTGAGGCTCCAAGTAGGGAGATTGCTAGTAAAGTGGATGGAGTGGCGAAGCCGAGCACAAGGAGATGAGAAATGAGGTGCGTTTTAGAAACCTTTCCCCATCACACGGTGTACCATCTTCTGGGTTTCTCATGCATGTTTTCGATATAGGAAGATGCCCTTGAACCTGGAGATTTGGGACCCATGCGATGGGTAGCACGCAGTATTACTTTAAAGGGTCTGCGTTTGCTCACCCAACCTCACCAAACCTCTCAGCCCCAAGAGTGTCCACCCTTATGTCTCATCCAGCTGTGGGTCTAGATATGGTCAATCCAGGTTGCATCACAGCCCCTGAACGAATTGTGTAAGAATTTCTCTCTCTTTCCCTGTCTTTGTTTCATGGGTTTTTAAAAGTAATTTATTTTTATAATGGGGTTTAGCTGCTTTTCACGGCTGTGTTTATGCCGCTTTACACCCACTTGACACACTAACAGAGAGATATCAATACATAGGATTTAAGATTATTACTAGTCAGATATATTCTTGTGCGGTGAATCGGGCGTGTTGAGTCCAGTTCTCTGAGCAAGGAGTAGGTCTTGTCTATTACATATTGGGTTTATGGAATGGTATCTGAGCTAATTTGAAAGTCTTGTTTTATGTATCACCCCACCTCACCTTTCCCGTTAAGCAGCCATAGTGTGTTTTCTGCATGTGTGACTCTGTTCTGTTTTGTAATTCAGTTCAAGTGTAACGGATTTTACATTCCCTCTATAAGTGACACCTTATGAGAAGTGTCCTTTTCTGTGTGACTTATTTCACTTAGAATCGTCGTACCTAAATCCACTCATCATGCTGCTACTAGCCTTATGACATTGATTTCATGGCTGAGTGATATTCCATTGTACATAAGGACCACCACTTTTTTATCCATTTTTCGCTTTCCTGGGATATTTAAGGTGGAATGAAGTGGAGGTCCTTGTCAACAGAGCAGTCCTAAACTTTGGGGTGCTTGTGTCTTGCTGATTTTCAATTTTCCCACTTT
Organism: Balaenoptera physalus; assembly: GCF_965194825.1. Classification (NCBI taxonomy): domain Eukaryota; kingdom Metazoa; phylum Chordata; class Mammalia; order Artiodactyla; family Balaenopteridae; genus Balaenoptera; species Balaenoptera physalus. Next base: position 31,540 of record NW_028126249.1, on the reverse strand, counting down.
ATTCCCCCATGCGTGGAAGTGCCCTATGCTCTCTAAGCTGTGTTTTTTAGATGTTTCAGGACACACCGTACCCTTCTCCAGAGTGGCTGTTGGCAATTTACACACCGCCCATCAGTGTAGCAAGGCTCCCATTTCTCCATGGCCTGTCCTGCATTTCTGGTTTTGACACTTTTTTCAGCATGGCCCTTTTGACCGATGGGAAGCGAGACTTCTTTGTAGCGCTGATTTGCCTTTCCAGGTTGCTTGGTTGGCCAAAAAGGGCGTATGCGTTTTTTCCTGAATATATTCAGGAAAAAACGCATACGCCCTTTTTGGCCAAGGGCATCATTGTCGATGTTTTGCCGCTTTTCATGTGCTTTAAAGGCGATTCGAATCTACCTCCTGAAATCTGTTTCCTGCAATTCTGCCTTGATTTCAAATCCTCTTCTTTGCCTTCCCTCAATATATTTGTGGACGAGAGTTATCATTTATAACTCTGCAGGTTTGTGAATTGCAGTGCCCTGAAGCTCCATTTTACAAGTCGCTTTTTTGGGAGCTGGCCGCAAAAGCGCAGGATGGCTTCAGGCCCTGTTCTGGTTCTGGGGGGCAGTCTGAGCCTGTGGTTAATTCTTCTTCCTGATGGGAAAATAGAGTGACCTGTGCCTGTCCCAACACCAAGAGCTAGTCTCTCATTGGTTCCCCGTCTTCCCGTTCATCCTCAGGACAAATTGCAACCTGTACGGAACAGGAGGTTAAAGGTGCTGAGGCTCCAAGTAGGGAGATTGCTAGTAAAGTGGCTGGAGTGGCGAAGCCGAGCACAAGGAGATGAGAAATGAGGTGCGTTTTAGAAACCTTTCCCCATCACACGGTGTACCATCTTCTGGGTTTCTCATGCATGTTTTCGATATAGGAAGATGCCCTTGAACCTGGAGATTTGGGACCCATGCGATGGGTAGCACGCAGTATTACTTTAAAGGGTCTGCGTTTGCTCACCCAACCTCACCACACCTCTCAGCCCCAAGAGTGTCCACCCTTATGTCTCATCCAGCTGTGGGTCTAGATATGGTCAATCCAGGTTGCATCACAGCCCCTGAACGAATTGTGTAAGAATTTCTCTCTCTTTCCCTGTCTTTCTTTCATGGGATTTTAAAAGTAATTTATTTTTATAATGGGGTTTAGCTGCTTTTCACGGCTGTGTTTATGCCGCTTTACACCCACTTGACACACTAACAGAGAGATATCAATACATAGGTTTTAAGATTATTTCTAGTCAGATATATTCTTGTGCGGTGAATCGGGCGTGTTGAGTCCAGTTCTCTGAGCAAGGAGTAGGTCTTGTCTATTACATATTGGGTTTATGGAACGGTATCTGAGCTAATTTGAAAGTCTTGTTTTATGTATCACCCCACCTCACCTTTCCCGTTAAGCAGCCATAGTGTGTTTTCTGCATGTGTGACTCTGTTCTGTTTTGTAATTCAGTTCAAGTGTAACGGATTTTACATTCCCTCTATAAGTGACACCTTATGAGAAGTGCCCTTTTCTGTGTGACTTATTTCACTTAGAATCGTCGTACCTAAATCCACTCAACATGCTGCTACTAGCCTTATGACATTGATTTCATGGCTGAGTGATATTCCATTGTACATAAGGACCACAACTTTTTTATCCATTTTTCGCTTTCCTGGGATATTTAAGGTGGAATGAAGTGGAGGTCCTTGTCAACAGAGCAGCCCTAAACTTTGGGGTGCTTGTGTCTTGCTGATTTTCAATTTTCCCACTTTATTCCCCCATGCGTGGAAGTGCCCTATGCTCTCTAAGCTGTGTTTTTTAGATGTTTCAGGACACACCGTACCCTTCTCCAGAGTGGCTGTTGGCAATTTACACCCCGCCCATCAGTGTAGCAAGGCTCCCATTTCTCCATGGCCTGTCCTGCATTTCTGGTTTTGACACTTTTTTCAGCATGGCCCTTTTGACCGATGGGAAGCGAGACTTCTTTGTAGCGCTGATTTGCCTTTCCAGGTTGCTTGGTTGGCCAAAAAGGGCGTATGCGTTTTTTCCTGAATATATTCAGGAAAAAACGCATACGCCCTTTTTGGCCAAGGGCATCATTGTCGATGTTTTGCCGCTTTTCATGTGCTTTAAAGGCGATTCGAATCTACCTCCTGAAATCTGTTTCCTGCAATTCTGCCTTGATTTCAAATCCTCTTCTTTGCCTTCCCTCAATATATTTGTGGACGAGAGTTATCATTTATAACTCTGCAGGTTTGTGAATTGCAGTGCCCTGAAGCTCCATTTTACAAGTCGCTTTTTTGGGAGCTGGCCGCAAAAGCGCAGGATGGCTTCAGGCCCTGTTCTGGTTCTGGGGGGCAGTCTGAGCCTGTGGTTAATTCTTCTTCCTGATGGGAAAATAGAGTGACCTGTGCCTGTTCCAACACCAAGAGCTAGTCTCTCATTGGTTCCCCGTCTTCCCGTTCATCCTCAGGACAAATTGCAACCTGTACGGAACAGGAGGTTAAAGGTGCTGAGGCTCCAAGTAGGGAGATTGCTAGTAAAGTGGATGGAGTGGCGAAGCCGAGCACAAGGAGATGAGAAATGAGGTGCGTTTTAGAAACCTTTCCCCATCACACGGTGTACCATCTTCTGGGTTTCTCATGCATGTTTTCGATATAGGAAGATGCCCTTGAACCTGGAGATTTGGGACCCATGCGATGGGTAGCACGCAGTATTACTTTAAAGGGTCTGCGTTTGCTCACCCAACCTCACCAAACCTCTCAGCCCCAAGAGTGTCCACCCTTATGTCTCATCCAGCTGTGGGTCTAGATATGGTCAATCCAGGTTGCATCACAGCCCCTGAACGAATTGTGTAAGAATTTCTCTCTCTTTCCCTGTCTTTGTTTCATGGGTTTTTAAAAGTAATTTATTTTTATAATGGGGTTTAGCTGCTTTTCACGGCTGTGTTTATGCCGCTTTACACCCACTTGACACACTAACAGAGAGATATCAATACATAGGATTTAAGATTATTACTAGTCAGATAAATTCTTGTGCGGTGAATCGGGCGTGTTGAGTCCAGTTCTCTGAGCAAGGAGTAGGTCTTGTCTATTACATATTGGGTTTATGGAATGGTATCTGAGCTAATTTGAAAGTCTTGTTTTATGTATCACCCCACCTCACCTTTCCCGTTAAGCAGCCATAGTGTGTTTTCTGCATGTGTGACTCTGTTCTGTTTTGTAATTCAGTTCAAGTGTAACGGATTTTACATTCCCTCTATAAGTGACACCTTATGAGAAGTGTCCTTTTCTGTGTGACTTATTTCACTTAGAATCGTCGTACCTAAATCCACTCATCATGCTGCTACTAGCCTTATGACATTGATTTCATGGCTGAGTGATATTCCATTGTACATAAGGACCACCACTTTTTTATCCATTTTTCGCTTTCCTGGGATATTTAAGGTGGAATGAAGTGGAGGTCCTTGTCAACAGAGCAGTCCTAAACTTTGGGGTGCTTGTGTCTTGCTGATTTTCAATTTTCCCACTTTATTCCCCCATGCGTGGAAGTGCCCTATGCTCTCTAAGCTGTGTTTTTTAGATGTTTCAGGACACACCGTACCCTTCTCCAGAGTGGCTGTTGGCAATTTACACACCGCCCATCAGTGTAGCAAGGCTCCCATTTCTCCATGGCCTGTCCTGCATTTCTGGTTTTGACACTTTTTTCAGCATGGCCCTTTTGACCGATGGGAAGCGAGACTTCTTTGTAGCGCTGATTTGCCTTTCCAGGTTGCTTGGTTGGCCAAAAAGGGCGTATGCGTTTTTTCCTGAATATATTCAGGAAAAAACGCATACGCCCTTTTTGGCCAAGGGCATCATTGTCGATGTTTTGCCGCTTTTCATGTGCTTTAAAGGCGATTCGAATCTACCTCCTGAAATCTGTTTCCTGCAATTCTGACTTGATTTCAAATCCTCTTCTTTGCCTTCCCTCAATATATTTGTGGACGAGAGTTATCATTTATAACTCTGCAGGTTTGTGAATTGCAGTGCCCTGAAGCTCCATTTTACAAGTCGCTTTTTTGGGAGCTGGCCGCAAAAGCGCAGGATGGCTTCAGGCCCTGTTCTGGTTCTGGGGGGCAGTCTGAGCCTGTGGTTAATTCTTCTTCCTGATGGGAAAATAGAGTGACCTGTGCCTCTCCCAACACCAAGAGCTAGTCTCTCATTGGTTCCCCGTCTTCCCGTTCATCCTCAGGACAAATTGCAACCTGTACGGAACAGGAGGTTAAAGGTGCTGAGGCTCCAAGTAGGGAGATTGCTAGTAAAGTGGATGGAGTGGCGAAGCCGAGCACAAGGAGATGAGAAATGAGGTGCGTTTTAGAAACCTTTCCCCATCACACGGTCTACCATATTCTGGGTTTCTCATGCATGTTTTCGATATAGGAAGATGCCCTTGAACCTGGAGATTTGGGACCCATGCGATGGGTAGCACGCAGTATTACTTTAAAGGGTCTGCGTTTGCTCACCCAACCTCACCAAACCTCTCAGACCCAAGAGTGTCCACCCTTATGTCTCATCCAGCTGTGGTTCTAGATATGGTCAATCCAGGTTGCATCACAGCTCCTGAACGAATTGTGTAAGAATTTCTCTCTCTTTCCCTGTCTTTGTTTCATGGGTTTTTAAAAGTAATTTATTTTTATAATGGGGTTTAGCTGCTTTTCACGGCTGTGTTTATGCCGCTTTACACCCACTTGACACACTAACAGAGAGATATCAATACATAGGTTTTAAGATTATTACTAGTCAGATATATTCTTGTGCGGTGAATCGGGCGTGTTGAGTCCAGTTCTCTGAGCAAGGAGTACGTCTTGTCTATTACATATTGGGTTTATGGAACGGTATCTGAGCTAATTTGAAAGTCTTGTTTTATGTATCACCCCACCTCACCTTTCCCGTTAAGCAGCCATAGTGTGTTTTCTGCATGTGTGACACTGTTCTGTTTTGTAATTCAGTTCAAGTGTAACGGATTTTACATTCCCTCTATAAGTGACACCTTATGAGAAGTGCCCTTTTCTGTGTGACTTATTTCACTTAGAATCGTCGTACCTAAATCCACTCAACATGCTGCTACTAGCCTTATGACATTGATTTCATGGCTGAGTGATATTCCATTGTACATAAGGACCACAACTTTTTTATCCATTTTTCGCTTTCCTGGGATATTTAAGGTGGAATGAAGTGGACGTCCTTGTCAACAGAGCAGCCCTAAACTTTGGGGTGCTTGTGTCTTGCTGATTTTCAATTTTCCCACTTTATCCCCCCATGCGTGGAAGTGCCCTATGCTCTCTAAGCTGTGTTTTTTAGATGTTTCAGGACACACCGTACGCTTCTCCAGAGTGGCTGTTGGCAATTTACATCCCGCCCATCAGTGTAGCAAGGCTCCCATTTCTCCATGGCCTGTCCTGCATTTCTGGTTTTGACACTTTTTTCAGCATGGCCCTTTTGACCGATGGGAAGCGAGACTTCTTTGTAGCACTGATTTGCCTTTCCAGGTGGCTTGGTTGGCCAAAAAGGGCGTATGCGTTTTTTCCTGAATATATTCAGGAAAAAACGCATACGCCCTTTTTGGCCAAGGGCATCATTGTCGATGTTTTGCCGCTTTTCATGTGCTTTATAGGCGATTCGAATCTACCTCCTGAAATCTGTTTCCTGCAATTCTGCCTTGATTTCAAATCCTCTTCTTTGCCTTCCCTCAATATATTTGTGGACGAGAGTTATCATTTATAACTCTGCAGGTTTGTGAATTGCAGTGCCCTGAAGCTCCATTTTACAAGTCGCTTTTTTGGGAGCTGGCCGCAAAAGCGCAGGATGGCTTCAGGCCCTGTTCTGGTTCCGGGGGACAGGCTGAGCCTGTGGTTAATTCTTCTTCCTGATGGGAAAATAGAGTGACCTGTGCCTGTCCCAACACCAAGAGCTAGTCTCTCATTGGTTCCCCGTCTTCCCGTTCATCCTCAGGACAAATTGCAACCTGTACGGAACAGGAGGTTAAAGGTGCTGATGCTCCAAGTAGGGAGATTGCTAGTAAAGTGGCTGGAATGGCGAACCCGAGCACAAGGAGATGAGAAGTGGGGTGCGTTTAGAAACCTTTCCCCATCACACGGTGTACCATCTTCTGGGTTTCTCATGCATGTTTTCGATGTAGGAAGATGCCCTTGAACCTGGAGATTTGGGACCCATGCGATGGGTAGCACGCAGTATTACTTTAAAGGGTCTGCGTTTGCTCACCCAACCTCACCAAACCTCTCAGCCCCAAGAGTGTCCACCCTTATGTCTCATCCAGCTGTGGGTCTAGATATGGTCAATCCAGGTTGCATCACAGCCCCTGAACGAATTGTGTAAGAATTTCTCTCTCTTTCCCTGTCTTTGTTTCATGGGTTTTTAAAAGTAATTTATTTTTATAATGGGGTTTAGCTGCTTTTCACGGCTGTGTTTATGCCGCTTTACACCCACTTGACACACTAACAGAGAGATATCAATACATAGGTTTTAAGATTATTACTAGTCAGATATATTCTTGTGTGGTGAATCGGGCGTGTTGAGTCCAGTTCTCTGAGCAAGGAGTAGGTCTTGTCTATTACATATTGGGTTTATGGAACGGTATCTGAGCTAATTTGAAACTCTTGTTTTATGTATCACCCCACCTCACCTTTCCCGTTAAGCAGCCATAGTGTATTTTCTGCATGTGTGACTCTGTTCTGTTTTGTAATTCAGTTCAAGTGTAACGGTTTTTACATTCCCTCTATAAGTGACACCTTATGAGAAGTGTCCTTTTCTGTGTGACTTATTTCACTTAGAATCGTCGTACCTAAATCCACTCATCATGCTGCTACTAGCCTTATGACATTGATTTCATGGCTGAGTGATATTCCATTGTACATAAGGACCACCACTTTTTTATCCATTTTTCGCTTTCCTGGGATATTTAAGGTGGAATGAAGTGGAGGTCCTTGTCAACAGAGCAGTCCTAAACTTTGGGGTGCTTGTGTCTTGCTGATTTTCAATTTTCCCACTTTATTCCCCCATGCGTGGAAGTGCCCTATGCTCTCTAAGCTGTGTTTTTTAGATGTTTCAGGACACACCGTACCCTTCTCCAGAGTGGCTGTTGGCAATTTACACCCCGCCCATCAGTGTAGCAAGGCTCCCATTTCTCCATGGCCTGTCCTGCATTTCTGGTTTTGACACTTTTTTCAGCATGGCCCTTTTGACCGATGGGAAGCGAGACTTCTTTGTAGCGCTGATTTGCCTTTCCAGGTTGCTTGGTTGGCCAAAAAGGGCGTATGCGTTTTTTCCTGAATATATTCAGGAAAAAACGCATACGCCCTTTTTGGCCAAGGGCATCATTGTCGATGTTTTGCCGCTTTTCATGTGCTTTAAAGGCGATTCGAATCTACCTCCTGAAATCTGTTTCCTGCAATTCTGCCTTGATTTCAAATCCTCTTCTTTGCCTTCCCTCAATATATTTGTGGACGAGAGTTATCATTTATAACTCTGCAGGTTTGTGAATTGCAGTGCCCTGAAGCTCCATTTTACAAGTCGCTTTTTTGGGAGCTGGCCGCAAAAGCGCAGGATGGCTTCAGGCCCTGTTCTGGTTCCGGGGGTCAGGCTGAGCCTGTGGTTAATTCTTCTTCCTGATGGGAAAATAGAGTGACCTGTGCCTGTCCCAACACCAAGAGCTAGTCTCTCATTGGTTCCCCGTCTTCCCGTTCATCCTCAGGACAAATTGCAACCTGTACGGAACAGGAGGTTAAAGGTGCTGAGGCTCCAAGTAGGGAGATTGCTAGTAAAGTGGCTGGAATGGCGAAGCCGAGCACAAGGAGATGAGAAATGAGGTGCGTTTTAGAAACCTTTCCCCATCACACGGTGTACCATCTTCTGGGTTTCTCATGCATGTTTTCGATGTAGGAAGATGCCCTTGAACCTGGAGATTTGGGACCCATGCGATGGGTAGCACGCAGTATTACTTTAAAGGGTCTGCGTTTGCTCACCCAACCTCACCAAACCTCTCAGCCCCAAGAGTGTCCACCCTTATGTCTCATCCAGCTGTGGGTCTAGATATGGTCAATCCAGGTTGCATCACAGCCCCTGAAAGAATTGTGTAAGAATTTCTCTCTCTTTCCCTGTCTTTGTTTCATGGGTTTTTAAAAGTAATTTATTTTTATAATGGGGTTTAGCTGCTTTTCACGGCTGTGTTTATGCCGCTTTACACCCACTTGACACACTAACAGAGAGATATCAATACATAGGTTTTAAGATTATTACTAGTCAGATATATTCTTGTGCGGTGAATCGGGCGTGTTGAGTCCAGTTCTCTGAGCAAGGAGTAGGTGTTGTCTATTACATATTGGGTTTATGGAACAGTATCTGAGCTAATTTGAAAGTCTTGTTTTATGTATCACCCCACCTCACCTTTCCCGTTAAGCAGCCATAGTGTGTTTTCTGCATGTGTGACTCTGTTCTGTTTTGTAATTCAGTTCAAGTGTAACGGATTTTACATTCCCTCTATAAGTGACACCTTATGAGAAGTGCCCTTTTCTGTGTGACTTATTTCACTTAGAATCGTCGTACCTAAATCCACTCAACATGCTGCTACTAGCCTTTTGACATTGATTTCATGGCTGAGTGATATTCCATTGTACATAAGGACCACAAATTTTTTATCCATTTTTCGCTTTCCTGGGATATTTAAGGTGGAATGAAGTGGAGGTCCTTGTCAACAGAGCAGCCCTAAACTTTGGGGTGCTTGTGTCTTGCTGATTTTCAATTTTCCCACTTTATCCCCCCATGCGTGGAAGTGCCCTATGCTCTCTAAGCTGTGTTTTTTAGATGTTTCAGGACACACCGTACCCTTCTCCAGAGTGGCTGTTGGCAATTTACATCCCGCCCATCAGTGTAGCAAGGCTCCCATTTCTCCATGGCCTGTCCTGCATTTCTTGTTTTGACACTTTTTTCAGCATGGCCCTTTTGACCGATGGGAAGCGAGACTTCTTTGTAGCGCTGATTTGCCTTTCCAGGTTGCTTGGTTGGCCAAAAAGGGCGTATGCGTTTTTTCCTGAATATATTCAGGAAAAAACGCATACGCCCTTTTTGGCCAAGGGCATCATTGTCAATGTTTTGCCGCTTTTCATGTGCTTTAAAGGCGATTCGAATCTACCTCCTGAAATCTGTTTCCTGCAATTCTGCCTTGATTTCAAATCCTCTTCTTTGCCTTCCCTCAATATATTTGTGGACGAGAGTTATCATTTATAATTCTGCAGGTTTGTGAATTGCAGTGCCCTGAAGCTCCACTTTACAAGTCGCTTTTTTGGGAGCTGGCCGCAAAAGCGCAGGATGGCTTCAGGCCCTGTTCTGGTTCCGGGGGGCAGTCTGAGCCTGTGGTTAATTCTTCTTCCTGATGGGAAAATAGAGTGACCTGTGCCTGTCCCAACACCAAGAGCTAGTCTCTCATTGGTTCCCCGTCTTCCCGTTCATCCTCAGGACAAATTGCAACCTGTACGGAACAGGAGGTTAAAGGTGCTGATGCTCCAAGTAGGGAGATTGCTAGTAAAGTGGCTGGAATGGCGAGGCCGAGCACAAGGAGATGAGAAATGAGGTGCGTTTTAGAAACCTTTCCCCATCACACGGTGTACCATCTTCTGGGTTTCTCATGCATGTTTTCGATGTAGGAAGATGCCCTTGAACCTGGAGATTTGGGACCCATGCGATGGGTAGCACGCAGTATTACTTTAAAGGGTCTGCGTTTGCTCACCCAACCTCACCAAACCTCTCAGCCCCAAGAGTGTCCACCCTTATGTCTCATCCAGCTGTGGGTCTAGATATGGTCAATCCAGGTTGCATCACAGCCCCTGAACGAATTGTGTAAGAATTTCTCTCTCTTTCCCTGTCTTTGTTTCATGGGTTTTTAAAAGTAATTTATTTTTATAATGGGGTTTAGCTGCTTTTCACGGCTGTGTTTATGCCACTTTACACCCATTTGACACACTAACAGAGAGATATCAATACATAGGTTTTAAGATTATTACTAGTCATATATATTCTTGTGTGGTGAATCGGGCGTGTTGAGTCCAGTTCTCTGAGCAAGGAGTAGGTCTTGTCTATTACATATTGGGTTTATGGAACGGTATCTGAGCTAATTTGAAAGTCTTGTTTTATGTATCACCCCACCTCACCTTTCCCGTTAAGCAGCCATAGTGTGTTTTCTGCATGTGTGACTCTGTTCTGTTTTGTAATTCCCTTCAAGTGTAACGGTTTTTACATTCCCTCTATAAGTGACACCTTATGAGAGGTGTCCTTTTCTGTGTGACTTATTTCACATAGAATCGTCGTACCTAAATCCACTCAACATGCTGCTACTAGCCTTATGACATTGATTTCATGGCTGAGTGATATTCCATTGTACATAAGGACCACAACTTTTTTATCCATTTTTCGCTTTCCTGGGATATTTAAGGTGGAATGAAGTGGAGGTCCTTGTCAACAGAGCAGCCCTAAACTTTGGGGTGCTTGTGTCTTGCTGATTTTCAATTTTCCCACTTTATCCCCCCATGCGTGGAAGTGCCCTATGCTCTCTAAGCTGTGTTTTTTAGATGTTTCAGGACACACCGTACCCTTCTCCAGAGTGGCTGTTGGCAATTTACATCCCGCCCATCAGTGTAGCAAGGCTCCCATTTCTCCATGGCCTGTCCTGCATTTCTGGTTTTGACACTTTTTTCAGCATGGCCCTTTTGACCGATGGGAAGCGAGACTTCTTTGTAGCGCTGATTTGCCTTTCCAGGTTGCTTGGTTGGCCAAAAAGGGCGTATGCGTTTTTTCCTGAATATATTCAGGAAAAAACGCATACGCCCTTTTTGGCCAAGGGCATCATTGTCGATGTTTTGCCGCTTTTCATGTGCTTTAAAGGCGATTCGAATCTACCTCCTGAAATCTGTTTCCTGCAATTCTGCCTTGATTTCAAATCCTCTTCCTTGCCTTCCCTCAATATATTTGTGGACGAGAGTTATCATTTATAACTCTGCAGGTTTGTGAATTGCAGTGCCCTGAAGCTCCATTTTACAAGTCGCTTTTTTGGGAGCTGGCCGCAAAAGCGCAGGATGGCTTCAGGCCCTGTTCTGGTTCCGGGGGCCAGGCTGAGCCTGTGGTTAATTCTTCTTCCTGATGGGAAAATAGAGTGACCTGTGCCTGTCCCAACACCAAGAGCTAGTCTCTCATTGGTTCCCCGTCTTCCCGTTCATCCTCAGGACAAATTGCAACCTGTACGGAACAGGAGGTTAAAGGTGCTGAGGCTCCAAGTAGGGAGATTGCTAGTAAAGTGGCTGGAGTGGCGAAGCCGAGCACAAGGAGATGAGAAATGAGGTGCGTTTTAGAAACCTTTCCCCATCACACGGTGTACCATCTTCTGGGTTTCTCATGCATGTTTTCGATATAGGAAGATGCCCTTGAACCTGGAGATTTGGGACCCATGCGATGGGTAGCACGCAGTATTACTTTAAAGGGTCTGCGTTTGCTCACCCAACCTCACCAAACCTCTCAGCCCCAAGAGTGTCCACCCTTATGTCTCATCCAGCTGTGGGTCTAGATATGGTCAATCCAGGTTGCATCACAGCCCCTGAACGAATTGTGTAAGAATTTCTCTCTCTTTCCCTGTCTTTGTTTCATGGGTTTTTAAAAGTAATTTATTTTTATAATGGGGTTTAGCTGCTTTTCACGGCTGTGTTTATGCCGCTTTACACCCACTTGACACACTAACAGAGAGATATCAATACATAGGATTTAAGATTATTACTAGTCAGATATATTCTTGTGCGGTGAATCGGGCGTGTTGAGTCCAGTTCTCTGAGCAAGGAGTAGGTCTTGTCTATTACATATTGGGTTTATGGAATGGTATCTGAGCTAATTTGAAAGTCTTGTTTTATGTATCACCCCACCTCACCTTTCCCGTTAAGCAGCCATAGTGTGTTTTCTGCATGTGTGACTCTGTTCTGTTTTGTAATTCAGTTCAAGTGTAACGGATTTTACATTCCCTCTATAAGTGACACCTTATGAGAAGTGTCCTTTTCTGTGTGACTTATTTCACTTAGAATCGTCGTACCTAAATCCACTCATCATGCTGCTACTAGCCTTATGACATTGATTTCATGGCTGAGTGATATTCCATTGTACATAAGGACCACCACTTTTTTATCCATTTTTCGCTTTCCTGGGATATTTAAGGTGGAATGAAGTGGAGGTCCTTGTCAACAGAGCAGTCCTAAACTTTGGGGTGCTTGTGTCTTGCTGATTTTCAATTTTCCCACTTTATTCCCCCATGCGTGGAAGTGCCCTATGCTCTCTAAGCTGTGTTTTTTAGATGTTTCAGGACACACCGTACCCTTCTCCAGAGTGGCTGTTGGCAATTTACACACCGCCCATCAGTGTAGCAAGGCTCCCATTTCTCCATGGCCTGTCCTGCATTTCTGGTTTTGACACTTTTTTCAGCATGGCCCTTTTGACCGATGGGAAGCGAGACTTCTTTGTAGCGCTGATTTGCCTTTCCAGGTTGCTTGGTTGGCCAAAAAGGGCGTATGCGTTTTTTCCTGAATATATTCAGGAAAAAACGCATACGCCCTTTTTGGCCAAGGGCATCATTGTCGATGTTTTGCCGCTTTTCATGTGCTTTAAAGGCGATTCGAATCTACCTCCTGAAATCTGTTTCCTGCAATTCTGCCTTGATTTCAAATCCTCTTCTTTGCCTTCCCTCAATATATTTGTGGACGAGAGTTATCATTTATAACTCTGCAGGTTTGTGAATTGCAGTGCCCTGAAGCTCCATTTTACAAGTCGCTTTTTTGGGAGCTGGCCGCAAAAGCGCAGGATGGCTTCAGGCCCTGTTCTGGTTCTGGGGGGCAGTCTGAGCCTGTGGTTAATTCTTCTTCCTGATGGGAAAATAGAGTGACCTGTGCCTCTCCCAACACCAAGAGCTAGTCTCTCATTGGTTCCCCGTCTTCCCGTTCATCCTCAGGACAAATTGCAACCTGTACGGAACAGGAGGTTAAAGGTGCTGAGGCTCCAAGTAGGGAGATTGCTAGTAAAGTGGCTGGAGTGGCGTAGCCGAGCACAAGGAGATGAGAAATGAGGTTCGTTTTAGAAACCTTTCCCCATCACACGGTCTACCATATTCTGGGTTTCTCATGCATGTTTTCGATATAGGAAGATGCCCTTGAACCTGGAGATTTGGGACCCATGCGATGGGTAGCAGGCAGTATTACTTTAAAGGGTCTGCATTTGCTCACCCAACCTCACCAAACCTCTCAGCCCCAAGAGTGACCACCCTTATGTCTCATCCAGCTGTGGTTCTAGATATGGTCAATCCAGGTTGCATCACAGCCCCTGAACGAATTGTGTAAGAATTTCTCTCTCTTTCCCTGTCTTTGTTTCATGGGTTTTTAAAAGTAATTTATTTTTATAATGGGGTTTAGCTGCTTTTCACGGCTGTGTTTATGCCGCTTTACACCCACTTGACACACTAACAGAGAGATATCAATACATAGGATTTAAGATTATTACTAGTCAGATATATTCTTGTGCGGTGAATCGGGCGTGTTGAGTCCAGTTCTCTGAGCAAGGAGTAGGTCTTGTCTATTACATATTGGGTTTATGGAACGGTATCTGAGCTAATTTGAAAGTCTTGTTTTATGTATCACCCCACCTCACCTTTCCCGTTAAGCAGCCATAGTGTGTTTTCTGCATGTGTGACTCTGTTCTGTTTTGTAATTCAGTTCAAGTGTAACGGATTTTACATTCCCTCTATAAGTGACACCTTATGAGAAGTGCCCTTTTCTGTGTGACTTATTTCACTTAGAATCGTCGTACCTAAATCCACTCAACATGCTGCTACTAGCCTTATGACATTGATTTCATGGCTGAGTGATATTCCATTGTACATAAGGACCACAACTTTTTTATCAATTTTTCGCTTTCCTGGGATATTTAAGGTGGAATGAAGTGGAGGTCCTTGTCAACAGAGCAGCCCTAAACTTTGGGGTGCTTGTGTCTTGCTGATTTTCAATTTTCCCACTTTATCCCCCCATGCGTGGAAGTGCCCTATGCTCTCTAAGCTGTGTTTTTTAGATGTTTCAGGACACACCGTACCCTTCTCCAGAGTGGCTGTTGGCAATTTACATCCCGCCCATCAGTGTAGCAAGGCTCCCATTTCTCCATGGCCTGTCCTGCATTTCTGGTTTTGACACTTTTTTCAGCATGGCCCTTTTGACCGATGGGAAGCGAGACTTCTTTGTAGCGCTGATTTGCCTTTCCAGGTTGCTTGGTTGGCCAAAAAGGGCGTATGCGTTTTTTCCTGAATATATTCAGGAAAAAACGCATACGCCCTTTTTGGCCAAGGGCATCATTGTCGATGTTTTGCCGCTTTTATTGTGCTTTAAAGGCGATTCGAATCTACCTCCTGAAATCTGTTTCCTGCAATTCTGCCTTGATTTCAAATCCTCTTCTTTGCCTTCCCTCAATATATTTGTGGACGAGAGTTATCATTTATAACTCTGCAGGTTTGTGAATTGCAGTGCCCTGAAGCTCCATTTTACAAGTCGCTTTTTTGGGAGCTGGCCGCAAAAGTGCAGGATGGCTTCAGGCCCTGTTCTGGTTTCGGGGGGCAGTCTGAGCCTGTGGTTAATTCTTCTTCCTGATGGGAAAATAGAGTGACCTGTGCCTGTCCCAACACCAAGAGCTAGTCTCTCATTGGTTCCACGTCTTCCCGTTCATCCTCAGGACAAATTGCAACCTGTACGGAACAGGAGGTTAAAGGTGCTGAGGCTCCAAGTAGGGAGATTGCTAGTAAAGTGGCTGGAATGGCGAACCCGAGCACAAGGAGATGAGAAATGAGGTGCATTTTAGAAACCTTTCCCCATCACACGGTGTACCATCTTCTGGGTTTCTCATGCATGTTTTCGATATAGGAAGATGCCCTTGAACCTGGAGATTTGGGACCCATGCGATGGGTAGCACGCAGTATTACTTTAAAGGGTCTGCGTTTGCTCACCCAACCTCACCAAACCTCTCAGCCCCAAGAGTGTCCACCCTTATGTCTCATCCAGCTGTGGGTCTAGATATGGTCAATCCAGGTTGCATCACAGCCCCTGAACGAATTGTGTAAGAATTTCTCTCTCTTTCCCTGTCTTTGTTTCATGGGTTTTTAAAAGTAATTTATTTTTATAATGGGGTTTAGCTGCTTTTCACGGCTGTGTTTATGCCGCTTTACACCCACTTGACACACTAACAGAGAGATATCAATACATAGGTTTTAAGATTATTACTAGTCAGATATATTCTTGTGCGGTGAATCGGGCGTGTTGAGTCCAGTTCTCTGAGCAAGGAGTACGTCTTGTCTATTACATATTGGGTTTATGGAACGGTATCTGAGCTAATTTGAAAGTCTTGTTTTATGTATCACCCCACCTCACCTTTCCCGTTAAGCAGCCATAGTGTGTTTTCTGCATGTGTGACTCTGTTCTGTTTTGTAATTCATTTCAGGTGTAACAGATTTTATATTCCCTCTATAAGTGACACCTTATGAGAAGTGCCCTTTTCTGTGTGACTTATTTCACTTAGAATCGTCGTACCTAAATCCACTCAACATGCTGCTACTAGCCTTATGACATTGATTTCATGGCTGAGTGATATTCCATTGTACATAAGGACCACAACTTTTTTATCCATTTTTCGCTTTCCTGGGATATTTAAGGTGGAATGAAGTGAAGGTCCTTGTCAACAGAGCAGCCCTAAACTTTGGGGTGCTTGTGTCTTGCTGATTTTCAATTTTCCCACTTTATTCCCCCATGCGTGGAAGTGCCCTATGCTCTCTAAGCTGTGTTTTTTAGATGTTTCAGGACACACCGTACCCTTCTCCAGAGTGGCTGTTGGCAATTTACACCCCGCCCATCAGTGTAGCAAGGCTCCCATTTCTCCATGGCCTGTCCTGCATTTCTGGTTTTGACACTTTTTTCATCATGGCCCTTTTGACCGATGGGAAGCGAGACTTCTTTGTAGCGCTGATTTGCCTTTCCAGGTTGCTTGGTTGGCCAAAAAGGGCGTATGCGTTTTTTCCTGAATATATTCAGGAAAAAACGCATACGCCCTTTTTGGCCAAGGGCATCATTGTCGATGTTTTGCCGCTTTTCATGTGCTTTAAAGGCGATTCGAATCTACCTCCTGAAATCTGTTTCCTGCAATTCTGCCTTGATTTCAAATCCTCTTCTTTGCCTTCCCTCAATATATTTGTGGACGAGAGTTATCATTTATAACTCTGCAGGTTTGTGAATTGCAGTGCCCTGAAGCTCCATTTTACAAGTCGCTTTTTTGGGAGCTGGCCGCAAAAGCGCAGGATGGCTTCAGGCCCTGTTCTGGTTCTGGGGGGCAGTCTGAGCCTGTGGTTAATTCTTCTTCCTGATGGGAAAATAGAGTGACCTGTGCCTGTCCCAACACCAAGAGCTAGTCTCTCATTGGTTCCCCGTCTTCCCGTTCATCCTCAGGACAAATTGCAACCTGTACGGAACAGGAGGTTAAAGGTGCTGAGGCTCCAAGTAGGGAGATTGCTAGTAAAGTGGCTGGAGTGGCGAAGCCGAGCACAAGGAGATGAGAAATGAGGTGCGTTTTAGAAACCTTTCCCCATCACACGGTGTACCATCTTCTGGGTTTCTCATGCATGTTTTCGATATAGGAAGATGCCCTTGAACCTGGAGATTTGGGACCCATGCGATGGGTAGCACGCAGTATTACTTTAAAGGGTCTGCGTTTGCTCACCCAACCTCACCAAACCTCTCAGCCCCAAGAGTGTCCACCCTTATGTCTCATCCAGCTGTGGGTCTAGATATGGTCAATCCAGGTTGCATCACAGCCCCTGAACGAATTGTGTAAGAATTTCTCTCTCTTTCCCTGTCTTTGTTTCATGGGTTTTTAAAAGTAATTTATTTTTATAATGGGGTTTAGCTGCTTTTCACGGCTGTGTTTATGCCGCTTTACACCCACTTGACACACTAACAGAGAGATATCAATACATAGGATTTAAGATTATTACTAGTCAGATATATTCTTGTGCGGTGAATCGGGCGTGTTGAGTCCAGTTCTCTGAGCAAGGAGTAGGTCTTGTCTATTACATATTGGGTTTATGGAATGGTATCTGAGCTAATTTGAAAGTCTTGTTTTATGTATCACCCCACCTCACCTTTCCCGTTAAGCAGCCATAGTGTGTTTTCTGCATGTGTGACTCTGTTCTGTTTTGTAATTCAGTTCAAGTGTAACGGATTTTACATTCCCTCTATAAGTGACACCTTATGAGAAGTGTCCTTTTCTGTGTGACTTATTTCACTTAGAATCGTCGTACCTAAATCCACTCATCATGCTGCTACTAGCCTTATGACATTGATTTCATGGTTGAGTGATATTCCATTGTACATAAGGACCACCACTTTTTTATCCATTTTTCGCTTTCCTGGGATATTTAAGGTGGAATGAAGTGGAGGTCCTTGTCAACAGAGCAGTCCTAAACTTTGGGGTGCTTGTGTCTTGCTGATTTTCAATTTTCCCACTTTATTCCCCCATGCGTGGAAGTGCCCTATGCTCTCTAAGCTGTGTTTTTTAGATGTTTCAGGACACACCGTACCCTTCTCCAGAGTGGCTGTTGGCAATTTACACACCGCCCATCAGTGTAGCAAGGCTCCCATTTCTCCATGGCCTGTCCTGCATTTCTGGTTTTGACACTTTTTTCAGCATGGCCCTTTTGACCGATGGGAAGCGAGACTTCTTTGTAGCGCTGATTTGCCTTTCCAGGTTGCTTGGTTGGCCAAAAAGGGCGTATGCGTTTTTTCCTGAATATATTCAGAAAAAAACGCATACGCCCTTTTTGGCCAAGGGCATCATTGTCGATGTTTTGCCGCTTTTCATGTGCTTTAAAGGCGATTCGAATCTACCTCCTGAAATCTGTTTCCTGCAATTCTGACTTGATTTCAAATCCTCTTCTTTGCCTTCCCTCAATATATTTGTGGACGAGAGTTATCATTTATAACTCTGCAGGTTTGTGAATTGCAGTGCCCTGAAGCTCCATTTTACAAGTCGCTTTTTTGGGAGCTGGCCGCAAAAGCGCAGGATGGCTTCAGGCCCTGTTCTGGTTCTGGGGGGCAGTCTGAGCCTGTGGTTAATTCTTCTTCCTGATGGGAAAGTAGAGTGACCTGTGCCTCTCCCAACACCAAGAGCTAGTCTCTCATTGGTTCCCCGTCTTCCCGTTCATCCTCAGGACAAATTGCAACCTGTACGGAACAGGAGGTTAAAGGTGCTGAGGCTCCAAGTAGGGAGATTGCTAGTAAAGTGGCTGGAGTGGCGAAGCCGAGCACAAGGAGATGAGAAATGAGGTTCGTTTTAGAAACCTTTCCCCATCACACGGTCTACCATATTCTGGGTTTCTCATGCATGTTTTCGATATAGGAAGATGCCCTTGAACCTGGAGATTTGGGACCCATGCGATGGGTAGCACGCAGTATTACTTTAAAGGGTCTGCGTTTGCTCACCCAACCTCACCAAACCTCTCAGACCCAAGAGTGTCCACCCTTATGTCTCATCCAGCTGTGGGTCTAGATATGGTCAATCCAGGTTGCATCACAGCCCCTGAACGAATTGTGTAAGAATTTCTCTCTCTTTCCCTGTCTTTGTTTCATGGGTTTTTAAAAGTAATTTATTTTTATAATGGGGTTTAGCTGCTTTTCACGGCTGTGTTTATGCCGCTTTACACCCACTTGACACACTAACAGAGAGATATCAATACATAGGTTTTAAGATTATTACTAGTCAGATATATTCTTGTGCGGTGAATCGGGCGTGTTGAGTCCAGTTCTCTGAGCAAGGAGTACGTCTTGTCTATTACATATTGGGTTTATGGAACGGTATCTGAGCTAATTTGAAAGTCTTGTTTTATGTATCACCCCACCTCACCTTTCCCGTTAAGCAGCCATAGTGTGTTTTCTGCATGTGTGACACTGTTCTGTTTTGTAATTCAGTTCAAGGGTAACGGATTTTACATTCCCTCTATAAGTGACACCTTATGAGAAGTGCCCTTTTCTGTGTGACTTATTTCACTTAGAATCGTCGTACCTAAATCCACTCAACATGCTGCTACTAGCCTTATGACATTGATTTCATGGCTGAGTGATATTCCATTGTACATAAGGACCACAACTTTTTTATCCATTTTTCGCTTTCCTGGGATATTTAAGGTGGAATGAAGTGGACGTCCTTGTCAACAGAGCAGCCCTAAACTTTTGGGTGCTTCTGTCTTGCTGATTTTCAATTTTCCCACTTTATCCCCCCATGCGTGGAAGTGCCCTATGCTCTCTAAGCTGTGTTTTTTAGATGTTTCAGGACACACCGTACCCTTCTCCAGAGTGGCTGTTGGCAATTTACATCCCGCCCATCAGTGTAGCAAGGCTCCCATTTCTCCATGGCCTGTCCTGCATTTCTGGTTTTGACACTTTTTTCAGCATGGCCCTTTTGACCGATGGGAAGCGAGACTTCTTTGTAGTGCTGATTTGCCTTTCCAGGTTGCTTGGTTGGCCAAAAAGGGCGTACGCGTTTTTTCCTGAATATATTCAGGAAAAAACGCGTACGCCCTTTTTGGCCAAGGGCATCATTGTCAACGTTTTGCCGCTTTTCATGTGCTTTAAAGGCGATTCGAATCTACCTCCTGAAATCTGTTTCCTGCAATTCTGCCTTGATTTCAAATCCTCTTCTTTGCCTTCCCTCAATATATTTGTGGACGAGAGTTATCATTTATAACTCTGCAGGTTTGTGAATTGCAGTGCCCTGAAGCTCCATTTTACAAGTCGCTTTTTTGGGAGCCGGCCGCAAAAGCGCAGGATGGCTTCAGGCCCTGTTCTGGTTCCGGGGGTCAGGCTGAGCCTGTGGTTAATTCTTCTTCCTGATGGGAAAATAGAGTGACCTGTGCCTGTCCCAACACCAAGAGCTAGTCTCTCATTGGTTCCCCGTCTTCCCGTTCATCCTCAGGACAAATTGCAACCTGTACGGAACAGGAGGTTAAAGGTGCTGAGGCTCCAAGTAGGGAGATTGCTAGTAAAGTGGCTGGAATGGCGAAGCCGAGCACAAGGAGATGAGAAATGAGGTGCGTTTTAGAAACCTTTCCGCATCACACGGTGTACCATCTTCTGGGTTTCTCATGCATGTTTTCGATGTAGGAAGATGCCCTTGAACCTGGAGATTTGGGACCCATGCGATGGGTAGCACGCAGTATTACTTTAAAGGGTCTGCGTTTGCTCACCCAACCTCACCAAACCTCTCAGCCCCAAGAGTGTCCACCCTTATGTCTCATCCAGCTGTGGGTCTAGATATGGTCAATCCAGGTTGCATCACAGCCCCTGAAAGAATTGTGTAAGAATTTCTCTCTCTTTCCCTGTCTTTGTTTCATGGGTTTTTAAAAGTAATTTATTTTTATAATGGGGTTTAGCTGCTTTTCACGGCTGTGTTTATGCCGCTTTACACCCACTTGACACACTAACAGAGAGATATCAATACATAGGTTTTAAGATTATTACTAGTCAGATATATTCTTGTGCGGTGAATCGGGCGTGTTGAGTCCAGTTCTCTGAGCAAGGAGTAGGTGTTGTCTATTACATATTGGGTTTATGGAACAGTATCTGAGCTAATTTGAAAGTCTTGTTTTATGTATCACCCCACCTCACCTTTCCCGTTAAGCAGCCATAGTGTGTTTTCTGCATGTGTGACTCTGTTCTGTTTTGTAATTCAGTTCAAGTGTAACGGATTTTACATTCCCTCTATAAGTGACACCTTATGAGAAGTGCCCTTTTCTGTGTGACTTATTTCACTTAGAATCGTCGTACCTAAATCCACTCAACATGCTGCTACTAGCCTTTTGACATTGATTTCATGGCTGAGTGATATTCCATTGTACATAAGGACCACAAATTTTTTATCCATTTTTCGCTTTCCTGGGATATTTAAGGTGGAATGAAGTGGAGGTCCTTGTCAACAGAGCAGCCCTAAACTTTGGGGTGCTTGTGTCTTGCTGATTTTCAATTTTCCCACTTTATCCCCCCATGCGTGGAAGTGCCCTATGCTCTCTAAGCTGTGTTTTTTAGATGTTTCAGGACACACCGTACCCTTCTCCAGAGTGGCTGTTGGCAATTTACATCCCGCCCATCAGTGTAGCAAGGCTCCCATTTCTCCATGGCCTGTCCTGCATTTCTTGTTTTGACACTTTTTTCAGCATGGCCCTTTTGACCGATGGGAAGCGAGACTTCTTTGTAGCGCTGATTTGCCTTTCCAGGTTGCTTGGTTGGCCAAAAAGGGCGTATGCGTTTTTTCCTGAATATATTCAGGAAAAAACGCATACGCCCTTTTTGGCCAAGGGCATCATTGTCAATGTTTTGCCGCTTTTCATGTGCTTTAAAGGCGATTCGAATCTACCTCCTGAAATCTGTTTCCTGCAATTCTGCCTTGATTTCAAATCCTCTTCTTTGCCTTCCCTCAATATATTTGTGGACGAGAGTTATCATTTATAATTCTGCAGGTTTGTGAATTGCAGTGCCCTGAAGCTCCACTTTACAAGTCGCTTTTTTGGGAGCTGGCCGCAAAAGCGCAGGATGGCTTCAGGCCCTGTTCTGGTTCCGGGGGGCAGTCTGAGCCTGTGGTTAATTCTTCTTCCTGATGGGAAAATAGAGTGACCTGTGCCTGTCCCAACACCAAGAGCTAGTCTCTCATTGGTTCCCCGTCTTCCCGTTCATCCTCAGGACAAATTGCAACCTGTACGGAACAGGAGGTTAAAGGTGCTGATGCTCCAAGTAGGGAGATTGCTAGTAAAGTGGCTGGAATGGCGAGGCCGAGCACAAGGAGATGAGAAATGAGGTGCGTTTTAGAAACCTTTCCCCATCACACGGTGTACCATCTTCTGGGTTTCTCATGCATGTTTTCGATGTAGGAAGATGCCCTTGAACCTGGAGATTTGGGACCCATGCGATGGGTAGCACGCAGTATTACTTTAAAGGGTCTGCGTTTGCTCACCCAACCTCACCAAACCTCTCAGCCCCAAGAGTGTCCACCCTTATGTCTCATCCAGCTGTGGGTCTAGATATGGTCAATCCAGGTTGCATCACAGCCCCTGAACGAATTGTGTAAGAATTTCTCTCTCTTTCCCTGTCTTTGTTTCATGGGTTTTTAAAAGTAATTTATTTTTATAATGGGGTTTAGCTGCTTTTCACGGCTGTGTTTATGCCACTTTACACCCATTTGACACACTAACAGAGAGATATCAATACATAGGTTTTAAGATTATTACTAGTCATATATATTCTTGTGTGGTGAATCGGGCGTGTTGAGTCCAGTTCTCTGAGCAAGGAGTAGGTCTTGTCTATTACATATTGGGTTTATGGAACGGTATCTGAGCTAATTTGAAAGTCTTGTTTTATGTATCACCCCACCTCACCTTTCCCGTTAAGCAGCCATAGTGTGTTTTCTGCATGTGTGACTCTGTTCTGTTTTGTAATTCCCTTCAAGTGTAACGGTTTTTACATTCCCTCTATAAGTGACACCTTATGAGAGGTGTCCTTTTCTGTGTGACTTATTTCACTTAGAATCGTCGTACCTAAATCCACTCAACATGCTGCTACTAGCCTTATGACATTGATTTCATGGCTGAGTGATATTCCATTGTACATAAGGACCACAACTTTTTTATCCATTTTTCGCTTTCCTGGGATATTTAAGGTGGAATGAAGTGGAGGTCCTTGTCAACAGAGCAGCCCTAAACTTTGGGGTGCTTGTGTCTTGCTGATTTTCAATTTTCCCACTTTATCCCCCCATGCGTGGAAGTGCCCTATGCTCTCTAAGCTGTGTTTTTTAGATGTTTCAGGACACACCGTACCCTTCTCCAGAGTGGCTGTTGGCAATTTACATCCCGCCCATCAGTGTAGCAAGGCTCCCATTTCTCCATGGCCTGTCCTGCATTTCTGGTTTTGACACTTTTTTCAGCATGGCCCTTTTGACCGATGGGAAGCGAGACTTCTTTGTAGCGCTGATTTGCCTTTCCAGGTTGCTTGGTTGGCCAAAAAGGGCGTATGCGTTTTTTCCTGAATATATTCAGGAAAAAACGCATACGCCCTTTTTGGCCAAGGGCATCATTGTCGATGTTTTGCCGCTTTTCATGTGCTTTAAAGGCGATTCGAATCTACCTCCTGAAATCTGTTTCCTGCAATTCTGCCTTGATTTCAAATCCTCTTCCTTGCCTTCCCTCAATATATTTGTGGACGAGAGTTATCATTTATAACTCTGCAGGTTTGTGAATTGCAGTGCCCTGAAGCTCCATTTTACAAGTCGCTTTTTTGGGAGCTGGCCGCAAAAGCGCAGGATGGCTTCAGGCCCTGTTCTGGTTCCGGGGGCCAGGCTGAGCCTGTGGTTAATTCTTCTTCCTGATGGGAAAATAGAGTGACCTGTGCCTGTCCCAACACCAAGAGCTAGTCTCTCATTGGTTCCCCGTCTTCCCGTTCATCCTCAGGACAAATTGCAACCTGTACGGAACAGGAGGTTAAAGGTGCTGAGGCTCCAAGTAGGGAGATTGCTAGTAAAGTGGCTGGAGTGGCGAAGCCGAGCACAAGGAGATGAGAAATGAGGTGCGTTTTAGAAACCTTTCCCCATCACACGGTGTACCATCTTCTGGGTTTCTCATGCATGTTTTCGATATAGGAAGATGCCCTTGAACCTGGAGATTTGGGACCCATGCGATGGGTAGCACGCAGTATTACTTTAAAGGGTCTGCGTTTGCTCACCCAACCTCACCA
Source organism: Balaenoptera physalus (assembly GCF_965194825.1). Taxonomy (NCBI): domain Eukaryota; kingdom Metazoa; phylum Chordata; class Mammalia; order Artiodactyla; family Balaenopteridae; genus Balaenoptera; species Balaenoptera physalus. The sequence continues at coordinate 7,677 of NW_028126249.1, read as the reverse complement.
AACCTCTCAGCCCCAAGAGTGTCCACCCTTATGTCTCATCCAGCTGTGGGTCTAGATATGGTCAATCCAGGTTGCATCACAGCCCCTGAACGAATTGTGTAAGAATTTCTCTCTCTTTCCCTGTCTTTGTTTCATGGGTTTTTAAAAGTAATTTATTTTTATAATGGGGTTTAGCTGCTTTTCACGGCTGTGTTTATGCCGCTTTACACCCACTTGACACACTAACAGAGAGATATCAATACATAGGATTTAAGATTATTACTAGTCAGATATATTCTTGTGCGGTGAATCGGGCGTGTTGAGTCCAGTTCTCTGAGCAAGGAGTAGGTCTTGTCTATTACATATTGGGTTTATGGAATGGTATCTGAGCTAATTTGAAAGTCTTGTTTTATGTATCACCCCACCTCACCTTTCCCGTTAAGCAGCCATAGTGTGTTTTCTGCATGTGTGACTCTGTTCTGTTTTGTAATTCAGTTCAAGTGTAACGGATTTTACATTCCCTCTATAAGTGACACCTTATGAGAAGTGTCCTTTTCTGTGTGACTTATTTCACTTAGAATCGTCGTACCTAAATCCACTCATCATGCTGCTACTAGCCTTATGACATTGATTTCATGGCTGAGTGATATTCCATTGTACATAAGGACCACCACTTTTTTATCCATTTTTCGCTTTCCTGGGATATTTAAGGTGGAATGAAGTGGAGGTCCTTGTCAACAGAGCAGTCCTAAACTTTGGGGTGCTTGTGTCTTGCTGATTTTCAATTTTCCCACTTTATTCCCCCATGCGTGGAAGTGCCCTATGCTCTCTAAGCTGTGTTTTTTAGATGTTTCAGGACACACCGTACCCTTCTCCAGAGTGGCTGTTGGCAATTTACACACCGCCCATCAGTGTAGCAAGGCTCCCATTTCTCCATGGCCTGTCCTGCATTTCTGGTTTTGACACTTTTTTCAGCATGGCCCTTTTGACCGATGGGAAGCGAGACTTCTTTGTAGCGCTGATTTGCCTTTCCAGGTTGCTTGGTTGGCCAAAAAGGGCGTATGCGTTTTTTCCTGAATATATTCAGGAAAAAACGCATACGCCCTTTTTGGCCAAGGGCATCATTGTCGATGTTTTGCCGCTTTTCATGTGCTTTAAAGGCGATTCGAATCTACCTCCTGAAATCTGTTTCCTGCAATTCTGCCTTGATTTCAAATCCTCTTCTTTGCCTTCCCTCAATATATTTGTGGACGAGAGTTATCATTTATAACTCTGCAGGTTTGTGAATTGCAGTGCCCTGAAGCTCCATTTTACAAGTCGCTTTTTTGGGAGCTGGCCGCAAAAGCGCAGGATGGCTTCAGGCCCTGTTCTGGTTCTGGGGGGCAGTCTGAGCCTGTGGTTAATTCTTCTTCCTGATGGGAAAATAGAGTGACCTGTGCCTCTCCCAACACCAAGAGCTAGTCTCTCATTGGTTCCCCGTCTTCCCGTTCATCCTCAGGACAAATTGCAACCTGTACGGAACAGGAGGTTAAAGGTGCTGAGGCTCCAAGTAGGGAGATTGCTAGTAAAGTGGCTGGAGTGGCGTAGCCGAGCACAAGGAGATGAGAAATGAGGTTCGTTTTAGAAACCTTTCCCCATCACACGGTCTACCATATTCTGGGTTTCTCATGCATGTTTTCGATATAGGAAGATGCCCTTGAACCTGGAGATTTGGGACCCATGCGATGGGTAGCACGCAGTATTACTTTAAAGGGTCTGCATTTGCTCACCCAACCTCACCAAACCTCTCAGCCCCAAGAGTGACCACCCTTATGTCTCATCCAGCTGTGGTTCTAGATATGGTCAATCCAGGTTGCATCACAGCCCCTGAACGAATTGTGTAAGAATTTCTCTCTCTTTCCCTGTCTTTGTTTCATGGGTTTTTAAAAGTAATTTATTTTTATAATGGGGTTTAGCTGCTTTTCACGGCTGTGTTTATGCCGCTTTACACCCACTTGACACACTAACAGAGAGATATCAATACATAGGATTTAAGATTATTACTAGTCAGATATATTCTTGTGCGGTGAATCGGGCGTGTTGAGTCCAGTTCTCTGAGCAAGGAGTAGGTCTTGTCTATTACATATTGGGTTTATGGAACGGTATCTGAGCTAATTTGAAAGTCTTGTTTTATGTATCACCCCACCTCACCTTTCCCGTTAAGCAGCCATAGTGTGTTTTCTGCATGTGTGACTCTGTTCTGTTTTGTAATTCAGTTCAAGTGTAACGGATTTTACATTCCCTCTATAAGTGACACCTTATGAGAAGTGCCCTTTTCTGTGTGACTTATTTCACTTAGAATCGTCGTACCTAAATCCACTCAACATGCTGCTACTAGCCTTATGACATTGATTTCATGGCTGAGTGATATTCCATTGTACATAAGGACCACAACTTTTTTATCAATTTTTCGCTTTCCTGGGATATTTAAGGTGGAATGAAGTGGAGGTCCTTGTCAACAGAGCAGCCCTAAACTTTGGGGTGCTTGTGTCTTGCTGATTTTCAATTTTCCCACTTTATCCCCCCATGCGTGGAAGTGCCCTATGCTCTCTAAGCTGTGTTTTTTAGATGTTTCAGGACACACCGTACCCTTCTCCAGAGTGGCTGTTGGCAATTTACATCCCGCCCATCAGTGTAGCAAGGCTCCCATTTCTCCATGGCCTGTCCTGCATTTCTGGTTTTGACACTTTTTTCAGCATGGCCCTTTTGACCGATGGGAAGCGAGACTTCTTTGTAGCGCTGATTTGCCTTTCCAGGTTGCTTGGTTGGCCAAAAAGGGCGTATGCGTTTTTTCCTGAATATATTCAGGAAAAAACGCATACGCCCTTTTTGGCCAAGGGCATCATTGTCGATGTTTTGCCGCTTTTATTGTGCTTTAAAGGCGATTCGAATCTACCTCCTGAAATCTGTTTCCTGCAATTCTGCCTTGATTTCAAATCCTCTTCTTTGCCTTCCCTCAATATATTTGTGGACGAGAGTTATCATTTATAACTCTGCAGGTTTGTGAATTGCAGTGCCCTGAAGCTCCATTTTACAAGTCGCTTTTTTGGGAGCTGGCCGCAAAAGTGCAGGATGGCTTCAGGCCCTGTTCTGGTTTCGGGGGGCAGTCTGAGCCTGTGGTTAATTCTTCTTCCTGATGGGAAAATAGAGTGACCTGTGCCTGTCCCAACACCAAGAGCTAGTCTCTCATTGGTTCCACGTCTTCCCGTTCATCCTCAGGACAAATTGCAACCTGTACGGAACAGGAGGTTAAAGGTGCTGAGGCTCCAAGTAGGGAGATTGCTAGTAAAGTGGCTGGAATGGCGAACCCGAGCACAAGGAGATGAGAAATGAGGTGCATTTTAGAAACCTTTCCCCATCACACGGTGTACCATCTTCTGGGTTTCTCATGCATGTTTTCGATATAGGAAGATGCCCTTGAACCTGGAGATTTGGGACCCATGCGATGGGTAGCACGCAGTATTACTTTAAAGGGTCTGCGTTTGCTCACCCAACCTCACCAAACCTCTCAGCCCCAAGAGTGTCCACCCTTATGTCTCATCCAGCTGTGGGTCTAGATATGGTCAATCCAGGTTGCATCACAGCCCCTGAACGAATTGTGTAAGAATTTCTCTCTCTTTCCCTGTCTTTGTTTCATGGGTTTTTAAAAGTAATTTATTTTTATAATGGGGTTTAGCTGCTTTTCACGGCTGTGTTTATGCCGCTTTACACCCACTTGACACACTAACAGAGAGATATCAATACATAGGTTTTAAGATTATTACTAGTCAGATATATTCTTGTGCGGTGAATCGGGCGTGTTGAGTCCAGTTCTCTGAGCAAGGAGTAGGTCTTGTCTATTACATATTGGGTTTATGGAACGGTATCTGAGCTAATTTGAAAGTCTTGTTTTATGTATCACCCCACCTCACCTTTCCCGTTAAGCAGCCATAGTGTGTTTTCTGCATGTGTGACTCTGTTCTGTTTTGTAATTCAGTTCAGGTGTAACAGATTTTACATTACCTCTATAAGTGACACCTTATGAGAAGTGCCCTTTTCTGTGTGACTTATTTCACTTAGAATCGTCGTACCTAAATCCACTCAACATGCTGCTACTAGCCTTATGACATTGATTTCATGGCTGAGTGATATTCCATTGTACATAAGGACCACAACTTTTTTATCCATTTTTCGCTTTCCTGGGATATTTAAGGTGGAATGAAGTGGAGGTCCTTGTCAACAGAGCAGCCCTAAACTTTGGGGTGCTTGTGTCTTGCTGATTTTCAATTTTCCCACTTTATTCCCCCATGCGTGGAAGTGCCCTATGCTCTCTAAGCTGTGTTTTTTAGATGTTTCAGGACACACCGTACCCTTCTCCAGAGTGGCTGTTGGCAATTTACACCCCGCCCATCAGTGTAGCAAGGCTCCCATTTCTCCATGGCCTGTCCTGCATTTCTGGTTTTGACACTTTTTTCATCATGGCCCTTTTGACCGATGGGAAGCGAGACTTCTTTGTAGCGCTGATTTGCCTTTCCAGGTTGCTTGGTTGGCCAAAAAGGGCGTATGCGTTTTTTCCTGAATATATTCAGGAAAAAACGCATACGCCCTTTTTGGCCAAGGGCATCATTGTCGATGTTTTGCCGCTTTTCATGTGCTTTAAAGGCGATTCGAATCTACCTCCTGAAATCTGTTTCCTGCAATTCTGCCTTGATTTCAAATCCTCTTCTTTGCCTTCCCTCAATATATTTGTGGACGAGAGTTATCATTTATAACTCTGCAGGTTTGTGAATTGCAGTGCCCTGAAGCTCCATTTTACAAGTCGCTTTTTTGGGAGCTGGCCGCAAAAGCGCAGGATGGCTTCAGGCCCTGTTCTGGTTCTGGGGGGCAGTCTGAGCCTGTGGTTAATTCTTCTTCCTGATGGGAAAATAGAGTGACCTGTGCCTGTCCCAACACCAAGAGCTAGTCTCTCATTGGTTCCCCGTCTTCCCGTTCATCCTCAGGACAAATTGCAACCTGTACGGAACAGGAGGTTAAAGGTGCTGAGGCTCCAAGTAGGGAGATTGCTAGTAAAGTGGCTGGAGTGGCGAAGCCGAGCACAAGGAGATGAGAAATGAGGTGCGTTTTAGAAACCTTTCCCCATCACACGGTGTACCATCTTCTGGGTTTCTCATGCATGTTTTCGATATAGGAAGATGCCCTTGAACCTGGAGATTTGGGACCCATGCGATGGGTAGCACGCAGTATTACTTTAAAGGGTCTGCGTTTGCTCACCCAACCTCACCAAACCTCTCAGCCCCAAGAGTGTCCACCCTTATGTCTCATCCAGCTGTGGGTCTAGATATGGTCAATCCAGGTTGCATCACAGCCCCTGAACGAATTGTGTAAGAATTTCTCTCTCTTTCCCTGTCTTTGTTTCATGGGTTTTTAAAAGTAATTTATTTTTATAATGGGGTTTAGCTGCTTTTCACGGCTGTGTTTATGCCGCTTTACACCCACTTGACACACTAACAGAGAGATATCAATACATAGGATTTAAGATTATTACTAGTCAGATATATTCTTGTGCGGTGAATCGGGCGTGTTGAGTCCAGTTCTCTGAGCAAGGAGTAGGTCTTGTCTATTACATATTGGGTTTATGGAATGGTATCTGAGCTAATTTGAAAGTCTTGTTTTATGTATCACCCCACCTCACCTTTCCCGTTAAGCAGCCATAGTGTGTTTTCTGCATGTGTGACTCTGTTCTGTTTTGTAATTCAGTTCAAGTGTAACGGATTTTACATTCCCTCTATAAGTGACACCTTATGAGAAGTGTCCTTTTCTGTGTGACTTATTTCACTTAGAATCGTCGTACCTAAATCCACTCATCATGCTGCTACTAGCCTTATGACATTGATTTCATGGTTGAGTGATATTCCATTGTACATAAGGACCACCACTTTTTTATCCATTTTTCGCTTTCCTGGGATATTTAAGGTGGAATGAAGTGGAGGTCCTTGTCAACAGAGCAGTCCTAAACTTTGGGGTGCTTGTGTCTTGCTGATTTTCAATTTTCCCACTTTATTCCCCCATGCGTGGAAGTGCCCTATGCTCTCTAAGCTGTGTTTTTTAGATGTTTCAGGACACACCGTACCCTTCTCCAGAGTGGCTGTTGGCAATTTACACACCGCCCATCAGTGTAGCAAGGCTCCCATTTCTCCATGGCCTGTCCTGCATTTCTGGTTTTGACACTTTTTTCAGCATGGCCCTTTTGACCGATGGGAAGCGAGACTTCTTTGTAGCGCTGATTTGCCTTTCCAGGTTGCTTGGTTGGCCAAAAAGGGCGTATGCGTTTTTTCCTGAATATATTCAGAAAAAAACGCATACGCCCTTTTTGGCCAAGGGCATCATTGTCGATGTTTTGCCGCTTTTCATGTGCTTTAAAGGCGATTCGAATCTACCTCCTGAAATCTGTTTCCTGCAATTCTGACTTGATTTCAAATCCTCTTCTTTGCCTTCCCTCAATATATTTGTGGACGAGAGTTATCATTTATAACTCTGCAGGTTTGTGAATTGCAGTGCCCTGAAGCTCCATTTTACAAGTCGCTTTTTTGGGAGCTGGCCGCAAAAGCGCAGGATGGCTTCAGGCCCTGTTCTGGTTCTGGGGGGCAGTCTGAGCCTGTGGTTAATTCTTCTTCCTGATGGGAAAGTAGAGTGACCTGTGCCTCTCCCAACACCAAGAGCTAGTCTCTCATTGGTTCCCCGTCTTCCCGTTCATCCTCAGGACAAATTGCAACCTGTACGGAACAGGAGGTTAAAGGTGCTGAGGCTCCAAGTAGGGAGATTGCTAGTAAAGTGGCTGGAGTGGCGAAGCCGAGCACAAGGAGATGAGAATGAGGTTCGTTTTAGAAACCTTTCCCCATCACACGGTCTACCATATTCTGGGTTTCTCATGCATGTTTTCGATATAGGAAGATGCCCTTGAACCTGGAGATTTGGGACCCATGCGATGGGTAGCACGCAGTATTACTTTAAAGGGTCTGCGTTTGCTCACCCAACCTCACCAAACCTCTCAGACCCAAGAGTGTCCACCCTTATGTCTCATCCAGCTGTGGGTCTAGATATGGTCAATCCAGGTTGCATCACAGCCCCTGAACGAATTGTGTAAGAATTTCTCTCTCTTTCCTGTCTTTGTTTCATGGGTTTTTAAAAGTAATTTATTTTTATAATGGGGTTTAGCTGCTTTTCACGGCTGTGTTTATGCCGCTTTACACCCACTTGACACACTAACAGAGAGATATCAATACATAGGTTTTAAGATTATTACTAGTCAGATATATTCTTGTGCGGTGAATCGGGCGTGTTGAGTCCAGTTTCTCTGAGCAAGGAGTACGTCTTGTCTATTACATATTGGGTTTATGGAACGGTATCTGAGCTAATTTGAAAGTCTTGTTTTATGTATCACCCCACCTCACCTTTCCCGTTAAGCAGCCATAGTGTGTTTTCTGCATGTGTGACACTGTTCTGTTTTGTAATTTCAGTTCAAGGGTAACGGATTTTACATTCCCTCTATAAGTGACACCTTATGAGAAGTGCCCTTTTCTGTGTGACTTATTTCACTTAGAATCGTCGTACCTAAATCCACTCAACATGCTGCTACTAGCCTTATGACATTGATTTCATGGCTGAGTGATATTCCATTGT